>NC_092136.1:62415885-63022268 GCF_043159975.1 Macaca nemestrina | reverse complement strand
GCAAAGACATCCATGAAATACAGATGTAACTCTGTGAGATGAATTAACAGAACACTAAGCAGTTTCTCAGAAAGTTTCTTTCCAAATATCATCTGAGGATATTTTCTTTTTCACCATAGCCCTCTACGGGCTTCCAAATATCACTTTGCCAATTCCACAAGAACTGTCTTAGCGAAAGGCTCCTTGAGGGGAAAGCTGTATCTCTGTGAGATGATTTCACAGAACACAACGAAGTTTCTCAGAAAGCTGCTTTCTCTTTGTTATCGGACTATATTTCCTTTGGCCCTATAGTCTCCAAAGGGATCCGAAATATCTGTTCTCAGATTCCACAGAAATAAGGCTAGCAAAGAGATCCACGAAATACTAATGTAACTCTGTGAGATGAATTAACAGAACACTAAGCAGTTTCTCAGAAAGCTTCTTTCCAGATTTCATCTGAGGATATTTCCTTTTTCACCATAGCCCTCTATGGGCTTCCAAATATCACTTTGCCAATTCCACAAAAACTGTCTTAGCGAATGGCTCCTTGATGGGAAAGCTGTAACTCTGTGAGGTGATTTCACAGAACACAACGAAGTTTCTCAGAAAGCTTCCTTCTCTTTGTTATCGGAGGATATTTCCTTTGGCCCTTTAGTCTTCAAAGGGATCCGAAATATCTGTTCTCAGATTCCATAGAAATAATGCTAGCAAAGACATCCATGAAATACAGATGTAACTGTGAGATGAATTAACAGAACACTAAGCAGTTTCTCAGAAAGTTTCTTTCCAAATATCATCTGAGGATATTTTCTTTTTCACCATAGCCCTCTACGGGCTTCCAAATATCACTTTGCCAATTCCACAAGAACTGTCTTAGCGAAAGGCTCCTTGAGGGGAAAGCTGTATCTCTGTGAGATGATTTCACAGAACACAACGAAGTTTCTCAGAAAGCTGCTTTCTCTTTGTTATCGGACTATATTTCCTTTGGCCCTATAGTCTCCAAAGGGATCCGAAATATCTGTTCTCAGATTCCACAGAAATAAGGCTAGCAAAGAGATCCACGAAATACTAATGTAACTCTGTGAGATGAATTAAGAGAACACTAAGCAGTTTCTCAGAAAGCTTCTTTCCAGATTTCATCTGAGGATATTTCCTTTTTCACCATAGCCCTCTACGGGCTTCCAAATATCACTTTGCCAATTCCACAAGAACTGTCTTATCGAAAGGCTCCTTTAGGGGAAATCTGTATATCTGTGAGATGATTTCACAGAACACAACGAAGTTTCTCAGAAAGCTTCTTTCTCTTTGTTATCGGAGGATATTTCCATTGGCCCTATATTCTTCAAAGGGATCCGAAATATCTGTTCTCAGATTCCACAGAAATAAGGCTAGCAAAGACATCCACGAAATACTAATGTAACTCTGTGAGATGAATCAACAGAACACTAAGCAGTTTCTCAGAAAGCTTCTTTCCAGATTTCATCTGAGGATATTTCCTTTTTCAATATAGCCCTCTATGGGCTACCAAATATCACTTTGCCAATTCCACAAGAACTGTCTTAGCGAAAGGCTCCTTGAGGGGAAAGCTGTAACTTTGTGAGTTCATTTCACAGAACACAACGGAGTTTCTCAGAAAGCTTCTTTCTCTTTGTTATCGGAGGATATTTCCTTTGGCCCTATAGTCTTCAAAGGGATCCGAAATATCTGTTCTCAGATTCCATAGAAATAATGCTAGCAAAGACATCCATGAAATACAGATGTAACTCTGTGAGATGAATTAACAGAACACTAAGCAGTTTCTCAGAAAGTTTCTTTCCAAATATCATCTGAGGATATTTTCTTTTTCACCATAGCCCTCTACGGGCTTCCAAATATCACTTTGCCAATTCCACAAGAACTGTCTTAGCGAAAGGCTCCTTGAGGGGAAAGCTGTATCTCTGTGAGATGATTTCACAGAACACAACGAAGTTTCTCAGAAAGCTGCTTTCTCTTTGTTATCGGACTATATTTCCTTTGGCCCTATAGTCTCCAAAGGGATCCGAAATATCTGTTCTCAGATTCCACAGAAATAAGGCTAGCAAAGAGATCCACGAAATACTAATGTAACTCTGTGAGATGAATTAACAGAACACTAAGCAGTTTCTCAGAAAGCTTCTTTCCAGATTTCATCTGAGGATATTTCCTTTTTCACCATAGCCCTCTATGGGCTTCCAAATATCACTTTGCCAATTCCACAAAAACTGTCTTAGCGAATGGCTCCTTGATGGGAAAGCTGTAACTCTGTGAGGTGATTTCACAGAACACAACGAAGTTTCTCAGAAAGCTTCCTTCTCTTTGTTATCGGAGGATATTTCCTTTGGCCCTTTAGTCTTCAAAGGGATCCGAAATATCTGTTCTCAGATTCCATAGAAATAATGCTAGCAAAGACATCCATGAAATACAGATGTAACTGTGAGATGAATTAACAGAACACTAAGCAGTTTCTCAGAAAGTTTCTTTCCAAATATCATCTGAGGATATTTTCTTTTTCACCATAGCCCTCTACGGGCTTCCAAATATCACTTTGCCAATTCCACAAGAACTGTCTTAGCGAAAGGCTCCTTGAGGGGAAAGCTGTATCTCTGTGAGATGATTTCACAGAACACAACGAAGTTTCTCAGAAAGCTGCTTTCTCTTTGTTATCGGACTATATTTCCTTTGGCCCTATAGTCTCCAAAGGGATCCGAAATATCTGTTCTCAGATTCCACAGAAATAAGGCTAGCAAAGAGATCCACGAAATACTAATGTAACTCTGTGAGATGAATTAACAGAACACTAAGCAGTTTCTCAGAAAGCTTCTTTCCAGATTTCATCTGAGGATAATTCCTTTTTCACCATAGCCCTCTATGGGCTTCCAAATATCACTTTGCCAATTCCACAAGAACTGTCTTAGCGAAAGGCTCCTTGAGGGGAAAGCTGTAACTCTGTGAGATGATTTCACAGAACACAACGAAGTTTCACAGAAAACTTCTTTCTCTTTGTTATCGGAGGATATTTCCTTTGGCCCTATAGTCTTCAAAGGGATCCGAAATATCTGTTCTCAGATTCCACAGAAATAAGGCTAGCAAAGAGATCCACGAAATACAGATGTCACTCTGTGAGATGAATTAAGAGAACACTAAGCAGTTTCTCAGAAAGCTTCTTTCCAGATTTCATCTGAGGATATTTCCTTTTTCACCATAGCCCTCTACGGGCTTCCAAATATCACTTTGCCAATTCCACAAGAACTGTCTTATCGAAAGGCTCCTTGAGGGGAAATCTGTATATCTGTGAGATGATTTCACAGAACACAACGAAGTTTCTCAGAAAGCTTCTTTCTCTTTGTTATCGGAGGATATTTCCATTGGCCCTATAGTCTTCAAAGGGATCCGAAATATCTGTTCTCAGATTCCACAGAAATAAGGCTAGCAAAGACATCCACGAAATACTAATGTAACTCTGTGAGATGAATCAACAGAACACTAAGCAGTTTCTCAGAAAGCTTCTTTCCAGATTTCATCTGAGGATATTTCCTTTTTCAACATAGCCCTCTATGGGCTACCAAATATCACTTTGCCAATTCCACAAGAACTGTCTTAGCGAAAGGCTCCTTGAGGGGAAAGCTGTAACTTTGTGAGTTCATTTCACAGAACACAACGGAGTTTCTCAGAAAGCTTCTTTCTCTTTGTTATCGGAGTATATTTCCTTTGGCCCTATAGTCTTCAAAGGGATCCGAAATATCTGTTCTCAGATTCCACAGAAATAAGGCTAGCAAAGAGATCCACGAAATACAGATGTAACTCTGTGAGATGAATTAACAGAACACTAAGCAGTTTCTCAGAAAGCTTCTTTCCAGATTTCATCTGAGGATATTTCCTTTTTCACCATAGCCCTCTATGGGCTTCCAAATATCCCTTTGCCAATTCCACAAAAACTGTCTTAGCGAATGGCTCCTTGAGGGGAAAGCTGTAACTCTGTGAGGTGATTTCACAGAACACAACGAAGTTTCTCAGAAAGCTTCTTTCTCTTTGTTATCGGAGGATACTTCCTTTGGCCCTATAGTCTTCAAAGGGATCCGAAATATCTGTTCTCAGATTCCATAGAAATAATGCTAGCAAAGACATCCATGAAATACAGATGTAACTCTGTGAGATGAATTAACAGAACACTAAGCAGTTTCTCAGAAAGTTTCTTTCCAGATATCATCTGAGGATATTTTCTTTTTCTCCATAGCCCTCTACGGGCTTCCAAATATCACTTTGCCAATTCCACAAGAACAGTCTTAGCGAAAGGCTCCTTGAGGGGAAAGCTGTAACTCTGTGAGATGATTTCACAGAACACTACGAAGTTTCTCAGAAAGCTTCTTTCTCTTTGTTATCAGAGGTTATTTCCTCTGGCCCTATAGTCTTCAAAGGGATCCGAAATATCTGTTCTCAGATTCCATAGAAATAATGCTAGCAAAGACATCCATGAAACACAGATGTAACACTGTGAGATGAATTAACAGAACACTAAGCAGTTTCTCAGAAAGCTTCTTTCCAGATTTCATCTGAGGATATTTCCTTTTTCACCATAGCCCTCTATGGGCTTCCAAATATCACTTTGCCAATTCCACAAGAACTGTCTTAGCGAAAGGCTCCTTGAGGGGAAATCTGTATCTCTGTGAGATGATTTCACAGAACACAACGAAGTTTCTCAGAAAGCTGCTTTCTCTTTGTTATCGGAGGATATTTCCATTGGCCCTATAGTCTTCAAAGGGATCCGAATTAACTGTTCTCAGATTCCACAGAAATAAGGCTAGCAAAGAGATCCACGAAATACTAATGTAACTCTGTGAGATAAATTAACAGAACACTAAGCAGTTTCTCAGAAAGCTTCTTTCCAGATTTCATCTGATGATATTTCCTTTTTCACCATAGCCCTCTATGGGCTTCCAAATATCACTATGCCAATTCCCCAAGAACTGTCTTAGCGAAAGGCTCCTTGAGGGGAAAGCTGTAACTCCGTGAGTTCATTTCACAGAACACAACAGGGTTTCTCAGAAAGCTTCTTTCCCTTTGTTATCGGAGGATATTTCCTTGGGCTTATAGTCTTCAAAGGGATCCGAAATATCTGTTCTCAGATTCCACAGAAATAAGGCTAGCAAGGAGATCCACGAAATACAGATGTAACTCTGTGAGATGAATTAACAGAACACTAAGCTGTTTCTCAGAAAGCTTCTTTCCAGATTTCATCTGAGGATATTTCCTTTTTCACCATAGCCCTCTATGTGCTTCCAAATATCACTTTGCCAATTCCAAAAGAACTCTCTTAGCGAAAGGCTCCTTGAGGGGAAAGCTGTAACTCTGTGAGATGATTTCACAGAACACAACGAAGTTTCTCAGAAAGCTTCTTTCTCTTTGTTATCGGAGGATATTTCCTTTGGCCCTATAGTCTTCAAAGGGATCCGAAATATCTGTTCTCAGATTCCACAGAAATAAGGCTAGCAAAGAGATCCACGGAATACAGATGTCACTCTGTGAGATGAATTAACAGAACAGTAAGCAGTTTCTCAGAAAGCTTCTTTCCAGATTTCATCTGAGGATATATCCTTTTTCACGATAGCCCTCTAAGGGCTTCCAAATATCACTTTGCCAATACCACATGAACTGTCTTAGCGAAAGGCTCCTTGAAGGGAAAGCTGTAAATCTGTGAGATGATTTCACAGAACACCAAGAAGTTTCTCAGAAAGCATCTTTGTCTTTGTTATCGGAGGATATTTCCTTTGGCCCCATAGTCTTCAAAGGGATCCGAAATATCTGTTCTCAGATTCCACAGAAATAAGGCTAGCAAAGAGATCCACGAAATACAGATGTCACTCTGTGAGATGAATTAACAGAACACTAAGCAGTTTCTCAGAAAGCTTCTTTCCAGATTTCATCTGAGGATATTTCCTTTTTCCCTTAGCCCACTAAGGGCTTCCAAATATCACTTTGCCAATTCCAAAAGAATGGTCTTATCGATAGGCTCCTTGAAGGGAAAGCTGTAACTCTGTGAGATGATTTCACAGAACACAAAGAAGTTTCTCAGAAAGCTTTTTTCTCTTTGTTATCGGAGGATATTTCCTTTAGCCCTTTAGTCTTCAAAGAGATCCGAAATATCTGTTCTCAGATTCTACAGAAATAAGGCTAGCAAAGAGATCCACGAAATACAGATGTAACTCTGTGAGATGAATTAACAGAACACTAAGCAGTTTCTCAGAAAGCTTCTTTCCAGATTTCATCTGACGATATTTCCTTTTTCACCATAGCCCTCTATGGTCTTCCAAATATCACTTTGCCAATTCCACAACAACTGTCTTAGCGAAAGGGTCCTTGAGGGGAAAGCTGTAACTCTGTGAGTTCATTTCACAGAACACAACGGAGTTTCTCAGAAAGCTTCTTTCTCTTTGTTATCGGAGGATATTTCCTTTGGCCCTATAGTCTTCAAATGGATCCGAAATATCTGTTCTCAGATTCCACAGAAATAAGGCTAGCAAAGAGATCCACGAAATACTAATGTAACTCTGTGAGATGAATTAACAGAACACTAAGCAGTTTCTCAGAAAGCTTCTTTCCAGATTTCATCTGAGGATATTTCCTTTTTCACCATAGGCCTCTATGGGCTTCCAAATATCACTTTGCCAATTCCACAAGAACTGTCTTAGCGAAAGGCTCCTTGAGGGGAAAGCTGTAACTCTGTGAGTTCATTTCACAGAACACAACGGAGTTTCTCAGAAAGCTTCTTTCTCTTTGTTATCGGAGGATATTTCCTTTGGCCCTATAGTCTTCAAAGGGATCCGAAATATCTGTTCTCAGATTCCACAGAAATAAGGCTAGCAAGGAGATCCACGAAAAACAGATGTAACTCTGTGAGATGAATTAACAGAACACTAAGCAGTTTCTCAGAAAGCTTCTTTCCAGATTTCATCTGAGGATATTTCCTTTTTCACCACAGCCCTCTATGTGCTTCCAAATATCACTTTGCCAATTCCACAAGAACTGTCTTAGCGAAAGGCTCCTTTAGGAGACAGCTGTAACTCTGTGAGATGATTTCACAGAACACAACGAAGTTTCTCAGAAAGCTTCTTTCTCTTTGTTATCGGAGGATATTTCCTTTGGCCCTATAGTCTTCAAAGGGATCCGAAATATCTGTTCGCAGATTCCACAGAAATAAGGCTAGCAAAGAGATCCACGGAATACAGATGTTACTCTGGGAGATGAATTAACAGAACAGTAAGCAGTTTCTCAGAAAGCTTCTTTCAAGATTTCATCTGAGGATATATCCTTTTTCACCATAGCCCTCTAAGGGCTTCCAAATATCACTTTGCCAATACCACATGAACTGTCTTAGTGAAAGGCTCCTTGAGGGGAAAGCTGTAACTCAGTGAGATGATTTCACAGAACACAACGAAGTTTCTCAGAAAGCTTCTTTCTCTTTGTTATCGGAGGATATTTCCTTTGGCCCTATAGTCTTCAAAGGGATCCGAAATATCTGTTCTCAGATTCCACAGAAATAAGGCTAGCAAAGAGATCCACGAAATACTAATGTAACTCTGTGAGATGAATTAACAGAACACTAAGCAGTTTCTCAGAAAGCTTCTTTCCAGATTTCATCTGAGGATATTTCCTTTTTCACCATAGCCCTCTATGGGCTTCCAAATATCACTTTTCCAATTCCACAAGAACTGTCTTAGCGAAAGGCTCCTTGAGGGGAAAGCTGTAACTCTGTGAGTTCATTTCACAGAACACAACAGAGTTTCTCAGAAAGCTTCTTTCTCTTTGTTATCGGAGTATATTTCCTTTGGCCCTATAGTCTTCAAAGGGATCCGAAATATCTGTTCTCAGATTCCACAGAAATAAGGCTAGCAAGGAGATCCACGAAATACAGATGTAACTCTGTGAGATGAATTAACAGAACACTAAGCAGTTTCTCAGAAAGCTTCTTTCCAGATTTCATCTGTGGATATTTCCTTTTTCACCACAGCCCTCTATGTATTTCCAAATATCACTTTGCCAATTGCACAAGAACTGTCTTAGCGAAAGGCTCCTTTAGGGGACATCTGTAACTCTGTGAGATGATTTCACAGAACACAACGAAATTTCTAAGAAAGCTTCTTTCTCTTTGTTATCGGAGGATATTTCCTTTGGCCCTATAGTCTTCAAAGGGATCCGAAATATCTGTTCTCAGATTCCACAGAAATAAGGCTAGCAAAGAGATCCACGGAATACAGATGTAACTCTGTGAGATGAATTAACAGAACACTAAGCAGTTTCTCAGAAAGCCTCTTTCCAGATTTCATCTGAGGATATTTCCTTTTTCACCATAGACCTCTATGTGCTTCCAAATATCACTTTGCCAATTCCACAAGAACTGTCTTAGCGAAAGGCTCCTTGAGGGGAAATCTGTGACTCTGTGAGAAGATTTCACAGAACACAACGAAGTTTCTCAGAAAGCTTCTTTCTCTTTGTTATCGGAGGATATTTCCTTTGGCCCTATAGTCTTCAAAGGGATCCGAATTATCTGTTCTCAGATTCCACAGAAGTAAGGCTAGCAAAGAGATCCACGGAATACAGATGTTACTCTGTGAGAAGAATTAACAGAACAGTAAGCAGTTTCTCAGAAAGATTCTTTCCAGATTTCATCTGAGGATATATCCTTTTTCACCATAGCCCTCTAAGGGCTTCCAAATATTACTTTGCCAATACCACATGAACTGTCTTAGCGAAAGGCTCCTTGAGGGGAAATCTGTATCTCTGTGAGATGATTTCACAGAACACAACGAAGTTTCTCAGAAAGCTGCTTTCTCTTTGTTATCGGAGGATATTTCCATTGGCCCTATAGCCTTCAAAGGGATCCGAAATATATGTTCTCAGATTCCACAGAAATAAGGCTAGCAAAGAGATCCACGAAATACTAATGCAACTCTGTGAGATGAATTAACAGAACACTAAGCAGTTTCTCAGAAAGCTTCTTTCCAGATTTCATCTGAGTATGTTTCCTTTTTCAACATAGTCCTCTATGGGCTTTCAAATATCACTTTGCCAATTGCACAAGAACTGTCTTAGCGATAGGCTCCTTGAGGGGAAAGCTGTAACTCTGTGAGATGATTTCACAGAACACAACGAAGTTTCTCAGAAAGCTTCTTTCTCTTTGTTATCGGAGGATATTTCCTTTGGCCCTATAGTCTTCAAAGGGATCCGAAATATCTGTTCTCAGATTCCACAGAAATAAGGCTGGCAAAGACATCCATGAAATACAGATGTAACCCTGTGAGATGAATTAACAGAACACTAAGCAGTTTTTAGAAAGCTTCTTTCCAGATTTCATGTGAGGATATTTCCTTTTTCACCATAGCCCTCTATGGGCTTCCAAATATCACTTTGCCAATTCCACAAGAACTGTCTTAGCGAAAGGCTCCTTGAGGGAAAGCTGTAACTCTGTGAGTTCATTTCACAGAACAGAACGGAGTTTCTCAGAAAGCTTCTTTCTCTTTGTTATCGGAGGATATTTCCTTTGGCCCTATAGTCTTCTAATGGATCCGAAATATCTGTTCTCAGATTCCACAGAAATAAGGCTAGCAAAGAGATCCACGAAATACAGATGTAACTCTGTGAGATGAATTAACAGAACACTAAGCAGTTTCTCAGAAAGCTTCTTTCCAGATTTCATCTGAGAATATTTCCTTTTTCACCATAGCCCTTTATGGGCTTCCAAATATCACTTTGCCAATTCACAAGAAATGTCTTAGCGAAAGGCTCCTTGAGGGGAAAGCTGTAACTCTGTGAGATGATTTCACAGAACACAACGAAGTTTCTCAGAAAGCTTCTTTCTCTTTGTTATCGGAGGATATTTCCTTTGGACCTATAGTCTTCAAAGGGATCCGAAATATCTGTTCTCAGATTCCACAGAAATAAGGCTAGCAAAGAGATCCACGAAATACAGATGTAACTCTGTGAGATGAATTAAGAGAACACTAAGCAGTTTCTCAGAAAGCTTCTGTCCAGATTTCATTTGAGGATATTTCCTTTTTCACCATAGCCCTCTATGGGCTTCCAAATATCACTTTGCCAATTCCACAAGAACTGTCTTAGCGATTTGCTCCTTGAGGGGAAAGCTGTAACTCTGTGAGATGATTTCACAGAACACAACGAAGTTTCTCAGAAAGCTTCTTTCATCGGAGGATATTTCTTTGGTCCTATAGTCTTCAAAGGGATCCGAAATATCTGTTCTCAGATTCCACAGACATAAGGCTAGCAAAGAGATCTACGAAATACAGATGTAGTTCTGTGAGATGAATTAACCGAACACTAAGCAGTTTCTCAGAAAGCTTCTGTCCAAAATTCATCTGAGGATATTTCCTTTTTCACCATAGCCCTCTATGGGCTTCCAAATATCACTTTGCGAATTCCACAAGAACTGTCTTAGCGAAAGGCTCCTTGAGGGGAAAGCTGTAACTCTGTGAGATGATTTCACAGAACACAACGAAGTTTCTCAGAAAGCTTCTTTGTCTTTGTTATCGGAAGATATTTCCTTTGGCCCTATCGTCTTCAAAGGGATCCGAAATATCTGTTCACAGATTCCACAGAAATAAGGCTAGCAAAGAGATCCACGAAATAAAGATGTAACTCTGTGAGATGAATTAACAGAACACTAAGCAGTTTCTCAGAAAGCTTCTTTCCAGATTTCATCTGAGGATATTTCCTTTTTCACCATAGCCCTCTATGGGCTTCCAAATATCACTTTGCCAATTCCACAACAACTGTCTTAGCGAAAGGCTCCTTGAGGGGAAAGCAGTAATTCTCTGAGATGATTTCACAGAACAAAACGAAGTTTCTCAGAAAGCTTCTTTCTCTTTGTTATCGGAGGATATTTCCTTTGGCCCTATAGTCTTCAAAGGGATCCGAAATATCTGTTCTCAGATTCCACAGAAATAAGGCTAGCAAAGAGATACACGAAATACAGATGTAACTCTGTGAGATGATTTCACAGAACACAACGAAGTTTCACAGAAAGCTTCTTTCTCTTTGTTATCGGAGAATATTTCCTTTGGCCCTATAGTCTTCAAAGGGATCCGAAATATCTGTTCTCAGATTCCACAGAAATAAGGCTGGCAAAGACATCCATGAAATACAGATGTAACTCTGTGAGATGAATTAACAGAACACTAAGCAGTTTCTCAGAAAGCCTCTTTCCAGATTTCATCTGAGGATATTTCCTTTTTCACCATAGCCCTCTACGTGCTTCCAAATATCACTTTGTCAATTCCACAAGAACTGTCTTAGCGAAAGGCTCCTTGAGGGGAAAGCTGTAACTCTGTGAGATGATTTCACAGAACACAACGAAGTTTCTCAGAAAGCTTCTTTCTCTTTGTTATCGGAGGATATTTCCTTTGGCCCTATAGTCTTCAAAGGGATCCGAAATATCTGTTCTCAGATTCCACAGAAATAAGGCTAGCAAAGAGATCCACGGAATACAGATGTTGCTCTGTGAGATGAATTAACAGAACAGTAAGCAGTTTCTCAGAAAGATTCTTTCCAGATTTCATCTGAGGATATATGCTTTTTCACCATAGCCCTCTAAGGGCTTCCATATATCACTTTGCCAATACCACATGTACTGTCTTAGCGAAAGGCTCCTTGAGGGGAAAGCTGTAACTCTGTGAGATGATTTCACAGAACACAACGAAGCTTCTCAGAAAGCTTCTTTCTCTTTGTTATCGGAGTATATTTCCTTTGGCCCTATAGTCTTCAAAGGGATCCGAAATATCTGTTCTCAGATTCCACAGAAATAAGGCTAGCAAAGAGAGCCACGAAATACAGATGTAACTCTGTGAGATGAATTAACAGAACACTAAGCAGTTTCTCAGAAAGCTTCTTTCCAGATTTCATCTGAGGATATTTCCTTTTTCCCTTAGCCCTCTAAGGCCTTCCAAATATCACTTTGCCAATTCCACAAGAACTGTCTTAGCGAAAGGCTCCTTGAGGGGAAAGCTGTAACTCTGTGAGATGATTTCACAGAACACAACGAAGTTTCTCAGAAAGCTTCTTTCATCAGAGGATATTTCTTTGGCCGTATAGTCCTCAAAGGGATCCGAAATATCTGTTCTCAGATTCCACAGAAATAAGGCTAGCAAAGAGATCCACGAAATACAGATGTAACTCTGTGAGATGAATTAACAGAACACTACACAGTTTCTCAGAGAGCTTCTGTCCAGATTTCATCTGAGGATATTTCCTTTTTCACCACAGCCCTCTATGGGCTTCCAAATATCACTTTGCAAATTCAACAAGAACTGTCTTAGTGAAAAGCTCCTTGAGGGGAAAGCTGTAACTCTGTGAGATGATTTCACAGAACACAACGAAGTTTCTCAGAAAGCTTCTTTCTCCTTGTTATCGGAGGATATTTCCTTTGGCCCTATAGTCTTCAAAGGGATCCGAAATATCTGTTCTGAGATTCCACAGAAATAAGGCTAGCAAAGAGATCCACGAAATAAAGATGTAAATCTGTGAGATGAATTAACAGAACACTAAGCAGTTTCTCAGAAAGCTTCTTTCCAGATTTCATCTGAGGATATTTCCTTTTTCACCATAGCCCTCTATGGGCTTCCAAATATCACTTTGCCAATTCCACAAGAACTGTCTTAGTGAAAGGCTCCTTGAGGGGAAAGCTGTAACTCTGTGAGATGATTTCACAGAACACAACGAAGTTTCTCATAAAGCTTCTTTCTCTTTGTTATCGGAGGATATTTCCTTTGGCCCTATAGTCTTCAAAGGGATCCGAAATATCTGTTCTCAGATTCCACAGAAATAAGGCTAGCAAAGAGATCCACGAAATACAGATGTAACTCTGTGAGATGAATTAACAGAACACTAAGCAGTTTCTCAGAAAGCTTCTTTCCAGATTTCATCTGAGGATATTTCCTTTTTCACCATAGCCCTCTATGGGCTTCCAAATATCACTTTGCCAATTCACAAGAACTGTCTTAGCGAAAGTCTCCTTGATGGGAAAGCTGTAACTCTGTGAGATGATTTCACAGAACACAACGAAGTTTCTCAGAAAGCTTCTTTCATCGGAGGATATTTCTTTGGCCCTATAGTCTTCAAAGGGATCCGAAAAATCTGTTCTCAGATTCCACAGAAATAAGTCTAGCAAAGAGATCCACGAAATACAGATGTAACTCTGTGAGATGAATTAACAGAACACTAAGCAGTTTCTCAGAAAGCTTCTGTCCAAATTTCATCTGAGGATATTTCCTTTTTCACCATAGGCCTCTATGGGCTTCCAAATATCACT
The DNA here is from genome assembly GCF_043159975.1 of Macaca nemestrina. NCBI lineage: Eukaryota > Metazoa > Chordata > Mammalia > Primates > Cercopithecidae > Macaca > Macaca nemestrina. The sequence goes on along the minus strand of NC_092136.1, from coordinate 63,008,956 downwards.
TTGCCAATTCCACAAGAACTGTCTTAGAGAAAGGCTCCTTGAGGGGAAAGCTGTAACTCTGTGAGATGATTTCACAGAACACAACGAAGTTTCTCAGAAAGCTTCTTTCTCTTTGTTATCGCAGGATATTTCCTTTGGCCCTATAGTCTTCAAAGGGATCGGAAATATCTGTTCTCAGATTCCACAGAAATAAGGCTAGCAAAGAGATCCACGAAATACAGATGTAACTCTGTGAGATGATTTCACAGAACACAACGAAGTTTCACAGAAAGCTTCTTGCTCTTTGTTATCGGAGGATATTTCCTTTGGAACTAAAGTCTTCAAAGGGAACCGAAGTATCTGTTCTCAGATTCCACAGAAATAAGGCTGGCAAAGACATCCATGAAATACAGATGTAACTCTGTGAGATGAATTAACAGAACACTAAGCAGTTTCTCAGAAATCTTCTTTCCAGATTTCATCTGAGGATATTTCCTTTTTCACCATAGCCCTCTATGGGCTTCCAAATATCACTTTGCCAATTCCACAAGAACTGTCTTAGCGAAAGGCTCCTTGAGGGGAAAGCATAAACTCTGTGAGTTTATTTCACAGAACACAACGGAGTTTCTCAGAAAGCCTGTTTCTCTTTGTTATCGGAGGATATTTCCTTTGCCCCTATAGTCTTCAAAGGGATCCGAAATATGTGTTCTCAGATTCCACAGAAATAAGGCTAGCAAAGAGATCCACGAAATACAGATGTAACTCTGTGAGATGAATTAACAGAACACTAAGAGTTTCTCAGAAAGCTTCTTTCCAGATTTCATCTGAGGATATTTCCTTTTTCACCATAGCCCTCTATGGGCTTCCAAATATCACTTTGCCAATTCCACAAGAACTGTCTTAGCGAAAGGCTCCTTGAGGGGAAAGCTGTAACTCTGTGAGATGATTTCACAGAACACCAAGAAGTTTCTCAGAAAGCTTCTTTCTCTGTGTTTCCGGAGGATATTTCCTTTGGCCCTATAGTCTTCAAAGGGATCCGAAATATCTGTTCTCAGATTCCACAGAAATAAGGCTTGCAAAGAGATCCACGAAATACAGATGTAACTCTGTGAGATGAATTGACAGAACACTAAGCAGTGTCTCAGAAAGCTTCTTTCCAGATTTCATCTGAGGATATTCCTTTTTCACCATAGCCCTCTAAGGGCTTCCAAATATCACTTTGCCAATTCCACAAGAACTGTCTTAGCGAAAGGCTCCTTGAGGGGAAAGCTGTAACTCTGTGAGATGATTTCACAGAACACAACGAGTTTCTCATAAAGCTTCTTTCTCTTTGTTATCGGAGGATATTTCCTTTGGCCCTATAGTCTTCAAAGGGATCCGAAATATCTGTTCTCAGATTCCACAGAAATAAGGCTAGCAAAGAGATCCACGAAATACAGATGTAACTCTGTGAGATGAATTAACAGAACACTAAGCAGTTTCTCGGAAAGCTTCTTTCAGATTTCATCTGAGAATATTTCCTTTTTCACCCTAGCCCTCTATGGGCTTCCAAATATCACCTGGCCAATTCACAAGAAATGTCTTAGCGAAAGGCTCCTTGAGGGGAAAGCTGTAACTCTGTGAGATGATTTCACAGAACACAACGAAGTTTCTCAGAAAGCTTCTTTCATCGGAGGATATTTCTTTGGCCCTATAGTCTTCAAAGGGATCCGAAATATCTGTTCTCAGATTCCACAGAAATAAGGCTAGCAAAGAGATCCACGAAATACACATGTAACTCTGTGAGATGAATTAACAGAACACTAAGCAGTTTCTCAGAAAGCTTCTGTCCAAATTTCATCTGAGGATATTTCCTTTTTCACCATAGGCCTCTATGGGCTTCCAAATATCACTTTGCCAATTCCACAAGAACTGTCTTAGCGAAAGGCTCCTTGAGGGGAAAGCTGTAACTCTGTGAGATGATTTCACAGAACACAACGAAGTTTCTCAGAAAGCTTCTTTCTCTTTGTTATCGGGGGATATTTCCTTTAGCCCTTTAGTCTTCACAGGGATCCCAAATATCTGTTCTCAGATTCTACAGAAATAAGGCTAGCAAAGAGATCCACGAAATACAGATGTAACTCTGTGAGATGAATTAACAGAACACTAAGCAGTTTCTCAGAAAGCTTCTTTCCAGATTTCATCTGAGTATATTTCCTTTTTCAACATAGCCCTCTATGGGCTTCCAAATATCACTTTGCCAATTCCACAAGAACTGTCTTAGCGAAAGGCTCCGTGAGGGGAAAGCTGTAACTCTGTGAGATGATTTCACAGAACACAACGAAGTTTCTCAGAAAGCTTCTTTCTCTTTTTTGTTATCGGAGGATATTTCCTTTGGCCCTATAGTCTTCAAAGGGATCCGAAATATCTGTTCTCAGATTCCATAGAAATAAGGCTGGCAAGGACATCCATGAAATATAGACGTAACTCTGTGAGATGAATTAACAGAACACTAAGCAGTTTCTCAGAAAGCTTCTTTCCAGATTTCATCTGAGGATATTTCCTTTTTCACCATAGCCCTCTATGGGCTTCCAAATATCACTTTGCCAATTCCACAAGAACTGTCTTAGCGAAAGGCTCCTTGAGGGGAAAGCTGTAACTCTGTGAGATGATTTCACAGAACACAACGAAGTTTCTCAGAAAGCTTCTTTCTCTTTGTTATCGGAGGATACTTCCTTTGGAACTATAGTCTTCAAAGGGATCCGAAATATCTGTTCTCAGATTCCACAGAAATAAGGCTAGCAAAGAGATCCACGAAATACAGATGTAACTCTGTGAGATGAATTAAGAGAACACTAAGCAGTTTCTCAGAAAGCTTCTTTCCAGATTTCATTTGAGGATATTTCCTTTTTCACCAGAGCCCTCTATGGGCTTCCAAATATCACTTTGCCAATTCCACAAGAACTGTCGTAGCGAATTGCTCCTTGAGTGGAAAGCTGTAACTCTGTGAGATGATTTCACAGAACACAACGAAGTTTCTCAGAAAGCTTCTTTCTCTTTGTTATCGGAGGATATTTCCTTTGGCCCTATAGTCTTCAAAGGGATCCGAAATATCTGTTCTCAGATTCCAGAGAAATAAGGCTAGCAAAGACATCCATGAAATACAGATGTAACTCTGTTAGATGAATTAACAGAACACTAAGCAGTTTCTCAGAAAGCTACTTTCCAGATTTCAACTGAGGATATTTCCTTTTTCACCATAGCCCTTTATGGGCTTCCAAATATCACTTTGCCAATTCACAAGAACTGTCTTAGCGAAAGGCTCCTTGACGGGAAAGCTGTAACTCTGTGAGATGATTTCACAGAACACAACGAAGTTATTCAGAAAGCTTCTTTCATCGGAAGATATTTCCTTTGGCCCTATCGTCTTCAAAGGGATCCGAAATATCTGTTCTCAGATTCCACAGAAATAAGGCTAGCAAAGAGATCCACGAAAAAAAGATGTAACTCTGTGAGATGAATTAACAGAACACTAAGCAGTTTCTCAGAAAGCTTCTTTCCAGATTTCATCTGAGGATATTTCCTTTTTCACCATAGCCCTCTATGGGCTTCCAAATATCACTTTGCCAATTCCACAACAACTGTCTTAGCGAAAGGCTCCTTGAGGGGAAAGCTGTAACTCTCTGAGATGATTTCACAGAACAAAACGAAGTTTCTCAGAAAGCTTCTTTCTCTTTGTTATCGGAGGATATTTCCTTTGGCCCTATAGTCTTCAAAGGGATCCGAAATATCTGTTCTCAGATTCCACAGAAATAAGGCTAGCAAAGAGATACACGAAATACAGATGTAACTCTGTGAGATGATTTCACAGAACACAACGAAGTTTCACAGAAAGCTTCTTTCTCTTTGTTATCGGAGAATATTTCCTTTGGCCCTATAGTCTTCAAAGGGATCCGAAATATCTGTTCTCAGATTCCAGAGAAATAAGGCTAGCAAAGACATCCATGAAATACAGATGTAACTCTGTTAGATGAATTAACGGAACACTAAGCAGTTTCTCAGAAAGCTACTTTCCAGATTTCAACTGAGGATATTTCCTTTTTCACCATAGCCCTTTATGGGCTTCCAAATATCACTTTGCCAATTCACAAGAACTGTCTTAGCGAAAGGCTCCTTGACGGGAAAGCTGTAACTCTGTGAGATGATTTCACAGAACACAACGAAGTTACTCAGAAAGCTTCTTTCATCGGAAGATATTTCCTTTGGCCCTATCGTCTTCAAAGGGATCCGAAATATCTGTTCTCAGATTCCACAGAAATAAGGCTAGCAAAGAGATCCACGAAAAAAAGATGTAACTCTGTGAGATGAATTAACAGAACACTAAGCAGTTTCTCAGAAAGCTTCTTTCCAGATTTCATCTGAGGATATTTCCTTTTTCACCATAGCCCTCTATGGGCTTCCAAATATCACTTTGCCAATTCCACAACAACTGTCTTAGCGAAAGGCTCCTTGAGGGGAAAGCTGTAACTCTCTGAGATGATTTCACAGAACAAAACGAAGTTTCTCAGAAAGCTTCTTTCTCTTTGTTATCGGAGGATATTTCCTTTGGCCCTATAGTCTTCAAAGGGATCCGAAATATCTGTTCTCAGATTCCACAGAAATAAGGCTAGCAAAGAGATACACGAAATACAGATGTAACTCTGTGAGATGATTTCACAGAACACAACGAAGTTTCACAGAAAGCTTCTTTCTCTTTGTTATCGGAGAATATTTCCTTTGGCCCTATAGTCTTCAAAGGGATCCGAAATATCTGTTCTCAGATTCCACAGAAATAAGGCTGGCAAAGACATCCATGAAATACAGATGTAACTTTGTGAGATGAATTAACAGAACACTAAGCAGTTTCTCAGAAAGCCTCTTTCCAGATTTCATCTGAGGATATTTCCTTTTTCACCATAGCCCTCCATGTGCTTCCAAATATCACTTTGTCAATTCCACAAGAACTGTCTTAGCGAAAGGCTCCTTGAGGGGAAAGCTGTAACTCTGTGAGATGATTTCACAGAACACAACGAAGTTTCTCAGAAAGCTTCTTTCTCTTTGTTATCGGAGGATATTTCCTTTGGCCCTATAGTCTTCAAAGGGATCCGAAATATCTGTTCTCAGATTCCACAGAAATAAGGCTAGCAAAGAGATCCACGGAATACACATGTTACCCTGTGAGATGAATTAACAGAACAGTAAGCAGTTTTTCAGAAAGATTCTTTCCAGATTTCATCTGAGGATATATCCTTTTTCACCATAGCCCTCTACGGGCTTCCAAATATCACTTTGCCAATACCACATGAACTGTCTTAGCGAAAGGCTCCTTGAGGGGAAAGCTGTAACTCTGTGAGATGATTTCACAGAACACAACGAAGCTTCTCAGAAAGCTTCTTTCTCTTTGTTATCGGAGGATATTTCCTTTGGCCCTATAGTCTTCAAAGGGATCCGAAATATCTGTTCTCAGATTCCACAGAAATAAGGCTAGCAAAGAGAGCCACGAAATACAGATGTAACTCTGTGAGATGAATTAACAGAACACTAAGCAGTTTCTCAGAAAGCTTCTTTCCAGATTTCATCTGAGGATATTTCCTTTTTCCCTTAGCCCTCTAAGGGCTTCCAAATATCACTTTGTCAATTCCACAAGAACTGTCTTAGCGAAAGGCTCCTTGAGGGGAAAGCTGTAACTCTGTGAGATGATTTCACAGAACACAACGAAGTTTCTCAGAAAGCTTCTTTCATCAGAGGATATTTCTTTGGCCCTATAGTCCTCAAAGGGATCCGAAATATCTGTTCTCAGATTCCACAGAAATAAGGCTAGCAAAGAGATCCACGAAATACAGATGTAACTCTGTGAGATGAATTAACAGAACACTACACAGTTTCTCAGAAAGCTTCTGTCCAGATTTCATCTGAGGATATTTCCTTTTTCACCACAGCCCTCTATGGGCTTCCAAATATCACTTTGCAAATTCCACAAGAACTGTCTTAGTGAAAAGCTCCTTGAGGGGAAAGCTGTAACTCTGTGAGATGATTTCACAGAACACAACGAAGTTTCTCAGAAAGCTTCTTTCTCCTTGTTATCGGAGGATATTTCCTTTGGCCCTATAGTCTTCAAAGGGATCCGAAATATCTGTTCTGAGATTCCACAGAAATAAGGCTAGCAAAGAGATCCACGAAATAAAGATGTAACTCTGTGAAATGAATTAACAGAACACTAAGCAGTTTCTCAGAAAGCTTCTTTCCAGATTTCATCTGAGGATATTTCCTTTTTCACCATAGCCCTCTATGGGCTTCCAAATATCACTTTGCCAATTCCACAAGAACTGTCTTAGCGAAAGGCTCCTTGAGGGGAAAGCTGTAACTCTGTGAGATGATTTCACAGAACACAACGAAGTTTCTCATAAAGCTTCTTTCTCTTTGTTATCGGAGGATATTTCCTTTGGCCCTATAGTCTTCAAAGGGATCCGAAATATCTGTTCTCAGATTCCACAGAAATAAGGCTAGCAAAGAGATCCACGAAATACAGATGTAACTCTGTGAGACGAATTAACAGAACACTAAGCAGTTTCTCAGAAAGCTTCTTTCCAGATTTCATCTGAGGATATTTCCTTTTTCACCATAGCCCTCTATGGGCTTCCAAATATCACTTTGCCAATTCACAAGAACTGTCTTAGCGAAAGTCTCCTTGATGGGAAAGCTGTAACTCTGTGAGATGATTTCACAGAACACAACGAAGTTTCTCAGAAAGCTTCTTTCATCGGAGGATATTTCTTTGGCCCTATAGTCTTCAAAGGGATCCGAAAAATCTGTTCTCAGATTCCACAGAAATAAGTCTAGCAAAGAGATCCACGAAATACAGATGTAACTCTGTGAGATGAATTAACAGAACACTAAGCAGTTTCTCAGAAAGCTTCTGTCCAAATTTCATCTGAGGATATTTCCTTTTTCACCATAGGCCTCTATGGGCTTCCAAATATCACTTTGCCAATTCCACAAGAACTGTCTTAGAGAAAGGCTCCTTGAGGGGAAAGCTGTAACTCTGTGAGATGATTTCACAGAACACAACGAAGTTTCTCAGAAAGCTTCTTTCTCTTTGTTATCGGAGGATATATCCTTTGGCCCTATAGTCTTCAAAGGGATCGGAAATATCTGTTCTCAGATTCCACAGAAATAAGGCTAGCAAAGAGATCCACGAAATACAGATGTAACTCTGTGAGATGATTTCACAGAACACAACGAAGTTTCACAGAAAGCTTCTTGCTCTTTGTTATCGGAGGATATTTCCTTTGGAACTAAAGTCTTCAAAGGGAACCGAAATATCTGTTCTCAGATTCCACAGAAATAAGGCTGGCAAAGACATCCATGAAATACAGATGTAACTCTGTGAGATGAATTAACAGAACACTAAGCAGTTTCTCAGAAATCTTCTTTCCAGATTTCATCTGAGGATATTTCCTTTTTCACCATAGCCCTCTATGGGCTTCCAAATATCACTTTGCCAATTCCACAAGAACTGTCTTAGCGAAAGGCTCCTTGAGGGGAAAGCATAAACTCTGTGAGTTTATTTCACAGAACACAACGGAGTTTCTCAGAAAGCCTGTTTCTCTTTGTTATCGGAGGATATTTCCTTTGGCCCTATAGTCTTCAAAGGGATCCGAAATATTTGTTCTCAGATTCCACAGAAATAAGGCTAGCAAAGAGATCCACGAAATACAGATGTAACTCTGTGAGATGAATTAACAGAACACTAAGAGTTTCTCAGAAAGCTTCTTTCCAGATTTCATCTGAGGATATTTCCTTTTTCACCATAGCCCTCTATGGGCTTCCAAATATCACTTTGCCAATTCCACAAGAACTGTCTTAGCGAAAGGCTCCTTGAGGGGAAAGCTGTAACTCTGTGAGATGATTTCACAGAACACCAAGAAGTTTCTCAGAAAGCTTCTTTCTCTGTGTTTCCGGAGGATATTTCCTTTGGCCCTATAGTCTTCAAAGGGATCCGAAATATCTGTTCTCAGATTCCACAGAAATAAGGCTTGCAAAGAGATCCACGAAATACAGATGTAACTCTGTGAGATGAATTGACAGAACACTAAGCAGTGTCTCAGAAAGCTTCTTTCCAGATTTCATCTGAGGATATTCCTTTTTCACCATAGCCCTCTATGGGCTTCCAAATATCACTTTGCCAATTCCACAAGAACTGTCTTAGCGAAAGGCTCCTTGAGGGGAAAGCTGTAACTCTGTGAGATGATTTCACAGAACACCAAGAAGTTTCTCAGAAAGCTTCTTTCTCTGTGTTTCCGGAGGATATTTCCTTTGGCCCTATAGTCTTCAAAGGGATCCGAAATATCTGTTCTCAGATTCCACAGAAATAAGGCTTGCAAAGAGATCCACGAAATACAGATGTAACTCTGTGAGATGAATTGACAGAACACTAAGCAGTGTCTCAGAAAGCTTCTTTCCAGATTTCATCTGAGGATATTCCTTTTTCACCATAGCCCTCTAAGGGCTTCCAAATATCACTTTGCCAATTCCACAAGAACTGTCTTAGCGAAAGGCTCCTTGAGGGGAAAGCTGTAACTCTGTGAGATGATTTCACAGAACACAACGAAGTTTCTCATAAAGCTTCTTTCTCTTTGTTATCGGAGGATATTTCCTTTGGCCCTATAGTCTTCAAAGGGATCCGAAATATCTGTTCTCAGATTCCACAGAAATAAGGCTAGCAAAGAGATCCACGAAATACAGATGTAACTCTGTGAGATGAATTAACAGAACACTAAGCAGTTTCTCAGAAAGCTTCTTTCAGATTTCATCTGAGAATATTTCCTTTTTCAATCTAGCCCTCTATGGGCTTCCAAATATCACCTGGCCAATTCACAAGAAATGTCTTAGCGAAAGGCTCCTTGAGGGGAAAGCTGTAACTCTGTGAGATGATTTCACAGAACACAACGAAGTTTCTCAGAAAGCTTCTTTCATCGGAGGATATTTCTTTGGCCCTATAGTCTTCAAAGGGATCCGAAATATCTGTTCTCAGATTCCACAGAAATAAGGCTAGCAAAGAGATCCACGAAATACACATGTAACTCTGTGAGATGAATTAACAGAACACTAAGCAGTTTCTCAGAAAGCTTCTGTCCAAATTTCATCTGAGGATATTTCCTTTTTCACCATAGGCCTCTATGGGCTTCCAAATATCACTTTGCCAATTCCACAAGAACTGTCTTAGAGAAAGGCTCCTTGAGGGGAAAGCTGTAACTCTGTGAGATGATTTCACAGAACACAACGAAGTTTCTCAGAAAGCTTCTTTCTCTTTGTTATCGGAGGATATTTCCTTTGGCCCTATAGTCTTCAAAGGGATCGGAAATATCTGTTCTCAGATTCCACAGAAATAAGGCTAGCAAAGAGATCCACGAAATACAGATGTAACTCTGTGAGATGATTTCACAGAACACAACGAAGTTTCACAGAAAGCTTCTTGCTCTTTGTTATCGGAGGATATTTCCTTTGGAACTAAAGTCTTCAAAGGGAACCGAAATATCTGTTCTCAGATTCCACAGAAATAAGGCTGGCAAAGACATCCATGAAATACAGATGTAACTCTGTGAGATGAATTAACAGAACACTAAGCAGTTTCTCAGAAATCTTCTTTCCAGATTTCATCTGAGGATATTTCCTTTTTCACCATAGCCCTCTATGGGCTTCCAAATATCACTTTGCCAATTCCACAAGAACTGTCTTAGCGAAAGGCTCCTTGAGGGGAAAGCATAAACTCTGTGAGTTTATTTCACAGAACACAACGGAGTTTCTCAGAAAGCCTGTTTCTCTTTGTTATCGGAGGATATTTCCTTTGGCCCTATAGTCTTCAAAGGGATCCGAAATATTTGTTCTCAGATTCCACAGAAATAAGGCTAGCAAAGAGATCCACGAAATACAGATGTAACTCTGTGAGATGAATTAACAGAACACTAAGAGTTTCTCAGAAAGCTTCTTTCCAGATTTCATCTGAGGATATTTCCTTTTTCACCATAGCCCTCTATGGGCTTCCAAATATCACTTTGCCAATTCCACAAGAACTGTCTTAGCGAAAGGCTCCTTGAGGGGAAAGCTGTAACTCTGTGAGATGATTTCACAGAACACCAAGAAGTTTCTCAGAAAGCTTCTTTCTCTGTGTTTCCGGAGGATATTTCCTTTGGCCCTATAGTCTTCAAAGGGATCCGAAATATCTGTTCTCAGATTCCACAGAAATAAGGCTTGCAAAGAGATCCACGAAATACAGATGTAACTCTGTGAGATGAATTGACAGAACACTAAGCAGTGTCTCAGAAAGCTTCTTTCCAGATTTCATCTGAGGATATTCCTTTTTCACCATAGCCCTCTATGGGCTTCCAAATATCACTTTGCCAATTCCACAAGAACTGTCTTAGCGAAAGGCTCCTTGAGGGGAAAGCTGTAACTCTGTGAGATGATTTCACAGAACACCAAGAAGTTTCTCAGAAAGCTTCTTTCTCTGTGTTTCCGGAGGATATTTCCTTTGGCCCTATAGTCTTCAAAGGGATCCGAAATATCTGTTCTCAGATTCCACAGAAATAAGGCTTGCAAAGAGATCCACGAAATACAGATGTAACTCTGTGAGATGAATTGACAGAACACTAAGCAGTGTCTCAGAAAGCTTCTTTCCAGATTTCATCTGAGGATATTCCTTTTTCACCATAGCCCTCTAAGGGCTTCCAAATATCACTTTGCCAATTCCACAAGAACTGTCTTAGCGAAAGGCTCCTTGAGGGGAAAGCTGTAACTCTGTGAGATGATTTCACAGAACACAACGAAGTTTCTCATAAAGCTTCTTTCTCTTTGTTATCGGAGGATATTTCCTTTGGCCCTATAGTCTTCAAAGGGATCCGAAATATCTGTTCTCAGATTCCACAGAAATAAGGCTAGCAAAGAGATCCACGAAATACAGATGTAACTCTGTGAGATGAATTAACAGAACACTAAGCAGTTTCTCAGAAAGCTTCTTTCAGATTTCATCTGAGAATATTTCCTTTTTCAATCTAGCCCTCTATGGGCTTCCAAATATCACCTGGCCAATTCACAAGAAATGTCTTAGCGAAAGGCTCCTTGAGGGGAAAGCTGTAACTCTGTGAGATGATTTCACAGAACACAACGAAGTTTCTCAGAAAGCTTCTTTCATCGGAGGATATTTCTTTGGCCCTATAGTCTTCAAAGGGATCCGAAATATCTGTTCTCAGATTCCACAGAAATAAGGCTAGCAAAGAGATCCACGAAATACACATGTAACTCTGTGAGATGAATTAACAGAACACTAAGCAGTTTCTCAGAAAGCTTCTGTCCAAATTTCATCTGAGGATATTTCCTTTTTCACCATAGGCCTCTATGGGCTTCCAAATATCACTTTGCCAATTCCACAAGAACTGTCTTAGCGAAAGGCTCCTTGAGGGGAAATCTGTAACTCTGTGAGATGATTTCACAGAACACAACGAAGTTTCTCAGAAAGCTTCTTTCTCTTTTTTATCGGGGGATATTTCCTTTAGCCCTTTAGTCTTCACAGGGATCCCAAATATCTGTTCTCAGATTCTACAGAAATAAGGCTAGCAAAGAGATCCACGAAATACAGATGTAACTCTGTGAGATGAATTAACAGAACACTAAGCAGTTTCTCAGAAAGCTTCTTTCCAGATTTCATCTGAGTATATTTCCTTTTTCAACATAGCCCTCTATGGGCTTCCAAATATCACTTTGCCAATTCCACAAGAACTGTCTTAGCGAAAGGCTCCTTGAGGGGAAAGCTGTAACTCTGTGAGATGATTTCACAGAACACAACGAAGTTTCTCAGAAAGCTTCTTTCTCTTTTTTGTTATCGGAGGATATTTCCTTTGGACCTATAGTCTTCAAAGGGATCCGAAATATCTGTTCTCAGATTCCACAGAAATAAGGCTAGCAAAGACATCCATGAAATACAGATGTAACTCTGTTAGATGAATTAACAGAACACTAAGCAGTTTCTCAGAAAGCTACTTTCCAGATTTCAACTGAGGATATTTCCTTTTTCACCATAGCCCTTTATGGGCTTCCAAATATCACTTTGCCAATTCACAAGAACTGTCTTAGCGAAAGGCTCCTTGACGGGAAAGCTGTAACTCTGTGAGATGATTTCACAGAACACAACGAAGTTACTCAGAAAGCTTCTTTCATCGGAAGATATTTCCTTTGGCCCTATAGTCTTCAAAGGGATCCGAAATATCTGTTCTCAGATTCCACAGAAATAAGGCTAGCAAAGAGATCCACGAAATAAAGATGTAACTCTGTGAGATGAATTAACAGAACACTAAGCAGTTTCTCAGAAAGCTTCTTTCCAGATTTCATCTGAGGATATTTCCTTTTTCACCATAGCCCTCTATGGGCTTCCAAATATCACTTTGCCAATTCCACAACAACTGTCTTAGCGAAAGGCTCCTTGAGGGGAAAGCTGTAACTCTCTGAGATGATTTCACAGAACAAAACGAAGTTTCTCAGAAAGCTTCTTTCTCTTTGTTATCGGAAGATATTTCCTTTGGCCCTATAGTCTTCAAAGGGATCCGAAATATCTGTTCTCAGATTCCACAGAAATAAGGCTAGCAAAGAGATACACGAAATACAGATGTAACTCTGTGAGATGATTTCACAGAACACAACGAAGTTTCACAGAAAGCTTCTTTCTCTTTGTTATCGGAGAATATTTCCTTTGGCCCTATAGTCTTCAAAGGGATCCGAAATATCTGTTCTCAGATTCCACAGAAATAAGGCTGGCAAAGACATCCATGAAATACAGATGTAACTTTGTGAGATGAATTAACAGAACACTAAGCAGTTTCTCAGAAAGCCTCTTTCCAGATTTCATCTGAGGATATTTCCTTTTTCACCATAGCCCTCCATGTGCTTCCAAATATCACTTTGTCAATTCCACAAGAACTGTCTTAGCGAAAGGCTCCTTGAGGGGAAAGCTGTAACTCTGTGAGATGATTTCACAGAACACAACGAAGTTTCTCAGAAAGCTTCTTTCTCTTTGTTATCGGAGGATATTTCCTTTGGCCCTATAGTCTTCAAAGGGATCCGAAATATCTGTTCTCAGATTCCACAGAAATAAGGCTAGCAAAGAGATCCACGGAATACACATGTTACCCTGTGAGATGAATTAACAGAACAGTAAGCAGTTTTTCAGAAAGATTCTTTCCAGATTTCATCTGAGGATATATCCTTTTTCACCATAGCCCTCTACGGGCTTCCAAATATCACTTTGCCAATACCACATGAACTGTCTTAGCGAAAGGCTCCTTGAGGGGAAAGCTGTAACTCTGTGAGATGATTTCACAGAACACAACGAAGCTTCTCAGAAAGCTTCTTTCTCTTTGTTATCGGAGGATATTTCCTTTGGCCCTATAGTCTTCAAAGGGATCCGAAATATCTGTTCTCAGATTCCACAGAAATAAGGCTAGCAAAGAGAGCCACGAAATACAGATGTAACTCTGTGAGATGAATTAACAGAACACTAAGCAGTTTCTCAGAAAGCTTCTTTCCAGATTTCATCTGAGGATATTTCCTTTTTCCCTTAGCCCTCTAAGGGCTTCCAAATATCACTTTGTCAATTCCACAAGAACTGTCTTAGCGAAAGGCTCCTTGAGGGGAAAGCTGTAACTCTGTGAGATGATTTCACAGAACACAACGAAGTTTCTCAGAAAGCTTCTTTCATCAGAGGATATTTCTTTGGCCCTATAGTCCTCAAAGGGATCCGAAATATCTGTTCTCAGATTCCACAGAAATAAGGCTAGCAAAGAGATCCACGAAATACAGATGTAACTCTGTGAGATGAATTAACAGAACACTACACAGTTTCTCAGAAAGCTTCTGTCCAGATTTCATCTGAGGATATTTCCTTTTTCACCACAGCCCTCTATGGGCTTCCAAATATCACTTTGCAAATTCCACAAGAACTGTCTTAGTGAAAAGCTCCTTGAGGGGAAAGCTGTAACTCTGTGAGATGATTTCACAGAACACAACGAAGTTTCTCAGAAAGCTTCTTTCTCCTTGTTATCGGAGGATATTTCCTTTGGCCCTATAGTCTTCAAAGGGATCCGAAATATCTGTTCTCAGATTCCACAGAAATAAGGCTAGCAAAGAGATCCACGAAATAAAGATGTAACTCTGTGAGATGAATTAGCAGAACACTAAGCAGTTTCTCAGAAAGCTTCTTTCCAGATTTCATCTGAGGATATTTCCTTTTTCACCATAGCCCTCTATGGGCTTCCAAATATCACTTTGCCAATTCCACAAGAACTGTCTTAGCGAAAGGCTCCTTGAGGGGAAAGCTGTAACTCTGTGAGATGATTTCACAGAACACAACGAAGTTTCTCATAAAGCTTCTTTCTCTTTGTTATCGGAGGATATTTCCTTTGGCCCTATAGTCTTCAAAGGGATCCGAAATATCTGTTCTCAGATTCCACAGAAATAAGGCTAGCAAAGAGATCCACGAAATACAGATGTAACTCTGTGAGATGAATTAACAGAACACTAAGCAGTTTCTCAGAAAGCTTCTTTCCAGATTTCATCTGAGTATATTTCCTTTTTCAACATAGCCCTCTATGGGCTTCCAAATATCACTTTGCCAATTCCACAAGAACTGTCTTAGCGAAAGGCTCCTTGAGGGGAAAGCTGTAACTCTGTGAGATGATTTCACAGAACACAACGAAGTTTCTCAGAAAGCTTCTTTCTCTTTTTTGTTATCGGAGGATATTTCCTTTGGCCCTATAGTCTTCAAAGGGATCCGAAATATCTGTTCTCAGATTCCATAGAAATAAGGCTGGCAAGGACATCCATGAAATACAGACGTAACTCTGTGAGATGAATTAACAGAACACTAAGCAGTTTCTCAGAAAGCTTCTTTCCAGATTTCATCTGTGGATATTTCCTTTTTCACCATAGCCCTCTATGGGCTTCCAAATATCACTTTGCCAATTCCACAAGAACTGTCTTAGCGAAAGGCTCCTTGAGGGGAATGCTGTAACTCTGTGAGATGATTTCACAGAACACAACGAAGTTTCTCAGAAAGCTTCTTTCTCTTTGTTATCGGAGGATACTTCCTTTGGACCTATAGTCTTCAAAGGGATCCGAAATATCTGTTCTCAGATTCCACAGAAATAAGGCTAGCAAAGAGATCCACGAAATACAGATGTAACTCTGTGAGATGAATTAAGAGAACACTAAGCAGTTTCTCAGAAAACTTCTTTCCAGATTTCATTTGAGGATATTTCCTTTTTCACCAGAGCCCTCTATGGGCTTCCAAATATCACTTTGCCAATTCCACAAGAACTGTCGTAGCGAATTGCTCCTTGAGTGGAAAGCTGTAACTCTGTGAGATGATTTCACAGAACACAACGAAGTTTCTCAGAAAGCTTCTTTCTCTTTGTTATCGGAGGATATTTCCTTTGGCCCTATAGTCTTCAAAGGGATCCGAAATATCTGTTCTCAGATTCCAGAGAAATAAGGCTTGCAAAGACATCCATGAAATACAGATGTAACTCTGTTAGATGAATTAACAGAACACTAAGCAGTTTCTCAGAAAGCTACTTTCCAGATTTCAACTGAGGATATTTCCTTTTTCACCATAGCCCTTTATGGGCTTCCAAATATCACTTTGCCAATTCACAAGAACTGTCTTAGCGAAAGGCTCCTTGACGGGAAAGCTGTAACTCTGTGAGATGATTTCACAGAACACAACGAAGTTACTCAGAAAGCTTCTTTCATCGGAAGATATTTCCTTTGGCCCTATCGTCTTCAAAGGGATCCGAAATATCTGTTCTCAGATTCCACAGAAATAAGGCTAGCAAAGAGATCCACGAAATAAAGATGTAACTCTGTGAGATGAATTAACAGAACACTAAGCAGTTTCTCAGAAAGCTTCTTTCCAGATTTCATCTGAGGATATTTCCTTTTTCACCATAGCCCTCTATGGGCTTCCAAATATCACTTTGCCAATTCCACAACAACTGTCTTAGCGAAAGGCTCCTTGAGGGGAAAGCTTTAACTCTCTGAGATGATTTCACAGAACAAAACGAAGTTTCTCAGAAAGCTTCTTTCTCTTTGTTATCGGAGGATATTTCCTTTGGCCCTATAGTCTTCAAAGGGATCCGAAATATCTGTTCTCAGATTCCACAGAAATAAGGCTAGCAAAGAGATACACGAAATACAGATGTAACTCTGTGAGATGATTTCACAGAACACAACGAAGTTTCACAGAAAGCTTCTTTCTCTTTGTTATCGGAGAATATTTCCTTTGGCCCTATAGTCTTCAAAGGGATCCGAAATATCTGTTCTCAGATTCCACAGAAATAAGGCTGGCAAAGACATCCATGAAATACAGATGTAACTTTGTGAGATGAATTAACAGAACACTAAGCAGTTTCTCAGAAAGCCTCTTTCCAGATTTCATCTGAGGATATTTCCTTTTTCACCATAGCCCTCCATGTGCTTCCAAATATCACTTTGTCAATTCCACAAGAACTGTCTTAGCGAAAGGCTCCTTGAGGGGAAAGCTGTAACTCTGTGAGATGATTTCACAGAACACAACGAAGGTTCTCAGAAAGCTTCTTTCTCTTTGTTATCGGAGGATATTTCCTTTGGCCCTATAGTCTTCAAAGGGATCCGAAATATCTGTTCTCAGATTCCACAGAAATAAGGCTAGCAAAGAGATCCACGGAATACACATGTTACCCTGTGAGATGAATTAACAGAACAGTAAGCAGTTTTTCAGAAAGATTCTTTCCAGATTTCATCTGAGGATATATCCTTTTTCACCACAGCCCTCTACGGGCTTCCAAATATCACTTTGCCAATACCACATGAACTGTCTTAGCGAAAGGCTCCTTGAGGGGAAAGCTGTAACTCTGTGAGATGATTTCACAGAACACAACGAAGCTTCTCAGAAAGCTTCTTTCTCTTTGTTATCGGAGGATATTTCCTTTGGCCCTATAGTCTTCAAAGGGATCCGAAATATCTGTTCTCAGATTCCACAGAAATAAGGCTAGCAAAGAGAGCCACGAAATACAGATGTAACTCTGTGAGATGAATTAACAGAACACTAAGCAGTTTCTCAGAAAGCTTCTTTCCAGATTTCATCTGAGGATATTTCCTTTTTCCCTTAGCCCTCTAAGGGCTTCCAAATATCACTTTGTCAATTCCACAAGAACTGTCTTAGCGAAAGGCTCCTTGAGGGGAAAGCTGTAACTCTGTGAGATGATTTCACAGAACACAACGAAGTTTCTCAGAAAGCTTCTTTCATCAGAGGATATTTCTTTGGCCCTATAGTCCTCAAAGGGATCCGAAATATCTGTTCTCAGATTCCACAGAAATAAGGCTAGCAAAGAGATCCACGAAATACAGATGTAACTCTGTGAGATGAATTAACAGAACACTACACAGTTTCTCAGAAAGCTTCTGTCCAGATTTCATCTGAGGATATTTCCTTTTTCACCACAGCCCTCTATGGGCTTCCAAATATCACTTTGCAAATTCCACAAGAACTGTCTTAGTGAAAAGCTCCTTGAGGGGAAAGCTGTAACTCTGTGAGATGATTTCACAGAACACAACGAAGTTTCTCAGAAAGCTTCTTTCTCCTTGTTATCGGAGGATATTTCCTTTGGCCCTATAGTCTTCAAAGGGATCCGAAATATCTGTTCTGAGATTCCACAGAAATAAGGCTAGCAAAGAGATCCACGAAATAAAGATGTAACTCTGTGAGATGAATTAACAGAACACTAAGCAGTTTCTCAGAAAGCTTCTTTCCAGATTTCATCTGAGGATATTTCCTTTTTCACCATAGCCCTCTATGGGCTTCCAAATATCACTTTGCCAATTCCACAAGAACTGTCTTAGCGAAAGGCTCCTTGAGGGGAAAGCTGTAACTCTGTGAGATGATTTCACAGAACACAACGAAGTTTCTCATAAAGCTTCTTTCTCTTTGTTATCGGAGGATATTTCCTTTGGCCCTATAGTCTTCAAAGGGATCCGAAATATCTGTTCTCAGATTCCACAGAAATAAGGCTAGCAAAGAGATCCACGAAATACAGATGTAACTCTGTGAGATGAATTAACAGAACACTAAGCAGTTTCTCAGAAAGCTTCTTTCCAGATTTCATCTGAGGATATTTCCTTTTTCACCATAGCCCTCTATGGGCTTCCAAATATCACTTTGCCAATTCACAAGAAATGTCTTAGCGAAAGTCTCCTTGATGGGAAAGCTGTAACTCTGTGAGATGATTTCACAGAACACAACGAAGCTTCTCAGAAAGCTTCTTTCATCGGAGGATATTTCTTTGGCCCTATAGTCTTCAAAGGGATCCGAAAAATCTGTTCTCAGATTCCACAGAAATAAGTCTAGCAAAGAGATCCACGAAATACAGATGTAACTCTGTGAGATGAATTAACAGAACACTAAGCAGTTTCTCAGAAAGCTTCTGTCCAAATTTCATCTGAGGATATTTCCTTTTTCACCATAGGCCTCTATGGGCTTCCAAATATCACTTTGCCAATTCCACAAGAACTGTCTTAGAGAAAGGCTCCTTGAGGGGAAAGCTGTAACTCTGTGAGATGATTTCACAGAACACAACGAAGTTTCTCAGAAAGCTTCCTTCTCTTTGTTATCGGAGGATATTTCCTTTGGCCCTATAGTCTTCAAAGGGATCGGAAATATCTGTTCTCAGATTCCACAGAAATAAGGCTAGCAAAGAGATCCACGAAATACAGATGTAACTCTGTGAGATGATTTCACAGAACACAACGAAGTTTCACAGAAAGCTTCTTGCTCTTTGTTATCGGAGGATATTTCCTTTGGAACTAAAGTCTTCAAAGGGAACCGAAATATCTGTTCTCAGATTCCACAGAAATAAGGCTGGCAAAGACATCCATGAAATACAGATGTAACTCTGTGAGATGAATTAACAGAACACTAAGCAGTTTCTCAGAAACCTTCTTTCCAGATTTCATCTGAGGATATTTCCTTTTTCACCATAGCCCTCTATGGGCTTCCAAATATCACTTTGCCAATTCCACAAGAACTGTCTTAGCGAAAGGCTCCTTGAGGGGAAAGCATAAACTCTGTGAGTTTATTTCACAGAACACAACGGAGTTTCTCAGAAAGCCTGTTTCTCTTTGTTATCGGAGGATATTTCCTTTGGCCCTATAGTCTTCAAAGGGATCCGAAATATTTGTTCTCAGATTCCACAGAAATAAGGCTAGCAAAGAGATCCACGAAATACAGATGCAACTCTGTGAGATGAATTAACAGAACACTAAGAGTTTCTCAGAAAGCTTCTTTCCAGATTTCATCTGAGGATATTTCCTTTGTCATCATAGCCCTCTATGGGCTTCCAAATATCACTTTGCCAATTCCACAAGAACTGTCTTAGCGAAAGGCTCCTTGAGGGGAAAGTTGTAACTCTGTGAGATGATTTCACAGAACACCAAGAAGTTTCTCAGAAAGCTTCTTTCTCTGTGTTTCCGGAGGATATTTCCTTTGGCCCTATAGTCTTCAAAGGGATCCGAAATATCTGTTCTCAGATTCCACAGAAATAAGGCTTGCAAAGAGATCCACGAAATACAGATGTAACTCTGTGAGATGAATTGACAGAACACTAAGCAGTGTCTCAGAAAGCTTCTTTCCAGATTTCATCTGAGGATATTCCTTTTTCACCATAGCCCTCTATGGGCTTCCAAATATCACTTTGCCAATTCCACAAGAACTGTCTTAGCGAAAGGCTCCTTGAGGGGAAAGCTGTAACTCTGTGAGATGATTTCACAGAACACCAAGAAGTTTCTCAGAAAGCTTCTTTCTCTGTGTTTCCGGAGGATATTTCCTTTGGCCCTATAGTCTTCAAAGGGATCCGAAATATCTGTTCTCAGATTCCACAGAAATAAGGCTTGCAAAGAGATCCACGAAATACAGATGTAACTCTGTGAGATGAATTGACAGAACACTAAGCAGTGTCTCAGAAAGCTTCTTTCCAGATTTCATCTGAGGATATTCCTTTTTCACCATAGCCCTCTAAGGGCTTCCAAATATCACTTTGCCAATTCCACAAGAACTGTCTTAGCGAAAGGCTCCTTGAGGGGAAAGCTGTAACTCTGTGAGATGATTTCACAGAACACAACGAAGTTTCTCATAAAGCTTCTTTCTCTTTGTTATCGGAGGATATTTCCTTTGGCCCTATAGTCTTCAAAGGGATCCGAAATATCTGTTCTCAGATTCCACAGAAATAAGGCTAGCAAAGAGATCCACGAAATACAGATGTAACTCTGTGAGATGAATTAACAGAACACTAAGCAGTTTCTCAGAAAGCTTCTTTCAGATTTCATCTGAGAATATTTCCTTTTTCACCCTAGCCCTCTATGGGCTTCCAAATATCACCTGGCCAATTCACAAGAAATGTCTTAGCGAAAGGCTCCTTGAGGGGAAAGCTGTAACTCTGTGAGATGATTTCACAGAACACAACGAAGTTTCTCAGAAAGCTTCTTTCATCGGAGGATATTTCTTTGGCCCTATAGTCTTCAAAGGGATCCGAAATATCTGTTCTCAGATTCCACAGAAATAAGGCTAGCAAAGAGATCCACGAAATACACATGTAACTCTGTGAGATGAATTAACAGAACACTAAGCAGTTTCTCAGAAAGCTTCTGTCCAAATTTCATCTGAGGATATTTCCTTTTTCACCATAGGCCTCTATGGGCTTCCAAATATCACTTTGCCAATTCCACAAGAACTGTCTTAGCGAAAGGCTCCTTGAGGGGAAATCTGTAACTCTGTGAGATGATTTCACAGAACACAACGAAGTTTCTCACAAAGCTTCTTTCTCTTTGTTATCGGGGGATATTTCCTTTAGCCCTTTAGTCTTCACAGGGATCCCAAATATCTGTTCTCAGATTCTACAGAAATAAGGCTAGCAAAGAGATCCACGAAATACAGATGTAACTCTGTGAGATGAATTAACAGAACACTAAGCAGTTTCTCAGAAAGCTTCTTTCCAGATTTCATCTGAGTATATTTCCTTTTTCAACATAGCCCTCTATGGGCTTCCAAATATCACTTTGCCAATTCCACAAGAACTGTCTTAGCGAAAGGCTCCTTGAGGGGAAAGCTGTAACTCTGTGAGATGATTTCACAGAACACAACGAAGTTTCTCAGAAAGCTTCTTTCTCTTTTTTGTTATCGGAGGATATTTCCTTTGGCCCTATAGTCTTCAAAGGGATCCGAAATATCTGTTCTCAGATTCCATAGAAATAAGGCTGGCAAGGACATCCATGAAATACAGACGTAACTCTGTGAGATGAATTAACAGAACACTAAGCAGTTTCTCAGAAAGCTTCTTTCCAGATTTCATCTGAGGATATTTCCTTTTTCAACATAGCCCTCTATGGGCTTCCAAATATCACTTTGCCAATTCCACAAGAACTGTCTTAGCGAAAGGCTCCTTGAGGGGAATGCTGTAACTCTGTGAGATGATTTCACAGAACACAACGAAGTTTCTCAGAAAGCTTCTTTCTCTTTGTTATCGGAGGATACTTCCTTTGGACCTATAGTCTTCAAAGGGATCCGAAATATCTGTTCTCAGATTCCACAGAAATAAGGCTAGCAAAGAGATCCACGAAATACAGATGTAACTCTGTGAGATGAATTAACAGAACACTAAGCAGTTTCTCAGAAAGCTTCTTTCCAGATTTCATTTGAGGATATTTCCTTTTTCACCAGAGCCCTCTATGGGCTTCCAAATATCACTTTGCCAATTCCACAAGAACTGTCGTAGCGAATTGCTCCTTGAGTGGAAAGCTGTAACTCTGTGAGATGATTTCACAGAACACAACGAAGTTTCTCAGAAAGCTTCTTTCTCTTTGTTATCGGAGGATATTTCCTTTGGCCCTATAGTCTTCAAAGGGATCCGAAATATCTGTTCTCAGATTCCAGAGAAATAAGGCTAGCAAAGACATCCATGAAATACAGAGGTAACTCTGTTAGATGAATTAACAGAACACTAAGCAGTTTCTCAGAAAGCTACTTTCCAGATTTCAACTGAGGATATTTCCTTTTTCACCATAGCCCTTTATGGGCTTCCAAATATCACTTTGCCAATTCACAAGAACTGTCTTAGCGAAAGGCTCCTTGACGGGAAAGCTGTAACTCTGTGAGATGATTTCACAGAACACAACGAAGTTACTCAGAAAGCTTCTTTCATCGGAAGATATTTCCTTTGGCCCTATCGTCTTCAAAGGGATCCGAAATATCTGTTCTCAGATTCCACAGAAATAAGGCTAGCAAAGAGATCCACGAAATAAAGATGTAACTCTGTGAGATGAATTAACAGAACACTAAGCAGTTTCTCAGAAAGCTTCTTTCCAGATTTCATCTGAGGATATTTCCTTTTTCACCATAGCCCTCTATGGGCTTCCAAATATCACTTTGCCAATTCCACAACAACTGTCTTAGCGAAAGGCTCCTTGAGGGGAAAGCTGTAACTCTCTGAGATGATTTCACAGAACAAAACGAAGTTTCTCAGAAAGCTTCTTTCTCTTTGTTATCGGAGGATATTTCCTTTGGCCCTATAGTCTTCAAAGGGATCCGAAATATCTGTTCTCAGATTCCACAGAAATAAGGCTAGCAAAGAGATACACGAAATACAGATGTAACTCTGTGAGATGATTTCACAGAACACAATGAAGTTTCACAGAAAGCTTCTTTCTCTTTGTTATCGGAGAATATTTCCTTTGGCCCTACAGTCTTCAAAGGGATCCGAAATATCTGTTCTCAGATTCCAGAGAAATAAGGCTAGCAAAGACATCCATGAAATACAGATGTAACTCTGTTAGATGAATTAACAGAACACTAAGCAGTTTCTCAGAAAGCTACTTTCCAGATTTCAACTGAGGATATTTCCTTTTTCACCATAGCCCTTTATGGGCTTCCAAATATCACTTTGCCAATTCACAAGAACTGACTTAGCGAAAGGCTCCTTGACGGGAAAGCTGTAACTCTGTGAGATGATTTCACAGAACACAACGAAGTTACTCAGAAAGCTTCTTTCATCGGAAGATATTTCCTTTGGCCCTATCGTCTTCAAAGGGATCCGAAATATCTGTTCTCAGATTCCACAGAAATAAGGCTAGCAAAGAGATCCACGAAATAAAGATGTAACTCTGTGAGATGAATTAACAGAACACTAAGCAGTTTCTCAGAAAGCTTCTTTCCAGATTTCATCTGAGGATATTTCCTTTTTCACCATAGCCCTCTATGGGCTTCCAAATATCCCTTTGCCAATTCCACAACAACTGTCTTAGCGAAAGGCTCCTTGAGGGGAAAGCTGTAACTCTCTGAGATGATTTCACAGAACAAAAGGAAGTTTCTCAGAAAGCTTCTTTCTCTTTGTTATCGGAGGATATTTCCTTTGGCCCTATAGTCTTCAAAGGGATCCGAAATATCTGTTCTCAGATTCCACAGAAATAAGGCTAGCAAAGAGATCCACGAAATACAGATGTAACTCTGTGAGATGATTTCACAGAACACAACGAAGTTTCACAGAAAGCTTCTTTCTCTTTGTTATCGGAGAATATTTCCTTTGGCCCTATAGTCTTCAAAGGGATCCGAAATATCTGTTCTCAGATTCCACAGAAATAAGGCTGGCAAAGACATCCATGAAATACAGATGTAACTTTGTGAGATGAATTAACAGAACACTAAGCAGTTTCTCAGAAAGCCTCTTTCCAGATTTCATCTGAGGATATTTCCTTTTTCACCATAGCCCTCCATGTGCTTCCAAATATCACTTTGTCAATTCCACAAGAACTGTCTTAGCGAAAGGCTCCTTGAGGGGAAAGCTGTAACTCTGTGAGATGATTTCACAGAACACAACGAAGTTTCTCAGAAAGCTTCTTTCATCAGAGGATACTTCTTTGGCCCTATAGTCCTCAAAGGGATCCGAAATATCTGTTCTCAGATTCCACAGAAATAAGGCTAGCAAAGAGATCCACGAAATACAGATGTAACTCTGTGAGATGAATTAACAGAACACTACACAGTTTCTCAGAAAGCTTCTGTCCAGATTTCATCTGAGGATATTTCCTTTTTCACCACAGCCCTCTATGGGCTTCCAAATATCACTTTGCAAATTCCACAAGAACTGTCTTAGTGAAAAGCTCCTTGAGGGGAAAGCTGTAACTCTGTGAGATGATTTCACAGAACACAACGAAGTTTCTCAGAAAGCTTCTTTCTCTTTGTTATCGGAGTATATTTCCTTTGGCCCTATAGTCTTCAAAGGGATCCGAAATATCTGTTCTCAGATTCCACAGAAATAAGGCTAGCAAAGAGATCCACGAAATAAAGATGTAACTCTGTGAGATGAATTAACAGAACACTAAGCAGTTTCTCAGAAAGCTTCTTTCCAGATTTCATCTGAGGATATTTCCTTTTTCACCATAGACCTCTATGGGCTTCCAAATATCACTTTGCCAATTCCACAAGAACTGTCTTAGCGAAAGGCTCCTTGAGGGGAAAGCTGTAACTCTGTGAGATGATTTCACAGAACACAACGAAGTTTCTCAGAAAGCTTCTTTCTCTTTGTTATCGGAGGATATTTCCTTTGGCCCTATAGTCTTCAAAGGGATCCGAAATATCTGTTCTCAGATTCCACAGAAATAAGGCTAGCAAAGAGATCCACGAAATACAGATGTAACTCTGTGAGATGAATTAACAGAACACTAAGCAGTTTCTCAGAAAGCTTCTTTCCAGATTTCATCTGAGGATATTTCCTTTTTCACCATAGCCCTCTATGGGCTTCCAAATATCACTTTGCCAATTCACAAGAACTGTCTTAGCGAAAGTCTCCTTGAGGGGAAAGCTGTAACTCTGTGAGATGATTTCACAGAGCACAACGAAGTTTCTCAGAAAGCTTCTTTCATCGGAGGATATTTCTTTGGCCCTATAGTCTTCAAAGGGATCCGAAAAATCTGTTCTCAGATTCCACAGAAATAAGGCTAGCAAAGAGATCCACGAAATACAGATGTAACTCTGTGAGATGAATTAACAGAACACTAAGCAGTTTCTCAGAAAGCTTCTGTCCAAATTTCATCTGAGGATATTTCCTTTTTCACCATAGGCCTCTATGGGCTTCCAAATATCACTTTGCCAATTCCACAAGAACTGTCTTAGAGAAAGGCTCCTTGAGGGGAAAGCTGTAACTCTGTGAGATGATTTCACAGAACACAACGAAGTTTCTCAGAAAGCTTCTTTCTCTTTGTTATCGGAGGATATTTCCTTTGGCCCTATAGTCTTCAAAGGGATCGGAAATATCTGTTCTCAGATTCCACAGAAATAAGGCTAGCAAAGAGATCCACGAAATACAGATGTAACTCTGTGAGATGATTTCACAGAACACAACGAAGTTTCACAGAAAGCTTCTTGCTCTTTGTTATCGGAGGATATTTCCTTTGGCCCTAAAGTCTTCAAAGGGAACCGAAATATCTGTTCTCAGATTCCACAGAAATAAGGCTGGCAAAGACATCCATGAAATACAGATTTAACTCTGTGAGATGAATTAACAGAACACTAAGCAATTTCTCAGAAATCTTCTTTCCAGATTTCATCTGGGGATATTTCCTTTTTTACCATAGCCCTCTATGGGCTTCCAAATATCACTTTGCCAATTCCACAAGAACTGTCTTAGCGAAAGGCTCCTTGAGGGGAAAGCATAAACTCTGTGAGTTTATTTCACAGAACACAACGGAGTTTCTCAGAAAGCCTCTTTCTCTTTGTTATCGGAGGATATTTCCTTTGGCCCTATAGTCTTCAAAGGGATCCGAAATATTTGTTCTCAGATTCCACAGAAATAAGGCTAGCAAAGAGATCCAAGAAATACAGACGTAACTCTGTGAGATGAATTAACAGAACACTAAGAGTTTCTCAGAAAGCTTCTTTCCAGATTTCATCTGAGGATATTTCCTTTTTCACCATAGCCCTCTATGGGCTTCCAAACATCACTTTGCCAATTCCACAAGAACTGTCTTAGCGAAAGGCTCCTTGAGGGGAAAGCTGTAACTCTGTGAGATGATTTCACAGAACACCAAGAAGTTTCTCAGAAAGCTTCTTTCTCTGTGTTTTCGGAGGATATTTCCTTTGGCCCTATAGTCTTCAAAGGGATCCGAAATATCTGTTCTCAGATTCCACAGAAATAAGGCTTGCAAAGAGATCCACGAAATACAGATGTAACTCTGTGAGATGAATTGACAGAACACTAAGCAGTTTCTCAGAAAGCTTCTTTCCAGATTTCATCTGAGGATATTCCTTTTTCACCATAGCCCTCTAAGGGCTTCCAAATATCACTTTGCCAATTCCACAAGAACTGTCTTAGCGAAAGGCTCCTTGAGGGGAAAGCTGTAACTCTGTGAGATGATTTCACAGAACACAACGAAGTTTCTCATAAAGCTTCTGTCTCTTTGTTATCGGAGGACATTTCCTTTGGCCCTATAGTCTTCATAGGGATCCGAAATATCTTTTCTCAGATTCCACAGAAATAAGGCTAGCAAAGAGATCCACGAAATACAGATGTAACTCTGTGAGATGAATTAACAGAACACTAAGCAGTTTCTCAGAAAGCTTCTTTCAGATTTCATCTGAGAATATTCCCTTTTTCACCATAGCCCTCTATGGGCTTCCAAATATCACCTTGCCAATTCACAAGAACTGTCATAGCGAAAGGCTCCTTGAGGGGAAAGCTGTAACTCTGTGAGATGATTTCACAGAACACAACGAAGTTTCTCAGAAAGCTTCTTTCATCGGAGGATATTTCTTTGGCCCTATAGTCTTCAAAGGGATCCGAAATATCTGTTCTCAGATTCCACAGAAATAAGGCTAGCAAAGAGATCCACGAAATACACATGTAACTCTGTGAGATGAATTAACAGAACACTAAGCAGTTTCTCAGAAAGCTTCTGTCCACATTTCATCTGAGGATATTTCCTTTTTCACCATAGGCCTCTATGGGCTTCCAAATATCACTTTGCCAATTCCACAAGAACTGTCTTAGCGAAAGGCTCCTTGAGGGGAAAGCTGTAACTCTGTGAGATGATTTCACAGAACACAACGAAGTTTCTCAGAAAGCTTCTTTCTCTTTGTTATCGGAGGATATTTCCTTTGGCCCTATAGTCTTCAAAGGGATCGGAAATATCTGTTCTCAGATTCCACAGAAATAAGGCTAGCAAAGAGATCCACGAAATACAGATGTAACTCTGTGAGATGATTTCACAGAACACAACGAAGTTTCACAGAAAGCTTCTTGCTCTTTCTTATCGGAGGATATTTCCTTTGGCCCTATAGTCTTCAAAGGGAACCGAAATATCTGTTCTCAGATTCCATAGAAATAAGGCTGGCAAAGACATCCATGAAATACAGATGTAACTCTGTGAGATGAATTGACAGAACACTAAGCAGTTTCTCAGAAAGCTTCTTTCCAGATTTCATCTGAGGATATTTCCTTTTTCACCATAGCCCTCTATGGGCTTCCAAATATCACTTTGCCAATTCCACAAGAACTGTCTTAGCGAAAGGCTCCTTGAGGGGAAAGCTGTAACTCTGTGAGATGATTTCACAGAACACAACGAAGTTTCTCAGAAAGCTTCTTTCTCTTTGTTATCGGAGGATATTTCCTTTAGTCCTATAGTCTTCAAAGGGATCCGAAGTATCTGTTCTCACATTCTACAGAAATAAGGCTAGCAAAGAGATCCACGAAATACAGATGTAACTCTGTGAGATGAATTAACAGAACACTAAGCAGTTTCTCAGAAAGCTTCTTTTCAGATTTCATCTGAGGATATTTCCTTTTTCACCATTGCCCTCTATGGGCGTCCATATATCACTTTGCCAATTTCACAAGAACTATTTTAGCGAAAGTCTCCTTGAGGGGAGAGATGTAACTCTGTGAAATGATTTCACAGAACACAACGAAATTTCTCAGAAAGCTTCTTTCTCTTTGTTATCGGAGGATATTTCCTTTGGCCCTATAGTCTTCAAAGGGATCCGAAATATCTGTTCTCAGATTCCACAGAAATAAGGCTAGCAAAGAGATCCACGAAATACAGAGGTAACTCTGTGAGATGATTTCACAGAACACAACGAAGATTCACAGAAAGCTTCTTTCTCTTTGTTATCGGAGGATATTTCCTTTGGCCCTATAGTCGTCAAAGGGAACCGAAATATCTGTTCTCAGATTCCATAGAAATAAGGCTGGCAAAGACATTCATGAAATACAGATGTAACTCTGTGAGATGAATTAACAGAACACTAAGCAGTTTCTCAGAAATCTTCTTTCCAGATTTCATCTGAGGATATTTCCTTTTTCACCATAGGCCTCTATGGGCTTCCAAATATCACTTTGCCAATTCCACAAGAACTGTCTTAGCGAAAGGCTCCTTGAGGGGAAAGCATAAACTCTGTGAGTTTATTTCACAGAACACAACGGAGTTTCTCAGAAAGCTCCTTTCTCTTTGTTATCGGAGGATATTTCCTTTGGCCCTGTAGTCTTCAAAGGGATCCGAAATATCTGTTCTCAGATTCCACAGAAATAAGGCTAGCAAGGAGATCCACGAAATACAGATGTAACTCTGTGAGATGAATTAACAGAACAGTAAGCAGTTTCTCAGAAAGCTTCTTTCCAGATTTCATCTTAGGATATTTCCTTTTTCACCATAGCCCTCTATGGGCTTCCAAATATCACTTTGCCAATTCCACAAGAACTGTCTTAGCGAAAGGCTCCTTGAGGGGAAAGCTGTAACTCTGTGAGATGATTTCACAGAACACCAAGAAGTTTCTCAGAAAGCTTCTTTCTCTGTGTTTTCAGAGGATATTTCCTTTGGCCCTATAGTCTTCAAATGGATCCGAAATATCTGTTCTCAGATTCCACGGAAATAAGGCTTTCAAAGAGATCCACGAAATACAGATGTAACTCTGTGAGATGAATTAACAGAACACTAAGCAGTTTCTCAGAAAGCTTCTTTCCAGATTTCATCTGAGGATATTTCATTTTCACCATAGCCCTCTAAGGGCTTCCAAATATCACTTTGCCAATTCCACAAGAACTGTCTTAGCGAAAGGCTCCTTGAGGGGAAAGCTGTAACTCTGTGAGATGATTTCACAGAACACAACGAAGTTTCTCATAAAGCTTCTTTCTCTTTGTTATCGGAGGATATTTCCTTTAGTCCTATTGTCTTCAAAGGGATCCGAAGTATCTGTTCTCAGATTTTACAGAAATAAGGCTAGCAAAGAAATCCACGAAATACAGATGTAACTCTGTGAGATGAATTAACAGAACACTAAGCAGTTTCTCAGAAAGCTTCTTTTCAGATTTCATCTGAGGATATTTCCTTTTTCACCATTGCCCTCTATGGGCGTCCATATATCACTTTGCCAATTTCACAAGAACTGTTTTAGCGAAAGGCTCCTTGAGGGGAAAGCTGTAACTCTGTGAGATGATTTCACGGAACACAACGAAATTTGTCAGAAAGCTTCTTTCTCTTTGTTATCGGAGGATATTTCCTTTGGCCCTATAGTCTTCAAAGGTATCGGAAATATCTGTTCTCAGATTCCACAGAAATAAGGCTCGCAAAGACATCCATGAAATACATATGTAACTCTGTGAGATGAATTAACAGAACACTAAGCAGTTTCTCAGAAATCTTCTTTCCAGATTTCATCTGAGGATATTTCCTTTTTCACCATAGGCCTCTATGGGCTTCCAAATATCACTTTGCCAATTCCACAAGAACTGTCTTAGCGAAAGGCTCCTTGAGGGGAAAGCTGTAACTCTGTGAGATGATTTCACAGAACACAACGAAGTTTCTCAGAAAGCTTCTTTCTCTTTGTTATCGGAGGATATTTCCTTTGGCCCTATAGTCTTCAAAGGGATCCGAAATATCTGTTCTCAGATTCCACAGAAATAAGGCTAGCAAGGATATCCACGAAATAAAGATGTAACACTGCGTGATGAATTAACAGATCACTAAGCAGTTTCTCAGAAAGCTTCTTTCCAGATTTCATCTGAGGATATTTCCTTTTTCACCATAGCCATCTATGGGCTTCCAAATATCACTTTGCCAATTCACAAGAACTGTCTTAGCGAAAGGCTCCTTGAGGGGAAAGCTGTAACTCTGTGAGATGATTTCACAGAACACAACGAAGTTTCTCAGAAATCTGCTTTCATCGGAGGATATTTCTTTGGCCCTATAGTCTTCAAAGGGATCCGAAATATCTGTTCTCAGATTCCACAGAAATAAGGCTAGCAAAGACATCCACGAAATACTAATGTAACTCTGTGAGATGAATTAACAGAACACTAAGCAGTTTCTCAGAAAGCTTCTGTCCAGATTTCATCTGAGGATATTTCCTTTTTCACCATATCCCTCTATGGGCTTCCAAATATCACTTTGCCAATTCCACAAGAACTGTCTTAGCGAAAGGCTCCTTGAGGGGAAAGCTGTAAGTCTGTGAGATGATTTCACAGAACACAACGAAGTTTCTCAGAAAGGTTCTTTCTCTTTGTTATCGGAGGATATTTCCTTTGGCCCTATAGTCTTCAAAGGGATCCGAAAAATCTGTTCTCAGATTCCACAGAAATAAGGCTAGCAAAGAGATCCACGAAATACAGATGTAACTCTGTGAGATGAATTAACAGAACACTAAGCAGTTTCTCAGAAAGCTTCTGTCCAAATTTCATCTGAGGATATTTCCTTTTTCACCATAGGCCTCTATGGGCTTCCAAATATCACTTTGCCAATTCCACAAGAACTGTCTTAGAGAAAGGCTCCTTGAGGGGAAAGCTGTAACTCTGTGAGATGATTTCACAGAACACAACGAAGTTTCTCAGAAAGCTTCTTTCTCTTTGTTATCGGAGGATATTTCCTTTGGCCCTATAGTCTTCAAAGGGATCGGAAATATCTGTTCTCAGATTCCACAGAAATAAGGCTAGCAAAGAGATCCACGAAATACAGATGTAACTCTGTGAGATGATTTCACAGAACACAACGAAGTTTCACAGAAAGCTTCTTGCTCTTTGTTATCGGAGGATATTTCCTTTGGCCCTAAAGTCTTCAAAGGGAACCGAAATATCTGTTCTCAGATTCCACAGAAATAAGGCTGGCAAAGACATCCATGAAATACAGATTTAACTCTGTGAGATGAATTAACAGAACACTAAGCAATTTCTCAGAAATCTTCTTTCCAGATTTCATCTGGGGATATTTCCTTTTTTACCATAGCCCTCTATGGGCTTCCAAATATCACTTTGCCAATTCCACAAGAACTGTCTTAGCGAAAGGCTCCTTGAGGGGAAAGCATAAACTCTGTGAGTTTATTTCACAGAACACAACGGAGTTTCTCAGAAAGCCTCTTTCTCTTTGTTATCGGAGGATATTTCCTTTGGCCCTATAGTCTTCAAAGGGATCCGAAATATTTGTTCTCAGATTCCACAGAAATAAGGCTAGCAAAGAGATCCAAGAAATACAGATGTAACTCTGTGAGATGAATTAACAGAACACTAAGAGTTTCTCAGAAAGCTTCTTTCCAGATTTCATCTGAGGATATTTCCTTTTTCACCATAGCCCTCTATGGGCTTCCAAACATCACTTTGCCAATTCCACAAGAACTGTCTTAGCGAAAGGCTCCTTGAGGGGAAAGCTGTAACTCTGTGAGATGATTTCACAGAACACCAAGAAGTTTCTCAGAAAGCTTCTTTCTCTGTGTTTTCGGAGGATATTTCCTTTGGCCCTATAGTCTTCAAAGGGATCCGAAATATCTGTTCTCAGATTCCACAGAAATAAGGCTTGCAAAGAGATCCACGAAATACAGATGTAACTCTGTGAGATGAATTGACAGAACACTAAGCAGTTTCTCAGAAAGCTTCTTTCCAGATTTCATCTGAGGATATTCCTTTTTCACCATAGCCCTCTAAGGGCTTCCAAATATCACTTTGCCAATTCCACAAGAACTGTCTTAGCGAAAGGCTCCTTGAGGGGAAAGCTGTAACTCTGTGAGATGATTTCACAGAACACAACGAAGTTTCTCATAAAGCTTCTGTCTCTTTGTTATCGGAGGACATTTCCTTTGGCCCTATAGTCTTCATAGGGATCCGAAATATCTTTTCTCAGATTCCACAGAAATAAGGCTAGCAAAGAGATCCACGAAATACAGATGTAACTCTGTGAGATGAATTAACAGAACACTAAGCAGTTTCTCAGAAAGCTTCTTTCAGATTTCATCTGAGAATATTCCCTTTTTCACCATAGCCCTCTATGGGCTTCCAAATATCACCTTGCCAATTCACAAGAACTGTCATAGCGAAAGGCTCCTTGAGGGGAAAGCTGTAACTCTGTGAGATGATTTCACAGAACACAACGAAGTTTCTCAGAAAGCTTCTTTCATCGGAGGATATTTCTTTGGCCCTATAGTCTTCAAAGGGATCCGAAATATCTGTTCTCAGATTCCACAGAAATAAGGCTAGCAAAGAGATCCACGAAATACACATGTAACTCTGTGAGATGAATTAACAGAACACTAAGCAGTTTCTCAGAAAGCTTCTGTCCACATTTCATCTGAGGATATTTCCTTTTTCACCATAGGCCTCTATGGGCTTCCAAATATCACTTTGCCAATTCCACAAGAACTGTCTTAGCGAAAGGCTCCTTGAGGGGAAAGCTGTAACTCTGTGAGATGATTTCACAGAACACAACGAAGTTTCTCAGAAAGCTTCTTTCTCTTTGTTATCGGAGGATATTTCCTTTGGCCCTATAGTCTTCAAAGGGATCGGAAATATCTGTTCTCAGATTCCACAGAAATAAGGCTAGCAAAGAGATCCACGAAATACAGATGTAACTCTGTGAGATGATTTCACAGAACACAACGAAGTTTCACAGAAAGCTTCTTGCTCTTTCTTATCGGAGGATATTTCCTTTGGCCCTATAGTCTTCAAAGGGAACCGAAATATCTGTTCTCAGATTCCATAGAAATAAGGCTGGCAAAGACATCCATGAAATACAGATGTAACTCTGTGAGATGAATTGACAGAACACTAAGCAGTTTCTCAGAAAGCTTCTTTCCAGATTTCATCTGAGGATATTTCCTTTTTCACCATAGCCCTCTATGGGCTTCCAAATATCACTTTGCCAATTCCACAAGAACTGTCTTAGCGAAAGGCTCCTTGAGGGGAAAGCTGTAACTCTGTGAGATGATTTCACAGAACACAACGAAGTTTCTCAGAAAGCTTCTTTCTCTTTGTTATCGGAGGATATTTCCTTTAATCCTATAGTCTTCAAAGGGATCCGAAGTATCTGTTCTCACATTCTACAGAAATAAGGCTAGCAAAGAGATCCACGAAATACAGATGTAACTCTGTGAGATGAATTAACAGAACACTAAGCAGTTTCTCAGAAAGCTTCTTTTCAGATTTCATCTGAGGATATTTCCTTTTTCACCATTGCCCTCTATGGGCGTCCATATATCACTTTGCCAATTTCACAAGAACTGTTTTAGCGAAAGTCTCCTTGAGGGGAAAGATGTAACTCTGTGAAATGATTTCACAGAACACAACGAAATTTCTCAGAAAGCTTCTTTCTCTTTGTTATCGGAGGATATTTCCTTTGGCCCTATAGTCTTCAAAGGGATCCGAAATATCTGTTCTCAGATTCCACAGAAATAAGGCTAGCAAAGAGATCCACGAAATACAGATGTAACTCTGTGAGATGATTTCACAGAACACAACGAAGATTCACAGAAAGCTTCTTTCTCTTTGTTATCGGAGGATATTTCCTTTGGCCCTATAGTCGTCAAAGGGAAACGAAATATCTGTTCTCAGATTCCATAGAAATAAGGCTGGCAAAGACATTCATGAAATACAGATGTAACTCTGTGAGATGAATTAACAGAACACTAAGCAGTTTCTCAGAAATCTTCTTTCCAGATTTCATCTGAGGATATTTCCTTTTTCACCATAGGCCTCTATGGGCTTCCAAATATCACTTTGCCAATTCCACAAGAACTGTCTTAGCGAAAGGCTCCTTGAGGGGAAAGCATAAACTCTGTGAGTTTATTTCACAGAACACAACGGAGTTTCTCAGAAAGCTCCTTTCTCTTTGTTATCGGAGGATATTTCCTTTGGCCCTGTAGTCTTCAAAGGGATCCGAAATATCTGTTCTCAGATTCCACAGAAATAAGGCTAGCAAGGAGATCCACGAAATACAGATGTAACTCTGTGAGATGAATTAACAGAACAGTAAGCAGTTTCTCAGAAAGCTTCTTTCCAGATTTCATCTTAGGATAATTCCTTTTTCACCATAGCCCTCTATGGGCTTCCAAATATCACTTTGCCAATTCCACAAGAACTGTCTTAGCGAAAGGCTCCTTGAGGGGAAAGCTGTAACTCTGTGAGATGATTTCACAGAACACCAAGAAGTTTCTCAGAAAGCTTCTTTCTCTGTGTTTTCAGAGGATATTTCCTTTGGCCCTATAGTCTTCAAATGGATCCGAAATATCTGTTCTCAGATTCCACAGAAATAAGGCTTTCAAAGAGATCCACGAAATACAGATGTAACTCTGTGAGATGAATTAACAGAACACTAAGCAGTTTCTCAGAAAGCTTCTTTCCAGATTTCATCTGAGGATATTTCATTTTCACCATAGCCCTCTAAGGGCTTCCAAATATCACTTTGCCAATTCCACAAGAACTGTCTTAGCGAAAGGCTCCTTGAGGGGAAAGCTGTAACTCTGTGAGATGATTTCACAGAACACAACGAAGTTTCTCAGAAAGCTTCTTTCTCTTTGTTATCGGAGGATATTTCCTTTAGTCCTATTGTCTTCAAAGGGATCCGAAGTATCTGTTCTCAGATTCTACAGAAATAAGGCTAGCAAAGAAATCCACGAAATACAGATGTAACTCTGTGAGATGAATTAACAGAACACTAAGCAGTTTCTCAGAAAGCTTCTTTTCAGATTTCATCTGAGGATATTTCCTTTTTCACCATTGCCCTCTATGGGCGTCCATATATCACTTTGCCAATTTCACAAGAACTGTTTTAGCGAAAGGCTCCTTGAGGGGAAAGCTGTAACTCTGTGAGATGATTTCACAGAACACAACGAAATTTGTCAGAAAGCTTCTTTCTCTTTGTTATCGGAGGATATTTCCTTTGGCCCTATAGTCTTCAAAGGGATCGGAAATATCTGTTCTCAGATTCCACAGAAATAAGGCTCGCAAAGACATCCATGAAATACATATGTAACTCTGTGAGATGAATTAACAGAACACTAAGCAGTTTCTCAGAAATCTTCTTTCCAGATTTCATCTGAGGATATTTCCTTTTTCACCATAGGCCTCTATGGGCTTCCAAATATCACTTTGCCAATTCCACAAGAACTGTCTTAGCGAAAGGCTCCTTGAGGGGAAAGCTGTAACTCTGTGAGATGATTTCACAGAACACAACGAAGTTTCTCAGAAAGCTTCTTTCTCTTTGTTATCGGAGGATATTTCCTTTGGCCCTATAGTCTTCAAAGGGATCCGAAATATCTGTTCTCAGATTCCACAGAAATAAGGCTAGCAAGGATATCCACGAAATAAAGATGTAACACTGCGTGATGAATTAACAGATCACTAAGCAGTTTCTCAGAAAGCTTCTTTCCAGATTTCATCTGAGGATATTTCCTTTTTCACCATAGCCATCTATGGGCTTCCAAATATCACTTTGCCAATTCACAAGAACTGTCTTAGCGAAAGGCTCCTTGAGGGGAAAGCTGTAACTCTGTGAGATGATTTCACAGAACACAACGAAGTTTCTCAGAAATCTGCTTTCATCGGAGGATATTTCTTTGGCCCTATAGTCTTCAAAGGGATCCGAAATATCTGTTCTCAGATTCCACAGAAATAAGGCTAGCAAAGACATCCACGAAATACTAATGTAACTCTGTGAGATGAATTAACAGAACACTAAGCAGTTTCTCAGAAAGCTTCTGTCCAGATTTCATCTGAGGATATTTCCTTTTTCACCATATCCCTCTATGGGCTTCCAAATATCACTTTGCCAATTCCACAAGAACTGTCTTAGCGAAAGGCTCCTTGAGGGGAAAGCTGTAAGTCTGTGAGATGATTTCACAGAACACAACGAAGTTTCTCAGAAAGATTCTTTCTCTTTGTTATCGGAGGATATTTCCTTTGGCCCTATAGTCTTCAAAGGGATCCGAAATATCTGTTCTCAGATTCCACAGAAATAAGGCTAGCAAAGAGATCCACGAAATATAGATGTAACTCTGTGAGATGAATTAACAGAACACTAAGCAGTTTCTCAGAAAGGTTCTTTCCAGATTTCATCTGAGGATATTTCCTTTTTCACCATAGCCCTCTATGGGATTCCAAATATCACTTTGCCAATTCAACAAGAACTGTCTTAGCGAAAGGCTCCTTGAGGGGAAAGCTGTAACTCTGTGAGATGATTTCACAGAACACAACGAAGTTTCTCATAAAGCTTCTTTCTCTTTGTTATCGGAGGATATTTCCTTTGGCCCTATAGTCTTCAAAGGGATCCGAAATATCTGTTCTCAGATTCCACAGAAATAAGGCTAGCAAAGAGATCCACGAAATACAGATGTAACTCTGTGAAATGAATTAACAGAACACTAAGCAGTTTCTCAGAAAGCTTCTTTCCAGATTTCATCTGAGGATATTTTCTTTTTCACCATAGCCCTCTATGGGCTTCCAAATATCACTTTGCCAATTCACAAGAAATGTCTTAGCGAAAGGCTCCTTGAGCGGAAAGCTGTAACTCTGTGAGATGATTTCACAGAACGCAACGAAGTTTCTCAGAAAGCTTCTTTCTCTTTGTTATCGGAGGATATTTCCTTTGGCCCTATAGTCTTCAAAGGGATCCGAAATATCTGTTCTCAGATTCCACAGAAATAAGGCTAGCAAAGAGATCCACGAAATACAGATGTAAATCAGTGAGATGATTTCACAGAACACAACGAAGTTTCAGAGAAAGCTTCTTTCTGTTTGTTATCGGAGGATATTTCCTTTGGCCCTATAGTCTTCAAAGGGAACCGAAATATCTGTTCTCAGATTCCTTAGAAATAAGGCTGGCAAAGACATCCATGAAATACAGATGTAACTCTGTGAGATGAATTAACAGAACACTAAGCAGTTTCTCAGAAATCTTCTTTCCAGATTTCATCTGAGGATATTTCCTTTTTCACCATAGCCCTCTATGGGCTTCCAAATATCACTTTGCCAATTCCACAAGAACTGTCTTAGCGAAAGGCTCCTTGAGGGGAAAGCATAAACTCTGTGAGTTTATTTCACAGAACACAACGGAGTTTCTCAGAAAGCTTCTTTCTCTTTGTTATCGGAGGATATTTCCTTTGGCCCTATAGTCTTCAAAGGGATCCGAAATATCTGTTCTCAGATTCCACAGAAATAAGGCTAGCAAGGAGATCCACGAAATACAGATGTAACTCTGTGAGATGAATTAACAGAACACTAAGCAGTTTCTCAGAAAGCTTCTTTCCAGATTTCATCTGAGGATATTTCCTTTTTCACCATATATCCCTCTATGGGCTTCCAAATATCACTTTGCCAATTCCACAAGAACTGTCTTAGCGAAAGGCTCCTTGAGGGGAAAGCTGTAACTCTGTGAGATGATTTCACAGAACACCAAGAAGTTTCTCAGAAAGCTTCTTTCTCTGTGTTTTCGGAGGATATTTCCTTTGGCCCTATAGTCTTCAAAGGGATCCGAAATATCTGTTCTCAGATTCCACAGAAATAAGGCTTGCAAAGAGATCCACGAAATACAGATGTAACTCTGTGAGATGAATTAACAGAACACTAAGCAGTTTCTCAGAAAGCTTCTTTCCAGATTTCATCTGAGGATATTTCCTTTTTCACCATAGCCCTCTAAGGGCTTCCAAATATCACTTTGCTAATTCCACAAGAACTGTCTTAGCGAAAGGCTCCTTGAGGGGAAAGCTGTAACTCTGTGAGATGATTTCACAGAACACAACGAAGTTTCTCAGAAAGCTTCTTTCTCTTTGTTATCGGAGGATATTTCCTTTAGTCCTATAGTCTTCAAAGGGATCCGAAATATCTGTTCTCAGATTCCACAGAAATAAGGCTAGCAAGGAGATCCACGAAATACAGATGTAACTCTGTGAGATGAATTAACAGAACACTAAGCAGTTTCTCAGAAAGCTTCTTTCCAGATTTCATCTGAGGATATTTCCTTTTTCACCATATATCCCTCTATGGGCTTCCAAATATCACTTTGCCAATTCCACAAGAACTGTCTTAGCGAAAGGCTCCTTGAGGGGAAAGCTGTAACTCTGTGAGATGATTTCACAGAACACCAAGAAGTTTCTCAGAAAGCTTCTTTCTCTGTGTTTTCGGAGGATATTTCCTTTGGCCCTATAGTCTTCAAAGGGATCCGAAATATCTGTTCTCAGATTCCACAGAAATAAGGCTTGCAAAGAGATCCACGAAATACAGATGTAACTCTGTGAGATGAATTAACAGAACACTAAGCAGTTTCTCAGAAAGCTTCTTTCCAGATTTCATCTGAGGATATTTCCTTTTTCACCATAGCCCTCTAAGGGCTTCCAAATATCACTTTGCTAATTCCACAAGAACTGTCTTAGCGAAAGGCTCCTTGAGGGGAAAGCTGTAACTCTGTGAGATGATTTCACAGAACACAACGAAGTTTCTCAGAAAGCTTCTTTCTCTTTGTTATCGGAGGATATTTCCTTTAGTCCTATAGTCTTCAAAGGGATCCGAAATATCTGTTCTCAGATTCCACAGAAATAAGGCTAGCAAAGAGATCCACGAAATACAGATGTAACTCTGTGAGATGAATTAACAGAACACTAAGCAGTTTCTCAGAAAGCTTCTGTCCAGATTTCATTTGAGGATATTTCCTTTTTCACCATAGCCCTCTATGGGCTTCCAAATATCACTTTGCCAATTCCACAAGAACTGTCTTAGCGAAAGGCTCCTTGAAGGGAAAGCTGTAACTCTGTGAGATGATTTCACAGAACACAACGAAGTTTCTCAGAAAGCTTCTTTCTCTTTGTTATCGGAGGATATTTCCTTTGGCCCTATAGTCTTCAAAGGGATCCGAAATATCTGTTCTCAGATTCCACAGAAATAAGGCTAGCAAAGAGATCCAAGAAATAAAGATGTAACTCTGTGAGATGAATTAACAGAACACTAAGCAGTTTCTCAGAAAGCTTCTTTCCAGATTTCATCTGAGGATATTTCCTTTTTCACCATAGCCCTCTATGGGCTTCCAAATATCACTTTGCCAATTCACAAGAACTGTCTTAGCGAAAGGCTCCTAGAGGGGAAAGCTGTAACTCTGTGAGATGATTTCACAGAACACAACGAAGTTTCTCAGAAATCTTCTTTCATCGGAGGATTTTTCTTTGGCCCGATAGTCTTCAAAGGGATCCGAAATATCTGTTCTCAGATTCCACAGAAATAAGGCTAGCAAAGAGATCCACGAAATACAGATGTAACTCTGTGAGATGAATTAACAGAACACTAAGCAGTTTCTCAGAAAGCTTCTGTCCAAATTTCATCTGAGGATATATCCTTTTTCACCATAGCCCTCCATGGGCTTCCAAATATCACTTTGCCAATTCCACAAGAACTGTCTTAGCGAAAGTCTCCTTGAGGGGAAAGCTGTAACTCTGTGAGATGATTTCACAGAACACAACGAAGTTTCACAGAAAGCTTCTTTCTCTTTGTTATCGGAGTATATTTCCTTTGGCCCTATAGTCTTCAAAGGGATCGGAAATATCTGTTCTCAGATTCCACAGAAATAAGGCTAGCAAAGAGATCCACGAAATACAGATGTAAGTCTGTGAGATGATTTCACAGAACACAACGAAGTTTCACAGAAAACTTCTTTCTCTTTGTTATCGGAGGATATTTCCTTTGGCCCTCTACTCTTCAAAGGGAACCAAAATATCTGTTCTCAGATTCCATAGAAATAAGGCTGGCAAAGACATCCATGAAATACAGATGTAACTCTGTGAGATGAATTAACAGAACACTAAGCAGTTTCTCAGAAATCTTCCTTCCAGATTTCATCTGAGGATATTTCCTTTTTCACCATAGCCCTCTATGGGCTTCCAAATATCACTTTGCCAATTCCACAAGAACTGTCTTAGCGAAAGGCTCCCTAGGGGAAAGCATAAACTCTGTGAGTTTATTTCACAGAACACAACGGAGTTTCTCAGAAAGCTTCTTTCTCTTTGTTATCAGAGGATATTTCCTTTGGCCCTATAGCCTTCAAAGGGATCCGAAATATCTGTTCTCAGATTCCACAGAAATAAGGCTAGCAAGGAGATCCACGAAATACAGATGTAACTCTGTGAGATGAATTAACAGAACACTAAGCAGTTTCTCAGAAAGCTTCTTTCCAGATTTCATCTGAGGATATTTCCTTTTTCAACATAGCCCTCTATGGGCTTCCAAATATCACTTTGCCAATTCCACAAGAACTGTCTTAGCGAAAGGCTCCTTGAGGGGAAAGCTGTAACTCTCTGAGATGATTTCACAGAACACCAAGAAGTTTTTCAGAAAGCTTCTTTCTCTGTGTTTTCGGAGGATATTTCCTTTGGCCCTATAGTCTTCAAAGGGTTCCGAAATATCTGTTCTCAGATTCCACAGAAATAAGGCT
Organism: Macaca nemestrina; assembly: GCF_043159975.1. Classification (NCBI taxonomy): domain Eukaryota; kingdom Metazoa; phylum Chordata; class Mammalia; order Primates; family Cercopithecidae; genus Macaca; species Macaca nemestrina. Next base: position 62,968,174 of record NC_092136.1, on the reverse strand, counting down.
TGCAAAGAGATCCACGAAATACAGATATAACTCTGTGAGATGAATTAAGAGAACACTAAGCAGTTTCTCAGAAAGCTTATTTCCAGATTTCATCTGAGGATATTTCCTTTTTCACCATAGCCCTCGAAGGGCTTCCAAATATCACTTTGCCAATTCCACAAGAACTGTCTTAGCGAAAGGCTCCTTGAGGGGAAAGCTGTAACTCTGTGACATGATTTCACAGAACACCAAGAAGTTTTTCAGAAAGCTTCTTTCTCTGTGTTTTCGGAGGATATTTCCTTTGGCCCTATAGTCTTCAAAGGGTTCCGAAATATCTGTTCTCAGATTCCACAGAAATAAGGCTTGCAAAGAGATCCACGAAATACAGATGTAACTCTGTGAGATGAATTAACAGAACACTAAGCAGTTTCTCAGAAAGCTTCTTTCCAGATTTCATCTGAGGATATTTCCTTTTTCAACATAGCCCTCTAAGGGCTTCCAAATATCATTTTGCCAATTCCACAAGAACTGTCTTAGCGAAAGGCTCCTTGAGGGGAAAGCTGTAACTCTGTGAGATGATTTCACAGAACACAACGAAGTTTCTCAGAAAGCTTCTTTCTCTTTGTTATCGGAGGATATTTCCTTTATTCCTATAGTCTTCAAAGGGATCCGAAATATCTGTTCTCAGATTCTACAGAAATAAGGCTAGCAAAGAGATCCACGAAATACATATGTAACTCTGTGAGATGAATTAACAGAACACTAAGCAGTTTCTCAGAAACCTTCTTTTCAGATTTCATCTGAGGATATTTCCTTTTTCACCATTGCCCTCTATGGGCCTCCATATATCACTTTGCCAATTTCACAAGAACTGTTTTAGCGAAAGGCTCCTTGAGGGGAAAGATGTAACTCTGTGAGATGATTTCACAGAACACAACGAAATTTCTCAGAAAGCTTCTTTCTCTTTGTTATCGGAGGATATTTCCTTTGGCCCAATAGTCTTCAAAGGGATCCGAAATATCTGTTCTCAGATTCCACAGAAATAAGGCTCGCAAGGATATCCATGAAATACAGATGTAACTCTGTGAGATGAATTAACAGAACACTAAGCAGTTTCTCAGAAATCTTCTTTCCAGATTTCATCTGAGGATATTTCCTTTTTCACCATAGGCCTCTATGGGCTTCCAAATATCACTTTGCCAATTCCACAAGAACTGTCTTAGAGAAAGGCTCCTTGAGGGTAAAGCTGTAACTCTGTGAGATGATTTCACAGAACACAACGAAGTTTCTCAGAAAGCTTCTTTCTCTTTGTTATCGGAGAATATTTCCTTTGGCCCTATAGTCTTCAAAGGGAACCGAAATATCTGTTCTCAGATTCCACAGAAATAAGGCTAGCAAAGAGATCCAAGAAATACAGATGTAACTCTGTGAGATGATTTCACAGAACACAACGAAGTTTCACAGAAAGCTTCTTTCTCTTTGTTATCGGAGGATATTTCCTTTGGCCCTATAGTCTTCAAAGGGAACCGAAATATCTGTTCTCAGATTCCATAGAAATAAGGCTGGCAAAGACATCCATGAAATACAGATGTAACTCTGTGAGATGAATTAACAGAACACTAAGCAGTTTCTCAGAAATCTTCTTTCCAGATTTCATCTGAGGATATTTCCTTTTTCACCATAGCCCTCTATGGGCTTCCAAATATCACTTTGCCAATTCCACAAGAACTGTCTTAGCGAAAGGCTCCTTGAGGGGAAAGCATAAACTCTGTGAGTTTATTTCACAGAACACAACGGAGTTTCTCAGAAAGCTTCTTTCTCTTTGTTATCGGAGGATAATTCCTTTGGCCCTATAGTCTTCAAAGTTATCCGAAATATCTGTTCTCAGATTCCACAGAAATAAGGCTAGCAAGGAGATCCACGAAATATAGATGTCACTCTGTGAGATGAATTAACAGAACACTAAGCAGTTTCTCAGAAAGCTTCTTTCCAGATTTCATCTGAGGATATTTCCTTTTTCACCATAACCCTCTATGACCTTCCAAATATCACTTTGCCAATTCCACAAGAACTGTCTTAGCGAAAGGCTCCTTGAGGGGAAAGCTGTAACTCTGTGAGATGATTTCACAGAACACAACGAAGTTTCTCCGAAAGCTTCTTTCTCTTTGTTATCGGAGGATATTTCCTTTGGCCCTATAGTCTTCAAAGGGATCCGAAATATCTGTTCTCAGATTCCACAGAAATAAGGCTCGCAAAGACATCCATGAGATACATATGTAACTCTGTGAGATGAATTAACAGAACACTAAGCAGTTTCTCAGAAATCATCTTTTCAGATTTCATCTGAGGATATTTCCTTTTTCACCATAGGCCTCTATGGGTTTCCAAATATCACTTTGCCAATTCCACAAGAACTGTCTTAGCGAAAGGCTCCTTGAGGGGAAAGCTGTAACTCTGTGAGATGATTTCACAGAACACAACGGAGTTTCTCAGAAAGATTCTTTCTCTTTGTTATCAGAGGATATTTCCTTTGGCCCTATAGTCTTCATGGGATCGGAAATATCTGTTCTCAGATTCCACAGAAATAAGGCTAGCAAAGAGATCCACGAAATACAGATGTAACTCTGTGAGATGATTTCACAGAACACAACGAAGTTTCACAGAAAGCTTCTTTCTCTTTCTTATCGGAGGATATTTCCTTTGGCCCTATAGTCTTCAAAGGGAACCGAAATATCTGTTCTCAGATTCCATAGAAATAAGGCTGGCAAAGACATCCATGAAATACAGATGTAACTCTGTGAGATGAATTAACAGAACACTAAGCAGTTTCTCAGAAATCTTCTTTCCAGATTTCATCTGAGGATATTTCCTTTTTCACCATAGCCCTCTATGGGCTTCCAAATATCACTTTGCCAATTCCACAAGAACTGTCTTAGCGAAAGGCTCCTTGAGGGGAAAGCATAAACTCTGTGAGTTTATTTCACAGAACACAACGAAGTTTCTCAGAAAGCTTCTTTCTCTTTGTTATCGGAGGATATTTCCTTTGGCCCTATAGTCTTCAAAGGGATCCGAAATATCTGTTCTCAGATTCCACAGAAATAAGGCTAGCAAGGAGATCCACGAAATACAGATGTAACTCTGTGAGATGAATTAACAGAACACTAAGCAGTTTCTCAGAAAAATTCTTTCCAGATTTCATCTAAGGATATTTCCTTTTTCACCATAGCCCTCTATGGGCTTCCAAATATCACTTTGCCAATTCCACAAGAACTGTCTTAGCGAAAGGCTCCTTGAGGGGAAAGCTGTAACTCTGTGAGATGATTTCACAGAACACCAAGAAGTTTCTCCGAAAGCTTCTTTCTCTGTGTTTTCGGAGGATATTTCCTTTGGCCCTATAGTCTTCAAAGGGATCCGAAATATCTGTACTCAGATTCCACAGAAATAAGGCTTGCAAAGAGATCCACGAAATACAGATGTAACTCTGTGAGATGAATTAACAGAACACTAAGCAGTTTCTCAGAAAGCTTCTTTCCAGATTTCATCTGAGGATATTTCCTTTTTCACCATAGCCCTCTAAGGGCTTCCAAATATCACTTTGCCAATTCCACAAGAACTGTCTTAGCGAAAGGCTCCTTGAGGGGAAAGCTGTAACTCTGTGAGATGATTTCACAGAACACAACGAAGTTTCTCAGAAAGCTTCTTTCTCTTTGTTATCGGAGGATATTTCCTTTAGTCCTATAGTCTTCAAAGGGATCCGAAATATCTGTTCTCAGATTCTACAGAAATAAGGCTAGCAAAGTGATCCACGAAATACAGATGTAACACTGTGAGATGAATTAGCAGAACACTAAGCAGTTTCTCAGAAAGCTTCTTTTCAGATTTCATCTGAGGATATTTCCTTTTTCACCATTGCCCTCTATGGGCGTCCATATATCACTTTGCCAATTTCACAAGAACTGTTTTAGCGAAAGGATCCTTGAGGGGAAAGATGTAACTCTGTGAGATGATTTCACAGAACACAACGAAATTTCTCAGAAAGCTTCTTTCTCTTTCTTATCGGAGGATATTTCCTTTGGCCCTATAGTCTTCAAAGAGATCCGAAATATCTGTTCTCAGATTCCACAGAAATAAGGCTCGCAAAGACATCCATGAAATACATATGTAACTCTGTGAGATGAATTAACAGAACACTAAGCAGTTTCTCAGAAATCTTCTTTCCAGATTTCATCTGAGGATATTTCCTTTTTCACCATAGGCCTCTATGGTCTTCCAAATATCACTTTGCCAATTCCACAAGAACTGTCTTAGCGAAAGGCTCCTTGAGGGGAAAGCTGTAACTCTGTGAGATGATTTCACAGAACACAACGAAGTTTCTCAGAAATCTTCTTTCTCTTTGTTATCGGAGGATATTTCCTTTGGCCCTATAGTCTTCAAAGGGATCGGAAATATCTGTTCTCAGATTCCACAGAAATAAGGCTAGCAAAGAGATCCACGAAATAAAGATGTAACTCTGTGAGATGATTTCACAGAACACAACGAAGTTTCACAGAAAGCTTCTTTCTCTTTGTTATTGGAGGATATTTCCTTTGGCCCTATAGTCTTCAAAGGGAACCGAAATATCTGTTCTCAGATTCCATAGAAATAAGGCTGGCAAAGACATCCATGAAATACAGATGTAACTCTGTGAGATGAATTAACAGAACACTAAGCAGTTTCTCAGAAATCTTCTTTCCAGATTTCATCTGAGGATATTTCCTTTTTCACCATAGCCCTCTAAGGGCTTCCAAATATCACTTTGCCAATTCCACAAGAACTGTCTTAGCGAAAGGCTCCTTGAGGGGAAAGCTGTAACTCTGTGAGATGATTTCACAGAACACAAAGAAGTTTCTCAGAAAGCTTCTTTCTCTTTGTTATCGGAAGATATTTTCTTTGGCTCTATAGTCTTCAAAGGGGTCCGAAATATCTGTTCTCAGATTCCACAGAAATAAGGCTAGCAAGGAGATCCACGAAATACAGATGCAACTCTGTGATATGAATTAACAGAACACTAAGCAGTTTCTCAGAAAACTTCTATCCAGATTTCATCTGAAGATATTTCCTTTTTCACCATAGCCCTCTATGGGCTTCCAAATATCACTTTGCCAATTCCACAAGAACTGTCTTAGCGAAAGGCTCCTTGAGGAGAAAGGTGTAACTCTGTGAGATCATTTCACAGAACACAAGGAAGTTTCTCAGAAAGCTTCCTTCTCTTTGTTATCGGAGGATATTTCCTTTGGCCCTATAGTCTTCAAAGGGATCCGAAATATCTGTTCTCAGATTCCACAGAAATAAGGCTAGCAAAGACATCCACGAAATACAGATGTAACTCTGTGAGATGAATTAACAGAACACTAAGCAGTTTCTCAGAAAGCTTCTTTCTCTTTGTTATCGGAGGATATTTCCTTTGGCCCTATAGTCTTCAAAGGGAACCGAAATATCTGTTCTCAGATTCCATAGAAATAAGGCTGGCAAAGACATCCATGTAATACAGATGTAACTCTGTGAGATGAATTAACGGAACACTAAGCAGTTTCTCAGAAATCTTCTTTCCAGATTTCATCTGAGGATATTTCCTTTTTCACCATAGCCCTCTATGGGCTTCCAAATATCACTTTGCCAATTCCACAAGAACTGTCTTAGCGAAAGGCTCCTTGAGGGGAAAGCATAAACTCTGTGAGTTTATTTCACAGAACACAACGGAGTTTCTCAGAAAGCTTCTTTCTCTTTGTTATCGGAGGATATTTCCTTTGACCCTATAGTCTTCAAAGGGATCCGAAATATCTGTTCTCAGATTCCACAGAAATAAGGCTAGCAAGGAGATCCACGAAATATAGATGTAACTCTGTGAGATGAATTAACAGAACACTAAGCAGTTTCTCAGAAATCTTCTTTCCAGATTTCATCTGAGGATATTTCCTTTTTCACCATAGCCCTCTATGGGCTTCCAAATATCACTTTGCCAATTCCACAAAAACTGTCTTAGCGAAAGGCTCCTTGAGGGGAAAGCTGTAACTCTGTGAGATTATTTCACAGAACACCAAGAAGTTTCTCAGAAAGCTTCTTTCTCTGTGTTTTCGGTGGATATTTCCTTTGGCCCTATAGTCTTCAAAGGGATCCGAAATATCTGTTCTCAGATTCCACAGAAATAAGGCTAGCAAAGACATCCATGAAATACATATGTAACTCTGTGAGATGAATTAACAGAACACTAAGCAGTTTCTCAGAAATCTTCTTTCCAGATTTCATCTGAGGATATTTCCTTTTTCAACATAGGCCTCTATGGGCTTCCAAATATCACTTTGCCAATTCCACAAGAACTGTCTTAGCGAAAGGCTCCTTGAGGGGAAAGCTGTAACTCTGTGAGATGATTTCACAGAACACAACGAAGTTTCTCAGAAAGCTTCTTTCTCTTTGTTATCGGAGGATATTTCCTTTGGCCCTATAGTCTTCAAAGGGATCCGAAATATCTCTTCTCAGATTCCAGAGAAATAAGGCTAGCAAAGAGATCCACCAAATAGAGATGTAACTCTGTGAGATGAATTAACAGAACACTAAGCAGTTTCTCAGAAAGCTTCTTTCCAGATTTCATCTGAGGATATTTCCTTTTTCACCATAGTCCTCTATGGGCTTCCAAATATCACTTTGCCAATTCCACAAGAACTGTCTTAGCGAAAGGCTCCTTGAGGGGAAAGCTGTAACTCTGTGAGATGATTTCAGAGAACACAACGAAGTTTCTCAGAAAGCTTCTTTCTCTTTGTTATCAGAGGATATTTCCTTTGGCCCTATAGTCTTCAAAGGGATCGGAAATATCTGTTCTCAGATTCCACAGAAATAAGGCTAGCAAAGAGATCCACGAAATACAGATGTAACTCTGTGTGATGAATTAACAGAACTCTAAGCAGTTTCTCAGAAAGCTTCTTTCCAGATTTCATCTGAGGATATATACTTTTTCACCATAGCCCTCTAAGGGCTTCCAAATATCACTTTGCCAATACCACATGAACTGTCTTAGAGAAAGGCTCCTTGAGGGGAAAGCTGTAACTCTGTGAGATGATTTCACAGAACACAACGAAGTTTCTCCGAAAGCTTCTTTCTCTGTGTTTTCGGAGGATATTTCCTTTGGCCCTATAGTCTTCAAAGGGATCCGAAATATCTGTTCTCAGATTCCACAGAAATAAGGCTAGCAAAGAGATCCACGAAATACAGATGTAACTCTCTGAGATGAATTAACAGAACACTAAGCAGTTTCTCAGAAAGCTTCTTTCCAGATTTCATCTGAGGATATTTCCTTTTTCACCATAGCCCTCTATGGGCTTCCAAAGATCACTTTGCCAATTCCACATGAACTGTCTTAGCGAAAGGCTCCTTGAGGGGAAAGCTGCAACTCTGTGAGATGATTTCACAGAACACAACGAAGTTTCTCAGAAAGCTTCTTTCTCTTTGTTATCGGAGGATATTTCCTTTGACCCTTAGTCTTCAAAGGGATCCGAAATATCTGTTCTCAGATTCCACAGAAATAAGGCTAGCAAGGAGATCCACGAAATACAGATGTAACTCTGTGAGATGAATTAAGAGAGCACTAAGCAGTTTCTCAGAAAGCTTCTTTCCAGATTTCATCTGAGGATATTTCCTTTTTCACTATAGCCCTCTATGGGCTTCCAAATATCACTTTGCGAATTCCACAAGAACTGTCTTAGCGAAAGGCTCCTTGAGGGTAAAGCTGTAACTCTGTGAGATGATTTCACAGAACACAACGAAGTTTCGCAGAAAGCTTCTTTCTCTTTGTTATCGGAGGATATTTCCTTTGGCCCTATAGTCTTCAAAGGTTTCCGAAATATCTGTTCTCAGATTCCACAGAAATAAGGCTAGCAAGGAGATCCACGAAATACAGATGTAACTCTGTGAGATGAATTAACAGAACACTAAGCAGTTTCTCAGAAAGCTTCTTTCCAGATTTCATCTGAGGATATTTCCTTTTTCACCATAGCCCTCTATGGGCTTCCAAATATCACTTTGCCAATTCCACAAGAACTGTCTTAGCTAAAGGCTCCTTGAGGGGAAAGCTGTAACTCTGTGAGATGATTTCACAGAACACAACGAAGTATCTGAGAAAGCTTCTTTCTCTTTGTTATCGGAGGATATTTGCTTTGTCCCTATATTCTTCAAAGGGATCAGAAATATGTGTTCTCAGATTCCACAGAAATAAGCCTAGCAAAGACATCCATGAAATACAGATGTAACTCTGTGAGATGAATTAAGAGAACACTACGCAGTTTCTCAGAAAGCTTCTTTCCAGATTACATCTGAGGATATTTCCTTTTTCACCATAGCCCTCTAAGGGCTTCCAAGTATCACTTTGCCAATTCCACAAGAACTGTCTTAGCGAAAGGCTCCTTGAGGGTAAAGCTGTAACTCTGTGAGATGATTTCACAGAACACAACGAAGTTTCTCAGAAAGCTTCTTTCTCTTTGTTATCGGAGGATATTTCCTTTGGCCCTATAGTCTTCAAAGGGATCCGAAATATCTGTTCTCAGATTTCACAGAAATAAGGCTAGCAAAGAGATCCACGAAATACAGATGTAACTCTGTGAGATGAATTAACAGAACACTAAGCAGTTTCTCAGAAAGCTTCTTTCCAGATTTCATCTGAGGATATTTCCTTTTTCACCATAGCCCTCTCGGGGTTCCAAATATCACTTTGCCAATTCCACAAGAACTGTCTTAACGAAAGGCTCCTTGAGGGGAAAGCTGTAACTCTTTGAGATGATTTCACAGAACACAACGAAGTTTCTCAGAAAGCTTCTTTCTCTTTGTTATCGGGGGATATTTCCTTTGGCCCTATAGTCTTCAAAGGGATCCGAAATATCTGTTCTCAGATTCTACAGAATTAAGGCTAGCGAAGAGATCCACGAAATACAGATGTAACTCTGTGAGATGAATTAACAGAACACTAAGCAGTTTCTCAGAAAGCTTCTTTCCAGATCTCATCTGAGGATATTTCCTTTTTCACCATAGCCCTCTATGGGCTTCCAAATATCACTTTGCCAATTCCACAAGAACTGTCTTAGCGAAAGGCTCCTTGAGGGGAACGCTGTAACTCTGTGAGATGATTTCACAGAACACAAAGAAGTTTCTCAGAAAGTTTCTTTCTCTTTGTTATCCGAGGATATTTCCTTTGGCCCTATAGTCTTCAAAGGGATCCGAAATATCTGTTCTCACATTCCACAGAAATAAGGCTAGCAGAGACATCCATGAAAAAAAGATGTAACTCTGTGAGATGAATTAACAGAACACTAAGCCGTTTCTCAGAAAACTTCTTTCCAGATTTCATCTGAGGATATTTCCTTTTTCACCATGGCCCTCTATGGGCTTCCAAATATCACTTTGCCAATTCGACAAGAAATGTCTTAGCGAAAGGCTCCTTGAGGGGAAAGCTGTAACTCTGTGAGATGATTTCACAGAACACAACGAAGTTTCTCAGAAAGCTTCTTTCTCTTTGTTATCGGAGGATATTTCCTATGGCCCTATAGTCTTCAAAAGGATCCGAAATATCTCTTCTCAGATTCCACAGAAATAAGGCTAGCAAAGAGATCCACGAAATACAGATGTAACTCTGTGAGATGAATTAACAGAACTCTAAGCAGTTTCTCAGAAAGCTTCTTTCCAGCTTTCATCTGAGGATATATCCTTTTTCACCATAGCCCTCTAAGGGCTTCCAAATATCACTTTGCCAATACCACATGAACTGTCTTAGCGAAAGGCTCCTTGAGGGGAAAGCTGTAACTCTGTGAGATGATTTCACAGAACACAACGAAGTTTCTCAGAAAGCTTCTTTCTCTGTGTTTTCGGAGGATATTTCCTTTGGCCCTATAGTCTTCAAAGGGATCCGAAATATCTGTTCTCAGATTCCACAGAAATGAGGCTAGCAAAGAGATCCACGAAATACAGATGTAACTCTCTGAGATGAATTAACAGAACACTAAGCAGTTTCTCAGAAAGCTTCTTTCCAGATTTCATCTGAGGATATTTCCTTTTTCACCATAGCCCTCTATGGGCTTCCAAAGATCACATTGCCAATTCCACATGAACTGTCTTAGCGAAAGGCTCCTTGAGGGGAAAGCTGCAACTCTGTGAGATGATTTCACAGAACACAACGAAGTTTCTCAGAAAGCTTCTTTCTCTTTGTTATCGGAGGATATTTCCTTTCGCCCTTAGTCTTCAAAGGGATCCGAAATATCTGTTCTCAGATTCCACAGAAATAAGGCTAGCAAGGAGATCCACGAAATACAGATGTAACTCTGTGAGATGAATTAAGAGAGCACTAAGCAGTTTCTCAGAAAGCTTCTTTCCAGATTTCATCTGAGGATATTTCCTTTTTAACCATAGCCCTCTATGGGCTTCCAAATATCTCTTTGCGAATTCCACAAGAACTGTCTTAGCGAAAGGCTCCTTGAGGGTAAAGCTGTAACTCTGTGAGATGATTTCACAGAACACAACGAAGTTTCTCAGAAAGCTTCTTTCTCTTTGTTATCGGAGGATAATTCCTTTGGCCCTATAGTCTTCAAAGGGTTCCGAAATATCTGTTCTCAGATTCCACAGAAATAAGGCTAGCAAGGAGATCCACGAAATACAGATGTAACTCTGTGAGATGAATTAACAGAACACTAAGCAGTTTCTCAGAAAGCTTCTTTCCAGATTTCATCTGAGGATATTTCCTTTTTCACCATAGCCCTCTATGGGCTTCCAAATATCACTTTGCCAATTCCACAAAAACTGTCTTAGCTAAAGGCTCCTTGAGGGGAAAGCTGTAACTCTGTGAGATGATTTCACAGAACACAACGAAGTATCTCAGAAAGCTTCTTTCTCTTTGTTATCGGAGGATATTTGCTTTGGCCCTATACTATTCAAAGGGATCCGAAATATCTGTTTTCAGATTCCACTGAAAAAAGGCTTGCAAAGACATCCACGAAATACAGATGTAACTTTGTGAGATGAATTAACAGAACACTAAGCAGTTTCTCAGAAAGCTTCTTTACAGATTTCATCTGAGGATATTTCCTTTTTCACCATAGCCCTCTATGGGCTTCCAAATATCACTTTGCCAATTCCACATGAACTGTCTTAGCGAAAGGCTCCTTGAGGGGAAAGCTGCAACTCTGTGAGATGATTTCACAGAACACAACGAAGTTTCTCAGAAAGCTTCTTTCTCTTTGTTATCGGAGGATATTTCCTTTGGCCCTTAGTCTTCAAAGGGATCCGAAATATCTGTTCTCAGATTCCACAGAAATAAGGCTAGCAAAGAGATCCACGAAATACAGATGTAACTCTGTGAGACGAATTAACAGAACACTAAGCAGTTTCTCAGAAAGCTTCTTTCCAGATTTCATCTGAAGATATTTCCTTTTTCACCATAGCCCTCTATGGGTTTCCAAATATCACTTTGCGAATTCCACAAGAACTGTCTTACGAAAGGCTCCTTGAGGGGAAAGATGTAACTCTGTGAGATGATTTCACAGAACACAACGAAGTTTCTCAGAAAGCTTCTTTCTCTTTGTTATCGGAGGATATTTGCTTTGTCCCTATATTTTTCAAAGGGATCAGAAATATGTGTTCTTAGATTCCACAGAAATAAGGCTAGCAAAGATATCCATGAAATACAGATGTAACTCTGTGAGATGAATTAAGAGAACACTACGCAGTTTCTCAGAAAGCTTCTTTCCAGATTACATCTGAGGATATTTCCTTTTTCACCATAGCCCTCTAAGGGCTTCCAAGTATCACTTTGCCAATTCCACAAGAACTGTCTTAGCGAAAGGCTCCTTGAGGGTAAAGCTGTAACTCTGTGAGATGATTTCACAGAACACAACGAAGTTTCTCAGAAAGCTTCTTTCTCTTTGTTATCGGAGGATATTTCCTTTGGCCCTATAGTCTTCAAAGGGATCCGAAATATCTGTTCTCAGATTCCACAGAAATAAGGCTAGCAAAGAGATCCACGAAATACAGATGTAACTCTGTGAGATGAATTAACAGAACACTAAGCAGTTTCTCAGAAAGCTTCTTTCCAGATTTCATCTGAGGATATTTCCTTTTTCACCATAGCCCTCTCGGGGTTCCAAATATCACTTTGCCAATTCCACAAGAACTGTCTTAACGAAAGGCTCCTTGAGGGGAAAGCTGTAACTCTTTGAGATGATTTCACAGAACACAACGAAGTTTCTCAGAAAGCTTCTTTCTCTTTGTTATCGGGGGATATTTCCTTTGGCCCTATAGTCTTCAAAGGGATCCGAAATATCTGTTCTCAGATTCTACAGAATTAAGGCTAGCAAAGAGATCCACGAAATACAGATGTAACTCTGTGAGATGAAATAACAGAACACTAAGCAGTTTCTCAGAAAGCTTCTTCCCAGATTTTATCTGAGGATATTTCCTTTTTCACCATAGCCCTCTATGGGCTTCCAAATATCACTTTGCCAATTCCACAAGAACTGTCTTAGCGAAATGCTCCTTGAGGAGAAAGCTGTAACTCTGTGAGATGATTTCACAGAACACAACGAAGTTTCTCAGAAAGCTTCTTTCTCTTTGTTTTCGGAGGATATTTCCTTTGGCCCTATAGTCTTCATAGGGATCCGAAATATCTGTTCCCATATTTCACAGAAATAAGGCTAGCAAAGAGATCAACGAAATACAGATGTAACTCTGTGAGTTGAATTAACAGAACACTAAGGAGTTTCTCAGAAAGCTTCTTTCCAGATCTCATCTGAGGATATTTCCTTTTTCACCATAGCCCTCTATGGGCTTCCAAATATCACTTTGCCAATTCCACAAGAACTGTCTTAGCGAAAGGCTCCTTGAGGGGAAGGCTGTAACTCTGTGAGATGATTTCACAGAACACAAAGAAGTTTCTCAGAAAGCTTCTTTCTCTTTGTTATCCGAGGATATTTTCTGTGGCCCTATAGTCTTCAAAGGGATCCGAAATATCTGTTCTCAGATTCCACAGAAATAAGGCTAGCAGAGACATCCATGAAAAAAAGATGTAACTCTGTGAGATGAATTAACAGAACACTAAGCAGTTTCTCAGAAAACTTCTTTCCAGATTTCATCTGAGGATATTTCCTTTTTCACCATGGCCCTCTATGGGCTTCCAAATATCACTTTGCCAATTCGACAAGAAATGTCTTAGCGAAAGGCTCCTTGAGGGGAAAGCTGTAACTCTGTGAGATGATTTCACAGAACACAACGAAGTTTCTCAGAAAGCTTCTTTCTCTTTGTTATCGGAGGATATTTCCTATGGCCCTATAGTCTTCAAAAGGATCCGAAATATCTCTTCTCAGATTCCACAGAAATAAGGCTAGCAAAGAGATCCACGAAATACAGATGTAACTCTGTGAGATGAGTTAACAGAAATCCAAGCAGTTTCTCAGAAAGCTTCTTTCCAGATTTCATCTTAGGATATTTCCTTTTTCACCATAGTCCTCTATGGCTTCCAAATATCACTTTGCCAATTCCACAAGAACTGTCTTAACGATAGGCTCCTTGAGGGGAAAGCTGTAACTCTGTTAGATGATTTCAGAGAACACAACAAAGTTTCTCAGAAAGCTTCTTTCTCTTTGTTATCGGAGGATATTTCCTTTGGCCCTTAGTCTTCAAAGGGATCCGAAATATCTGTTCTCAGATTCCACAGAAATAAGGCTAGCAAGGAGATCCACGAAATACAGATGTAACTCTGTGAGATGAATTAACAGAACACTAAGCAGTTTCTCATAAAACTTCTTTCCAGATTTCATCTGAGGATATTTCCTTTTTCACCATAGGCCTCTATGGGCTTCCAAATATCACTTTGCCAATTCCACAAGAACTGTCTTAGCGAAAGGCTCCTTGAGGGGAAAGCTGTAACTCTGTGAGATGATTTCACAGAACACAACGAAGTTTCTCAGAAAGCTTCTTTCTCTTTGTTATCGGAGGATATTTCCTTTGGCCCTATAGTCTTCAAAGGGATCCGGAATATCTGTTCTCAGATTCCACAGAAATAAGGCTAGCAAGGAGATCCACAAAATACAGATGTAACTCTGTGAGATGAATTAACAGAACACTAAGCAGTTTCTCAGAAAGCTTCTTTCCAGATTTCATCTGAGGATATTTCCTTTTTCACCATAGCCCTCTATGGGCTTCCAAATATCACTTTGCCAATTCCACAAGAACTGTCTTAGCGAAAGGCTCCTTGAGGGGAAAGCTGTAACTCGGTGAGACGATTTCACAGAACACAACGAAGTTTCTCACAAAGCTTCTTTCTCTTTGTTATCGGAGGATATTTCCATTGGCCCTATAGTCTTTAAAGGGATCCGAAATATCTGTTCTCAGATTCCACAGAGATAAGGCTAGCAAATACATCCATGAAATACAGATGTAACTCTGTGAGATGAATTAACAGAACACTACGCAGTTTCTCAGAAAGCTTCTTTCCAGATTTCATCTGAGGATATTTCCTTTTTCACCATGGCCCTCTATGGGCTTCCAAATATCACTTTGCCAATTCGACAAGAAATGTCTTAGCGAAAGGCTCCTTGAGGGGAAAGCTGTAACTCTGTGAGATGATTTCACAGAACACAACGAAGTTTCTCAGAAAGCTTCTTTCTCTTTGTTATCGGAGGATATTTCCTATGGCCCTATAGTCTTCAAAAGGATCCGAAATATCTCTTCTCAGATTCCACAGAAATCAGGCTAGCAAAGAGATCCACGAAATACAGATGTAACTCTGTGAGATGAGTTAACAGAATTCCAAGCAGTTTCTCAGAAAGCTTCTTTCCAGATTTCATCTGAGGATATTTACTTTTTCACCGTAGCCCTCTACGGGCTTCCAAATATCACTTTGCCAATTCCACAAGAACTGTCTTAACGATAGGCTCCTTGAGGGGAAAGCTGTAACTCTTTGAGATGATTTCACAGAACACAACGAAGTTTCTCAGAAAGCTTCTTTCTCTTTGTTATCGGAGGATATTTCCTTTGGCCCTACAATCTTCAAAGGGATCCGAAATATCTGTTCTCAGATTCTACAGAAATAAGGCTAGCAAAGAGATCCACGAAATACAGATGTAACTCTGTGAGATGATTTCACAGAACACAACGAAGTTTCACAGAAAACTTCTTTCTCTTTTTCATCGGAGGATATTTCCTTTGGCCCTCTACTCTTCAATGGGAAACAAAATATCTGTTCTCAGATTCCATAGAAATAAGGCTGGCAAAGACATCCATGAAATACAGATGTAACTCTGTGAGATGAATTAACAGAACACTAAGCAGTTTCTCAGAAATCTTCCTTCCAGATTTCATCTGAGGATATTTCCTTTTTCACCATAGCCCTCTATGGGTTTCCAAATATCACTTTGCCAATTCCACAAGAACTGTCTTAGCGAATGGCTCCTTGAGGGGAAAGCATAAACTCTGTGAGTTTATTTCACAGAACACAACGGAGTTTCTCAGAAAGCTTCTTTCTCTTTGTTATCAGAGGATATTTCCTTTGGCCCTATAGTCTTCAAAGGGATCCGAAATATCTGTTCTCAGATTCCACAGAAATAAGGCTAGCAAGGATATCCACGAAATACAGATGTAACTCTGTGAGATGAATTAACAGAACACTAAGCAGTTTCTCAGAAAGCTTCTTTCCAGATTTCATCTGAGGATATTTCCTTTTTCACCATAGCCCTCTAAGGGCTTCCAAATATCACTTTGCCAATTCCACAAGAACTGTCTTAGCGAAAGGCTCCTTGAGGGGAAAGCTGTAACTCTGTGAGGTGATTTCACAGAACACCAAGAAGTTTTTCAGAAAGCTTCTTTCTCTGTGTTTTCGGAGGATATTTCCTTTGACCCTATAGTCTTCAAAGGGTTCCGAAATATCTGTTCTCAGATTCCACAGAAATAAGGCTTGCAAAGAGATCCACGAAATACAGATGTAACTCTGTGAGATGAATTAACAGAACACTAAGCAGTTTCTCAGAAAGCTTCTTTCCAGATTTCATCTGAGGATATTTCCTTTTTCAACATAGCCCTCTAAGGGCTTCCAAATATCCCTTTGCCAATTCCACAAGAACTGTCTTAGCGAAAGGCTCCTTGAGGGGAAAGCTGTAACTCGGTGAGATGATTTCACAGAACACAACGAAGTTTCTCAGAAAGCTTCTTTCTCTTTGTTATCGGAGGATATTTCCTTTAGTCCTATAGTCTTCAAAGGGATCCGAAATATCTGTTCTCAGATTCTACAGAAATAAGGCTAACAAAGAGATCCACGAAATACATATGTAACTCTGTGAGATGAATTAACAGAACACTAAGCAGTTTCTCAGAAACCTTCTTTTCAGATTTCATCTGAGGATATTTCCTTTTTCACCATTGCCCTCTATGGGCGTCCATATATCACTTTGCCAATTTCACAAGAACTGTTTTAGCGAAAGGCTCCTTGAGGGGAAAGATGTAACTCTGTGAGATGATTTCACAGAACACAACGAAATTTCTCAGAAAGCTTCTTTCTCTTTGTTATCGGAGGATATTTCCTTTGGCCCAATAGTCTTCAAAGGGATCCGAAATATCTGTTCTCAGATTCCATAGAAATAAGGCTGGCAAAGACATCCATGAAATACAGATGTAACTCTGTGAGATGAATTAACAGAACACTAAGCAGTTTCTCAGAAATCTTCTTTCCAGATTTCATCTGAGGATATTTCCTTTTTCACCATAGCCCTCTATGGGCTTCCAAATATCACTTTGCCAATTCCACAAGAACTGTCTTAGCGAAAGGCTCCTTGGGGGGAAAGCATAAACTCTGTGAGTTTATTTCACAGAACACAACGGAGTTTCTCAGAAAGCTTCTTTCTCTTTGTTATCGGAGGATAATTCCTTTGGCCCTATAGTCTTCAAAGGGATCCGAAATATCTGTTCTCAGATTCCACAGAAATAAGGCTAGCAAGGAGATCCACGAAATATAGATGTAACTCTGTGAGATGAATTAACAGAACACTAAGCAGTTTCTCAGAAAGCTTCTTTCCAGATTTCATCTGAGGATATTTCCTTTTTCACCATAACCCTCTATGACCTTCCAAATATCACTTTGCCAATTCCACAAGAACTGTCTTAGCGAAAGGCTCCTTGAGGGGAAAGCTGTAACTCTCTGAGATGATTTCACAGAACACCAAGAAGTTTCTCAGAAAGCTTCTTTCTCTGTGTTTTCGGAGGATATTTCCTTTGGCCCTATAGTCTTCAAAGGGATCCGAAATATCTGTTCTCAGATTCCACAGAAATAAGGCTTGCAAAGAGATCCACGAAATACAGATGTAACTCTGTGAGATGAATTAACAGAACACTAAGCAGTTTCTCAGAAAGCTTCTTTCCGGATTTCATCTGAGGATATTTCCTTTTTCACCATAGCCCTCTAAGGGCTTCCAAATATCACTTTGCCAATTCCACAAGAACTGTCTTAGCGAAAGGCTCCTTGAGGGGAAAGCTGTAACTCTGTGAGATGATTTCACAGAACACAACGAAGTTTCTCAGAAAGCTTCTTTCTCTTTGTTATCGGAGGATATTTCCTTTAGTCCTATAGTCTTCAAAGGGATCCGAAATATCTGTTCTCAGATTCTACAGAAATAAGGCTAGCAAAGAGATCCACGAAATACAGATGTAACTCTCTGAGATGAATTAACAGAACACTAAGCAGTTTCTCAGAAAGCTTCTTTTCAGATTTCATCTGAGGATATTTCCTTTTTCACCATTGCCCTCTATGGGCGTCCATATATCACTTTGCCAATTTCACAAGAACTGTTTTAGCGAAAGGCTCCTTGAGGGGAAAGATGTAACTCTGTGAGATGATTTCACAGAACACAACGAAGTTTCTCAGAAAGCTTCTTTCTCTTTGTTATCGGAGGATATTTCCTTTGGCCCTATAGTCTTCAAAGGGATCCGAAATATCTGTTCTCAGATTCCACAGAAATAAGGCTCGCAAAGACATCCATGAGATACATATGTAACTCTGTGAGATGAATTAACAGAACACTAAGCAGTTTCTCAGAAATCATCTTTCCAGATTTCATCTGAGGATATTTCCTTTTTCACCATAGGCCTCTATGGGTTTCCAAATATCACTTTGTCAATTCCACAAGAACTGTCTTAGCGAAAGGCTCCTTGAGGGGAAAGCTGTAACTCTGTGAGATGATTTCACAGAACACAACGGAGTTTCTCAGAAAGATTCTTTCTCTTTGTTATCGGAGGATATTTCCTTTGGCCCTATAGTCTTCATGGGATCGGAAATATCTGTTCTCAGATTCCACAGAAATAAGGCTAGTAAAGAGATCCACGAAATACAGATGTAACTCTGTGAGATGATTTCACAGAACACAACGAAGATTCACAGAAAGCTTCTTTCTCTTTGTTATCGGAGGATATTTCCTTTGGCCCTATAGTCTTCAAAGGGAACCGAAATATCTGTTCTCAGATTCCATAGAAATAAGGCTGGCAAAGACATCCATGAAATACAGATGTAACTCTGTGAGATGAATTAACAGAACACTAAGCAGTTTCTCAGAAATCTTCTTTCCAGATTTCATCTGAGGATATTTCCTTTTTCACCATAGCCCTCTATGGGCTTCCAAATATCACTTTGCCAATTCCACAAGAACTGTCTTAGCGAAAGGCTCCTTGAGGGGAAAGCATAAACTCTGTGAGTTTATTTCACAGAACACAACGAAGTTTCTCAGAAAGCTTCTTTCTCTTTGTTATCGGAGGATATTTCCTTTGGCCCTATAGTCAACAAAGGGATCCGGAATATCTGTTCTCAGATTCCACAGAAATAAGGCTAGCAAGGAGATCCACGAAATACAGATGTAACTCTGTGAGATGAATTAACAGAACACTAAGCAGTTTCTCAGAAAAATTCTTTCCAGATTTCATCTGAGGATATTTCCTTTTTCACCATAGCCCTCTATGGGCTTCCAAATATCACTTTGCCAATTCCAAAAGAACTGTCTTAGCGAAAGGCTCCTTGAGGGGAAAGCTGTAACTCTGTGAGATGATTTCACAGAACACCAAGAAGTTTCTCAGAAAGCTTCTTTCTCTGTGTTTTCGGAGGATATTTCCTTTGGCCCTATAGTCTTCAAAGGGATCCGAAATATCTGTACTCAGATTCCACAGAAATAAGGCTTGCAAAGAGATCCACGAAATACAGATGTAACTCTGTGAGATGAATTAACAGAACACTAAGCAGTTTCTCAGAAAGCTTCTTTCCAGATTTCATCTGAGGATATTTCCTTTTTCACCATAGCCCTCTAAGGGCTTCCAAATATCCCTTTGCCAATTCCACAAGAACTGTCTTAGCGAAAGGCTCCTTGAGGGGAAAGCTGTAACTCTGTGAGATGATTTCACAGAACACAACGAAGTTTCTCAGAAAGCTTCTTTCTCTTTGTTATCGGAGGATATTTCCTTTAGTCCTATAGTCTTCAAAGGGATCCGAAATATCTGTTCTCAGATTCTACAGAAATAAGGCTACCAAAGTGATCCACGAAATACAGATGTAACTCTGTGAGATGAATTAGCAGAACACTAAGCAGTTTCTCAGAAAGCTTCTTTTCAGATTTCATCTGAGGATATTTCCTTTTTCACCATTGCCCTCTATGGGCGTCCATATATCACTTTGCCAATTTCACAAGAACTGTTTTAGCGAAAGGATCCTTGAGGGGAAAGATGTAACTCTGTGAGATGATTTCACAGAACACAACGAAATTTCTCAGAAAGCTTCTTTCTCTTTGTTATCGGAGGATATTTCCTTTGGCCCTATAGTCTTCAAAGGGATCCGAAATATCTGTTCTCAGATTCCACAGAAATAAGGCTCGCAAAGACATCCATGAAATACATATGTAACTCTGTGAGATGAATTAACAGAACACTAAGCAGTTTCTCAGAAATCTTCTTTCCAGATTTCATCTGAGGATATTTCCTTTTTCACCATAGGCCTCTATGGGCTTCCAAATATCACTTTGCCAATTCCACAAGAACTGTCTTAGCGAAAGGCTCCTTGAGGGGAAAGCTGTAACTCTGTGAGATGATTTCACAGAACACAACGAAGTTTCTCAGAAAGCTTCTTTCTCTTTGTTATCGGAGGATATTTCCTTTGGCCCTATAGTCTTCAAAGGGATCGGAAATATCTGTTCTCAGATTCCACAGAAATAAGGCTAGCAAAGAGATCCACGAAATAAAGATGTAACTCTGTGAGATGATTTCACAGAACACAACGAAGTTTCACAGAAAGCTTCTTTCTCTTTGTTATTGGAGGATATTTCCTTTGGCCCTATAGTCTTCAAAGGGAACCGAAATATCTGTTCTCAGATTCCATAGAAATAAGGCTGGCAAAGACATCCATGAAATACAGATGTAACTCTGTGAGATGAATTAACAGAACACTAAGCAGTTTCTCAGAAATCTTCTTTCCAGATTTCATCTGAGGATATTTCCTTTTCCACCATAGCCCTCTATGGGCTTCCAAATATCACTTTGCCAATTCCACAAGAACTGTCTTAGCGAAAGGCTCCTTGAGGGGAAAGCATAAACTCTGTGAGTTTATTTCACAGAACACAACGGAGTTTCTCAGAAAGCTTCTTTCTCTTTGTTATCGGAGGATATTTCCTTTGGCCCTATAGTCTTCAAAGGGATCCGAAATATCTGTTCTCAGATTCCACAGAAATAAGGCTAGCAAGGAGATCCACGAAATACAGATGTAACTCTGTGAGATGAATTAACAGAACACTAAGCAGTTTCTCAGAAAGCTTCTTTCCAGATTTCATCAGAGGATATTTCCTTTTTCACCATAGCCCTCTATGGACTTCCAAATATCACTTTGCCAATTCCACAAGAACTGTCTTAGCGAAAGGCTCCTTTAGGGGAAAGCTGTAACTCTGTGAGATGATTTCACAGAACACCAAGAAGTTTCTCAGAAAGCTTCTTTCTCTGTGTTTTCGGGGGATATTTCCTTTGGCCCTATAGTCTTCAAAGGGATCCGAAATATCTGTTCTCAGATTCCACAGAAATAAGGCTTGCAAAGAGATCCACGAAATACAGATGTAACTCTGTGAGATGAATTAAGAGAACACTAAGCAGTTTCTCAGAAAGCTTCTTTCCAGATTTCATCTGAGGATATTTCCTTTTTCACCATAGCCCTCTAAGGGCTTCCAAATATCACTTTGCCAATTCCACAAGAACTGTCTTAGCGAAAGGCTCATTGAGGGGAAAGCTGTAACTCTGTGAGATGATTTCACAGAACACAAGGAAGTTTCTCAGAAAGCTTCTTTCTCTTTGTTATCGGAGGATATTTCCTTTAGTCCTATAGTCTTCAAAGGGATCCGAAATATCTGTTCTCAGATTCTACAGAAATAAGGCTAGCAAAGAGATCCACGAAATACAGATGTAACTCTGTGAGATGAATTAACAGAACACTAAGCAGTTTCTCAGAAAGCTTCTTTTCAGATTTCATCTGAGGATATTTCCTTTTTCACCATTGCCCTCTAAGGGCTTCCATATATCACTTTGCCAATTTCACAAGAACTGTTTTAGCGAAAGGCTCCTTGAGGGGAAAGTTGTAACTCTGTGAGATGATTTCACAGAACACAACGAAATTTCTCAGGAAGCTTCTTTCTCTTTGTTATCGGAGGATATTTCCTTTGGCCCTATAGTCTTCAAAGGGATCCGAGATATCTGTTCTCAGATTCCAGAGAAATAAGGCTTGCAAAGAGATCCACGAAATACAGATGTAACTCTGTGAGATGAATAACAGAACACTAAGAAGTTTCTCAGAAAGCTTCTTTCCAGATTTCATCTGAGGATATTTCCTTTTTCACCGTAGCCCTCTATGGGCTTCCAAATATCACTTTGCCAATTCCACAAGAACTGTCTTAGCGAAAGGCTCCTTGAGGGGAAAGCTGTAACTCTGTGAGATGATTTCACAGAACACAACGAAGTGTCTCAGAAAGCTTCTTTCTCTTTGTTATCGGAGGATATTTCCTTAGGCCCTATAGGCTTCAAAGGGATCCGAAATATCTGTTCTCAGATTCTACAGAAATAAGGCTAGCAAAAAGATCCACGAAATACAGATGTAACTCTGTGAGATGAATTAACAGAACACTAAGCAGTTTCTCAGAAAGCTTCTTTTCAGATTTCATCTGAGAATATTTCCTTTTTCACCATTGCCCTCTAAGGGCTTCCATATATCACTTTGCCAATTTCACAAGAACTGTTTTAGCGAAAGGCTCCTTGAGGGGAAAGTTGTAACTCTGTGAGATGATTTCACAGAACACAACGAAATTTCTCAGGAAGCTTCTTTCTCTTTGTTATCGGAGGATATTTCCTTTGGCCCTATAGTCTTCAAAGGGATCCGAGATATCTGTTCTCAGATTCCAGAGAAATAAGGCTTGCAAAGAGATCCACGAAATACAGATGTAACTCTGTGAGATGAATAACAGAACACTAAGAAGTTTCTCAGAAAGCTTCTTTCCAGATTTCATCTGAGGATATTTCCTTTTTCACCGTAGCCCTCTATGGGCTTCCAAATATCACTTTGCCAATTCCACAAGAACTGTCTTAGCGAAAGGCTCCTTGAGGGGAAAGCTGTAACTCTGTGAGATGATTTCACAGAACACAACGAAGTTTCTCAGAAAGCTTCTTTCTCTTTGTTATCGGAGGATATTTCCTTTAGTCCTATAGTCTTCAAAGGGATCCGAAATATCTGTTCTCAGATTCTACAGAAATAAGGCTACCAAAGTGATCCACGAAATACAGATGTAACTCTGTGAGATGAATTAGCAGAACACTAAGCAGTTTCTCAGAAAGCTTCTTTTCAGATTTCATCTGAGGATATTTCCTTTTTCACCATTGCCCTCTATGGGCGTCCATATATCACTTTGCCAATTTCACAAGAACTGTTTTAGCGAAAGGATCCTTGAGGGGAAAGATGTAACTCTGTGAGATGATTTCACAGAACACAACGAAATTTCTCAGAAAGCTTCTTTCTCTTTGTTATCGGAGGATATTTCCTTTGGCCCTATAGTCTTCAAAGGGATCCGAAATATCTGTTCTCAGATTCCACAGAAATAAGGCTCGCAAAGACATCCATGAAATACATATGTAACTCTGTGAGATGAATTAACAGAACACTAAGCAGTTTCTCAGAAATCTTCTTTCCAGATTTCATCTGAGGATATTTCCTTTTTCACCATAGGCCTCTATGGGCTTCCAAATATCACTTTGCCAATTCCACAAGAACTGTCTTAGCGAAAGGCTCCTTGAGGGGAAAGCTGTAACTCTGTGAGATGATTTCACAGAACACAACGAAGTTTCTCAGAAAGCTTCTTTCTCTTTGTTATCGGAGGATATTTCCTTTGGCCCTATAGTCTTCAAAGGGATCGGAAATATCTGTTCTCAGATTCCACAGAAATAAGGCTAGCAAAGAGATCCACGAAATAAAGATGTAACTCTGTGAGATGATTTCACAGAACACAACGAAGTTTCACAGAAAGCTTCTTTCTCTTTGTTATTGGAGGATATTTCCTTTGGCCCTATAGTCTTCAAAGGGAACCGAAATATCTGTTCTCAGATTCCATAGAAATAAGGCTGGCAAAGACATCCATGAAATACAGATGTAACTCTGTGAGATGAATTAACAGAACACTAAGCAGTTTCTCAGAAATCTTCTTTCCAGATTTCATCTGAGGATATTTCCTTTTCCACCATAGCCCTCTATGGGCTTCCAAATATCACTTTGCCAATTCCACAAGAACTGTCTTAGCGAAAGGCTCCTTGAGGGGAAAGCATAAACTCTGTGAGTTTATTTCTCAGAACACAACGGAGTTTCTCAGAAAGCTTCTTTCTCTTTGTTATCGGAGGATATTTCCTTTGGCCCTATAGTCTTCAAAGGGATCCGAAATATCTGTTCTCAGATTCCACAGAAATAAGGCTAGCAAGGAGATCCACGAAATACAGATGTAACTCTGTGAGATGAATTAACAGAACACTAAGCAGTTTCTCAGAAAGCTTCTTTCCAGATTTCATCAGAGGATATTTCCTTTTTCACCATAGCCCTCTATGGACTTCCAAATATCACTTTGCCAATTCCACAAGAACTGTCTTAGCGAAAGGCTCCTTTAGGGGAAAGCTGTAACTCTGTGAGATGATTTCACAGAACACCAAGAAGTTTCTCAGAAAGCTTCTTTCTCTGTGTTTTCGGGGGATATTTCCTTTGGCCCTATAGTCTTCAAAGGGATCCGAAATATCTGTTCTCAGATTCCACAGAAATAAGGCTTGCAAAGAGATCCACGAAATACAGATGTAACTCTGTGAGATGAATAACAGAACACTAAGAAGTTTCTCAGAAAGCTTCTTTCCAGATTTCATCTGAGGATATTTCCTTTTTCACCGTAGCCCTCTATGGGCTTCCAAATATCACTTTGCCAATTCCACAAGAACTGTCTTAGCGAAAGGCTCCTTGAGGGGAAAGCTGTAACTCTGTGAGATGATTTCACAGAACACAACGAAGTGTCTCAGAAAGCTTCTTTCTCTTTGTTATCGGAGGATATTTCCTTAGGCCCTATAGGCTTCAAAGGGATCCGAAATATCTGTTCTCAGATTCCACAGAAATAAGGCTAGCATAGAGATCCACGAAATACAGATGTAACTCTGTGAGATGAATTAACAGAACACTAAGCAGTTTCTCAGAAACCTTCTTTCCAGATTTCATCTAAGGATATTTCCTTTTTCACCATAACCCTCTATGGGCTTCCAAATATCACTTTGCCAATTCCACAAGAACTGTCTTAGCGAAAGGCTCCTTGAGGGGAAAGCTGTAACTCTGTGAGATGATTTCACAGAACACAAAGAAGTTTCTCAGAAAGCTTCTTTCTCTTTGTTATCGGAAGATATTTTCTTTGGCTCTATAGTCTTCAAAGGGGTCCGAAATATCTGTTCGAGGATTCCACAGAAATAAGGCTAGCAAGGAGATCCACGAAATACAGATGCAACTCTGTGATATGAATTAACAGAACACTGAGCAGTTTCTCAGAAAACTTCTATCCAGATTTCATCTGAAGATATTTCCTTTTTCACCATAGCCCTCTAAGGGCTTCCAAATATCACTTTGCCAATTCCACAAGAACTGTCTTAGCGAAAGGCTCCTTGAGGAGAAAGCTGTAACTCTGTGAGATCATTTCACTGAACACAAGGAAGTTTCTCAGAAAGCTTCCTTCTCTTTGTTATCGGAGGATATTTCCTTTGGCCCTATAGTCTTCAAAGGGATCCGAAATATCTGTTCTCAGATTCCACAGAAATAAGGCTAGCAAAGACATCCACGAAATACAGATGTAACTCTGTGAGATGAATTAACAGAACACTAAGCAGTTTCTCAGAAAGCTTCTTTCTGTTTGTTATCGGAGGATATTTCCTTTGGCCCTATAGTCTTCAAAGGGAACCGAAATATCTGTTCTCAGATTCCATAGAAATAAGGCTGGCAAAGACATCCATGAAATACAGATGTAACTCTGTGAGATGAATTAACAGAACAATAAGCAGTTTCTCAGAAATCTTCTTTCCAGATTTCATCTGAGGATATTTCCTTTTTCACCATAGCCCTCTAAGGGCTTCCAAATATCACTTTGCCAATTCCACAAGAACTGTCTTAGCGAAAGGCTCCTTGAGGGGAAAGCATAAACTCTGTGAGTTTATTTCACAGAACACAACGGAGTTTCTCAGAAAGCTTCTTTCTCTTTGTTATCGGAGGATATTTCCTTTGACCCTATAGTCTTCAAAGGGATCCGAAATATCTGTTCTCAGATTCCACAGAAATAAGGCTAGCAAGGAGATCCACGAAATACAGATGTAACTCTGTGAGATGAATTAACAGAACACTAAGCAGTTTCTCAGAAATCTTCTTTCCAGATTTCATCTGAGGATATTTCCTTTTTCACCATAGCCCTCTATGGGCTTCCAAATATCACTTTGCCAATTCCACAAAAACTGTCTTAGCGAAACGCTCCCTGAGGGGAAAGCTGTAACTCTGTGAGATGATTTCACAGAACACCAAGAAGTTTCTCAGAAATCTTCTTTCTCTGTGTTTTCGGAGGATATTTCCTTTGGCCCTATAGTCTTCAAAGGGATCCGAAATATCTGTTCTCAGATTCCACAGAAATAAGGCTCGCAAAGACATCCATGAAATACATATGTAACTCTGTGAGATGAATTAACAGAACACTAAGCAGTTTCTCAGAAATCTTCTTTCCAGATTTCATCTGAGGATATTTCCTTTTTCACCATGGCCCTCTATGGGCTTCCAAATATCACTTTGCCAATTCGATAAGAAATGTCTTAGCGAAAGGCTCCTTGAGGGGAAAGCTGTAACTCTGTGAGATGATTTCACAGAACACAACGAAGTTTCTCAGAAAGCTTCTTTCTCTTTGTTATCGGAGGATATTTCCTTTGACCCTATAGTCTTCAAAGGGATCCGAAATATCTCTTCTCAGATTCCAGAGAAAAAAGGCTAGCAAAGAGATCCACGAAATAGAGATGTAACTCTGTGAGATGAATTAACAGAACACTAAGCAGTTTCTCAGAAAGCTTCTTTCCAGATTTCATCTGAGGATATTTCCTTTTTCACCATAGCCCTCTATGGGCTTCCAAATATCACTTTGCCAATTCCACAAGAACTGTCTTAGCGAAAGGCTCCTTGAGGGGAAAGCTGTAACTCTGTGAGATGATTTCAGAGAACACAACGAAGTTTCTCAGAAAGCTTCTTTCTCTTTGTTATCAGAGGATATTTCCTTTGGCCCTATAGTCTTCAAAGGGATCCGAAATATCTGTTCTCAGATTCCACAGAAATAAGGCTAGCAAAGAGATCCACGAAATACAGATGTAACTCTGTGAGATGAATTAACAGAACTCTAAGCAGTTTCTCAGAAAGCTTCTTTCCAGATTTCATCTGAGGATATATCCTTTTTCACCATAGCCCTCTAAGGGCTTCCAAATATCACTTTGCCAATACCACATGAACTGTCTTAGAGAAAGGCTCCTTGAGGGGAAAGCTGTAACTCTGTGAGATGATTTCACAGAACACAACGAAGTTTATCCGAAAGCCTCTTTCTCTGTGTTTTCGGAGGATATTTCCTTTGGCCCTATAGTCTTCAAAGGGATCCGAAATATCTGTTCTCAGATTCCACAGAAATAAGGCTAGCAAAGAGATCCACGAAATACAGATGTAACTCTCTGAGATGAATTAACAGAACACTAAGCAGTTTCTCAGAAAGCTTCTTTCCAGATTTCATCTGAGGATATTTCCTTTTTCACCATAGCCCTCTATGGGCTTCCAAAGATCACTTTGCCAATTCCACATGAACTGTCTTAGCGAAAGGCTCCTTGAGGGGAAAGCTGCAACTCTGTGAGATGATTTCACAGAACACAACGAAGTTTCTCAGAAAGCTTCTTTCTCTTTGTTATCGGAGGATATTTCCTTTGGCCCTTAGTCTTCAAAGGGATCCGAAATATCTGTTCTCAGATTCCACAGAAATAAGGCTAGCAAGGAGATCCACGAAATAGAGATGTAACTCTGTGAGATGAATTAAGAGAGCACTAAGCAGTTTCTCAGAAAGCTTCTTTCCAGATTTCATCTGAGGATATTTCCTTTTTCAACATAGCCCTCTAAGGGCTTCCAAATATCCCTTTGCCAATTCCACAAGAACTGTCTTAGCGAAAGGCTCCTTGAGGGGAAAGCTGTAACTCGGTGAGATGATTTCACAGAACACAACGAAGTTTCTCAGAAAGCTTCTTTCTCTTTGTTATCGGAGGATATTTCCTTTAGTCCTATAGTCTTCAAAGGGATCCGAAATATCTGTTCTCAGATTCTACAGAAATAAGGCTAGCAAAGAGATCCACGAAATACAGATGTAACTCTGTGAGATGAATTAACAGAACACTAAGCAGTTTCTCAGAAACCTTCTTTTCAGATTTCATCTGAGGATATTTCCTTTTTCACCATTGCCCTCTATGGGCGTCCATATATCACTTTGCCAATTTCACAAGAACTGTTTTAGCGAAAGGCTCCTTGAGGGGAAAGATGTAACTCTGTGAGATGATTTCACAGAACACAACGAAATTTCTCAGAAAGCTTCTTTCTCTTTGTTATCGGAGGATATTTCCTTTGGCCCAATAGTCTTCAAAGGGATCCGAAATATCTGTTCTCAGATTCCATAGAAATAAGGCTGGCAAAGACATCCATGAAATACAGATGTAACTCTGTGAGATGAATTAACAGAACACTAAGCAGTTTCTCAGAAAGCTTCTTTCCAGATTTCATCTGAGGATATTTCCTTTTTCACCATAGCCCTCTATGGGCTTCCAAATATCACTTTGCCAATTCCACAAGAACTGTCTTAGCGAAAGGCTCCTTGGGGGGAAAGCATAAACTCTGTGAGTTTATTTCACAGAACACAACGGAGTTTCTCAGAAAGCTTCTTTCTCTTTGTTATCGGAGGATAATTCCTTTGGCCCTATAGTCTTCAAAGGGATCCGAAATATCTGTTCTCAGATTCCACAGAAATAAGGCTAGCAAGGAGATCCACGAAATATAGATGTAACTCTGTGAGATGAATTAACAGAACACTAAGCAGTTTCTCAGAAAGCTTCTTTCCAGATTTCATCTGAGGATATTTCCTTTTTCACCATAACCCTCTATGACCTTCCAAATATCACTTTGCCAATTCCACAAGAACTGTCTTAGCGAAAGGCTCCTTGAGGGGAAAGCTGTAACTCTCTGAGATGATTTCACAGAACACCAAGAAGTTTCTCAGAAAGCTTCTTTCTCTGTGTTTTCGGAGGATATTTCCTTTGGCCCTATAGTCTTCAAAGGGATCCGAAATATCTGTTCTCAGATTCCACAGAAATAAGGCTTGCAAAGAGATCCACGAAATACAAATGTAACTCTGTGAGATGAATTAACAGAACACTAAGCAGTTTCTCAGAAAGCTTCTTTCCAGATTTCATCTGAGGATATTTCCTTTTTCACCATAGCCCTCTAAGGGCTTCCAAATATCACTTTGCCAATTCCACAAGAACTGTCTTAGCGAAAGGCTCCTTGAGGGGAAAGCTGTAACTCTGTGAGATGATTTCACAGAACACAACGAAGTTTCTCAGAAAGCTTCTTTCTCTTTGTTATCGGAGGATATTTCCTTTAGTCCTATAGTCTTCAAAGGGATCCGAAATATCTGTTCTCAGATTCTACAGAAATAAGGCTAGCAAAGAGATCCACGAAATACAGATGTAACTCTCTGAGATGAATTAACAGAACACTAAGCAGTTTCTCAGAAAGCTTCTTTTCAGATTTCATCTGAGGATATTTCCTTTTTCACCATTGCCCTCTATGGGCGTCCATATATCACTTTGCCAATTTCACAAGAACTGTTTTAGCGAAAGGCTCCTTGAGGGGAAAGCTGTAACTCTGTGAGATGATTTCACAGAACACAACGAAGTTTCTCAGAAAGCTTCTTTCTCTTTGTTATCGGAGGATATTTCCTTTGGCCCTATAGTCTTCAAAGGGATCCGAAATATCTGTTCTCAGATTCCACAGAAATAAGGCTCGCAAAGACATCCATGAGATACATATGTAACTCTGTGAGATGAATTAACAGAACACTAAGCAGTTTCTCAGAAATCATCTTTCCAGATTTCATCTGAGGATATTTCCTTTTTCACCATAGGCCTCTATGGGCTTCCAAATATCACTTTGTCAATTCCACAAGAACTGTCTTAGCGAAAGGCTCCTTGAGGGGAAAGCTGTAACTCTGTGAGATGATTTCACAGAACACAACGGAGTTTCTCAGAAAGATTCTTTCTCTTTGTTATCGGAGGATATTTCCTTTGGCCCTATAGTCTTCATGGGATCGGAAATATCTGTTCTAGATTCCACAGAAATAAGGCTAGCAAAGAGATCCACGAAATACAGATGTAACTCTGTGAGATGATTTCACAGAACACAACGAAGATTCACAGAAAGCTTCTTTCTCTTTGTTATCGGAGGATATTTCCTTTGGCCCTATAGTCTTCAAAGGGAACCGAAATATCTGTTCTCAGATTCCATAGAAATAAGGCTGGCAAAGACATCCATGAAATACAGATGTAACTCTGTGAGATGAATTAACAGAACACTAAGCAGTTTCTCAGAAATCTTCTTTCCAGATTTCATCTGAGGATATTTCGTTTTTCACCATAGCCCTCTATGGGCTTCCAAATATCACTTTGCCAATTCCACAAGAACTGTCTTAGCGAAAGGCTCCTTGAGGGGAAAGCATAAACTCTGTGAGTTTATTTCACAGAACACAACGGAGTTTCTCAGAAAGCTTCTTTCTCTTTGTTATCGGAGGATATTTCCTTTGGCCCTATAGTCAACAAAGGGATCCGGAATATCTGTTCTCAGATTCCACAGAAATAAGGCTAGCAAGGAGATCCACGAAATACAGATGTAACTCTGTGAGATGAATTAACAGAACACTAAGCAGTTTCTCAGAAAAATTCTTTCCAGATTTCATCTGAGGATATTTCCTTTTTCACCATAGCCCTCTATGGGCTTCCAAATATCACTTTGCCAATTCCAAAAGAACTGTCTTAGCGAAAGGCTCCTTGAGGGGAAAGCTGTAACTCTGTGAGATGATTTCACAGAACACCAAGAAGTTTCTCAGAAAGCTTCTTTCTCTGTGTTTTCGGAGGATATTTCCTTTGGCCCTATAGTCTTCAAAGGGATCCGAAATATCTGTACTCAGATTCCACAGAAATAAGGCTTGCAAAGAGATCCACGAAATACAGATGTAACTCTGTGAGATGAATTAACAGAACACTAAGCAGTTTCTCAGAAAGCTTCTTTCCAGATTTCATCTGAGGATATTTCCTTTTTCACCATAGCCCTCTAAGGGCTTCCAAATATCCCTTTGCCAATTCCACAAGAACTGTCTTAGCGAAAGGCTCCTTGAGGGGAATGCTGTAACTCTGTGAGATGATTTCACAGAACACAACGAAGTTTCTCAGAAAGCTTCTTTCTCTTTGTTATCGGAGGATATTTCCTTTAGTCCTATAGTCTTCAAAGGGATCCGAAATATCTGTTCTCAGATTCTACAGAAATAAGGCTACCAAAGTGATCCACGAAATACAGATGTAACTCTGTGAGATGAATTAGCAGAACACTAAGCAGTTTCTCAGAAAGCTTCTTTTCAGATTTCATCTGAGGATATTTCCTTTTTCACCATTGCCCTCTATGGGCGTCCATATATCACTTTGCCAGTTTCACAAGAATTGTTTTAGCGAAAGGATCCTTGAGGGGAAAGATGTAACTCTGTGAGATGATTTCACAGAACACAACGAAATTTCTCAGAAAGCTTCTTTCTCTTTGTTATCGGAGGATATTTCCTTTGGCCCTATAGTCTTCAAAGGGATCCGAAATATCTGTTCTCAGATTCCACAGAAATAAGGCTCGCAAAGACATCCATGAAATACATATGTAACTCTGTGAGATGAATTAACAGAACACTAAGCAGTTTCTCAGAAATCTTCTTTCCAGATTTCATCTGAGGATATTTCCTTTTTCACCATAGCCCTCTAAGGGCTTCCAAATATCCCTTTGCCAATTCCACAAGAACTGTCTTAGCGAAAGGCTCCTTGAGGGGAAAGCTGTAACTCTGTGAGATGATTTCACAGAACACAACGAAGTTTCTCAGAAAGCTTCTTTCTCTTTGTTATCGGAGGATATTTCCTTTGGCCCTATAGTCTTCAAAGGGATCGGAAATATCTGTTCTCAGATTCCACAGAAATAAGGCTAGCAAAGAGATCCACGAAATAAAGATGTAACTCTGTGAGATGATTTCACAGAACACAACGAAGTTTCACAGAAAGATTCTTTCTCTTTGTTATTGGAGGATATTTCCTTTGGCCCTATAGTCTTCAAAGGGAACCGAAATATCTGTTCTCAGATTCCATAGAAATAAGGCTGGCAAAGACATCCATGAAATACAGATGTAACTCTGTGAGATGAATTAACAGAACACTAAGCAGTTTCTCAGAAATCTTCTTTCCAGATTTCATCTGAGGATATTTCCTTTTCCACCATAGCCCTCTATGGGCTTCCAAATATCACTTTGCCAATTCCACAAGAACTGTCTTAGCGAAAGGCTCCTTGAGGGGAAAGCATAAACTCTGTGAGTTTATTTCACAGAACACAACGGAGTTTCTCAGAAAGCTTCTTTCTCTTTGTTATCAGAGGATATTTCCTTTGGCCCTATAGTCTTCAAAGGGATCCGAAATATCTGTTCTCAGATTCCACAGAAATAAGGCTAGCAAGGAGATCCACGAAATACAGATGTAACTCTGTGAGATGAATTAACAGAACACTAAGCAGTTTCTCAGAAAGCTTCTTTCCAGATTTCATCAGAGGATATTTCCTTTTTCACCATAGCCCTCTTTGGACTTCCAAATATCACTTTGCCAATTCCACAAGAACTGTCTTAGCGAAAGGCTCCTTTAGGGGAAAGCTGTAACTCTGTGAGATGATTTCACAGAACACCAAGAAGTTTCTCAGAAAGCTTCTTTCTCTGTGTTTTCGGGGGATATTTCCTTTGGCCCTATAGTCTTCAAAGGGATCCGAAATATCTGTTCTCAGATTCCACAGAAATAAGGCTTGCAAAGAGATCCACGAAATACAGATGTAACTCTGTGAGATGAATTAAGAGAACACTAAGCAGTTTCTCAGAAAGCTTCTTTCCAGATTTCATCTGAGGATATTTCCTTTTTCACCATAGCCCTCTAAGGGCTTCCAAATATCACTTTGCCAATTCCACAAGAACTGTCTTAGCGAAAGGCTCATTGAGGGGAAAGCTGTAACTCTGTGAGATGATTTCACAGAACACAAGGAAGTTTCTCAGAAAGCTTCTTTCTCTTTGTTATCGGAGGATATTTCCTTTAGTCCTATAGTCTTCAAAGGGATCCGAAATATCTGTTCTCAGATTCTACAGAAATAAGGCTAGCAAAGAGATCCACGAAATACAGATGTAACTCTGTGAGATGAATTAACAGAACACTAAGCAGTTTCTCAGAAAGCTTCTTTTCAGATTTCATCTGAGGATATTTCCTTTTTCACCATTGCCCTCTAAGGGCTTCCATATATCACTTTGCCAATTTCACAAGAACTGTTTTAGCGAAAGGCTCCTTGAGGGGAAAGTTGTAACTCTGTGAGATGATTTCACAGAACACAACGAAATTTCTCAGGAAGCTTCTTTCTCTTTGTTATCGGAGGATATTTCCTTTGGCCCTATAGTCTTCAAAGGGATCCGAGATATCTGTTCTCAGATTCCAGAGAAATAAGGCTTGCAAAGAGATCCACGAAATACAGATGTAACTCTGTGAGATGAATAACAGAACACTAAGAAGTTTCTCAGAAAGCTTCTTTCCAGATTTCATCTGAGGATATTTCCTTTTTCACCGTAGCCCTCTATGGGCTTCCAAATATCACTTTGCCAATTCCACAAGAACTGTCTTAGCGAAAGGCTCCTTGAGGGGAAAGCTGTAACTCTGTGAGATGATTTCACAGAACACAACGAAGTGTCTCAGAAAGCTTCTTTCTCTTTGTTATCGGAGGATATTTCCTTAGGCCCTATAGGCTTCAAAGGGATCCGAAATATCTGTTCTCAGATTCTACAGAAATAAGGCTAGCAAAGAGATCCACGAAATACAGATGTAACTCTGTGAGATGAATTAACAGAACACTAAGCAGTTTCTCAGAAAGCTTCTTTTCAGATTTCATCTGAGGATATTTCCTTTTTCACCATTGCCCTCTAAGGGCTTCCATATATCACTTTGCCAATTCCACAAGAACTGTCTTAGCGAAAGGCTCCTTGAGGGGAAAGCTCTAACTCTGTGAGATGATTTCACAGAACACAAAGAAGTTTCTCAGAAAGCTTCTTTCTCTTTGTTATCAGAAGATATTTTCTTTGGCTCTATAGTCTTCAAAGGGGTCCGAAATATCTGTTCGAGGATTCCACAGAAATAAGGCTAGCAAGGAGATCCACGAAATACAGATGCAACTCTGTGATATGAATTAACAGAACACTAAGCAGTTTCTCAGAAAACTTCTATCCAGATTTCATCTGAAGATATTTCTTTTTTCACCATAGCCCTCTAAGGGCTTCCAAATATCACTTTGCCAATTCCACAAGAACTGTCTTAGCGAAAGGCTCCTTGAGGAGAAAGCTGTAACTCTGTGAGATCATTTCACTGAACACAAGGAAGTTTCTCAGAAAGCTTCCTTCTCTTTGTTATCGGAGGATATTTCCTTTGGCCCTATAGTCTTCAAAGGGATCCGAAATATCTGTTCTCAGATTCCACAGAAATAAGGCTAGCAAAGACATCCACGAAATACAGATGTAACTCTGTGAGATGAATTAACAGAACACTAAGCAGTTTCTCAGAAAGCTTCTTTCTCTTTGTTATCGGAGGATATTTCCTTTGGCCCTATAGTCTTCAAAGGGAACCGAAATATCTGTTCTCAGATTCCATAGAAATAAGGCTGGCAAAGACATCCATGAAATACAGATGTAACTCTGTGAGATGAATTAACAGAACAATAAGCAGTTTCTCAGAAATCTTCTTTTCAGATTTCATCTGAGGATATTTCCTTTTTCACCATAGCCCTCTAAGGGCTTCCAAATATCACTTTGCCAATTCCACAAGAACTGTCTTAGCGAAAGGCTCCTTGAGGGGAAAGCATAAACTCTGTGAGTTTATTTCACAGAACACAACGGAGTTTCTCAGAAAGCTTCTTTCTCTTTGTTATCGGAGGATATTTCCTTTGACCCTATAGTCTTCAAAGGGATCCGAAATATCTGTTCTCAGATTCCACAGAAATAAGGCTAGCAAGGAGATCCACGAAATATAGATGTAACTCTGTGAGATGAATTAACAGAACACTAAGCAGTTTCTCAGAAATCTTCTTTCCAGATTTCATCTGAGGATATTTCCTTTTTCACCATAGCCCTCTATGGGCCTCCAAATATCACTTTGCCAATTCCACAAAAACTGTCTTAGCGAAACGCTCCCTGAGGGGAAAGCTGTAACTCTGTGAGATGATTTCACAGAACACCAAGAAGTTTCTCAGAAAGCTTCTTTCTCTGTGTTTTCGGAGGATATTTCCTTTGGCCCTATAGTCTTCAAAGGGATCCGAAATATCTGTTCTCAGATTCCACAGAAATAAGGCTCGCAAAGACATCCATGAAATACATATGTAACTCTGTGAGATGAATTAACAGAACACTAAGCAGTTTCTCAGAAATCTTCTTTCCAGATTTCATCTGAGGATATTTCCTTTTTCACCATGGCCCTCTATGGGCTTCCAAATATCACTTTGCCAATTCGATAAGAAATGTCTTAGCGAAAGGCTCCTTGAGGGGAAAGCTGTAACTCTGTGAGATGATTTCACAGAACACAACGAAGTTTCTCAGAAAGCTTCTTTCTCTTTGTTATCGGAGGATATTTCCTTTGGCCCTATAGTCTTCAAAGGGATCCGAAATATCTCTTCTCAGATTCCAGAGAAATAAGGCTAGCAAAGAGATCCACGAAATACACATGTAACTCTGTGAGATGAATTAACAGAACTCTAAGCAGTTTCTCAGAAAGCTTCTTTCCAGATTTCATCTGAGGATATTTCCTTTTTCACCATAGCCCTCTATGGGCTTCCAAATATCACTTTGCCAATTCCACAAAAACTGTCTTAGCGAAAGGCTCCTTGAGGGGAAAGCTGTAACTCTGTGAGATGATTTCAGAGAACACAACGAAGTTTCTCAGAAAGCTTCTTTCTCTTTGTTATCAGAGGATATTTCCTTTGGCCCTATAGTCTTCAAAGGGATCCGAAATATCTGTTCTCAGATTCCACAGAAATAAGGCTAGCAAAGAGATCCACGAAATACAGATGTAACTCTGTGAGATGAATTAACAGAACTCTAAGCAGTTTCTCAGAAAGCTTCTTTCCAGATTTCATCTGAGGATATATCCTTTTTCACCATAGCCCTCTAAGGGCTTCCAAATATCACTTTGCCAATACCACATGAACTGTCTTAGAGAAAGGCTCCTTGAGGGGAAAGCTGTAACTCTGTGAGATGATTTCACAGAACACAACGAAGTTTCTCCGAAAGCTTCTTTCTCTGTGTTTTCTGAGGATATTTCCTTTGGCCCTATAGTCTTCAAAGGGATCCGAAATATCTGTTCTCAGATTCCACAGAAATAAGGCTAGCAAAGAGATCCACGAAATACAGATGTAACTCTCTGAGATGAATTAACAGAACACTAAGCAGTTTCTCAGAAAGCTTCTTTCCAGATTTCATCTGAGGATATTTCCTTTTTCACCATAGCCCTCTATGGGCTTCCAAAGATCACTTTGCCAATTCCACATGAACTGTCTTAGCGAAAGGCTCCTTGAGGGGAAAGCTGCAACTCTGTGAGATGATTTCACAGAACACAACGAAGTTTCTCAGAAAGCTTCTTTCTCTTTGTTATCGGAGGATATTTCCTTTGGCCCTTAGTCTTCAAAGGGATCCGAAATATCTGTTCTCAGATTCCACAGAAATAAGGCTAGCAAGGAGATCCACGAAATAGAGATGTAACTCTGTGAGATGAATTAAGAGAGCACTAAGCAGTGTTTCAGAAAGCTTCTTTCCAGATTTCATCTGAGGATATTTCCTTTTTCACTATAGCCCTCTATGGGCTTCCAAATATCACTTTGCGAATTCCACAAGAACTGTCTTAGCGAAAGGCTCCTTGAGGGTAAAGCTGTAACTCTGTGAGATGATTTCACAGAACACAACGAAGTTTCTCAGAAAGCTTCTTTCTCTTTGTTATCGGAGGATATTTCCTTTGGCCCTATAGTCTTCAAAGGTTTCCGAAATATCTGTTCTCAGATTCCACAGAAATAAGGCTAGCAAGGAGATCCACGAAATACAGATGTAACTCTGTGAGATGAATTAACAGAACACTAAACAGTTTCTCAGAAAGCTTCTTTCCAGATTTCATCTGAGGATATTTCCTTTTTCACCATAGCCCTCTATGGGCTTCCAAATATCACTTTGCCAATTCCACAAGAACTGTCTTAGCTAAAGGCTCCTTGAGGGGAAAGCTGTAACTCTGTGAGATGATTTCACAGAACACAACGAAGTATCTCAGAAAGCTTCTTTCTCTTTGTTATCGGAGGATATTTGCTTTGTCCCTATATTCTTCAAAGGGATCAGAAATATGTGTTCTCAGATTCCACAGAAATAAGGCTAGCAAAGACATCCATGAAATACAGATGTAACTCTGTGAGATGAATTAAGAGAACACTACGCAGTTTCTCAGAAAGCTTCTTTCCAGATTACATCTGAGGATATTTCCTTTTTCACCATAGCCCTCTAAGGGCTTCCAAGTATCACTTTGCCAATTCCACAAGAACTGTCTTAGCGAAAGGCTCCTTGAGGGTAAAGCTGTAACTCTGTGAGATGATTTCACAGAACACAACGAAGTTTCTCAGAAAGCTTCTTTCTCTTTGTTATCGGAGGATATTTCCTTTGGCCCTATAGTCTTCAAAGGGATCCGAAATATCTGTTCTCAGATTCCACAGAAATAAGGCTAGCAAAGAGATCCACGAAATACAGATGTAACTCTGTGAGATGAATTAACAGAACACTAAGCAGTTTCTCAGAAAGCTTCTTTCCAGATTTCATCTGAGGATATTTCCTTTTTCACCATAGCCCTCTCGGGGTTCCAAATATCACTTTGCCAATTCCACAAGAACTGTCTTAACGAAAGGCTCCTTGAGGGGAAAGCAGTAACTCTTTGAGATGATTTCACAGAACACAACGAAGTTTCTCAGAAAGCTTCTTTCTCTTTGTTATCGGGGGATATTTCCTTTGGACCTATAGTCTTCAAAGGGATCCGAAATATCTGTTCTCAGATTCTACAGAATTAAGGCTAGCAAAGAGATCCACGAAATACAGATGTAACTCTGTGAGATGAATTAACAGAACACTAAGCAGTTTCTCAGAAAGCTTCTTCCCAGATTTCATCTGAGGATATTTCCTTTTTCACCATAGCCCTCTATGGGCTTCCAAATATCACTTTGCCAATTCCACAAGAACTGTCTTAGCGAAATGCTCCTTGAGGAGAAAGCTGTAACTCTGTGAGATGATTTCACAGAACACAACGAAGTTTCTCAGAAAGCTTCTTTCTCTTTGTTATCGGAGGATATTTCCTTTGGCCCTATAGTCTTCATAGGGATCCGAAATATCTGTTCCCATATTTCACAGAAATAAGGCTAGCAAAGAGATCAACGAAATACAGATGTAACTCTGTGAGTTGAATTAACAGAACACTAAGCAGTTTCTCAGAAAGCTTCTTTCCAGATCTCATCTGAGGATATTTCCTTTTTCACCATAGCCCTCTATGGGCTTCCAAATATCACTTTGCCAATTCCACAAGAACTGTCTTAGCGAAAGGCTCCTTGAGGGGAACGCTGTAACTCTGTGAGATGATTTCACAGAACACAAAGAAGTTTCTCAGAAAGCTTCTTTCTCTTTGTTATCCGAGGATATTTCCTTTGGCCCTATAGTCTTCAAAGGGATCCGAAATATCTGTTCTCACATTCCACAGAAATAAGGCTAGCAGAGACATCCATGAAAAAAAGATGTAACTCTGTGAGATGAATTAACAGAACACTAAGCCGTTTCTCAGAAAACTTCTTTCCAGATTTCATCTGAGGATATTTCCTTTTTCACCATGGCCCTCTATGGGCTTCCAAATATCACTTTGAGAATTCGACAAGAAATGTCTTAGCGAAAGGCTCCTTGAGGGGAAAGCTGTAACTCTGTGAGATGATTTCACAGAACACAACGAAGTTTCTCAGAAAGCTTCTTTCTCTTTGTTATCGGAGGATATTTCCTATGGCCCTATAGTCTTCAAAAGGATCCGAAATATCTCTTCTCAGATTCCACAGAAATAAGGCTAGCAAAGAGATCCACGAAATACAGATGTAACTCTGTGAGATGATTTAACAGAATTCCAAGCAGTTTCTCAGAAGGCTTCTTTCCAGATTTCATCTGAGGATATTTACTTTATCACCATAGCCCTCTATGGGCTTCCAAATATCACTTTGCCAATTCCACAAGAACTGTCTTAACGATAGGCTCCTTGAGGGGAAAGCTGTAACTCTGTTAGATGATTTCAGAGAACACAACAAAGTTTCTCAGAAAGCTTCTTTCTCTTTATTATCATAGGATATTTCCTTTGGCCCTTAGTCTTCAAAGGGATCCGAAATATCTGTTCTCAGATTCCACAGAAATAAGGCTAGCAAGGAGATCCACGAAATACAGATGTAACTCTGTGAGATGAATTAACAGAACACTAAGCAGTTTCTCATAAAACTTCTTTCCAGATTTCATCTGAGGATATTTCCTTTTTCACCATAGGCCTCTATGGGCTTCCAAATATCACTTTGCCAATTCCACAAGAACTGTCTTTGCGAAAGGCTCCTTGAGGGGAAAGCTGTAACTCTGTGAGATGATTTCACAGAACACAACGAAGTTTCTCAGAAAGCTTCTTTCTCTTTGTTATCGGAGGATATTTCCTTTGGCCCTATAGTCTTCAAAGGGATCCGGAATATCTGTTCTCAGATTCCACAGAAATAAGGCTAGCAAGGAGATCCACGAAATACAGATGTAACTCTGTGAGATGAATTAACAGAACACTAAGCAGTTTCTCAGAAAGCTTCTTTCCAGATTTCATCTGAGGATATTTCCTTTTTCACCATAGCCGTCTATGGGCTTCCAAATATCACTTTGCCAATTCCACAAGAACTGTCTTAGCGAAAGGCTCCTTGAGGGGAAAGCTGTAACTCGGTGAGACGATTTCACAGAACACAACGAAGTTTCTCACAAAGCTTCTTTCTCTTTGTTATCGGAGGATATTTCCATTGGCCCTATAGTCTTTAAAGGGATCCGAAATATCTGTTCTCAGATTCCACAGAGATAAGGCTAGCAAATACATCCATGAAATACAGATGTAACTCTGTGAGATGAATTAACAGAACACTACGCAGTTTCTCAGAAAGCTTCTTTCCAGATTTCATCTGAGGATATTTCCTTTTTCACCATGGCCCTCTATGGGCTTCCAAATATCACTTTGCCAATTCGACAAGAAATGTCTTAGCGAAAGGCTCCTTGAGGGGAAAGCTGTAACTCTGTGAGATGATTTCAGAGAACACAACGAAGTTTCTCAGAAAGCTTCTTTCTCTTTGTTATCAGAGGATATTTCCTTTGGCCCTATAGTCTTCAAAGGGATCCGAAATATCTGTTCTCAGATTCCACAGAAATAAGGCTAGCAAAGAGATCCACGAAATACAGATGTAACTCTGTGAGATGAATTAACAGAACTCTAAGCAGTTTCTCAGAAAGCTTCTTTCCAGATTTCATCTGAGGATATATCCTTTTTCACCATAGCCCTCTAAGGGCTTCCAAATATCACTTTGCCAATACCACATGAACTGTCTTAGAGAAAGGCTCCTTGAGGGGAAAGCTGTAACTCTGTGAGATGATTTCACAGAACACAACGAAGTTTCTCCGAAAGCTTCTTTCTCTGTGTTTTCGGAGGATATTTCCTTTGGCCCTATAGTCTTCAAAGGGATCCGAAATATCTGTTCTCAGATTCCACAGAAATAAGGCTAGCAAAGAGATCCACGAAATACAGATGTAACTCTCTGAGATGAATTAACAGAACACTAAGCAGTTTCTCAGAAAGCTTCTTTCCAGATTTCATCTGAGGATATTTCCTTTTTCACCATAGCCCTCTATGGGCTTCCAAAGATCACTTTGCCAATTCCACATGAACTGTCTTAGCGAAAGGCTCCTTGAGGGGAAAGCTGCAACTCTGTGAGATGATTTCACAGAACACAACGAAGTTTCTCAGAAAGCTTCTTTCTCTTTGTTATCGGAGGATATTTCCTTTGGCCCTTAGTCTTCAAAGGGATCCGAAATATCTGTTCTCAGATTCCACAGAAATAAGGCTAGCAAGGAGATCCACGAAATAGAGATGTAACTCTGTGAGATGAATTAAGAGAGCACTAAGCAGTGTTTCAGAAAGCTTCTTTCCAGATTTCATCTGAGGATATTTCCTTTTTCACTATAGCCCTCTATGGGCTTCCAAATATCACTTTGCGAATTCCACAAGAACTGTCTTAGCGAAAGGCTCCTTGAGGGTAAAGCTGTAACTCTGTGAGATGATTTCACAGAACACAACGAAGTTTCTCAGAAAGCTTCTTTCTCTTTGTTATCGGAGGATATTTCCTTTGGCCCTATAGTCTTCAAAGGTTTCCGAAATATCTGTTCTCAGATTCCACAGAAATAAGGCTAGCAAGGAGATCCACGAAATACAGATGTAACTCTGTGAGATGAATTAAGAGAACACTAAGCAGTTTCTCAGAAAGCTTCTTTCCAGATTTCATCTGAGGATATTTCCTTTTTCACCATAGCCCTCTATGGGCTTCCAAATATCACTTTGCCAATTCCACAAGAACTGTCTTAGCTAAAGGCTCCTTGAGGGGAAAGCTGTAACTCTGTGAGATGATTTCACAGAACACAACGAAGTATCTCAGAAAGCTTCTTTCTCTTTGTTATCGGAGGATATTTGCTTTGTCCCTATATTCTTCAAAGGGATCAGAAATATGTGTTCTCAGATTCCACAGAAATAAGGCTAGCAAAGACATCCATGAAATACAGATGTAACTCTGTGAGATGAATTAAGAGAACACTACGCAGTTTCTCAGAAAGCTTCTTTCCAGATTACATCTGAGGATATTTCCTTTTTCACCATAGCCCTCTAAGGGCTTCCAAGTATCACTTTGCCAATTCCACAAGAACTGTCTTAGCGAAAGGCTCCTTGAGGGTAAAGCTGTAACTCTGTGAGATGATTTCACAGAACACAACGAAGTTTCTCAGAAAGCTTCTTTCTCTTTGTTATCGGAGGATATTTCCTTTGGCCCTATAGTCTTCAAAGGGATCCGAAATATCTGTTCTCAGATTCCACAGAAATAAGGCTAGCAAAGAGATCCACGAAATACAGATGTAACTCTGTGAGATGAATTAACAGAACACTAAGCAGTTTCTCAGAAAGCTTCTTTCCAGATTTCATCTGAGGATATTTCCTTTTTCACCATAGCCCTCTCGGGGTTCCAAATATCACTTTGCCAATTCCACAAGAACTGTCTTAACGAAAGGCTCCTTGAGGGGAAAGCAGTAACTCTTTGAGATGATTTCACAGAACACAACGAAGTTTCTCAGAAAGCTTCTTTCTCTTTGTTATCGGGGGATATTTCCTTTGGCCCTATAGTCTTCAAAGGGATCCGAAATATCTGTTCTCAGATTCTACAGAATTAAGGCTAGCAAAGAGATCCACGAAATACAGATGTAACTCTGTGAGATGAATTAACAGAACACTAAGCAGTTTCTCAGAAAGCTTCTTCCCAGATTTCATCTGAGGATATTTCCTTTTTCACCATAGCCCTCTATGGGCTTCCAAATATCACTTTGCCAATTCCACAAGAACTGTCTTAGCGAAATGCTCCTTGAGGAGAAAGCTGTAACTCTGTGAGATGATTTCACAGAACACAACGAAGTTTCTCAGAAAGCTTCTTTCTCTTTGTTATCGGAGGATATTTCCTTTGGCCCTATAGTCTTCATAGGGATCCGAAATATCTGTTCCCATATTTCACAGAAATAAGGCTAGCAAAGAGATCAACGAAATACAGATGTAACTCTGTGAGTTGAATTAACAGAACACTAAGCAGTTTCTCAGAAAGCTTCTTTCCAGATCTCATCTGAGGATATTTCCTTTTTCACCATAGCCCTCTATGGGCTTCCAAATATCACTTTGCCAATTCCACAAGAACTGTCTTAGCGAAAGGCTCCTTGAGGGGAACGCTGTAACTCTGTGAGATGATTTCACAGAACACAAAGAAGTTTCTCAGAAAGCTTCTTTCTCTTTGTTATCCGAGGATATTTCCTTTGGCCCTATAGTCTTCAAAGGGATCCGAAATATCTGTTCTCACATTCCACAGAAATAAGGCTAGCAGAGACATCCATGAAAAAAAGATGTAACTCTGTGAGATGAATTAACAGAACACTAAGCCGTTTCTCAGAAAACTTCTTTCCAGATTTCATCTGAGGATATTTCCTTTTTCACCATGGCCCTCTATGGGCTTCCAAATATCACTTTGAGAATTCGACAAGAAATGTCTTAGCGAAAGGCTCCTTGAGGGGAAAGCTGTAACTCTGTGAGATGATTTCACAGAACACAACGAAGTTTCTCAGAAAGCTTCTTTCTCTTTGTTATCGGAGGATATTTCCTATGGCCCTATAGTCTTCAAAAGGATCCGAAATATCTCTTCTCAGATTCCACAGAAATAAGGCTAGCAAAGAGATCCACGAAATACAGATGTAACTCTGTGAGATGAGTTAACAGAATTCCAAGCAGTTTCTCAGAAGGCTTCTTTCCAGATTTCATCTGAGGATATTTACTTTTTCACCATAGCCCTCTATGGGCTTCCAAATATCACTTTGCCAATTCCACAAGAACTGTCTTAACGATAGGCTCCTTGAGGGGAAAGCTGTAACTCTGTTAGATGATTTCAGAGAACACAACAAAGTTTCTCAGAAAGCTTCTTTCTCTTTATTATCATAGGATATTTCCTTTGGCCCTAGGTCTTCAAAGGGATCCGAAATATCTGTTCTCAGATTCCACAGAAATAAGGCTAGCAAGGAGATCCACGAAATACAGATGTAACTCTGTGAGATGAATTAACAGAACACTAAGCAGTTTCTCATAAAACTTCTTTCCAGATTTCATCTGAGGATATTTCCTTTTTCACCATAGGCCTCTATGGGCTTCCAAATATCACTTTGCCAATTCCACAAGAACTGTCTTTGCGAAAGGCTCCTTGAGGGGAAAGCTGTAACTCTGTGAGATGATTTCACAGAACACAACGAAGTTTCTCAGAAAGCTTCTTTCTCTTTGTTATCGGAGGATATTTCCTTTGGCCCTATAGTCTTCAAAGGGATCCGGAATATCTGTTCTCAGATTCCACAGAA
Organism: Macaca nemestrina; assembly: GCF_043159975.1. Taxonomy (NCBI): domain Eukaryota; kingdom Metazoa; phylum Chordata; class Mammalia; order Primates; family Cercopithecidae; genus Macaca; species Macaca nemestrina. Next base: position 62,923,964 of record NC_092136.1, on the reverse strand, counting down.
ATAAGGCTAGCAAGGAGATCCACGAAATACAGATGTAACTCTGTGAGATGAATTAACAGAACACTAAGCAGTTTCTCAGAAAGCTTCTTTCCAGATTTCATCTGAGGATATTTCCTTTTTCACCATAGCCGTCTATGGGCTTCCAAATATCACTTTGCCAATTCCACAAGAACTGTCTTAGCGAAAGGCTCCTTGAGGGGAAAGCTGTAACTCGGTGAGACGATTTCACAGAACACAACGAAGTTTCTCACAAAGCTTCTTTCTCTTTGTTATCGGAGGATATTTCCATTGGCCCTATAGTCTTTAAAGGGATCCGAAATATCTGTTCTCAGATTCCACAGAGATAAGGCTAGCAAATACATCCATGAAATACAGATGTAACTCTGTGAGATGAATTAACAGAACACTACGCAGTTTCTCAGAAAGCTTCTTTCCAGATTTCATCTGAGGATATTTCCTTTTTCACCATGGCCCTCTATGGGCTTCCAAATATCACTTTGCCAATTCGACAAGAAATGTCTTAGCGAAAGGCTCCTTGAGGGGAAAGCTGTAACTCTGTGAGATGATTTCACAGAACACAACGAAGTTTCTCAGAAAGCTTCTTTCTCTTTGTTATCGGAGGATATTTCCTATGGCCCTACAGTCTTCAAAAGGATCCGAAATATCTCTTCTCAGATTCCACAGAAATCAGGCTAGCAAAGAGATCCACGAAATACAGATGTAACTCTGTGAGATGAGTTAACAGAATTCCAAGCAGTTTCTCAGAAAGCTTCTTTCCAGATTTCATCTGAGGATATTTACTTTTTCACCGTAGCCCTCTACGGGCTTCCAAATATCACTTTGCCAATTCCACAAGAACTGTCTAAACGATAGGCTCCTTGAGGGGAAAGCTGTAACTCTGTGAGATGATTTCAGAGAACACAACGAAGTTTCTCAGAAAGCTTCTTTCTCTTTGTTATCAGAGGATATTTCCTTTGGCCCTATAGTCTTCAAAGGGATCCGAAATATCTGTTCTCAGATTCCACAGAAATAAGGCTAGCAAAGAGATCCACGAAATACAGATGTAACTCTGTGAGATGAATTAACAGAACTCTAAGCAGTTTCTCAGAAAGCTTCTTTCCAGATTTCATCTGAGGATATATCCTTTTTCACCATAGCCCTCTAAGGGCTTCCAAATATCACTTTGCCAATACCACATGAACTGTCTTAGCGAAAGGCTCCTTGAGGGGAAAGCTGTAACTCTGTGAGATGATTTCACAGAACACAACGAAGTTTCTCAGAAAGCTTCTTTCTCTGTGTTTTCGGAGGATATTTCCTTTGGCCCTATAGTCTTCAAAGGGATCCGAAATATCTGTTCTCAGATTCCACAGAAATAAGGCTAGCAAAGAGATCCACGAAATACAGATGTAACTCGCTGAGATGAATTAACAGAACACTAAGCAGTTTCTCAGAAAGCTTCTTTCCAGATTTCATCTGAGGATATTTCCTTTTTCACCATAGCCCTCTATGGACTTCCAAAGATCACATTGCCAATTCCACATGAACTGTCTTAGCAAAAGGCTCCTTGAGGGGAAAGCTGCAACTCTGTGAGATGACTTCAGAGAACACAACGAAGTTTCTCAGAAAGCTTCTTTCTCTTTGTTATCGGAGGATATTTCCTTTGGCCCTTAGTCTTCAAAGGGATCCGAAATATCTGTTCTCAGATTCCACAGAAATAAGGCTAGCAAGGAGATCCACGAAATACAGATGTAACTCTGTGAGATGAATTAAGAGAGCACTAAGCAGTTTCTCAGAAAGCTTCTTTCCAGATTTCATCTGAGGATATTTCCTTTTTAACCATAGCCCTCTATGGGCTTCCAAATATCTCTTTGCGAATTCCACAAGAACTGTCTTAGCGAAAGGCTCCTTGAGGGTAAAGCTGTAACTCTGTGAGATGATTTCCCAGAACACAACGAAGTTTCTCAGAAAGCTTCTTTCTCTTTGTTATCGGAGGATAATTCCTTTGGCCCTATAGTCTTCAAAGGGTTCCGAAATATCTGTTCTCAGATTCCACAGAAATAAGGCTAGCAAGGAGATCCACGAAATACAGATGTAACTCTGTGAGATGAATTAACAGAACACTAAGCAGTTTCTCAGAAAGCTTCTTTCCAGATTTCATCTGAGGATATTTCCTTTTTCACCATAGCCCTCTAAGGGGTTCCAAATATCACTTTGCCAATTCCACAAAAACTGTCTTAGCTAAAGGCTCCTTGAGGGGAAAGCTGTAACTCTGTGAGATGATTTCACAGAACACAACGAAGTATCTCAGAAAGCTTCTTTCTCTTTGTTATCGGAGGATATTTGCTTTGGCCCTATACTATTCAAAGGGATCCGAAATATCTGTTTTCAGATTCCACTGAAAAAAGGCTTGCAAAGACATCCACGAAATACAGATGTAACTTTGTGAGATGAATTAACAGAACACTAAGCAGTTTCTCAGAAAGCTTCTTTACAGATTTCATCTGAGGATATTTCCTTTTTCACCATAGCCCTCTATGGGCTTCCAAATATCACTTTGCCAATTCCACATGAACTGTCTTAGCGAAAGGCTCCTTGAGGGGAAAGCTGCAACTCTGTGAGATGATTTCACAGAACACAACGAAGTTTCTCAGAAAGCTTCTTTCTCTTTGTTATCGGAGGATATTTCCTTTGGCCCTTAGTCTTCAAAGGGATCCGAAATATCTGTTCTCAGATTCCACAGAAATAAGGCTAGCAAAGAGATCCACGAAATACAGATGTAACTCTGTGAGATGAATTAACAGAACACTAAGCAGTTTCTCAGAAAGCTTCTTTCCAGATTTCATCTGAAGATATTTCCTTTTTCACCATAGCCCTCTATGGGTTTCCAAATATCACTTTGCGAATTCCACAAGAACTGTCTTAGCGAAAGGCTCCTTGAGGGTAAAGCTGTAACTCTGTGAGATGATTTCACAGAACACAACGAAGTTTCTCAGAAAGCTTCTTTCTCTTTGTTATCGGAGGATATTTGCTTTGTCCCTATATTCTTCAAAGGGATCAGAAATATGTGTTCTTAGATTCCACAGAAATAAGGCTAGCAAAGACATCCATGAAATACAGATGTAACTCTGTGAGATGAATTAAGAGAACACTACGCAGTTTCTCAGAAAGCTTCTTTCCAGATTACATCTGAGGATATTTCCTTTTTCACCATAGCCCTCTAAGGGCTTCCAAGTATCACTTTGCCAATTCCACAAGAACTGTCTTAGCGAAAGGCTCCTTGAGGGTAAAGCTGTAACTCTGTGAGATGATTTCACAGAACACAACGAAGTTTCTCAGAAAGCTTCTTTCTCTTTGTTATCGGAGGATATTTCCTTTGGCCCTATAGTCTTCAAAGGGATCCGAAATATCTGTTCTCAGATTCCACAGAAATAAGGCTAGCAAAGAGATCCACGAAATACAGATGTAACTCTGTGAGATGAATTAACAGAACACTAAGCAGTTTCTCAGAAAGCTTCTTTCCAGATTTCATCTGAGGATATTTCCTTTTTCACCATAGCCCTCTCGGGGTTCCAAATATCACTTTGCCAATTCCACAAGAACTGTCTTAACGAAAGGCTCCTTGAGGGGAAAGCTGTAACTCTTTGAGATGATTTCACAGAACACAACGAAGTTTCTCAGAAAGCTTCTTTCTCTTTGTTATCGGGGGATATTTCCTTTGGCCCTATAGTCTTCAAAGGGATCCGAAATATCTGTTCTCAGATTCTACAGAATTAAGGCTAGCAAAGAGATCCACGAAATACAGATGTAACTCTGTGAGATGAAATAACAGAACACTAAGCAGTTTCTCAGAAAGCTTCTTCCCAGATTTTATCTGAGGATATTTCCTTTTTTACCATAGCCCTCTATGGGCTTCCAAATATCACTTTGCCAATTCCACAAGAACTGTCTTAGCGAAATGCTCCTTGAGGAGAAAGCTGTAACTCTGTGAGATGATTTCACAGAACACAACGAAGTTTCTCAGAAAGCTTCTTTCTCTTTGTTTTCGGAGGATATTTCCTTTGGCCCTATAGTCTTCATAGGGATCCGAAATATCTGTTCCCATATTTCACAGAAATAAGGCTAGCAAAGAGATCAACGAAATACAGATGTAACTCTGTGAGTTGAATTAACAGAACACTAAGGAGTTTCTCAGAAAGCTTCTTTCCAGATCTCATCTGAGGATATTTCCTTTTTCACCATAGCCCTCTATGGGCTTCCAAATATCACTTTGCCAATTCCACAAGAACTGTCTTAGCGAAAGGCTCCTTGAGGGGAAGGCTGTAACTCTGTGAGATGATTTCACAGAACACAAAGAAGTTTCTCAGAAAGCTTCTTTCTCTTTGTTATCCGAGGATATTTTCTGTGGCCCTATAGTCTTCAAAGGGATCCGAAATATCTGTTCTCAGATTCCACAGAAATAAGGCTAGCAGAGACATCCATGAAAAAAAGATGTAACTCTGTGAGATGAATTAACAGAACACTAAGCAGTTTCTCAGAAAACTTCTTTCCAGATTTCATCTGAGGATATTTCCTTTTTCACCATGGCCCTCTATGGGCTTCCAAATATCACTTTGCCAATTCGACAAGAAATGTCTTAGCGAAAGGCTCCTTGAGGGGAAAGCTGTAACTCTGTGAGATGATTTCACAGAACACAACGAAGTTTCTCAGAAAGCTTCTTTCTCTTTGTTATCGGAGGATATTTCCTATGGCCCTATAGTCTTCAAAAGGATCCGAAATATCTCTTCTCAGATTCCACAGAAATAAGGCTAGCAAAGAGATCCACGAAATACAGATGTAACTCTGTGAGATGAGTTAACAGAAATCCAAGCAGTTTCTCAGAAAGCTTCTTTCCAGATTTCATCTGAGGATATTTACTTTTTCACCATAGTCCTCTATGGGCTTCCAAATATCACTTTGCCAATTCCACAAGAACTGTCTTAACGATAGGCTCCTTGAGGGGAAAGCTGTAACTCTGTTAGATGATTTCAGAGAACACAACAAAGTTTCTCAGAAAGCTTCTTTCTCTTTGTTATCGGACTATATTTCCTTTGGCCCTTAGTCTTCAAAGGGATCCGAAATATCTGTTCTCAGATTCCACAGAAATAAGGCTAGCAAGGAGATCCACGAAATACAGATGTAACTCTGTGAGATGAATTAACAGAACACTAAGCAGTTTCTCATAAAACTTCTTTCCAGATTTCATCTGAGGATATTTCCTTTTTCACCATAGGCCTCTATGGGCTTCCAAATATCACTTTGCCAATTCCACAAGAACTGTCTTAGCGAAAGGCTCCTTGAGGGGAAAGCTGTAACTCTGTGAGATGATTTCACAGAACACAACGAAGTTTCTCAGAAAGCTTCTTTCTCTTTGTTATCGGAGGATATTTCCTTTGGCCCTATAGTCTTCAAAGGGATCCGGAATATCTGTTCTCAGATTCCACAGAAATAAGGCTAGCAAGGAGATCCACAAAATACAGATGTAACTCTGTGAGATGAATTAACAGAACACTAAGCAGTTTCTCAGAAAGCTTCTTTCCAGATTTCATCTGAGGATATTTCCTTTTTCACCATAGCCCTCTATGGGCTTCCAAATATCACTTTGCCAATTCCACAAGAACTGTCTTAGCGAAAGGCTCCTTGAGGGGAAAGCTGTAACTCGGTGAGACGATTTCACAGAACACAACGAAGTTTCTCACAAAGCTTCTTTCTCTTTGTTATCGGAGGATATTTCCATTGGCCCTATAGTCTTTAAAGGGATCCGAAATATTTGTTCTCAGATTCCACAGAGATAAGGCTAGCAAATACATCCATGAAATACAGATGTAACTCTGTGAGATGAATTAACAGAACACTACGCAGTTTCTCAGAAAGCTTCTTTCCAGATTTCATCTGAGGATATTTCCTTTTTCACCATGGCCCTCTATGGGCTTCCAAATATCACTTTGCCAATTCGACAAGAAATGTCTTAGCGAAAGGCTCCTTGAGGGGAAAGCTGTAACTCTGTGAGATGATTTCACAGAACACAACGAGGTTTCTCAGAAAGCTTCTTTCTCTTTGTTATCGGAGGATATTTCCTATGGCCCTATAGTCTTCAAAAGGATCCGAAATATCTCTTCTCAGATTCCACAGAAATAAGGCTAGCAAAGAGATCCACGAAATACAGATGTAACTCTGTGAGATGAGTTAACAGAATTCCAAGCAGTTTCTCAGAAAGCTTCTTTCCAGATTTCATCTGAGGATATTTACTTTTTCACCGTAGCCCTCTACGGGCTTCCAAATATCACTTTGCCAATTCCACAAGAACTGTCTTAACGATAGGCTCCTTGAGGGGAAAGCTGTAACTCTTTGAGATGATTTCACAGAACACAACGAAGTTTCTCAGAAAGCTTCTTTCTCTTTGTTATCGGAGGATATTTCCTTTGGCCCTACAGTCTTCAAAGGGATCCGAAATATCTGTTCTCAGATTCTACAGAAATAAGGCTAGCAAAGAGATCCACGAAATACAGATGTAACTCTGTGAGATGATTTCACAGAACACAACGAAGTTTCACAGAAATCTTCTTTCTCTTTTTTATCGGAGGATATTTCCTTTGGCCCTCTACTCTTCAATGGGAAACAAAATATCTGTTCTCAGATTACATAGAAATAAGGCTGGCAAAGACATCCATGAAATACAGATGTAACTCTGTGAGATGAATTAACAGAACACTAAGCAGTTTCTCAGAAATCTTCTTTCCAGATTTCATCTGAGGATATTTCCTTTTTCACCATAGCCCTCTATGGGCTTCCAAATATCACTTTGCCAATTCCACAAGAACTGTCTTAGCGAAAGGCTCCTTGAGGGGAAAGCATAAACTCTGTGAGTTTATTTCACAGAACACAACGGAGTTTCTCAGAAAGCTTCTTTCTCTTTGTTATCGGAGGATAATTCCTTTGGCCCTATAGTCTTCAAAGGGATCCGAAATATCTGTTCTGAGATTCCACAGAAATAAGGCTAGCAAGGAGATCCACGAAATATAGATGTAACTCTGTGAGATGAATTAACAGAACACTAAGCAGTTTCTCAGAAAGCTTCTTTCCAGATTTCATCTGAGGATATTTCCTTTTTCACCATAACCCTCTATGACCTTCCAAATATCACTTTGCCAATTCCACAAGAACTGTCTTAGCGAAAGGCTCCTTGAGGGGAAAGCTGTAACTCTCTGAGATGATTTCACAGAACACCAAGAAGTTTCTCAGAAAGCTTCTTTCTCTGTGTTTTCGGAGGATATTTCCTTTGGCCCTATAGTCTTCAAAGGGATCCGAAATATCTGTTCTCAGATTCCACAGAAATAAGGCTTGCAAAGACATCCACGAAATACAGATGTAACTCTGTGAGATGAATTAACAGAACACTAAGCAGTTTCTCAGAAAGCTTCTTTCCAGATTTCATCTGAGGATATTTCCTTTTTCACCATAGCCCTCTAAGGGCTTCCAAATATCACTTTGCCAATTCCACAAGAACTGTCTTAGCGAAAGGCTCCTTGAGGGGAAAGCTGTAACTCTGTGAGATGATTTCACAGAACACAACGAAGTTTCTCAGAAAGCTTCTTTCTCTTTGTTATCGGAGGATATTTCCTTTAGTCCTATAGTCTTCAAAGGGATCCGAAATATCTGTTCTCAGATTCTACAGAAATAAGGCTAGCAAAGAGATCCACGAAATACAGATGTAACTCTCTGAGATGAATTAACAGAACACTAAGCAGTTTCTCAGAAAGCTTCTTTTCAGATTTCATCTGAGGATATTTCCTTTTTCACCATTGCCCTCTATGGGCGTCCATATATCACTTTGCCAATTTCACAAGAACTGTTTTAGCGAAAGGCTCCTTGAGGGGAAAGATGTAACTCTGTGAGATGATTTCACAGAACACAACGAAGTTTCTCAGAAAGCTTCTTTCTCTTTGTTATCGGAGGATATTTCCTTTGGCCCTATAGTCTTCAAAGGGATCCGAAATATCTGTTCTCAGATTCCACAGAAATAAGGCTCGCAAAGACATCCATGAGATACATATGTAACTCTGTGAGATGAATTAACAGAACACTAAGCAGTTTCTCAGAAATCATCTTTCCAGATTTCATCTGAGGATATTTCCTTTTTCACCATAGGCCTCTATGGGTTTCCAAATATCACTTTGTCAATTCCACAAGAACTGTCTTAGCGAAAGGCTCCTTGAGGGGAAAGCTGTAACTCTGTGAGATGATTTCACAGAACACAACGGAGTTTCTCAGAAAGATTCTTTCTCTTTGTTATCGGAGGATATTTCCTTTGGCCCTATAGTCTTCATGGGATCGGAAATATCTGTTCTCAGATTCCACAGAAATAAGGCTAGCAAAGAGATCCACGAAATACAGATGTAACTCTGTGAGATGATTTCACAGAACACAACGAGATTCACAGAAAGCTTCTTTCTCTTTGTTATCGGAGGATATTTCCTTTGGCCCTATAGTCTTCAAAGGGAACCGAAATATCTGTTCTCAGATTCCATAGAAATAAGGCTGGCAAAGACATCCATGAAATACAGATGTAACTCTGTGAGATGAATTAACAGAACACTAAGCAGTTTCTCAGAAATCTTCTTTCCAGATTTCATCTGAGGATATTTCCTTTTTCACCATAGCCCTCTATGGGCTTCCAAATATCACTTTGCCAATTCCACAAGAACTGTCTTAGCGAAAGGCTCCTTGAGGGGAAAGCATAAACTCTGTGAGTTTATTTCACAGAACACAACGAAGTTTCTCAGAAAGCTTCTTTCTCTTTGTTATCGGAGGATATTTCCTTTGGCCCTATAGTCAACAAAGGGATCCGGAATATCTGTTCTCAGATTCCACAGAAATAAGGCTAGCAAGGAGATCCACGAAATACAGATGTAACTCTGTGAGATGAATTAACAGAACACTAAGCAGTTTCTCAGAAAAATTCTTTCCAGATTTCATCTGAGGATATTTCCTTTTTCACCATAGCCCTCTATGGGCTTCCAAATATCACTTTGCCAATTCCAAAAGAACTGTCTTAGCGAAAGGCTCCTTGAGGGGAAAGCTGTAACTCTGTGAGATGATTTCACAGAACACAACGAAGTTTCTCAGAAAGCTTCTTTCTCTGTGTTTTCGGAGGATATTTCCTTTGGCCCTATAGTCTTCAAAGGGATCCGAAATATCTGTACTCAGATTCCACAGAAATAAGGCTTGGAAAGAGATCCACGAAATACAGATGTAACTCTGTGAGATGAATTAACAGAACACTAAGCAGTTTCTCAGAAAGCTTCTTTCCAGATTTCATCTGAGGATATTTCCTTTTTCACCATAGCCCTCTAAGGGCTTCCAAATATCCCTTTGCCAATTCCACAAGAACTGTCTTAGCGAAAGGCTCCTTGAGGGGAAAGCTGTAACTCTGTGAGATGATTTCACAGAACACAACGAAGTTTCTCAGAAAGCTTTTTTCTCTTTGTTATCGGAGGATATTTCCTTTAGTCCTATAGTCTTCAAAGGGATCCGAAATATCTGTTCTCAGATTCTACAGAAATAAGGCTACCAAAGTGATCCACGAAATACAGATGTAACTCTGTGAGATGAATTAGCAGAACACTAAGCAGTTTCTCAGAAAGCTTCTTTTCAGATTTCATCTGAGGATATTTCCTTTTTCACCATTGCCCTCTATGGGCGTCCATATATCACTTTTCCAATTTCACAAGAACTGTTTTTGCGAAAGGATCCTTGAGGGGAAAGATGTAACTCTGTGAGATGATTCCACAGAACACAACGAAATTTCTCAGAAAGCTTCTTTCTCTTTGTTATCGGAGGATATTTCCTTTGGCCCTATAGTCTTCAAAGGGATCCGAAATATCTGTTCTCAGATTCCACAGAAATAAGGCTCGCAAAGACATCCATGAAATACATATGTAACTCTGTGAGATGAATTAACAGAACACTAAGCAGTTTCTCAGAAATCTTCTTTCCAGATTTCATCTGAGGATATTTCCTTTTTCACCATAGGCCTCTATGGGCTTCCAAATATCACTTTGCCAATTCCACAAGAACTGTCTTAGCGAAAGGCTCCCTGAGGGGAAAGCTGTAACTCTGTGAGATGATTTCACAGAACACAACGAAGTTTCTCAGAAAGCTTCTTTCTCTTTGTTATCGGAGGATATTTCCTTTGGCCCTATAGTCTTCAAAGGGATCGGAAATATCTGTTCTCAGATTCCACAGAAATAAGGCTAGCAAAGAGATCCACGAAATAAAGATGTAACTCTGTGAGATGATTTCACAGAACACAACGAAGTTTCACAGAAAGCTTCTTTCTCTTTGTTATTGGAGGATATTTCCTTTGGCCCTATAGTCTTCAAAGGGAACCGAAATATCTGTTCTCAGATTCCATAGAAATAAGGCTGGCAAAGACATCCATGAAATACAGATGTAACTCTGTGAGATGAATTAACAGAACACTAAGCAGTTTCTCAGAAATCTTCTTTCCAGATTTCATCTGAGGATATTTCCTTTTCCACCATAGCCCTCTATGGGCTTCCAAATATCACTTTGCCAATTCCACAAGAACTGTCTTAGCGAAAGGCTCCTTGAGGGGAAAGCATAAACTCTGTGAGTTTATTTCACAGAACACAACGGAGTTTCTCAGAAAGCTTCTTTCTCTTTGTTATCGGAGGATATTTCCTTTGGCCCTATAGTCTTCAAAGGGATCCGAAATATCTGTTCTCAGATTCCACAGAAATAAGGCTAGCAAGGAGATCCACGAAATACATATGTAACTCTGTGAGATGAATTAACAGAACACTAAGCAGTTTCTCAGAAAGCTTCTTTCCAGATTTCATCAGAGGATATTTCCTTTTTCACCATAGCCCTCTATGGACTTCCAAATATCACTTTGCCAATTCCACAAGAACTGTCTTAGCGAAAGGCTCCTTTAGGGGAAAGCTGTAACTCTGTGAGATGATTTCACAGAACACCAAGAAGTTTCTCAGAAAGCTTCTTTCTCTGTGTTTTCGGGGGATATTTCCTTTGGCCCTATAGTCTTCAAAGGGATCCGAAATATCTGTTCTCAGATTCCACAGAAATAAGGCTTGCAAAGAGATCGACGAAATACAGATGTAACTCTGTGAGATGAATTAAGAGAACACTAAGCAGTTTCTCAGAAAGCTTCTTTCCAGATTTCATCTGAGGATATTTCCTTTTTCACCATAGCCCTCTAAGGGCTTCCAAATATCACTTTGCCAATTCCACAAGAACTGTCTTAGCGAAAGGCTCATTGAGGGGAAAGCTGTAACTCTGTGAGATGATTTCACAGAACACAAGGAAGTTTCTCAGAAAGCTTCTTTCTCTTTGTTATCGGAGGATATTTCCTTTAGTCCTATAGTCTTCAAAGGGATCCGAAATATCTGTTCTCAGATTCTACAGAAATAAGGTTAGCAAAGAGATCCACGAAATACAGATGTAACTCTGTGAGATGAATTAACAGAACACTAAGCAGTTTCTCAGAAAGCTTCTTTTCAGATTTCATCTGAGGATATTTCCTTTTTCACCATTGCCCTCTAAGCGCTTCCATATATCACTTTGCCAATTTCACAAGAACTGTTTTAGCGAAAGGCTCCTTGAGGGGAAAGTTGTAACTCTGTGAGATGATTTCACAGAACACAACGAAATTTCTCAGGAAGCTTCTTTCTCTTTGTTATCGGAGGATATTTCCTTTGGCCCTATAGTCTTCAAAGGGATCCGAGATATCTGTTCTCAGATTCCAGAGAAATAAGGCTTGCAAAGAGATCCACGAAATACAGATGTAACTCTGTGAGATGAATAACAGAACACTAAGCAGTTTCTCAGAAAGCTTCTTTCCAGATTTCATCTGAGGATATTTCCTTTTTCACCGTAGCCCTCTATGGGCTTCCAAATATCACTTTGCCAATTCCACAAGAACTGTCTTAGCGAAAGGCTCCTTGAGGGGAAAGCTGTAACTCTGTGAGATGATTTCACAGAACACAACGAAGTGTCTCAGAAAGCTTCTTTCTCTTTGTTATCGGAGGATATTTCCTTAGGCCCTATAGGCTTCAAAGGGATCCGAAATATCTGTTCTCAGATTCCACAGAAATAAGGCTAGCATAGAGATCCACGAAATACAGATGTAACGCTGTGAGATGAATTAACAGAACACTAAGGAGTTTCTCAGAAAGCTTCTTTCCAGATTTCATCTAAGGATATTTCCTTTTTCACCATAACCCTCTATGGGCTTCCAAATATCACTTTGCCAATTCCACAAGAACTGTCTTAGCGAAAGGCTTCTTGAGGGGAAAGCTGTAACTCTGTGAGATGATTTCACAGAACACAAAGAAGTTTCTCAGAAAGCTTCTTTCTCTTTGTTATCGGAAGATATTTTCTTTGGCTCTATAGTCTTCAAAGGGGTCCGAAATATCTGTTCGAGGATTCCACAGAAATAAGGCTAGCAAGGAGATCCACGAAATACAGATGCAACTCTGTGATATGAATTAACAGAACACTAAGCAGTTTCTCAGAAAACTTCTATCCAGATTTCATCTGAAGATATTTCCTTTTTCACCATAGCCCTCTATGGGCTTCCAAATATCACTTTGCCAATTCCACAAGAACTGTCTTAGCGAAAGGCTCCTTGAGGAGAAAGCTGTAACTCTGTGAGATCATTTCACTGAACACAAGGAAGTTTCTCAGAAAGCTTCCTTCTCTTTGTTATCGGAGGATATTTCCTTTGGCCCTATAGTCTTCAAAGGGATCCGAAATATCTGTTCTCAGATTCCACAGAAATAAGGCTAGCAAAGACATCCACGAAATACAGATGTAACTCTGTGAGATGAATTAACAGAACACTAAGCAGTTTCTCAGAAAGCTTCTTTCTTTTTGTTATCGGAGGATATTTCCTTTGGCCCTATAGTCTTCAAAGGGAACCGAAATATCTGTTCTCAGATTCCATAGAAATAAGGCTGGCAAAGACATCCATGAAATACAGATGTAACTCTGTGAGATGAATTAACAGAACAATAAGCAGTTTCTCAGAAATCTTCTTTCCAGATTTCATCTGAGGATATTTCCTTTTTCACCGTAGCCCTCTAAGGGCTTCCAAATATCACTTTGCCAATTCCACAAGAACTGTCTTAGCGAAAGGCTCCTTGAGGGGAAAGCATAAACTCTGTGAGTTTATTTCACAGAACACAACGGAGTTTCTCAGAAAGCTTCTTTCTCTTTGTTATCGGAGGATATATCCTTTGACCCTATAGTCTTCAAAGGGATCCGAAATATCTGTTCTCAGATTCCACAGAAATAAGGCTAGCAAGGAGATCCACGAAATATAGATGTAACTCTGTGAGATGAATTAACAGAACACTAAGCAGTTTCTCAGAAATCTTCTTTCCAGATTTCATCTGAGGATATTTCCTTTTTCACCATAGCCCTCTATGGGCTTCCAAATATCACTTTACCAATTCCACAAAAACTGTCTTAGCGAAACGCTCCCTGAGGGGAAAGCTGTAACTCTGTGAGATGATTTCACAGAACACCAAGAAGTTTCTCAGAAAGCTTCTTTCTCTGTGTTTTCGGAGGATATTTCCTTTGGCCCTATAGTCTTCAAAGGGATCCGAAATATCTGTTCTCAGATTCCACAGAAATAAGGCTCGCAAAGACATCCATGAAATACATATGTAACTCTGTGAGATGAATTAACAGAACACTAAGAAGTTTCTCAGAAATCTTCTTTCCAGATTTCATCTGAGGATATTTCCTTTTTCACCATGGCCCTCTATGGGCTTCCAAATATCACTTTGCCAATTCGATAAGAAATGTCTTAGCGAAAGACTCCTTGAGGGGAAAGCTGTAACTCTGTGAGATGATTTCACAGAACACAACGAAGTTTCTCAGAAAGCTTCTTTCTCTTTGTTATCGGAGGATATTTCCTATGGCCCTATAGTCTTCAAAAGGATCCGAAATATCTCTTCTCAGATTCCACAGAAATCAGGCTAGCAAAGAGATCCACGAAATACAGATGTAACTCTGTGAGATGAGTTAACAGAATTCCAAGCAGTTTCTCAGAAAGCTTCTTTCCAGATTTCATCTGAGGACATTTACTTTTTCACCGTAGCCCTCTACGGGCTTCCAAATATCACTTTGCCAATTCCACAAGAACTGTCTTAACGATAGGCTCCTTGAGGGGAACGCTGTAACTCTGTGAATTGATTTCAGAGAACACAACGAAGTTTCTCAGAAAGCTTCTTTCTCTTTGTTATCAGAGGATATTTCCTTTGGCCCTATAGTCTTCAAAGGGATCTGAAATATCTGTTCTCAGATTCCACAGAAATAAGGCTAGCAAAGAGATCCACGAAATACAGATGTAACTCTGTGAGATGAATTAACAGAACTCTAAGCAGTTTCTCAGAAAGCTTCTTTCCAGATTTCATCTGAGGATATATCCTTTTTCACAATAGCCCTCTAAGGGCTTCCAAATATCACTTTGCCAATACCACATGAACTGTCTTAGCGAAAGGCTCCTTGAGGGGAAAGCTGTAACTCTGTGAGATGATTTCACAGAACACAACGAAGTTTCTCAGAAAGCTTCTTTCTCTGTGTTTTCGGAGGATATTTCCTTTGGCCCTATAGTCTTCAAAGGGATCCGAAATATCTGTTCTCAGATTCCACAGAAATAAGGCTAGCAAAGAGATTCACGAAATACAGATGTAACTCTCTGAGATGAATTAACAGAACACTAAGCAGTTTCTCAGAAAGCTTCTTTCCAGATTTCATCTGAGGATATTTCCTTTTTCACCATAGCCCTCTATGGGCTTCCAAAGATCACATTGCCAATTCCACATGAACTGTCTTAGCGAAAGGCTCCTTGAGGGGAAAGCTGCAACTCTGTGAGATGATTTCACAGAACACAACGAAGTTTCTCAGAAAGCTTCTTTCTCTTTGTTATCGGAGGATATTTCCTTTGGCCCTTAGTCTTCAAAGGGATCCGAAATATCTGTTCTCAGATTCCACAGAAATAAGGCTAGCAAGGAGATCCACGAAATACGGATGTAACTCTGTGAGATGAATTAAGAGAGCACTAAGCAGTTTCTCAGAAAGCTTCTTTTCAGATTTCATCTGAGGATATTTCCTTTTTCACCATAGCCCTCTATGGGCTTCCAAATATCACTTTGCGAATTCCACAAGAACTGTCTTAGCGAAAGTCTCCTTGAGGGTAAAGCTGTAACTCTGTGAGATGATTTCACAGAACACAACGAAGTTTCTCAGAAAGCTTCTTTCTCTTTGTTATCGGAGGATATTTCCTTTGGCCCTATAGTCTTCAAAGGGTTCCGAAATATCTGTTCTCAGATTCCACAGAAATAAGGCTAGCAAGGAGATCCACGAAATACAGATGTAACTCTGTGAGATGAATTAACAGAACACTAAGCAGTTTCTCAGAAAGCTTCTTTCCAGATTTCATCTGAGGATATTTCCTTTTTCACCATAGCCCTCTAGGGGCTTCCAAATATCACTTTGCCAATTCCACAAGAACTGTCTTAGCGAAAGGCTCCTTGAGGGGAAAGCTGTAACTCTGTGAGATGATTTCACAGAACACAACGAAGTATCTCAGAAAGCTTCTTTCTCTTTGTTATCGGAGGATATTTGCTTTGGCCCTATACTATTCAAAGGGATCCGAAATATCTGTTTTCAGATTCCACTGAAAAAAGGCTTACAAAGACATCCACGAAATACAGATGTAACTTTGTGAGATGAATTAACAGAACACTAAGCAGTTTTTCAGAAAGCTTCTTTACAGATTTCATCTGAGGATATTTCCTTTTTCACCATAGCCCTCTATGGGCTTCCAAATATCACTTTGCCAATTCCACATGAACTGTCTTAGCGAAAGGCTCCTTGAGGGGAAAGCTGCAACTCTGTGAGATGATTTCACAGAACACAACGAAGTTTCTCAGAAAGCTTCTTTCTCTTTGTTATCGGAGGATATTTCCTTTGGCCCTTAGTCTTCAAAGGGATCCGAAATATCTGTTCTCAGATTCCACAGAAATAAGGCTAGCAAAGAGATCCACGAAATACAGATGTAACTCTGTGAGATGAATTAACAGAACACTAAGCAGTTTCTCTGGAAGCTTCTTTCCAGATTTCATCTGAAGATATTTCCTTTTTCACCATAGCCCTCTATGGGCTTTCAAATATCACTTTGCGAATTCCACAAGAACTGTCTTAGCGAAAGGCTCCTTGAGGGTAAAGCTGTAACTCTGTGAGATGATTTCACAGAACACAACGAAGTTTCTCAGAAAGCTTCTTTCTCTTTGTTATCGGAGGATATTTGCTTTGTCCCTATGTTCTTCAAAGGGATCAGATATATGTGCTCTCAGATTCCACAGAAATAAGGCTAGCAAAGACATCCATGAAATACAGATGTAACTCTGTGAGATGAATTAAGAGAACACTACGCAGTTTCTCAGAAAGCTTCTTTCCAGATTACATCTGAGGATATTTCCTTTTTCACCATAGCCATCTAAGGGCTTCCAAGTATCACTTTGCCAATTCCACAAGAACTGTCTTAGCGAAAGGCTCCTTGAGGGTAAAGCTGTAACTCTGTGAGATGATTTCACAGAACACAACGAAGTTTCTCAGAAAGCTTCTTTCTCTTTGTTATCGGAGGATATTTCCTTTGGCCCTATAGTCTTCAAAGGGATCCGAAATATCTGTTCTCAGATTCCACAGAAATAAGGCTAGCAAAGAGATCCACGAAATACAGATGTAACTCTGTGAGATGAATTAACAGAACACTAAGCAGTTTCTCAGAAAGCTTCTTTCCAGATTTCATCTGAGGATATTTCCTTTTTCACCATAGCCCTATCGGGGTTCTAAATATCACTTTGCCAATTCCACAAGAACTGTCTTAGCGAAAGGCTCCTTGAGGGGAAAGCTGTAACTCTTTGAGATGATTTCACAGAACACAACGAAGTTTCTCAGAAAGCTTCTTTCTCTTTGTTATCGGGGGATATTTCCTTTGGCCCTATAGTCTTCAAAGGGATCCGAAATATCTGTTCTCAGATTCTACAGAATTAAGGCTAGCAAAGAGATCCACGAAATACAGATGTGACTCTGTGAGATGAATTAACAGAACACTAAGCAGTTTCTCAGAAAGCTTCTTCCCAGATTTCATCTGAGGATATTTCCTTTTTCACCATAGCCCTCTATGGGCTTCCAAATATCACTTTGCCAATTCCACAAGAACTGTCTTAGCGAAATGCTCCTTGAGGAGAAAGCTGTAACTCTGTGAGATGATTTCACAGAACACAACGAAGTTTCTCAGAAAGCTTCTTTCTCTTTGTTATCGGAGGATATTTCCTTTGGCCCTATAGTCTTCATAGGGATCCGAAATATCTGTTCCCATATTTCACAGAAATAAGGCTAGCAAAGAGATCAACGAAATACAGATGTAACTCTGTGAGTTGAATTAACAGAACACTAAGCAGTTTCTCAGAAAGCTTCTTTCCAGATCTCATCTGAGGATATTTCCTTTTTCACCATAGCCCTCTATGGGCTTCCAAATATCACTTTGCCAATTCCACAAGAACTGTCTTAGCGAAAGTCTCCTTGAGGGGAACGCTGTAACTCTGTGAGATGATTTCACAGAACACAAAGAAGTTTCTCAGAAAGCTTCTTTCTCTTTGTTATCCGAGGATATTTCCTGTGGCCCTATAGTCTTCAAAGGGATCCGAAATATCTGTTCTCAGATTCCACAGAAATAAGGCTAGCAGAGACATCCATGAAAAAAAGATGTAACTCTGTGAGATGAATTAACAGAACACTAAGCAGTTTCTCAGAAAACTTCTTTCCAGATTTCATCTGAGGATATTTCCTTTTTCACCATGGCCCTCTATGGGCTTCCAAATATCACTTTGCCAATTCGACAAGAAATGTCTTAGCGAAAGGCTCCTTGAGGGGAAAGCTGTAACTCTGTGAGATGATTTCACAGAACACAACGAAGTTTCTCAGAAAGCTTCTTTCTCTTTGTTATCGGAGGATATTTCCTATGGCCCTATAGTCTTCAAAAGGATCCGAAATATCTCTTCTCAGATTCCACAGAAATAAGGCTAGCAAAGAGATCCATGAAATACAGATGTAACTCTGTGAGATGAGTTAACAGAATTCCAAGCAGTTTCTCAGAAAGCTTCTTTCCAGATTTCATCTGAGGATATTTACTTTTTCACCATAGCCCTCTATGGGCTTCCAAATATCACTTTGCCAATTCCACAAGAACTGTCTTAACGATAGGCTCCTTGAGGGGAAAGCTGTAACTCTGTTAGATGATTTCAGAGAACACAACAAAGTTTCTCAGAAAGCTTCTTTCTCTTTGTTATCGGAGGATATTTCCTTTGGCCCTTAGTCTTCAAAGGGATCCGAAATATCTGTTCTCAGATTCCACAGAAATAAGGCTAGCAAGGAGATCCACGAAATACAGATGTAACTCTGTGAGATGAATTAACAGAACACTAAGCAGTTTCTCATAAAACTTCTTTCCAGATTTCATCTGAGGTTATTTCCTTTTTCACCATAGGCCTCTATGGGCTTCCAAATATCACTTTGCCAATTCCACAAGAACTGTCTTAGCGAAAGGCTCCTTGAGGGGAAAGCTGTAACTCTGTGAGATGATTTCACAGAACACAACGAAGTTTCTCAGAAAGCTTCTTTCTCTTTGTTATCGGAGGATATTTCCTTTGGCCCTATAGTCTTCAAAGGGATCCGGAATATCTGTTCTCAGATTCCACAGAAATAAGGCTAGCAAGGAGATCCACGAAATACAGATGTAACTCTGTGAGATGAATTAACAGAACACTAAGCAGTTTCTCAGAAAGCTTCTTTCCAGATTTCATCTGAGGATATTTCCTTTTTCACCATAGCCCTCTATGGGCTTCCAAATATCACTTTGCCAATTCCACAAGAACTGTCTTAGCGAAAGGCTCCTTGAGGGGAAAGCTGTAACTCGGTGAGACGATTTCACAGAACACAACGAAGTTTCTCACAAAGCTTCTTTCTCTTTGTTATCGGAGGATATTTCCATTGGCCCTATAGTCTTTAAAGGGATCCGAAATATCTGTTCTCAGATTCCACAGAGATAAGGCTAGCAAATACATCCATGAAATACAGATGTAACTCTGTGAGATGAATTAACAGAACACTACGCAGTTTCTCAGAAAGCTTCTCTCCAGATTTCATCTGAGGATATTTCCTTTTTCACCATGGCCCTCTATGGGCTTCCAAATATCACTTTGCCAATTCGACAAGAAATGTCTTAGCGAAAGGCTCCTTGAGGGGAAAGCTGTAACTCTGTGAGATGATTTCACAGAACACAACGAAGTTTCTCAGAAAGCTTCTTTCTCTTTGTTATCGGAGGATATTACCTATGGCCCTATAGTCTTCAAAAGGATCCGAAATATCTCTTCTCAGATTCCACAGAAATCAGGCTAGCAAAGAGATCCACGAAATACAGATGTAACTCTGTGAGATGAGTTAACAGAATTCCAAGCAGTTTCTCAGAAAGCTTCTTTCCAGATTTCATCTGAGGATATTTACTTTTTCACCGTAGCCCTCTACGGGCTTCCAAATATCACTTTGCCAATTCCACAAGAACTGTCTTAACGATAGGCTCCTTGAGGGGAAAGCTGTAACTCTGTTAGATGATTTCAGAGAACACAACAAAGTTTCTCAGAAAGCTTCTTTCTCTTTGTTATCGGAGGATATTTCCTTTGGCCCTATGGTCTTCAAAGGGATCCGAAATATCTGTTTTCAGATTCCACTGAAATAAGGCTAGCAAAGACATCCATGAAATACAGATGTAACTTTGTGAGATGAATTAACAGAACTCTAAGCAGTTTCTCAGAAAGCTTCTTTCCAGATTTCATCTGAGGATATGTCCTTTTTCACCATAGCCCTCTAGGGGTTCCAAATATCACTTTGCCAATTCCACAAGAACTGTCTTAACGAAAGGCTCCTTGAGGGGAAAGCTGTAACTCTTTGAGATGATTTCACAGAACACAACGAAGTTTCTCAGAAAGCTTCTTTCTCTTTGTTATCGGTGGATATTTCCTTTGGCCCTACAGTCTTCAAAGGGATCCGAAATATCTGTTCTCAGATTCTACAGAAATAAGGCTAGCAAAGAGATCCACGAAATACAGATGTAACTCTGTGAGATGAATTAACAGAAAACTAAGCAGTTTCTCAGAAAGCTTCTTCCCAGATTTCATCTGAGGATATTTCCTTTTTCACCGTAGCCCTCTATGGGCTTCCAAATATCACTTTGCCAATTCCACAAGAACTGTCTTAGCGAAATGCTCCTTGAGGGGAAAGCTGTAACTCTGTGAGATGATTTCACAGAACACAACGAAGTTTCTCAGAAAGGTTCTTTCTCTTTGTTATCGGAGGATATTTCCTTTGGCCCTATAGTCTTCATAGGGATCCGAAATATCTGTTCTCATATTTCACAGAAATAAGGCTAGCAAAGAGATCCACGAAATACAGATGTAACTCTGTGAGTTGAATTAACAGAACACTAAGCAGTTTCTCAGAAAGCTTCTTTCCAGATTTCATCTGAGGATATTTCCTTTTTCAAAATAGCCCTCTATGGGCTTCCAAATATCACTTTGCCAATTCCACAAGAACTGTCTTAGCGAAAGGCTCCTTGAGGGGAACGCTGTAACTCTGTGAGATGATTTCACAGAACACAAAGAAGTATCTCAGAAAGCTTCTTTCTCTTTGTTATCGGAGGATATTTCCGGTGGCCCTATAGTCTTCAAAGGGATCCGAAATATCTGTTCTCAGATTCCACAGAAATAAGTCTAGCAGAGACATCCATGAAATAAAGATGTAACTCTGTGAGATGAATTAACAGAACACTAAGCAGTTTCTCAGAAAGCTTCTTTCCAGATTTCATCTGAGGATATTTCCTTTTTCACCATAGCCCTCTATGGGCTTCCAAATATCACTTTGCCAATTCCACAAGAACTGTCTTAGCGAAAGGCTCCTTGAGGGGAAAGCTGTAAGTCTGTGAGATGATTTCACAGAACACAAAGAAGTTTCTCAGAAAGCTTCTTTCTCTTTGTTATCGGAGGATATTTCCGGTGGCCCTATAGTCTTCAAAGGGATCTGAAATATCTGTTCTCAGATTCCACAGAAATAAGGCTAGCAAGGAGATCCACGAAATACAGATGTAACTCTGTGAGATGAATTAAAAGAACACTAAGCAGTTTCTAAGAAAGCTTCTTTCCAGATTTCATCTGAGGATATTTCCTTTTTCACCATAGCCCTCTATGGGCTTCCAAATATCACTTTGCCAATTCCACAAGAACTGTCTTAGCGAAAGGCTCCTTGAGGGTAAAGCTGTAACTCTGTGAGATGATTTCACAGAACACAACGAAGTTTCTCAGAAAGCTTCTTTCTCTTTGTTATCGGAGGATATTTCCTTTGGCCCTATAGTCTTCAAAGGGATCCGAAATATCTGTTCTCAGATTCCACATTGATAAGGCTAGCAAGGAGATCCACGAAATACAGATGTAACTCTGTGAGATGAATTAACAGAACACTAAGCAGTTTCTCAGAAAGCTTCTTTCCAGATTTCATCTGAGGATATTTCCTTTTTCACCATAGCCCTCTATGGGCTTCCAAATATCACTTTGCCAATTCCACAAGAACTGTCTTAGCTAAAGGCTCCTTGAGGGGAAAGCTGTAACTCTGTGAGATGATTTCACAGAACACAACGAAGTATCTCAGAAAGCTTCTTTCTCTTTGTTATCGGAGGATATTTGCTTTGGCCCTATAGTCTTCAAAGGGATCCGAAATATCTGTTTTCAGATTCCACTGAAATAAGGCTAGTAAAGACATCCATGAAATACAGATGTAACTTTGTGAGATGAATTAACAGAACACTAAGCAGTTTCTCAGAAAGCTTCTTTCCAGATTTCATCTGAGGATATTTCCTTTTTCACCATAGCCGTCTATGGGCTTCCAAATATCACTTTGCCAATTCCACAAGAACTGTCTTAGAGAAAGGCTCCTTGAGGGAAAAGCTGTAACTCTGTAGGATGATTTCACAGAACACAACGAAGTTTCTCAGAAAGCTTCTTTCTCTTTGTTATCGGAGGATATTTCCTTTGGCCCTATAGTCTTCAAAGGGATCCGAAATATCTGTTCTCAGATTCCACAGAAATAAGGCTAGCAAAGAGATCCACGAAATACAGATGTAACTCTGTGAGTTGAATTAACAGAACACTAAGCAGTTTCTCAGAAAGCTTCTTTCCAGATTTCATCTGAGGATATTTCCTTTTTCACCATAGCCCTCTATGGGCTTCCAAATATCACTTTGCCAATTCCACAAGAACTGTCTTAGCGAAAGGCTCCTTGAGGGGAAAGCTGTAACTCTGTGAGATGATTTCACAGAACACAAAGAAGTTTCTCAGAAAGCTTCTTTCTCTTTGTTATCGGAGGATATTTCCGGTGGCCCTATAGTCTTCAAAGGGATCCGAAATATCTGTTCTCAGATTCCACAGAAATAAGGCTAGCAGAGACATTCATGAAATAAAGATGTAACTCTGTGAGATGAATTAACAGAACACTAAGCAGTTTCTCAGAAAGCTTCTTTCCAGATTTCATCTGAGGATATTTCCTTTTTCACCATAGCCCTCTATGGGCTTCCAAGTATCACTTTGCCAATTCCACAAGAACTGTCTTAGCGAAAGGCTCCTTGAGGGGAAAGCTGTAACTCTGTGAGACGATTTCACAGAACACAACGAACTTTCTCAGAAAGCTTCTTTCTCTTTGTTATCGGAGGATATTTCCATTGGCCCTATAGTCTTTAAAGGGATCCGAAATATCTGTTCTCAGATTCCACAGAAATAAAGCTAGCAAAGACGTCCATGAAATACAGATGTAACTCTGTGAGATGAATTAACAGAATACTACGCAGTTTCTCAGAAAGCTTCTTTCCAGATTTCAGTTGAGGATATTTCCTTTTTCACCATGGCCCTTTTTGGGCTTCCAAATATCACTTTGCCAATTCGACAAGAAATGTCTTAGCGAAAGGCTCCTTGAGGGGAAAGCTGTAAATCTGTGAGATGATTTCACAGAACACAACGAAGTTTCTCAGAAAGCTTCTTTCTCTTTGTTATCGGAGGATATTTCCAATGGCCCTATAGTCTTCAAAAGGATCCGAAATATCTCTTCTCAGATTCCACGGAAATAAGGCTAGCAAAGAGATCCACGAAATACAGATGTAACTCTGTGAGATGAGTTAACAGAATTCCAAGCAGTTTCTCAGAAAGCTTGTTTCCAAATTTCATCTGAGGATATTTACTTTTTCACCATAGCCCTCTATGGGCTTCCAAATATCACTTTGCCAATTCCACAAGAACTGTCTTAACGATAGGCTCCTTGAAGGGAAAGCTGTAACTCTGTAAGATGATTTCAGAGAACACAACAAAGTTTCTCAGAAAGCTTCTTTCTCTTTGTTATCGGACTATATTTCCTTTGGCCCTATAGTCTTCAAAGGGATCCGAAATATCTGTTCTCAGATTCCACAGAAATAAGGCTAGCAAGGAGATCCACGAAATACAGATGTAACTCTGTGAGATGAATTAAAAGAACACTAAGCAGTTTCTAAGAAAGCTTCTTTCCAGATTTCATCTGAGGATATTTCCTTTTTCACCATAGCCCTCTATGGGCTTCCAAATATCACTTTGCCAATTCCACAAGAACTGTCTTAGCGAAAGGCTCCTTGAGGGTAAAGCTGTAACTCTGTGAGATGATTTCACAGAACACAACGAAGTTTCTCAGAAAGCTTTTTTCTCTTTGTTATCGGAGGATATTTCCTTTGGCCCTATAGTCTTCAAAGGGATCCGAAATATCTGTTCTCAGATTCCACAGAAATAAGGCTAGCAAGGAGATCCACGAAATACAGATGTAACTCTGTGAGATGAATTAACAGAACACTAAGCAGTTTCTCAGAAAGCTTCTTTCCAGATTTCATCTGAGGATATTTCCTTTTTCACCATAGCCCTCTATGGGCTTCCAAATATCACTTTGCCAATTCCACAAGAACTGTCTTAGCTAAAGGCTCCTTGAGAGGAAAGCTGTAACTCTGTGAGATGATTTCACAGAACACAACGAAGTATCTCAGAAAGCTTCTTTCTCTTTGTTATCGGAGGATATTTGCTTTGGCCCTATAGTCTTCAAAGGGATCCGAAATATCAGTTTTCAGATTCCACTGAAATAAGGCTAGTAAAGACATCCATGAAATACAGATGTAACTTTGTGAGATGAATTAACAGAACACTAAGCAGTTTCTCAGAAAGCTTCTTTCCAGATTTCATCTGAGGATATTTCCTTTTTCACCATAGCCCTCTATGGGCTTCCAAATATCACTTTGCCAATTCCACAAGAACTGTCTTAGCGAAAGTCTCCTTGAGGGGAACGCTGTAACTCTGTGAGATGATTTCACAGAACACAAAGAAGTTTCTCAGAAAGCTTCTTTCTCTTTGTTATCGGAGGATATTTCCTGTGGCCCTATAGTCTTCAAAGGGATCCGAAATATCTGTTCTCAGATTCCACAGAAATAAGGCTAGCAGAGACATCCATGAAAAAAAGATGTAACTCTGTGAGATGAATTAACAGAACACTAAGCAGTTTCTCAGAAAACTTCTTTCCAGATTTCATCTGAGGATATTTCCTTTTTCACCATGGCCCTCTATGGGCTTCCAAATATCACTTTGCCAATTCGACAAGAAATGTCTTAGCGAAAGGCTCCTTGAGGCGAAAGCTGTAACTCTGTGAGATGATTTCACAGAACACAACGAAGTTTCTCAGAAAGCTTCTTTCTCTTTGTTATCGGAGGATATTTCCTATGGCCCTATAGTCTTCAAAAGGATCCGAAATATCTCTTCTCAGATTCCACAGAAATAAGGCTAGCAAAGAGATCCACGAAATACAGATGTAACTCTGTGAGATGAGTTAACAGAATTCCAAGCAGTTTCTCAGAAAGCTTCTTTCCAGATTTCATCTGAGGATATTTACTTTTTCACCATAGCCCTCTATGGGCTTCCAAATATCACTTTGCCAATTCCACAAGAACTGTCTTAACGACAGGCTCCTTGAGGGGAAAGCTGTAACTCTGTTAGATGATTTCAGAGAACACAACAAAGTTTCTCAGAAAGCTTCTTTCTCTTTGTTATCGGAGGATATTTCCTTTGGCCCTTAGTCTTCAAAGGGATCCGAAATATCTGTTCTCAGATTCCACAGAAATAAGGCTAGCAAGGAGATCCACGAAATACAGATGTAACTCTGTGAGATGAATTAACAGAACACTAAGCAGTTTCTCATAAAACGTCTTTCCAGATTTCATCTGAGGATATTTCCTTTTTCACCATAGGCCTCTATGGGCTTCCAAATATCACTTTGCCAATTCCACAAGAACTGTCTTAGCGAAAGGCTCCTTGAGGGGAAAGCTGTAACTCTGTGAGATGATTTCACAGAACACAACGAAGTTTCTCAGAAAGCTTCTTTCTCTTTGTTATCGGAGGATATTTCCTTTGGCCCTATAGTCTTCAAAGGGATCCGGAATATCTGTTCTCAGATTCCACAGAAATAAGGCTAGCAAGGAGATCCACGAAATACAGATGTAACTCTGTGAGATGAATTAACAGAACACTAAGCAGTTTCTCAGAAAGCTTCTTTCCAGATTTCATCTGAGGATATTTCCTTTTTCACCATAGCCCTCTATGGGCTTCCAAATATCACTTTGCCAATTCCACAAGAACTGTCTTAGCGAAAGGCTCCTTGAGGGGAAAGCTGTAACTCGGTGAGACGATTTCACAGAACACAACGAAGTTTCTCACAAAGCTTCTTTCTCTTTGTTATCGGAGGATATTTCCATTGGCCCTATAGTCTTTAAAGGGATCCGAAATATCTGTTCTCAGATTCCACAGAGATAAGGCTAGCAAATACATCCATGAAATACAGATGTAACTCTGTGAGATGAATTAACAGAACACTACGCAGTTTCTCAGAAAGCTTCTTTCCAGATTTCATCTGAGGATATTTCCTTTTTCACCATGGCCCTCTATGGGCTTCCAAATATCACTTTGCCAATTCGACAAGAAATGTCTTAGCGAAAGGCTCCTTGAGGGGAAAGCTGTAACTCTGTGAGATGATTTCACAGAACACAACGAAGTTTCTCAGAAAGCTTCTTTCTCTTTGTTATCGGAGGATATTACCTATGGCCCTATAGTCTTCAAAAGGATCCGAAATATCTCTTCTCAGATTCCACAGAAATCAGGCTAGCAAAGAGATCCACGAAATACAGATGTAACTCTGTGAGATGAGTTAACAGAATTCCAAGCAGTTTCTCAGAAAGCTTCTTTCCAGATTTCATCTGAGGATATTTACTTTTTCACCGTAGCCCTCTACGGGCTTCCAAATATCACTTTGCCAATTCCACAAGAACTGTCTTAACGATAGGCTCCTTGAGGGGAAAGCTGTAACTCTGTTAGATGATTTCAGAGAACACAACAAAGTTTCTCAGAAAGCTTCTTTCTCTTTGTTATCGGAGGATATTTCCTTTGGCCCTATGGTCTTCAAAGGGATCCGAAATATCTGTTTTCAGATTCCACTGAAATAAGGCTAGCAAAGACATCCATGAAATACAGATGTAACTTTGTGAGATGAATTAACAGAACTCTAAGCAGTTTCTCAGAAAGCTTCTTTCCAGATTTCATCTGAGGATATGTCCTTTTTCACCATAGCCCTCTAGGGGTTCCAAATATCACTTTGCCAATTCCACAAGAACTGTCTTAACGAAAGGCTCCTTGAGGGGAAAGCTGTAACTCTTTGAGATGATTTCACAGAACACAACGAAGTTTCTCAGAAAGCTTCTTTCTCTTTGTTATCGGAGGATATTTCCTTTGGCCCTACAGTCTTCAAAGGGATCCGAAATATCTGTTCTCAGATTCTACAGAAATAAGGCTTGCAAAGAGATCCACGAAATACAGATGTAACTCTGTGAGATGAATTAACAGAAAACTAAGCAGTTTCTCAGAAAGCTTCTTCCCAGATTTCATCTGAGGATATTTCCTTTTTCACCGTAGCCCTCTATGGGCTTCCAAATATCACTTTGCCAATTCCACAAGAACTGTCTTAGCGAAATGCTCCTTGAGGGGAAAGCTGTAAGTCTGTGAGATGATTTCACAGAACACAAAGAAGTTTCTCAGAAAGCTTCTTTCTCTTTGTTATCGGAGGATATTTCCGGTGGCCCTATAGTCTTCAAAGGGATCCGAAATATCTGTTCTCAGATTCCACAGAAATAAGGCTAGCAAGGAGATCCACGAAATACAGATGTAACTCTGTGAGATGAATTAAAAGAACACTAAGCAGTTTCTAAGAAAGCTTCTTTCCAGATTTCATCTGAGGATATTTCCTTTTTCACCATAGCCCTCTATGGGCTTCCAAATATCACTTTGCCAATTCCACAAGAACTGTCTTAGCGAAAGGCTCCTTGAGGGTAAAGCTGTAACTCTGTGAGATGATTTCACAGAACACAACGAAGTTTCTCAGAAAGCTTCTTTCTCTTTGTTATCGGAGGATATTTCCTTTGGCCCTATAGTCTTCAAAGGGATCCGAAATATCTGTTCTCAGATTCCACATTAATAAGGCTAGCAAGGAGATCCACGAAATACAGATGTAACTCTGTGAGTTGAATTAACAGAACACTAAGCAGTTTCTCAGAAAGCTTCTTTCCAGATTTCATCTGAGGATATTTCCTTTTTCACCATAGCCCTCTATGGGCTTCCAAATATCACTTTGCCAATTCCACAAGAACTGTCTTAGCGAAAGGCTCCTTGAGGGGAAAGCTGTAACTCTGTGAGATGATTTCACAGAACACAAAGAAGTTTCTCAGAAAGCTGCTTTCTCTTTGTTATCGGAGGATATTTCCGGTGGCCCTATAGTCTTCAAAGGGATCCGAAATATCTGTTCTCAGATTCCACAGAAATAAGGCTAGCAGAGACATTCATGAAATAAAGATGTAACTCTGTGAGATGAATTAACAGAACACTAAGCAGTTTCTCAGAAAGCTTCTTTCCAGATTTCATCTGAGGATATTTCCTTTTTCACCATAGCCCTCTATGGGCTTCCAAGTATCACTTTGCCAATTCCACAAGAACTGTCTTAGCGAAAGGCTCCTTGAGGGGAAAGCTGTAACTCTGTGAGACGATTTCACAGAACACAACGAACTTTCTCAGAAAGCTTCTTTCTCTTTGTTATCGGAGGATATTTCCATTGGCCCTATAGTCTTTAAAGGGATCCGAAATATCTGTTCTCAGATTCCACAGAAATAAAGCTAGCAAAGACGTCCATGAAATACAGATGTAACTCTGTGAGATGAATTAACAGAATACTACGCAGTTTCTCAGAAAGCTTCTTTCCAGATTTCAGTTGAGGATATTTCCTTTTTCACCATGGCCCTTTTTGGGCTTCCAAATATCACTTTGCCAATTCGACAAGAAATGTCTTAGCGAAAGGCTCCTTGAGGGGAAAGCTGTAAATCTGTGAGATGATTTCACAGAACACAACGAAGTTTCTCAGAAAGCTTCTTTCTCTTTGTTATCGGAGGATATTTCCAATGGCCCTATAGTCTTCAAAAGGATCCGAAATATCTCTTCTCAGATTCCACGGAAATAAGGCTAGCAAAGAGATCCACGAAATACAGATGTAACTCTGTGAGATGAGTTAACAGAATTCCAAGCAGTTTCTCAGAAAGCTTGTTTCCAAATTTCATCTGAGGATATTTACTTTTTCACCATAGCCCTCTATGG
The DNA here is from genome assembly GCF_043159975.1 of Macaca nemestrina. Taxonomy (NCBI): domain Eukaryota; kingdom Metazoa; phylum Chordata; class Mammalia; order Primates; family Cercopithecidae; genus Macaca; species Macaca nemestrina. Next base: position 62,895,030 of record NC_092136.1, on the reverse strand, counting down.
GCTTCCAAATATCACTTTGCCAATTCCACAAGAACTGTCTTAACGATAGGCTCCTTGAAGGGAAAGCTGTAACTCTGTAAGATGATTTCAGAGAACACAACAAAGTTTCTCAGAAAGCTTCTTTCTCTTTGTTATCGGACTATATTTCCTTTGGCCCTATAGTCTTCAAAGGGATCCGAAATATCTGTTCTCAGATTCCACAGAAATAAGGCTAGCAAGGAGATCCACGAAATACAGATGTAACTCTGTGAGATGAATTAAAAGAACACTAAGCAGTTTCTAAGAAAGCTTCTTTCCAGATTTCATCTGAGGATATTTCCTTTTTCACCATAGCCCTCTATGGGCTTCCAAATATCACTTTGCCAATTCCACAAGAACTGTCTTAGCGAAAGGCTCCTTGAGGGTAAAGCTGTAACTCTGTGAGATGATTTCACAGAACACAACGAAGTTTCTCAGAAAGCTTTTTTCTCTTTGTTATCGGAGGATATTTCCTTTGGCCCTATAGTCTTCAAAGGGATCCGAAATATCTGTTCTCAGATTCCACAGAAATAAGGCTAGCAAGGAGATCCACGAAATACAGATGTAACTCTGTGAGATGAATTAACAGAACACTAAGCAGTTTCTCAGAAAGCTTCTTTCCAGATTTCATCTGAGGATATTTCCTTTTTCACCATAGCCCTCTATGGGCTTCCAAATATCACTTTGCCAATTCCACAAGAACTGTCTTAGCTAAAGGCTCCTTGAGGGGAAAGCTGTAACTCTGTGAGATGATTTCACAGAACACAACGAAGTATCTCAGAAAGCTTCTTTCTCTTTGTTATCGGAGGATATTTGCTTTGGCCCTATAGTCTTCAAAGGGATCCGAAATATCAGTTTTCAGATTCCACTGAAATAAGGCTAGTAAAGACATCCATGAAATACAGATGTAACTTTGTGAGATGAATTAACAGAACACTAAGCAGTTTCTCAGAAAGCTTCTTTCCAGATTTCATCTGAGGATATTTCCTTTTTCACCATAGCCCTCTATGGGCTTCCAAATATCACTTTGCCAATTCCACAAGAACTGTCTTAGCGAAAGTCTCCTTGAGGGGAACGCTGTAACTCTGTGAGATGATTTCACAGAACACAAAGAAGTTTCTCAGAAAGCTTCTTTCTCTTTGTTATCGGAGGATATTTCCTGTGGCCCTATAGTCTTCAAAGGGATCCGAAATATCTGTTCTCAGATTCCACAGAAATAAGGCTAGCAGAGACATCCATGAAAAAAAGATGTAACTCTGTGAGATGAATTAACAGAACACTAAGCAGTTTCTCAGAAAACTTCTTTCCAGATTTCATCTGAGGATATTTCCTTTTTCACCATGGCCCTCTATGGGCTTCCAAATATCACTTTGCCAATTCGACAAGAAATGTCTTAGCGAAAGGCTCCTTGAGGCGAAAGCTGTAACTCTGTGAGATGATTTCACAGAACACAACGAAGTTTCTCAGAAAGCTTCTTTCTCTTTGTTATCGGAGGATATTTCCTATGGCCCTATAGTCTTCAAAAGGATCCGAAATATCTCTTCTCAGATTCCACAGAAATAAGGCTAGCAAAGAGATCCACGAAATACAGATGTAACTCTGTGAGATGAGTTAACAGAATTCCAAGCAGTTTCTCAGAAAGCTTCTTTCCAGATTTCATCTGAGGATATTTACTTTTTCACCATAGCCCTCTATGGGCTTCCAAATATCACTTTGCCAATTCCACAAGAACTGTCTTAACGATAGGCTCCTTGAGGGGAAAGCTGTAACTCTGTTAGATGATTTCAGAGAACACAACAAAGTTTCTCAGAAAGCTTCTTTCTCTTTGTTATCGGAGGATATTTCCTTTGGCCCTTAGTCTTCAAAGGGATCCGAAATATCTGTTCTCAGATTCCACAGAAATAAGGCTAGCAAGGAGATCCACGAAATACAGATGTAACTCTGTGAGATGAATTAACAGAACACTAAGCAGTTTCTCATAAAACGTCTTTCCAGATTTCATCTGAGGATATTTCCTTTTTCACCATAGGCCTCTATGGGCTTCCAAATATCACTTTGCCAATTCCACAAGAACTGTCTTAGCGAAAGGCTCCTTGAGGGGAAAGCTGTAACTCTGTGAGATGATTTCACAGAACACAACGAAGTTTCTCAGAAAGCTTCTTTCTCTTTGTTATCGGAGGATATTTCCTTTGGCCCTATAGTCTTCAAAGGGATCCGGAATATCTGTTCTCAGATTCCACAGAAATAAGGCTAGCAAGGAGATCCACGAAATACAGATGTAACTCTGTGAGATGAATTAACAGAACACTAAGCAGTTTCTCAGAAAGCTTCTTTCCAGATTTCATCTGAGGATATTTCCTTTTTCACCATAGCCCTCTATGGGCTTCCAAATATCACTTTGCCAATTCCACAAGAACTGTCTTAGCGAAAGGCTCCTTGAGGGGAAAGCTGTAACTCGGTGAGACGATTTCACAGAACACAACGAAGTTTCTCACAAAGCTTCTTTCTCTTTGTTATCGGAGGATATTTCCATTGGCCCTATAGTCTTTAAAGGGATCCGAAATATCTGTTCTCAGATTCCACAGAGATAAGGCTAGCAAATACATCCATGAAATACAGATGTAACTCTGTGAGATGAATTAACAGAACACTACGCAGTTTCTCAGAAAGCTTCTTTCCAGATTTCATCTGAGGATATTTCCTTTTTCACCATGGCCCTCTATGGGCTTCCAAATATCACTTTGCCAATTCGACAAGAAATGTCTTAGCGAAAGGCTCCTTGAGGGGAAAGCTGTAACTCTGTGAGATGATTTCACAGAACACAACGAAGTTTCTCAGAAAGCTTCTTTCTCTTTGTTATCGGAGGATATTACCTATGGCCCTATAGTCTTCAAAAGGATCCGAAATATCTCTTCTCAGATTCCACAGAAATCAGGCTAGCAAAGAGATCCACGAAATACAGATGTAACTCTGTGAGATGAGTTAACAGAATTCCAAGCAGTTTCTCAGAAAGCTTCTTTCCAGATTTCATCTGAGGATATTTACTTTTTCACCGTAGCCCTCTACGGGCTTCCAAATATCACTTTGCCAATTCCACAAGAACTGTCTTAACGATAGGCTCCTTGAGGGGAAAGCTGTAACTCTGTTAGATGATTTCAGAGAACACAACAAAGTTTCTCAGAAAGCTTCTTTCTCTTTGTTATCGGAGGATATTTCCTTTGGCCCTATGGTCTTCAAAGGGATCCGAAATATCTGTTTTCAGATTCCACTGAAATAAGGCTAGCAAAGACATCCATGAAATACAGATGTAACTTTGTGAGATGAATTAACAGAACTCTAAGCAGTTTCTCAGAAAGCTTCTTTCCAGATTTCATCTGAGGATATGTCCTTTTTCACCATAGCCCTCTAGGGGTAACAAATATCACTTTGCAAATTCCACAAGAACTGTCTTAACGAAAGGCTCCTTGAGGGGAAAGCTGTAACTCTTTGAGATGATTTCACAGAACACAACGAAGTTTCTCAGAAAGCTTCTTTCTCTTTGTTATCGGAGGATATTTCCTTTGGCCCTACAGTCTTCAAAGGGATCCGAAATATCTGTTCTCAGATTCTACAGAAATAAGGCTAGCAAAGAGATCCACGAAATACAGATGTAACTCTGTGAGATGAATTAACAGAAAACTAAGCAGTTTCTCAGAAAGCTTCTTCCCAGATTTCATCTGAGGATATTTCCTTTTTCACCGTAGCCCTCTATGGGCTTCCAAATATCACTTTGCCAATTCCACAAGAACTGTCTTAGCGAAATGCTCCTTGAGGGGAAAGCTGTAAGTCTGTGAGATGATTTCACAGAACACAAAGAAGTTTCTCAGAAAGCTTCTTTCTCTTTGTTATCGGAGGATATTTCCGGTGGCCCTATAGTCTTCAAAGGGATCCGAAATATCTGTTCTCAGATTCCACAGAAATAAGGCTAGCAAGGAGATCCACGAAATACAGATGTAACTCTGTGAGATGAATTAAAAGAACACTAAGCAGTTTCTAAGAAAGCTTCTTTCCAGATTTCATCTGAGGATATTTCCTTTTTCACCATAGCCCTCTATGGGCTTCCAAATATCACTTTGCCAATTCCACAAGAACTGTCTTAGCGAAAGGCTCCTTGAGGGTAAAGCTGTAACTCTGTGAGATGATTTCACAGAACACAACGAAGTTTCTCAGAAAGCTTCTTTCTCTTTGTTATCGGAGGATATTTCCTTTGGCCCTATAGTCTTCAAAGGGATCCGAAATATCTGTTCTCAGATTCCACATTAATAAGGCTAGCAAGGAGATCCACGAAATACAGATGTAACTCTGTGAGTTGAATTAACAGAACACTAAGCAGTTTCTCAGAAAGCTTCTTTCCAGATTTCATCTGAGGATATTTCCTTTTTCACCATAGCCCTCTATGGGCTTCCAAATATCACTTTGCCAATTCCACAAGAACTGTCTTAGCGAAAGGCTCCTTGAGGGGAAAGCTGTAACTCTGTGAGATGATTTCACAGAACACAAAGAAGTTTCTCAGAAAGCTTCTTTCTCTTTGTTATCGGAGGATATTTCCGGTGGCCCTATAGTCTTCAAAGGGATCCGAAATATCTGTTCTCAGATTCCACAGAAATAAGGCTAGCAGAGACATTCATGAAATAAAGATGTAACTATGTGAGATGAATTAACAGAACACTAAGCAGTTTCTCAGAAAGCTTCTTTCCAGATTTCATCTGAGGATATTTCCTTTTTCACCATAGCCCTCTATGGGCTTCCAAGTATCACTTTGCCAATTCCACAAGAACTGTCTTAGCGAAAGGCTCCTTGAGGGGAAAGCTGTAACTCTGTGAGACGATTTCACAGAACACAACGAAGTTTCTCAGAAAGCTTCTTTCTCTTTGTTATCGGAGGATATTTCCATTGGCCCTATAGTCTTTAAAGGGATTCGAAATATCTGTTCTCAGATTCCACAGAAATAAAGCTAGCAAAGACGTCCATGAAATACAGATGTAACTCTGTGAGATGAATTAACAGAATACTACGCAGTTTCTCAGAAAGCTTCTTTCCAGATTTCAGTTGAGGATATTTCCTTTTTCACCATGGCCCTTTTTGGGCTTCCAAATATCACTTTGCCAATTCGACAAGAAATGTCTTAGCGAAAGGCTCCTTGAGGGGAAAGCTGTAAATCTGTGAGATGATTTCACAGAACACAACGAAGTTTCTCAGAAAGCTTCTTTCTCTTTGTTATCGGAGGATATTTCCAATGGCCCTATAGTCTTCAAAAGGATCCGAAATATCTCTTCTCAGATTCCACGGAAATAAGGCTAGCAAAGAGATCCACGAAATACAGATGTAACTCTGTGAGATGAGTTAACAGAATTCCAAGCAGTTTCTCAGAAAGCTTGTTTCCAAATTTCATCTGAGGATATTTACTTTTTCACCATAGCCCTCTATGGGCTTCCAAATATCACTTTGCCAATTCCACAAGAACTGTCTTAACGATAGGCTCCTTGAAGGGAAAGCTGTAACTCTGTAAGATGATTTCAGAGAACACAACAAAGTTTCTCAGAAAGCTTCTTTCTCTTTGTTATCGGACTATATTTCCTTTGGCCCTATAGTCTTCAAAGGGATCCGAAATATCTGTTCTCAGATTCCACAGAAATAAGGCTAGCAAGGAGATCCACGAAATACAGATGTAACTCTGTGAGATGAATTAAAAGAACACTAAGCAGTTTCTAAGAAAGCTTCTTTCCAGATTTCATCTGAGGATATTTCCTTTTTCACCATAGCCCTCTATGGGCTTCCAAATATCACTTTGCCAATTCCACAAGAACTGTCTTAGCGAAAGGCTCCTTGAGGGTAAAGCTGTAACTCTGTGAGATGATTTCACAGAACACAACGAAGTTTCTCAGAAAGCTTTTTTCTCTTTGTTATCGGAGGATATTTCCTTTGGCCCTATAGTCTTCAAAGGGATCCGAAATATCTGTTCTCAGATTCCACAGAAATAAGGCTAGCAAGGAGATCCACGAAATACAGATGTAACTCTGTGAGATGAATTAACAGAACACTAAGCAGTTTCTCAGAAAGCTTCTTTCCAGATTTCATCTGAGGATATTTCCTTTTTCACCCTGGCCCTCTATGGGCTTCCAAGTATCACTTTGCCAATTCCACAAGAACTGTCTTAGCGAAAGTCTCCTTGAGGGGAAAGCTGTAACTCTGTGAGATGATTTCACAGAACACAAAGAAGTTTCTCAGAAAGCTTCTTTCTCTCTGTTATCGGAGGATAAATCCTGTGGCCCTATAGTCTTCAAAGGGATCCGAAATATCTGTTCTCAGATTCCACAGAAATAAGGCTAGCAAAGAGATCCACGAAATACAGATGTAACTCTGTGAGAAGAATTAACAGAACACTACGCAGTTTCTCAGAAAGCTTTTCTCCAGATTTCATCTGAGGATATTTCCTTTTTCACCATGGCCCTCTATGGGCTTGCAAATATCACTTTGACAATTCGACAAGAACTGTCTTAGCGAAAGGCTCCTTGAGAGGAAAGCTGTAACTCTGTGAGATGATTTCACAGAACACAACGAAGTTTCTCAGAAAGCTTCTTTCTCTTTGTTATCGGAGGAAATTTCCTTTGGCCCTATAGTCTTCAAAGGGATCCGAAATATCTGTTCTCAGATTCCACAGAAATAAGGCTAGCAAAGATATCCACGAAATACAGTTGTAACTCTGTGAGATGAATTAACAGAACACTAAGCAGTTTCTCAGAAGGCTTCTTTCCAGATTTCATCTGAGGATATTTCCTTTTTCACCATAGCCCTCTATGGGCTTCCAAATATCCCTTTGCCAATTCCACATGAACTGTATTAGCGAAAGGCTCCTTGAGAGGTAAGCTGTAACTCTGTGAGATGATTTCACAGAGCACAAAGTAGTTTCTCAGAAAGCTTCTTTCTCTTTGTTATCGGAGGATATTTCCTTTGGCCCTATAGTCTTCAAAGGGATCCGAAATATCTGTTCTCAGATTCCACAAAAAAAAGGCTAGCAAAGAGATCCACGAAATACAGATGTAACTCTGTGAGATGAATTAACAGAACACTAAGCAGTTTCTCAGAAAGCTTCTTTCCAGATTTCATCTGAGCATATTTCCTTTTTCACCATAGCCCTCTAAGAGCTTCCAAATATCACTTTGCCAATTCCACAAGAACTGTCTTAGCGAAAGGCTCCTTGAGGGGAAAGCTGTACCTCTGTGAGATGATTTCACTGAACACAACGAAGTTTCTCAGAAAGCTTCCTTCTCTTTGTTATCGGAGGATATTTCCTTTGGCCCAATAGACTTCATAGGGATCCGAAATATCTGTTCTCAGATTCCACAGATATAAGGCTAGCAAAGACATACACGAAATACAGATGTAACACTGTGAGATGAATTAATAGAACACTAAGCAGTTTCTCAGAAAGCTTCATTCCAGATTTCATCTGAGGATATTTCCTTTTTCACCATAGCCCTCTATGGGCTTCCAAATATCACTTTGCCAATTCCACAAGAACTGTCTTAGCGAAAGGCTCCTTGAGGGGAATGCTGCAACTCTGTGAGATGATTTCACAGAACACAACGAAGTTTCTCAGAAAGCTTCTTTCTCTTTGTTATCGATGGATATTTCCTTTGGCCCTTAGTATTCAAAGGGATCCGAAATATCTTTTCTCAGATTCCACAGAAATAAGGCTAGCAAAGACATCCATGAAATACAGATGTAACTCTGTGAGATGAATTAATAGAACACTAAGCAGTTTCTCAGAAATCTTCTTTCCAGATTTCATCTGAGGATATTTCCTTTTTCACCATAGCCCTCTATGGGCTTCCAAATATCACTTTGCCAATTCCACAAGAACTGTCTTAGCGAAAGGCTCCTTGAGGGGAAAGCTGTACCTCTGTGAGATGATTTCACTGAACACAACGAAGTTTCTCAGAAAACTTCCTTCTCTTTGTTATCGGAGGATATTTCCTTTGGCCTTATAGACTTCATAGGGATCCGAAATATCTGTTCTCAGATTCGACAGAAATAAGGCTAGCAAAGACATACACGAAATACAGATGTAACTCTGTGAGATGAATTAACAGAACACTAAGCAGTTTCTCAGACAGCTTCTTTCCAGATTTCATCTGAGGATATTTCCTTTTTCACCATAGCCCCCTATGGGCTTCCAAACATCACTTTGCCAATTCCACAAGAACTGTCTTAGCGAAAGGCTCCTTGAGGGGAAAGCTGTAACTCTTTGAGATGATTTCACAGATCACAACGAAGTTTCTCAGATAGCTTCTTTCTCTTTGTTATCGGAGGATATTTCCTTTGGCCCTATAGTCTTCAAAGGGATCCGAAATATCTGTTCTCAGATTCTACAGAAATAATGCTAGCTAAGAGATCCACGAAATACAGATGTAACTCTGTGAGATGAATTAACAGAACACTGAGCAGTTTCTCAGAAAGCTTCTTTCCAGATTTCATCTGAGGATATTTCCTTTTTCACCATAGCCCTCTATGGGCTTCCAAATATCACTTTGCCAATTCCACAAGAACTGTCTTAGCGAAAGGCTCCTTGAGGGGAAAGCTGTAACTCTGTGAGATGATTTCACAGAACACAACGAAGTTTCTCAGAAAGCTTCTTTCTCTTTGTTATCGGAGGATATTTCCTTTGGCCCTATAGTCTTCAAAGGGATCCGCAATATCTGTTCTCAGATTCCACAGAAATAAGGCTAGCAAGGAGATCCACGAAATACAGATGTAACTCTGTGAGATGAATGAACAGAACACTAAGCAGTTTCTCAGAAAGCTTCTTTCCAGATTTCATCTGAGGATATTTCCTTTTTCACCATAGCCCTCTATGGGCTTCCAAATATCACTTTGCCAATTCCACAAGAACTGTCTTAGCGAAAGGCTCCTTGAGGGGAAAGCTGTAACTCGGTGAGACGATTTCACAGAACACAACGAAGTTTCTCACAAAGCTTCTTTCTCTTTGTTATCGGAGGATATTTCCATTGGCCCTATAGTCTTTAAAGGGATCCGAAATATCTGTTCTCAGATTCCACAGAGATAAGGCTAGCAAATACATCCATGAAATACAGATGTAACTCTGTGAGATGAATGAACAGAACACTACGCAGTTTCTCAGAAAGCTTCTTTCCAGATTTCATCTGAGGATATTTCCTTTTTCACCATGGCCCTCTATGGGCTTCCAAGTATCACTTTGCCAATTACACAAGAACTGTCTTAACGAAAGGCTACTTGAGGGGAAAGCTGTAATTCTGTGAGATTATTTCACAGAACACAACGAAGTTTCTCAGAAAGCCTCTTTCTCTTGGTTATCGGAGGATATTTCCTTTGGCCCTATAGTCTTCAAAGGGTTCTGAATATCTGTTCTCGGATTCCACAGAAATAAGGCTAGCAAGGAGATCCACGAAATACAGATGTAACTCTGTGAGATCAATTAACGGAACACTAAGCAGTTTCTCAGAAAGCTTCTTTCCAGATTTCATCTGAGGATATTTCCTTTTTCACAATAGCCCTCTAAGGGCTTCCAAATATCACTTTGCCAATTCCACAAGAACTGTCTTAGCGAAAGGCTCCTTGAGGGGAAAGCTGTAACTCTTTGAGATGATTTCACAGATCACAACGAAGTTTCTCAGAAATCTTCTTTCTCTTTGTTATCGGAGGATATTTCCTTTGGCCCTATAGTCTTCAAAGGGATCCGAAATATCTGTTCTCAGATTCTACAGAAATAATGCTAGCAAAGAGGTCCACGAAATACAGATGTAACTCTGTGAGATGAATTAACAGAACACTGAGCAGTTTCTCAGAAAACTTCTTTCCAGATTTCATCTGAGGATATTTCCTTTTTCAAGATATCAATCTAAGGGCTTCCAATTATCACTTTGAAAATTCCACAAGAACTGTCTTAGCGAAAGGCTCCTTGAGGGGAAAGCTGTAACTCTGTGAGACGATTTCACAGAACACAACGAAGTTTCTCAGAAAGCTTCTTTCTCTTTGTTATCGGAGGATATTTCCATTGGCCCTATAGTCTTTAAAGGGATCCGAAATATCTGTTCTCAGATTCCACAGAAATAAAGCTAGCAAAGACGTCCATGAAATACAGATGTAACTCTGTGAGATGAATTAACAGAATACTACGCAGTTTCTCAGAAAGCTTCTTTCCAGATTTCAGTTGAGGATATTTCCTTTTTCACCATGGCCCTTTTTGGGCTTCCAAATATCACTTTGCCAATTCGACAAGAAATGTCTTAGCGAAAGGCTCCTTGAGGGGAAAGCTGTAACTCTGTGAGATGATTTCACAGAACACAACGAAGTTTCTCAGAAAACTTCTTTCTCTTTGTTATCGGAGGATATTTCCAATGGCCCTATAGTCTTCAAAAGGATCCGAAATATCTCTTCTCAGATTCCACAGAAATAAGGCTAGCAAAGAGATCCACGAAATACAGATGTAACTCTGTGAGATGAGTTAACAGAATTCCAAGAAGTTTCTCAGAAAGCTTGTTTCCAAATTTCATCTGAGGATATTTACTTTTTCACCATAGCCCTCTATGGGCTTCCAAATATCACTTTGCCAATTCCACAAGAACTGTCTTAACGAAAGGCTCCTTGAAGGGAAAGCTGTAACTCTGTTAGATGATTTCAGAGAACACAACAAAGTTTCTCAGAAAGCTTCTTTCTCTTTGTTATCGGAGGATATTTCCTTTGGCCCTATAGTCTTCAAAGGGATCCGAAATATCTGTTCTCAGATTCCACAGAAATAAGGCTAGCAAGGAGATCCACGAAATACAGATGTAACTCTGTGAGATGAATTAAAAGAACACTAAGCAGTTTCTAAGAAAGCTTCTTTCCAGATTTCATCTGAGGATATTTCCTTTTTCACCATAGCCCTCTATGGGCTTCCAAATATCACTTGGCCAATTCCACAAGAACTGTCTTAGCGAAAGGCTCCTTGAGGGTAAAGCTGTAACTCTGTGAGATGATTTCACAGAACACAACGAAGTTTCTCAGAAAGCTTCTTTCTCTTTGTTATCGGAGGATATTTCCTTTGGCCCTATAGTCTTCAAAGGGATCCGAAATATCTGTTCTCAGATTCCACAGAAATAAGGCTAGCAAGGAGATCCACGAAATACAGATGTACTTCTGTGAAATGAATTAACAGAACACTAAGCATTTTCTCAGAAAGCTTCTTTCCAGATTTCATCTGAGGATGTTCCCTTTTTCACCATAGCCCTCTATGGGCTTCCAAATATCACTTTGAAAATTCCACAAGAACTGTCTTAGCGAAAGGCACCTTGAGGGGAAAGCTGTAACTCTGAGTGATGATTTTACAGAACACAACGAGGTATCTCAGAAAGCTTCTTTCTCTTTGTTATCGGAGGATATTTGCTTTGGCCCTATAGTCTTCAAAGGGATCCGAAATATCTGTTTTCAGATTCCAGAGAAATAAGGCTAGCAAAGACATCCATGAAATACAGATGTAACTCGGTGAGATGAATTAATAGAACACTAAGCAGTTTCTCAGAAATCTTCTTTCCAGATTTCATCTGAGGATATTTCCTTTTTCACCATAGCCCTCTATGGGCTTCCAAATATCACTTTGCCAATTCCACAAGAACTGTCTTAGCGAAAGGCTCCTTGAGGGGAAAGCTGTAACTCTGTGAGATGATTTCACAGAACACAAAGAAGTTTCTCAGAAAGCTTCTTTCTCTCTGTTATCGGAGGATATTTCCTTTGGCCCTATAGTCTTCAAAGGGATCCGAAATATCTGTTCTCAGATTCCACAGAAATAAGGCTAGCAAAGAGATCCACGAAATACAGATGTAACTCTGTGAGATGAGTTAACGGAACACTAAGCAGTTTTTCAGAAAGCTTCTTTCCAGATTTCATCTGAGGATATTTCCTTTTTCACCATAGCCCTTTATGGGCTTCCAAATATCACTTTGCCAATTCCACAAGAACTGTCTTAACGAAAGGCTCCTTGAGGGGAAAGCTGTAACTCTGTGAGATGATTTCACAGAACACAACGAAGTTTCTCAGAACGCCTCTTTCTCTTTGTTAACGGAGGATATTTCCTTTGGCCCTATAGTCTTCAAAGGGTTCTGAATATCTGTTCTCAGATTCCACAGAAATAAGGCTAGCAAGGAGATCCACGAAATACAGATGTAACTCTGTGAGATCAATTAACAGAACACTAAGCAGTTTCTCAGAAAGCTTCTTTCCAGATTTCATCTGAGGATATTTCCTTTTTCACAATAGCCCTCTAAGGGCTTCCAAATATCACTTTGCCAATTCCACAAGAACTGTCTTAGCGAAAGGCTCCTTGAGTGGAAAGCTGTAACTCTTTGAGATGATTTCACAGATCACAACGAAGTTTCTCAGATAGCTTCTTTCTCTTTGTTATCGGAGGATATTTCCTTTGGCCCTATAGTCTTCAAAGGGATCCGAAATATCTGTTCTCAGATTCTACAGAAATAATGCTAGCTAAGAGATCCACGAAATACAGATGTAACTCTGTGAGATGAATTAACAGAACACTGAGCAGTTTCTCAGAAAGCTTCTTTCCAGATTTCATCTGAGGATATTTCCTTTTTCACCATAGCCCTTTATGGGCTTCCAAATATCACTTTGAAAATTCCACAAGAACTGTCTTAGCGAAAGGCTCCTTGAGGGGAAAGCTGTACCTCTGTGAGATGATTTCACTGAACACAACGAAGTTTCTCAGAAAGCTTCCTTCTCTTTGTTATCGGAGGATATTTCCTTTGGCCCTATAGACTTCATAGGGATCCGAAATATCTGTTCTCAGATTCCACAGAAATAAGGCTAGCAAAGACATACACGAAATACAGATGTAACACTGTGAGATGAATTAATAGAACACTAAGCAGTTTCTCATAAAGCTTCTTTCCAGATTTCATCTGAGGATATTTCCTTTTTCACCATAGCCCTCTATGGGCTTCCAAATATCACTTTGCCAATTCCACAAGAACTGTCTTAGCGAAAGGCTCCTTGAGGGGAATGCTGCAACTCTGTGAGATGATTTCACAGAAGACAACGAAGTTTCTCAGAAAGCTTCTTTCTCTTTGTTATCGATGGATATTTCCTTTGGCCCTTAGTATTCAAAGGGATCCGAAATATCTTTTCTCAGATTCCACAGAAATAAGGCTAGCAAAGACATCCATGAAATACAGATGTAACTCTGTGAGATGAATTAATAGAACACTAAGCAGTTTCTCAGAAATCTTCTTTCCAGATTTCATCTGAGGATATTTCCTTTTTCACCATAGCCCTCTATGGGCTTCCAAATATCACTTTGCCAATTCCACAAGAACTGTCTTAGCGAAAGGCTCCTTGAGGGGAAAGCTGTACCTCTGTGAGATGATTTCACTGAACACAACGAAGTTTCTCAGAAAGCTTCCTTCTCTTTGTTATCGGAGGATATTTCCTTTGGCCTTATAGACTTCATAGGGATCCGAAATATCTGTTCTCAGATTCGACAGAAATAAGGCTAGCAAAGACATACACGAAATACAGATGTAACACTGTGAGATGAATTAACAGAACACTAAGAAGTTTCTCAGACAGCTTCTTTCCAGATTTCATCTGAGGATATTTCCTTTTTCACCATAGCCCCCTATGGGCTTCCAAATATCACTTTGCGAATTCCACAAGAACTGTCTTAGCGAAAGGCTCCTTGAGGGGAAAGCTGTAACTCTTTGAGATGATTTCACAGATCACAACGAAGTTTCTCAGATAGCTTCTTTCTCTTTGTTATCGGAGGATATTTCCTTTGGCCCTATAGTCTTCAAAGGGATCCGAAATATCTGTTCTCAGATTCTACAGAAATAATGCTAGCAAAGAGATCCACGAAATACAGATGTAACTCTGTGAGATGAATTAACAGAACACTGAGCAGTTTCTCAGAAAGCTTCTTTCCAGATTTCATCTGAGGATATTTCCTTTTTCACCATAGCCCTCTATGGGCTTCCAAATATCACTTTGCCAATTCCACAAGAACTGTCTTAGCGAAAGGCTCCTTGAGGGGAAAGATGTAACTCTGTGAGATGATTTCACAGAACACAACGAAGTTTCTCAGAAAGCTTCTTTCTCTTTGTTATCGGAGGATATTTCCTTTGGCCCTATAGTCTTCAAAGGGATCCGGAATATCTGTTCTCAGATTCCACAGATATAAGGCTAGCAAGGAGATCCACGAAATACAGATGTAACTCTGTGAGATGAATTAACAGAACACTAAGCAGTTTCTCAGAAAGCTTCTTTCCAGATTTCATCTGAGGATATTTCCTTTTTCACCATAGCCGTCTATGGGCTTCCAAATATCACTTTGCCAATTCCACAAGAACTGTCTTAGCGAAAGGCTCCTTGAGCGGAAAGCTGTAACTCGGTGAGACGATTTCACAGAACACAACGAAGTTTCTCAGAAAGCTTCTTTCTCTTTGTTATCGGAGGATATTTCCATTGGCCCTATAGTCTTTAAAGGGATCCGAAATATCTGTTCTCAGATTCCACAGAGATAAGGCTAGCAAATACATCCATGAAATACAGATGTAACTCTGTGAGATGAATGAACAGAACACTACGCAGTTTCTCAGAAAGCTTCTTTCCAGATTTCATCTGAGTATATTTCCTTTTTCACCATAGCCCTCTTTGGGCTTCCAAATATCACTTTGCCAATCCCACATGAACTGTCTTAGCGAAAGGCTCCTTGATGTGAAAGCTGTCACTCTGTGAGATGATTTCACAGAACACAACGAAGTTTCTCAGAAAACTTCTTTCTCTTTGTTATCGGAGGATATTTCCTTTGGCCCTATAGTCTTCAAAGGGATCCGAAATATCTGTTCTCAGATTCCACAGAAATAAGGCTAGCAAAGATATCCATGAAATACAGATGTAACTCTGTGATATGAATTAACAGAACACTAAGCAGTTTCTCAGAAAGCTTCTCTCCAGATTTCATCTGAGGATATTTCCTTTTTCACCATAGCTCTCTATGGGCTTCCAAATATGAGTTTGCCAATTCCACAAGAACTGTCTTAGCGAAAGGCTCCTTGAGTGGAAAGCTGTAACTCTGTGAGATGATTTCACTGAACACAACGAAGTTTCTCAGAAAGCTTCTTTCTCTTTGTTATCGGAGGATATTTCCTTTGGCCCTATAGTCTTCAAAGGGATCCGAAATATCTGTTCTCAGATTCTACAGAAATAATGCTAGCTAAGAGATCCACGAAATACAGATGTAACTCTGTGAGATGAATTAACAGAACACTGAGCAGTTTCAAAGAAAGCTTCTTTCCAGATTTCAACTGAGGATATTTCCTTTTTCACCATATCCCTCTAAGGGCTTCCAAATATCACTTTGAAAATTCCACAAGAACTCTCTTAGCGAAAGGCTCCTTGAGGGGAAAGCTGTAACTCTGTGAGATGATTTCACAGAACACAACGAAGTTTCTCAGAAAGCTTCTTTCTCTTTGTTATCGGAGGATATTTCCTTTGGCCCTATAGTCTTCAAAGGGATCCGAAATATCTGTTCTCAGATTCTACAGAAATAAGGCTAGTAAAGAGATCCACGAAATACAGATGTAACTCTGTGAGGTGAATTAACAGAACACTAAGCAGTTTCTCAGAAAGCTTCTTTCCAGATTTCATCTGAGTATGTTTCCTTTTTCACCATAGCCCTCTTTGGGCTTCCAAATATCACTTTGCCAATCCCACATGAACTGTCTTAGCGAAAGGCTCCTTGATGTGAAAGCTGTCACTCTGTGAGATGATTTCACAGAACACAACGAAGTTTCTCAGAAAACTTCTTTCTCTTTGTTATCGGAGGATATTTCCTTTGGCCCTATAGTCTTCAAAGGGATCCGAAATATCTGTTCTCAGATTCCACAGAAATAAGGCTAGCAAAGATATCCATGAAATACAGATGTAACTCTGTGATATGAATTAACAGAACACTAAACAGTTTCTCAGAAAGCTTCTCTCCAGATTTCATCTGAGGATATTTCCTTTTTCACCATAGCTCTCTATGGGCTTCCAAATATGAGTTTGCCAATTCCACAAGAACTGTCTTAGCGAAAGGCTCCTTGAGGGGAAAGCTGTAACTCTGTGAGATGATTTCACAGAACACAAAGTAGTTTCTCAGAAAGCTTCTTTCTCTTTGTTATCGGAGGATATTTCCTTTGGCCCTATAGTCTTCAAAGGGATCCGAAATATCTGTTCTCAGATTCTACAGAAACAAGGCTAGCAAAGACATCCACGAAATACAGATGTAACTCTGTGAGATGAATTAACAGAACACTAAGCAGTTTCCCAGAAACCTTCTTTCCAGATTTCATCTGAGGATATTTCCTTTTTCACCATAGCCCTCTATGTGCTTCCAAATATCACTTTGCCAATTCCACAAGAAATGTCTTAGCGAAAGGCTCCTTGAGGTGAAAGCTGTAACTCTGTGAGATGATTTCACAGAACACAACGAAGTATCTCAGAAAGCTTCTTTCTCTTTGTTATCGGAGGATATTTCCTTTGGCCCTATAGTCTTCAAAGGGATCCGAAATATCTGTTTTGAGATTCCACAGAAATAAGGCTAGCAAAGACATCCATGAAATACAGATGTAACTCTGTGAGATGAATTAACAGAACACTAAGCAGTTTCTCAGAAATCTTCTTTCCAGATTTCATCTGAGGATATTTCCTTTTTCACCATAGCCCTCTATGGGCTTCCAAATATCACTTTGCCAATTCCACAAGAACTGTCTTAGCGAAAGGCTCCTTGAGGGGAAAGCTGTAACTCTGTGAGATGATTTCAGAGAACACAACGAAGTTTCTCAGAAAGCTTCTTTCTCTTTGTTATCGGAGGATATTTCCTTTGGCCCTATAGTCTTCAAAGGGATCCGAAATATCTGTTCTCAGATTCCATAGAAATAAGGATAGCAAAGACATCCATGAAATACAGATGTAACTCTGTGAGATGAATTAACAGAACACTAAGCAGTTTCTCAGAAAGCTTCTTTCCAGATTTCATCTGAGGATATTTCCTTTTTCACCTTAGCCCTCTATGGGCTTCCAAATATCACTTTGCCAATTCCACAAGAACTGTCTTAGCGAAAGGCTCCTTGAGGGGAAAGCTGTAACTCTGTGAGATGATTTCACAGAACACAACGAAGTTTCTCAGAAAGCTTCTTTCTCTTTCTTATCGCAGGATATTTCCTTTGGCCCTATAGTCTTCAAAGGGATCCGAAATATCTGTTCTCAGATTCCACAGAAATAAGGCTAGCAAACAGATCCACGAAATACAGATGTAACTCTGTGAGGTGAATTAACAGAACACTAAGCAGTTTCTCAGAAAGCTTCTTTCCAGATTTCATCTGAGGATATTTCCTTTTCACCATAGCCCTCTATGAGCTTCCAAATATCACTTTGCCAATTCCACAAGAACTGTCTTAGCGAAAGGCTCCTTGAGGGGAAAGCTGTAACTCTGTGAGATGGTTTCACAGAACACAACGAAATTTCTCAGAAAGCTTCTTTCTCTTTGTTATCGGAGGATATTTCCTTTGGCCCTATAGTCTTCAAAAGGATCCGAAATATCTGTTCTCAGATTCCACAGAAATAAGGCTAGCAAAGAGATCCACGAAATACTGATGTCACTCTGTGAGATGAATTAACAGAACACTAAGCAGTTTCTCAGAAAGCTTCTTTCCAGATTTCATCTGAGGATATTTCCTTTTTCACCATAGCCCTCTATGGGCTTCCAAATATCACTTTGCCAATTCCACAAGAACTGTCTTAGCGAATGGCTCTTTGAGGGGAAAGCTGTAACTCTGTGAGATGATTTCACAGAACACAAAGAAGTTTCTCAGAAAGCCTCTTTCTCTTTGTTATCGGAGGATATTTCCTTTGGCCCTATAGTCGTCAAAGGGATCCGAAATATCTGTTCTCAGATTCTACAGAAATAAGGCTAGCAAAGATATCAACGAAATACAGATGTAACTCTCTGAGGTGAATTAACAGAAAACTAAGCAGTTTCTCAGAAAGCTTCTTTCCAGATTTCATCTGAGTATATTTCCTTTTTCACCGTAGCACTCTATGGGCTTCCAAATATCACTTTGCCAATTCCACAAGAACTGTCTTAGCGAAAGGCTCCTTGAGGGGAAAGCTGTAACTCTGTGAGATGATTTCACAGAACACTACGAAGTTTCTCAGAAAGCTTCTTTCTCTTTGTTATCGGAGGACATTTCCTTTGGCCCTATAGTCTTCAAAGGGATCCGAAATATCTGCTCTCAGATTCCACAGAAATAAGGCTAGCAAAGAGCTCCACGAAATACAGATGTAACTCTGTGAGATGAATTAACAGAACACTAAGCAGTTTCTCAGAAAGCTTCTTTCCAGATTTCATCTGAGGATATTTCCTTTTTCACCATAGCCCTCTATGGGCTTCCAAATATCACTTTGCCAATTCCACAAGAACTGTCTTAGCGAAAGGCTCCTTGAGGGGAAAGCTGAAACTCTGTGAGATGATTTCACAGAACACAACGAAGTTTCTCAGAAAGCTTCTTTCCCTTTGTTATCGGAGGATATTTCCTTTGGCCCTATAGTCTTCAAAGGGATCCGAAATATCTGATCTCAGATTCCACAGAAATAAGGCTAGCAAAGAGATCCACGAAATACAGATGTGACTCTGTGAGATGAATTAACAGAACACTAAGCAGTTTCTCAGAAAGCTTCTTTCCAGATTTCATCTGAGGATATTTCCTTTTTCACCGTAGCCCTCTATGGGCTTCCAAATATCACTTTCCCAATTCCACAAGAACTGTCTTAGCGAAAGGCTACTTGAGGGGAAAGCTGTAACTCTGTGAGATGATTTCACAGAACACAACGA
This sequence comes from Macaca nemestrina, assembly GCF_043159975.1. NCBI lineage: Eukaryota > Metazoa > Chordata > Mammalia > Primates > Cercopithecidae > Macaca > Macaca nemestrina. Next base: position 62,876,069 of record NC_092136.1, on the reverse strand, counting down.
AGTTTCTCAGAAAGCTTCTTTCTCTTTGTTATCGGAGGATATTTCCTTTGGCCCTATAGTCTTCAAAGGGATCTGAAATATCTGTTCTCAGATTCTACAGAAATAAGGCTAGCAAAGAGATCCACGAAATACAGATGTAACTTTGTGAGGTGAATTAACAGAACACTAAGCAGTTTCTCAGAAAGCTTCTTTCCAGATTTCAGCTGAGTATATTTCCTTTTTCACCATAGCCCTCTATGGGATTCCATATATCACTTTGCCAATTCCACAAGAACTGTCTTAGCGAAAGGCTCCTTGAGGGGAAAGCTGTAACTCTGTGAGATGATTTCACAGAACACAACGAAGTTTCTCAGAAAGCTTCTTTCTCTTTGTTATCAGAGGATATTTCCTTTGGCCCTATAGTCTTCAAAGGGATCCGAAATATCTGTTCTCAGATTCCATAGAAATAAGGATAGCAAAGACATCCATGAAATACAGATGAAACTCTGTGAGATGAATTAACAGAACACTAAGCAGTTTCTCAGAAAGCTTCTTTCCAGATTTCATCTGAGGATATTTCCTTTTTCACCTTAGCCCTCTAAGGGCTTCCAAATATCACTTTGCCAATTCCACAAGAACTGTCTTAGCGAAAGGCTCCTTGAGGGGAAAGCTGTAACTCTGTGAGATGATTTCACAGAACACAACGAAGTTTCTCAGAAAGCTTCTTTCTCTTTCTTATCGGAGGATATTTCCTTTGGCCCTAGAGTCTTCAAAGGGATCCGAAATATCTGTTCTCAGATTCCACAGAAATAAGGCTAGCAAACAGATCCACGAAATACAGATGTAACTCTGTGAGGTGAATTAACAGAACACTAAGCAGTTTCTCAGAAAGCTTCTTTCCAGATTTCATCTGAGGATATTTCCTTTTTCACCATAGCCCTCTATGAGATTCCAAATATCACTTTGCCAATTCCAGAAGAACTGTCTTAGCGAAAGGCTCCTTGAGGGGAAAGCTGTAACTCGGTGAGATGATTTCACAGAGCACAACGAAATTTCTCAGAAAGCTTCTTTCTCTTTGTTATCGGAGGATATTTCCTTTGGCCCTATAGTCTTCAAAGGGATCCGAAATATCTGTTCTCAGATTCCACAGAAATAAGGCTAGCAAAGAGATCCACGAAATACAGATGTAACTCTGTGAGATGAATTAACAGAACACTAAGCAGTTTCTCAGAAATCTTCTTTCCAGATTTCATCTGAGGATATTTCCTTTTTCACCATAGCCCTCTATGGGCTTCCAAATATCACTTTGCCAATTCCACAAGAACTGTCTTAGCGAAAGGCTCCTTGAGTGGAAAGCTGTAACTCTGTGAGATGATTTCACTGAACACAACGAAGTTTCTCAGAAAGCTTCTTTCTCTTTGTTATCGGAGGATATTTCCTTTGGCCCTATAGTCTTCAAAGGGATCCGAAATATCTGTTCTCAGATTCTACAGAAATAATGCTAGCTAAGAGATCCACGAAATACAGATGTAACTCTGTGAGATGAATTAACAGAACACTGAGCAGTTTCAAAGAAAGCTTCTTTCCAGATTTCAACTGAGGATATTTCCTTTTTCACCATATCCCTCTAAGGGCTTCCAAATATCACTTTGAAAATTCCACAAGAACTCTCTTAGCGAAAGGCTCCTTGAGGGGAAAGCTGTAACTCTGTGAGATGATTTCACAGAACACAACGAAGTTTCTCAGAAAGCTTCTTTCTCTTTGTTATCGGAGGATATTTCCTTTGGCCCTATAGTCTTCAAAGGGATCCGAAATATCTGTTCTCAGATTCTACAGAAATAAGGCTAGTAAAGAGATCCACGAAATACAGATGTAACTCTGTGAGGTGAATTAACAGAACACTAAGCAGTTTCTCAGAAAGCTTCTTTCCAGATTTCATCTGAGTATGTTTCCTTTTTCACCATAGCCCTCTTTGGGCTTCCAAATATCACTTTGCCAATCCCACATGAACTGTCTTAGCGAAAGGCTCCTTGATGTGAAAGCTGTCACTCTGTGAGATGATTTCACAGAACACAACGAAGTTTCTCAGAAAACTTCTTTCTCTTTGTTATCGGAGGATATTTCCTTTGGCCCTATAGTCTTCAAAGGGATCCGAAATATCTGTTCTCAGATTCCACAGAAATAAGGCTAGCAAAGATATCCATGAAATACAGATGTAACTCTGTGATATGAATTAACAGAACACTAAACAGTTTCTCAGAAAGCTTCTCTCCAGATTTCATCTGAGGATATTTCCTTTTTCACCATAGCTCTCTATGGGCTTCCAAATATGAGTTTGCCAATTCCACAAGAACTGTCTTAGCGAAAGGCTCCTTGAGGGGAAAGCTGTAACTCTGTGAGATGATTTCACAGAACACAAAGTAGTTTCTCAGAAAGCTTCTTTCTCTTTGTTATCGGAGGATATTTCCTTTGGCCCTATAGTCTTCAAAGGGATCCGAAATATCTGTTCTCAGATTCTACAGAAACAAGGCTAGCAAAGACATCCACGAAATACAGATGTAACTCTGTGAGATGAATTAACAGAACACTAAGCAGTTTCCCAGAAACCTTCTTTCCAGATTTCATCTGAGGATATTTCCTTTTTCACCATAGCCCTCTATGTGCTTCCAAATATCACTTTGCCAATTCCACAAGAAATGTCTTAGCGAAAGGCTCCTTGAGGTGAAAGCTGTAACTCTGTGAGATGATTTCACAGAACACAACGAAGTATCTCAGAAAGCTTCTTTCTCTTTGTTATCGGAGGATATTTCCTTTGGCCCTATAGTCTTCAAAGGGATCCGAAATATCTGTTTTGAGATTCCACAGAAATAAGGCTAGCAAAGACATCCATGAAATACAGATGTAACTCTGTGAGATGAATTAACAGAACACTAAGCAGTTTCTCAGAAATCTTCTTTCCAGATTTCATCTGAGGATATTTCCTTTTTCACCATAGCCCTCTATGGGCTTCCAAATATCACTTTGCCAATTCCACAAGAACTGTCTTAGCGAAAGGCTCCTTGAGGGGAAAGCTGTAACTCTGTGAGATGATTTCAGAGAACACAACGAAGTTTCTCAGAAAGCTTCTTTCTCTTTGTTATCGGAGGATATTTCCTTTGGCCCTATAGTCTTCAAAGGGATCCGAAATATCTGTTCTCAGATTCCATAGAAATAAGGATAGCAAAGACATCCATGAAATACAGATGTAACTCTGTGAGATGAATTAACAGAACACTAAGCAGTTTCTCAGAAAGCTTCTTTCCAGATTTCATCTGAGGATATTTCCTTTTTCACCTTAGCCCTCTATGGGCTTCCAAATATCACTTTGCCAATTCCACAAGAACTGTCTTAGCGAAAGGCTCCTTGAGGGGAAAGCTGTAACTCTGTGAGATGATTTCACAGAACACAACGAAGTTTCTCAGAAAGCTTCTTTCTCTTTCTTATCGCAGGATATTTCCTTTGGCCCTATAGTCTTCAAAGGGATCCGAAATATCTGTTCTCAGATTCCACAGAAATAAGGCTAGCAAACAGATCCACGAAATACAGATGTAACTCTGTGAGGTGAATTAACAGAACACTAAGCAGTTTCTCAGAAAGCTTCTTTCCAGATTTCATCTGAGGATATTTCCTTTTCACCATAGCCCTCTATGAGCTTCCAAATATCACTTTGCCAATTCCACAAGAACTGTCTTAGCGAAAGGCTCCTTGAGGGGAAAGCTGTAACTCTGTGAGATGGTTTCACAGAACACAACGAAATTTCTCAGAAAGCTTCTTTCTCTTTGTTATCGGAGGATATTTCCTTTGGCCCTATAGTCTTCAAAAGGATCCGAAATATCTGTTCTCAGATTCCACAGAAATAAGGCTAGCAAAGAGATCCACGAAATACTGATGTCACTCTGTGAGATGAATTAACAGAACACTAAGCAGTTTCTCAGAAAGCTTCTTTCCAGATTTCATCTGAGGATATTTCCTTTTTCACCATAGCCCTCTATGGGCTTCCAAATATCACCTTGCCAATTCCACAAGAACTGTCTTAGCGAATGGCTCTTTGAGGGGAAAGCTGTAACTCTGTGAGATGATTTCACAGAACACAAAGAAGTTTCTCAGAAAGCCTCTTTCTCTTTGTTATCGGAGGATATTTCCTTTGGCCCTATAGTCGTCAAAGGGATCCGAAATATCTGTTCTCAGATTCTACAGAAATAAGGCTAGCAAAGATATCAACGAAATACAGATGTAACTCTCTGAGGTGAATTAACAGAAAACTAAGCAGTTTCTCAGAAAGCTTCTTTCCAGATTTCATCTGAGTATATTTCCTTTTTCACCGTAGCACTCTATGGGCTTCCAAATATCACTTTGCCAATTCCACAAGAACTGTCTTAGCGAAAGGCTCCTTGAGGGGAAAGCTGTAACTCTGTGAGATGATTTCACAGAACACTACGAAGTTTCTCAGAAAGCTTCTTTCTCTTTGTTATCGGAGGACATTTCCTTTGGCCCTATAGTCTTCAAAGGGATCCGAAATATCTGCTCTCAGATTCCACAGAAATAAGGCTAGCAAAGAGCTCCACGAAATACAGATGTAACTCTGTGAGATGAATTAACAGAACACTAAGCAGTTTCTCAGAAAGCTTCTTTCCAGATTTCATCTGAGGATATTTCCTTTTTCACCATAGCCCTCTATGGGCTTCCAAATATCACTTTGCCAATTCCACAAGAACTGTCTTAGCGAAAGGCTCCTTGAGGGGAAAGCTGAAACTCTGTGAGATGATTTCACAGAACACAACGAAGTTTCTCAGAAAGCTTCTTTCCCTTTGTTATCGGAGGATATTTCCTTTGGCCCTATAGTCTTCAAAGGGATCCGAAATATCTGATCTCAGATTCCACAGAAATAAGGATAGCAAAGAGATCCACGAAATACAGATGTGACTCTGTGAGATGAATTAACAGAACACTAAGCAGTTTCTCAGAAAGCTTCTTTCCAGATTTCATCTGAGGATATTTCCTTTTTCACCGTAGCCCTCTATGGGCTTCCAAATATCACTTTCCCAATTCCACAAGAACTGTCTTAGCGAAAGGCTACTTGAGGGGAAAGCTGTAACTCTGTGAGATGATTTCACAGAACACAACGAAGTTTCTCAGAAAGCTTCTTTCTCTTTGTTATCAGAGGATATTTCCTTTGGCCCTATAGTCTTCAAAGGGATCCGAAATATCTGTTCTCAGATTCCATAGAAATAAGGATAGCAAAGACATCCATGAAATACAGATGAAACTCTGTGAGATGAATTAACAGAACACTAAGCAGTTTCTCAGAAAGCTTCTTTCCAGATTTCATCTGAGGATATTTCCTTTTTCACCTTAGCCCTCTAAGGGCTTCCAAATATCACTTTGCCAATTCCACAAGAACTGTCTTAGCGAAAGGCTCCTTGAGGGGAAAGCTGTAACTCTGTGAGATGATTTCACAGAACACAACGAAGTTTCTCAGAAAGCTTCTTTCTCTTTCTTATCGGAGGATATTTCCTTTGGCCCTAGAGTCTTCAAAGGGATCCGAAATATCTGTTCTCAGATTCCACAGAAATAAGGCTAGCAAACAGATCCACGAAATACAGATGTAACTCTGTGAGGTGAATTAACAGAACACTAAGCAGTTTCTCAGAAAGCTTCTTTCCAGATTTCATCTGAGGATATTTCCTTTTTCACCATAGCCCTCTATGAGATTCCAAATATCACTTTGCCAATTCCAGAAGAACTGTCTTAGCGAAAGGCTCCTTGAGGGGAAAGCTGTAACTCGGTGAGATGATTTCACAGAGCACAACGAAATTTCTCAGAAAGCTTCTTTCTCTTTGTTATCGGAGGATATTTCCTTTGGCCCTATAGTCTTCAAAGGGATCCGAAATATCTGTTCTCAGATTCCACAGAAATAAGGCTAGCAAAGAGATCCACGAAATACAGATGTAACTCTGTGAGATGAATTAACAGAACACTAAGCAGTTTCTCAGAAATCTTCTTTCCAGATTTCATCTGAGGATATTTCCTTTTTCACCATAGCCCTCTATGGGCTTCCAAATATCACTTTGCCAATTCCACAAGAACTGTCTTAGCGAAAGGCTCCTTGAGTGGAAAGCTGTAACTCTGTGAGATGATTTCACTGAACACAACGAAGTTTCTCAGAAAGCTTCTTTCTCTTTGTTATCGGAGGATATTTCCTTTGGCCCTATAGTCTTCAAAGGGATCCGAAATATCTGTTCTCAGATTCTACAGAAATAATGCTAGCTAAGAGATCCACGAAATACAGATGTAACTCTGTGAGATGAATTAACAGAACACTGAGCAGTTTCAAAGAAAGCTTCTTTCCAGATTTCAACTGAGGATATTTCCTTTTTCACCATATCCCTCTAAGGGCTTCCAAATATCACTTTGAAAATTCCACAAGAACTCTCTTAGCGAAAGGCTCCTTGAGGGGAAAGCTGTAACTCTGTGAGATGATTTCACAGAACACAACGAAGTTTCTCAGAAAGCTTCTTTCTCTTTGTTATCGGAGGATATTTCCTTTGGCCCTATAGTCTTCAAAGGGATCCGAAATATCTGTTCTCAGATTCTACAGAAATAAGGCTAGTAAAGAGATCCACGAAATACAGATGTAACTCTGTGAGGTGAATTAACAGAACACTAAGCAGTTTCTCAGAAAGCTTCTTTCCAGATTTCATCTGAGTATGTTTCCTTTTTCACCATAGCCCTCTTTGGGCTTCCAAATATCACTTTGCCAATCCCACATGAACTGTCTTAGCGAAAGGCTCCTTGATGTGAAAGCTGTCACTCTGTGAGATGATTTCACAGAACACAACGAAGTTTCTCAGAAAACTTCTTTCTCTTTGTTATCGGAGGATATTTCCTTTGGCCCTATAGTCTTCAAAGGGATCCGAAATATCTGTTCTCAGATTCCACAGAAATAAGGCTAGCAAAGATATCCATGAAATACAGATGTAACTCTGTGATATGAATTAACAGAACACTAAACAGTTTCTCAGAAAGCTTCTCTCCAGATTTCATCTGAGGATATTTCCTTTTTCACCATAGCTCTCTATGGGCTTCCAAATATGAGTTTGCCAATTCCACAAGAACTGTCTTAGCGAAAGGCTCCTTGAGGGGAAAGCTGTAACTCTGTGAGATGATTTCACAGAACACAAAGTAGTTTCTCAGAAAGCTTCTTTCTCTTTGTTATCGGAGGATATTTCCTTTGGCCCTATAGTCTTCAAAGGGATCCGAAATATCTGTTCTCAGATTCTACAGAAACAAGGCTAGCAAAGACATCCACGAAATACAGATGTAACTCTGTGAGATGAATTAACAGAACACTAAGCAGTTTCCCAGAAACCTTCTTTCCAGATTTCATCTGAGGATATTTCCTTTTTCACCATAGCCCTCTATGTGCTTCCAAATATCACTTTGCCAATTCCACAAGAAATGTCTTAGCGAAAGGCTCCTTGAGGTGAAAGCTGTAACTCTGTGAGATGATTTCACAGAACACAACGAAGTATCTCAGAAAGCTTCTTTCTCTTTGTTATCGGAGGATATTTCCTTTGGCCCTATAGTCTTCAAAGGGATCCGAAATATCTGTTTTGAGATTCCACAGAAATAAGGCTAGCAAAGACATCCATGAAATACAGATGTAACTCTGTGAGATGAATTAACAGAACACTAAGCAGTTTCTCAGAAATCTTCTTTCCAGATTTCATCTGAGGATATTTCCTTTTTCACCATAGCCCTCTATGGGCTTCCAAATATCACTTTGCCAATTCCACAAGAACTGTCTTAGCGAAAGGCTCCTTGAGGGGAAAGCTGTAACTCTGTGAGATGATTTCAGAGAACACAACGAAGTTTCTCAGAAAGCTTCTTTCTCTTTGTTATCGGAGGATATTTCCTTTGGCCCTATAGTCTTCAAAGGGATCCGAAATATCTGTTCTCAGATTCCATAGAAATAAGGATAGCAAAGACATCCATGAAATACAGATGTAACTCTGTGAGATGAATTAACAGAACACTAAGCAGTTTCTCAGAAAGCTTCTTTCCAGATTTCATCTGAGGATATTTCCTTTTTCACCTTAGCCCTCTATGGGCTTCCAAATATCACTTTGCCAATTCCACAAGAACTGTCTTAGCGAAAGGCTCCTTGAGGGGAAAGCTGTAACTCTGTGAGATGATTTCACAGAACACAACGAAGTTTCTCAGAAAGCTTCTTTCTCTTTCTTATCGCAGGATATTTCCTTTGGCCCTATAGTCTTCAAAGGGATCCGAAATATCTGTTCTCAGATTCCACAGAAATAAGGCTAGCAAACAGATCCACGAAATACAGATGTAACTCTGTGAGGTGAATTAACAGAACACTAAGCAGTTTCTCAGAAAGCTTCTTTCCAGATTTCATCTGAGGATATTTCCTTTTCACCATAGCCCTCTATGAGCTTCCAAATATCACTTTGCCAATTCCACAAGAACTGTCTTAGCGAAAGGCTCCTTGAGGGGAAAGCTGTAACTCTGTGAGATGGTTTCACAGAACACAACGAAATTTCTCAGAAAGCTTCTTTCTCTTTGTTATCGGAGGATATTTCCTTTGGCCCTATAGTCTTCAAAAGGATCCGAAATATCTGTTCTCAGATTCCACAGAAATAAGGCTAGCAAAGAGATCCACGAAATACTGATGTCACTCTGTGAGATGAATTAACAGAACACTAAGCAGTTTCTCAGAAAGCTTCTTTCCAGATTTCATCTGAGGATATTTCCTTTTTCACCATAGCCCTCTATGGGCTTCCAAATATCACCTTGCCAATTCCACAAGAACTGTCTTAGCGAATGGCTCTTTGAGGGGAAAGCTGTAACTCTGTGAGATGATTTCACAGAACACAAAGAAGTTTCTCAGAAAGCCTCTTTCTCTTTGTTATCGGAGGATATTTCCTTTGGCCCTATAGTCGTCAAAGGGATCCGAAATATCTGTTCTCAGATTCTACAGAAATAAGGCTAGCAAAGATATCAACGAAATACAGATGTAACTCTCTGAGGTGAATTAACAGAAAACTAAGCAGTTTCTCAGAAAGCTTCTTTCCAGATTTCATCTGAGTATATTTCCTTTTTCACCGTAGCACTCTATGGGCTTCCAAATATCACTTTGCCAATTCCACAAGAACTGTCTTAGCGAAAGGCTCCTTGAGGGGAAAGCTGTAACTCTGTGAGATGATTTCACAGAACACTACGAAGTTTCTCAGAAAGCTTCTTTCTCTTTGTTATCGGAGGACATTTCCTTTGGCCCTATAGTCTTCAAAGGGATCCGAAATATCTGCTCTCAGATTCCACAGAAATAAGGCTAGCAAAGAGCTCCACGAAATACAGATGTAACTCTGTGAGATGAATTAACAGAACACTAAGCAGTTTCTCAGAAAGCTTCTTTCCAGATTTCATCTGAGGATATTTCCTTTTTCACCATAGCCCTCTATGGGCTTCCAAATATCACTTTGCCAATTCCACAAGAACTGTCTTAGCGAAAGGCTCCTTGAGGGGAAAGCTGAAACTCTGTGAGATGATTTCACAGAACACAACGAAGTTTCTCAGAAAGCTTCTTTCCCTTTGTTATCGGAGGATATTTCCTTTGGCCCTATAGTCTTCAAAGGGATCCGAAATATCTGATCTCAGATTCCACAGAAATAAGGCTAGCAAAGAGATCCACGAAATACAGATGTGACTCTGTGAGATGAATTAACAGAACACTAAGCAGTTTCTCAGAAAGCTTCTTTCCAGATTTCATCTGAGGATATTTCCTTTTTCACCGTAGCCCTCTATGGGCTTCCAAATATCACTTTCCCAATTCCACAAGAACTGTCTTAGCGAAAGGCTACTTGAGGGGAAAGCTGTAACTCTGTGAGATGATTTCACAGAACACAACGAAGTTTCTCAGAAAGCTTCTTTCTCTTTGTTATCGGAGGATATTTCCTTTGGCCCTATAGTCTTCAAAGGGATCTGAAATATCTGTTCTCAGATTCTACAGAAATAAGGCTAGCAAAGAGATCCACGAAATACAGATGTAACTTTGTGAGGTGAATTAACAGAACACTAAGCAGTTTCTCAGAAAGCTTCTTTCCAGATTTCAGCTGAGTATATTTCCTTTTTCACCATAGCCCTCTATGGGCTTCCATATATCACTTTGCCAATTCCACAAGAACTGTCTTAGCGAAAGGCTCCTTGAGGGGAAAGCTGTAACTCTGTGAGATGATTTCACAGAACACAACGAAGGTTCTCAGAAAGCTTCTTTCTCTTTGTTATCAGAGGATATTTCCTTTGGCCCTATAGTCTTCAAAGGGATCCGAAATATCTGTTCTCAGATTCCATAGAAATAAGGATAGCAAAGACATCCATGAAATACAGATGAAACTCTGTGAGATGAATTAACAGAACACTAAGCAGTTTCTCAGAAAGCTTCTTTCCAGATTTCATCTGAGGATATTTCCTTTTTCACCTTAGCCCTCTAAGGGCTTCCAAATATCACTTTGCCAATTCCACAAGAACTGTCTTAGCGAAAGGCTCCTTGAGGGGAAAGCTGTAACTCTGTGAGATGATTTCACAGAACACAACGAAGTTTCTCAGAAAGCTTCTTTCTCTTTCTTATCGGAGGATATTTCCTTTGGCCCTAGAGTCTTCAAAGGGATCCGAAATATCTGTTCTCAGATTCCACAGAAATAAGGCTAGCAAACAGATCCACGAAATACAGATGTAACTCTGTGAGGTGAATTAACAGAACACTAAGCAGTTTCTCAGAAAGCTTCTTTCCAGATTTCATCTGAGGATATTTCCTTTTTCACCATAGCCCTCTATGAGATTCCAAATATCACTTTGCCAATTCCAGAAGAACTGTCTTAGCGAAAGGCTCCTTGAGGGGAAAGCTGTAACTCGGTGAGATGATTTCACAGAGCACAACGAAATTTCTCAGAAAGCTTCTTTCTCTTTGTTATCGGAGGATATTTCCTTTGGCCCTATAGTCTTCAAAGGGATCCGAAATATCTGTTCTCAGATTCCACAGAAATAAGGCTAGCAAAGAGATCCACGAAATACAGATGTAACTCTGTGAGATGAATTAACAGAACACTAAGCAGTTTCTCAGAAATCTTCTTTCCAGATTTCATCTGAGGATATTTCCTTTTTCACCATAGCCCTCTATGGGCTTCCAAATATCACTTTGCCAATTCCACAAGAACTGTCTTAGCGAATGGCTCTTTGAGGGGAAAGCTGTAACTCTGTGAGATGATTTCACAGAACACAACGAAGTTTCTCAGAAAGCCTCTTTCTCTTTGTTATCGGAGGATATTTCCTTTGGCCCTATAGTCGTCAAAGGGATCCGAAATATCTGTTCTCAGATTCTACAGAAATAAGGCTAGCAAAGAGATCCACGAAATACAGATGTAACTCTCTGAGGTGAATTAACAGAAAACTAAGCAGTTTCTCAGAAAGCTTCTTTCCAGATTTCATCTGAGTATATTTCCTTTTTCACCGTAGCACTCTATGGGCTTCCAAATATCACTTTGCCAATTCCACAAGAACTGTCTTAGCGAAAGGCTCCTTGACGGGAAAGCTGTAACTCTGTGAGATGATTTCACAGAACACTACGAAGTTTCTCAGAAAGCTGCTTTCTCTTTGTTATCGGAGGACATTTCCTTTGGCCCTATAGTTTTCAAAGGGATCCGAAATATCTGTTCTCAGATTCCATAGAAATAATGCTAGCAAAGACATCCATGAAATAAAGATGTAACTCTGTGAGATGAATTAAAAGAACACTAAGCAGTTTCTCAGAAAGCTTCTTTCCAGATTTCATCTGAGGATATTTCCTTTTTCACCAGAGCCCTCTATGGGCTTCCAAATATCACTTTGCCAATTCCACAAGAACTGTCTTAGCGAAAGGCTCCTTGAGGGGAAATCTGCATCTCTGTGAGATGATTTCACAGAACACAACGAAGTTTCTCAGAAAGCTTCTTGCTCTTTGTTATCGGAGGATATTTCCTTTGGCCCTATAGTCTTCAAAGGGATCCGAAATATCTGTTCTCAGATTCCATAGAAAAAAGGATAGCAAACACATCCATGAAATACAGATGTAACTCTGTGAGATGAATTAACAGAACACTAAGCAGTTTCTCAGAAAGCTTCTTTCCAGATTTCATCTGAGGATATTTCCTTTTTCACCATAGCCCTCTATGGGCTTCCAAATATCACTTTGCCAATTCCACAAGAACTGTCTTAGCGAAAGGCTCCTTGAGGGGAAAGCTGTAACTCTGTGAGTTCATTTCACAGAACACAACGGAGTTTCTCAGAAAGCTTCTTTCTCTTTGTTATCGGAGGATATTTCCTTTGGCCCTATAGTCTTCAAAGGGATCCGAAATATCTATTCTCAGATTCCACAGAAATAAGCTAGCAAGGAGATCCACGAAATACTGATGTAACTCTGTGAGATGAATTAACAGAACACTAAGCAGTTTCTCAGAAAGCTTCTTTCCAGATTTCATCTGAGGATATTTCCTTTTTCACCGTAGCCCTCTATGTGCTTCCAAATATCACTTTGCCAATTCCACAAGAACTGTCTTAGCGAAAGGCTCCTTGAGGGGACAGCTGTAACTCTGTGAGATGATTTCACAGAACACAACGAAGTTTCTCAGAAAGCTTCTTTCTCTTTGTTATCGGAGGATATTTCCTTAGGCCCTATAGTCTTCAAAGGGATCCGAAATATCTGTTCTCAGATTCCACAGAAATAAGGCTTGCAAAGAGATCCACGGAATACAGATGTTACTCTGTGAGATGAATTAACAGAACACTAAGCAGTTTCTCAGAAAGCTTCTTTCCAGATTTCATCTGAGGATATATCCCTTTTCACCATAGCCCTCTAAGGGCTTCCAAATATCACTTTGCCAATACCACATGAACTGTCTTAGCGAAAGGCTCCTAGAGGGGAAAGCTGTAACTCTGTGAGTTCATTTCACAGAACAGAACGGAGTTTCTCAGAAAGCTTCTTTCTCTTTGTTATCGGAGGATATTTTCTTTGGCCCTATAGTCTTCAAAGGGATCCGAAATTTCTGTTCTCAGATTCCACAGAAATAAGGCTAGCAAAGAGATCCACGAAATACAGATGTAACTCTGTGAAATGAATTAACAGAACACTAAGCAGTTTCTCAGAAAGCTTCTTTCCAGATTTCATCTGAGGATATTTCCTTTTTCCCTTAGCCCTCTAAGGGCTTCCAAATATCACTTTGCCAATTCTACAAGAACTGTCTTAGCGAAAGGTTCCTTCAGGGGAAAGCTGTAACTGTGTGAGATGATTTCACAGAACACAACGAAGTTTCTCAGAAAGCTTCTTTCTCTTTGTTATCGGAGAATATTTCCTTTAGCCCTTTAGTCTTCACAGGGATCCGAAATATCTGTTCTCAGATTCTACAGAAATAAGGCTAGCAAAGAGATCCACGAAATACAGATGTAACTCTGTGAGATGAATTAACAGAACACTAAGCAGTTTCTCAGAAAGCTTCTTTCCAGATTTCATCTGAGGATAATTCCTTTTTCAACATAGCCCTCTATGGGCTTCCAAATATCACTTTGCCAATTCCACAAGAACTGTCTTAGCGAAAGGATCCTTGAGGGGAAAGCTGTAACTCTGTGAGATGATTTCACAGAACACAACGAAGTTTCTCAGAAAGCTTCTTTCTCTTTGTTATCGGAGGATATTTCCTTTGGCCCTATAGTCTTCAAAGGGATCCGAAATATCTCTTCTCAGATTCCATAGAAATAAGACTGGCAAAGACATCCATGAAATACAGATGTAACTCTGTAAGATGAATTAACAGAACACTAAGCAGTTTCTCAGAAAGCTTCTTTCCAGATTTCATCTGAGGATATTTCCTTTTTCACCATAGCCCTCTATGGGCTTCCAAATATCACTTTGCCAATTCCACAAGAACTGTCTTAGCGAAAGTCTCCTTGAGGGGAAAGCTGTAACTCTGTGAGATGATTTCACAGAACACAACGAAGTTTCTCAGAAAGCTTCTTTCTCTTTGTTATCGGAGGATATTTCCTTTGGACCTATGGTCTTCAAAGGGATCCGAAATATCTGTTCTCAGATTCCACAGAAATAAGGCTAGCAAAGAGATCCACGAAATACAGATGTAACTCTGTGAGATGAATTAAGAGAACACTAAGCAGTTTCTCAGAAAGCTTCTTTCCAGATTTCATCTGAGGATATTTCCTTTTTCACCATAGCCTTCTACGGGCTTCCAAATATCACTTTGCCAATTCCACAAGAACTGTCTTATCGAAAGGCTCCTTGAGGGGAAATCTGTATATCTGTGAGATGATTTCACAGAACACAAGGAAGTTTCTCAGAAAGCTTCTTTCTCTTTGTTATCGGAGGATATTTCCATTGGCCCTATAGTCTTCAAAGGGATCCGAAATATCTGTTCTCAGATTCCACAGAAATAAGGCTAGCAAAGACATCCACGAAATACTAATGTAACTCTGTGAGATGAATTAACAGAACACTAAGCAGTTTCTCAGAAAGCTTCTTTCCAGATTTCATCTTAGGATATTTCCTTTTTCACCATAGCCCTCTATGGGCTTCCAAATATCACTTTGCCAATTCCACAAGAACTGTCTTAGCGAAAGGCTCCTTGAGGGGAAAGCTGTAACTTTGTGAGTTCATTTCACAGAACACAACGGAGTTTCTCAGAAAGCGTCTTTCTCTTTGTTATCGGAGGATATTTCCTTTGGCCCTATAGTCTTCAAAGGGATCCGAAATATCTGTTCTCAGATTCCATAGAAATAATGCTAGCAAAGATCCATGAAATACAGATGTAACTCTGTGAGATGAATTAACAGAACACTAAGCAGTTTCTCAGAAAGTTTCTTTCCAGATATCATCTGAGGATATTTTCTTTTTCACCATAGCCCTCTACGGCCTTCCAAATATCACTTTGCCAATTCCACAAGAACTGTCTTAGCGAAAGGCTCCTTGAGGGGAAAGCTGTAACTCTGTGAGTTCATTTCACAGAACAGAACGGAGTTTCTCAGAAAGCTTCTTTCTCTTTGTTATCGGAGGATATTTCCTTTGGCCCTATAGTCTTCAAAGGGATCCGAAATATCTGTTCTCAGATTCCACAGAAATAAGGCTAGCAAAGAGATCCATGAAATACAGATGTAACTCTGTGAGATGAATTAACAGAACACTAAGCAGTTTCTCAGAAAGCTTCTTTCCAGATTTCATATGAGGATATTTCCTTTTTCCCTTAGCCCTCTAAGGGCTTCCAAATATCACTTTGCCAATTCTACAAGAACTGTCTTAGCGAAAAGTTCCTTGAGGGGAAAGCTGTAACTGTGTGAGATGATTTCACAGAACACAACGAAGTTTCTCAGAAAGCTTCTTTCTCTTTGTTATCGGAGAATATTTCCTTTAGCCCTTTAGTCTTCACAGGGATCCGAAATATCTGTTCTCAGATTCTACAGAAATAAGGCTAGCAAAGAGATCCACGAAATACAGATGTAACTCTGTGAGATGAATTAACAGAACACTAAGCAGTTTCTCAGAAAGCTTCTTTCCAGATTTCATCTGAGGATAATTCCTTTTTCACCATAGCCCTCTATGGTCTTCCAAATATCACTTTGCCAATTCCACAAGAACTGTCTTAGAGAAAGGCTCCTTGAGGGGAAAGCTGTAACTCTGTGAGATGATTTCACAGAACACAACGAAGTTTCTCAGAAAGCTTCTTTCTCTTTGTTATCGGAGGATATTTCCTTTGGCCCTATAGTCTTCAAAGGGATCCGAAATATCTGTTCTCAGATTCCATAGAAATAAGGCTGGCAAAGACATCCATGAAATACAGATGTAACTCTGTGAGATGAATTAACAGAACACTAAGCAGTTTCTCAGAAAGCTGCTTTCCAGATTTCATCTGAGGATATTTCCTTTTTCACCATAGCCCTCTATGGGCTTCCAAATATCACTTTGCCAATTCCACAAGAACTGTCTTAGCGAAAGGCTCCTTGAGGGGAAAGATGTAACTCTGTGAGATGATTTCACAGAACACAACGAAGTTTCTCAGAAAGCTTCTTTCTCTTTGTTATCGGAGGATATTTCCTTTGGACCTATAGTCTTCAAAGGGATCCGAAATATCTGTTCTCAGATTCCACAGAAATAAGGCTAGCAAAGAGATCCACGAAATACAGATGTAACTCTGTGAGATGAATTAAGAGAACACTAAGCAGTTTCTCAGAAAGCTTCTTTCCAGATTTCATCTGAGGATATTTCCTTTTTCACCATAGCCCTCTACGGGCTTCCAAATATCACTTTGCCAATTCCACAAGAACTGTCTTAGCGAAAGGCTCCTTGAGGGGAAATCTGTATATCTGTGAGATGATTTCACAGAACACAAGGAAGTTTCTCAGAAAGCTTCCTTCTCTTTGTTATCGGAGGATATTTCCATTGGCCCTATAGTCTTCAAAGGGATCCGAAATATCTGTTCTCAGATTCCACAGAAATAAGGCTAGCAAAGACATCCACGAAATACTAATGTAACTCTGTGAGATGAATTAACAGAACACTAAGCAGTTTCTCAGACAGCTTCTTTCCAGATTTCATCTGAGGATATTTCCTTTTTCACCATAGCCCTCTATGGGCTTCCAAATATCACTTTGCCAATTCCACAAGAACTGTCTTAGCGAAAGGCTCCTTGAGGGGAAAGGTGTAACTTTGTGAGTTCATTTCACAGAACACAACGGAGTTTCTCAGAAAGCTTCTTTCCCTTTGTTATCGGAGGATATTTCCTTTGGCCCTATAGTCTTCAAAGGGATCCGAAATATCTGTTCTCAGATTCCATAGAAATAATGCTAGCAAAGACATCCATGAAATACAGATGTAACTCTGTGAGATGAATTAACAGAACACTAAGCAGTTTCTCAGAAAGTTTCTTTCCAGATATCATCTGAGGATATTTTCTTTTTCACCATAGCCCTCTACGGGCTTCCAAATATCACTTTGCCAATTCCACAAGAACTGTCTTAGCGAAAGGCTCCTTGAGGGGAAAGCTGTAACTCTGTGAGATGATTTCACAGAACACAACGAAGTTTCTCAGAAAGCTTCTTTCTCTTTGTTATCGGAGGATATTTCCTTTGGCCCTATAGTCTTCAAAGGGAACCGAAATATCTGTTCTCAGATTCCATAGAAATAAGGCTCGCAAAGACATCCATGAAATACAGATGTAACTCTGTGAGATAAATTAACAGAACACTAAGCAGTTTCTCAGAAAGCTTCTTTCCAGATTTCATCTGAGGATATTTCCTTTTTCACCATAGCCCTCTATGGGCTTCCAAATATCACTTTGCCAATTCCACAAGAACTGTCTTAGCGAAAGTCTCCTTGAGGGGAAAGCTGTAACTCTGTGAGATGATTTCACAGAACACAACGAAGTTTCTCAGAAAGCTTCTTTCTCTTTGTTATCGGAGGATATTTCCTTTGGCCCTATAGTCTTCAAAGGGATCCGAAATATCTGTTCTCAGATTCCACAGATATAAGGCTAGCAAAGAGATCCACGAAATACAGATGTAACTCTGTGAGATGAATTAAGAGAACACTAAGCAGTTTCTCAGAAAGCTTCTTTCCAGATTTCATCTGAGGATATTTCCTTTTTCACCATAGCCCTCTACGGGCTTCCAAATATCACTTTGCCAATTCCACAAGAACTGTCTTATCGAAAGGTTCCTTGAGGGGAAATCTGTATATCTGTGAGATGATTTCACAGAACACAAGGAAGTTTCTCAGAAAGCTTCTTTCTCTTTGTTATCGGAGGATATTTCCATTGGCCCTATAGTCTTCAAAGGGATCCGAAATATCTGTTCTCAGATTCCACAGAAATAAGGCTAGCAAAGACATCCACGAAATACTAATGTAACTCTGTGAGATGAATTAACAGAACACTAAGCAGTTTCTCAGAAAGCTTCTTTCCAGATTTCATCTGAGGATATTTCCTTTTTCACCATAGCCCTCTATGGGCTTCCAAATATCACTTTGCCAATTCCACAAGAACTGTCTTAGCGAAAGGCTCCTTGAGGGGAAAGCTGTAACTTTGTGAGTTCATTTCACAGAACACAACCGAGTTTCTCAGAAAGCTTCTTTCTCTTTGTTATCGGAGGATATTTCCTTTGGCCCTATAGTCTTCAAAGGGAACCGAAATATCTGTTCTCAGATTCCACAGAAATAAGGCTAGCAAAGAGATCCACGAAATACAGATGTAACTCTGTGAGATGAATTAACAGAACACTAAGCAGTTTCTCAGAAAGCTTCTTTCCAGATTTCATCTGAGGATATTTCCTTTTTCACCATAGCCCTCTATGGGCTTCCAAGTATCACTTTGCCAATTCCACAAAAACTGTCTTAGCGAAAGGCTCCTTGAGGGGAAAGCTGTATCTCTGTGAGATGATTTCACAGAACACAACGAAGTTTCTCAGAAAGCTGCTTTCTCTTTGTTATCGGATTATATTTCCTTTGGCCCTATAGTCTTCAAAGGGATCCGAAATATCTGTTCTCAGATTCCACAGAAATAAGGCTAGCAAAGAGATCCACGAAATACAGATGTAACTCTGTGAGATGAATTAACAGAACACTAAGCAGTTTCTCAGAAAGCTTCTGTCCAGATTTCATCTGAGGATATTTCCTTTTTCACCACAGCCCTCTATGGTCTTCCAAATATCACTTTGCCAATTCCACAAGAACTGTCTTAGCGAAAGGCTCCTTGAGGGGAAAGCTGTAACTCTGTGAGATGATTTCACAGAACACAACGAAGTTTCTCAGAAAGCTTCTTTCTCTTTGTTATCGGTGGATATTTCCTTTGGCCCTATAGTCTTCAAAGGGATCCGAAATATCTGTTCTCAGATTCCACAGAAATAAGGCTAGCAAAGACATCCACGAAATACTAATGTAACTCTGTGAGATGAATTAACAGAACACTAAGCAGTTTCTCAGAAAGCTTCTTTCCAGATTTCATCTGAGGATATTTCCTTTTTCCCTTAGCCCTCTAAGGGCTTCCAAATATCTCTTTGCCAATTCCACAAGAACTGTCTTAGCGAAAGTCTCCTTGAGGGGAAAGCTGTAACTCTGTGAGATGATTTCACAGAACACAACGAAGTTTCTCAGAAAGCTTCTTTCTCTTTGTTATCGGAGGATATTTCCTTTGGACCTATGGTCTTCAAAGGGATCCGAAATATCTGTTCTCAGATTCCACAGAAATAAGGCTAGCAAAGAGATCCACGAAATACAGATGTAACTCTGTGAGATGAATTAAGAGAACACTAAGCAGTTTCTCAGAAAGCTTCTTTCCAGATTTCATCTGAGGATATTTCCTTTTTCACCATAGCCTTCTACGGGCTTCCAAATATCACTTTGCCAATTCCACAAGAACTGTCTTATCGAAAGGCTCCTTGAGGGGAAATCTGTATATCTGTGAGATGATTTCACAGAACACAAGGAAGTTTCTCAGAAAGCTTCTTTCTCTTTGTTATCGGAGGATATTTCCATTGGCCCTATAGTCTTCAAAGGGATCCGAAATATCTGTTCTCAGATTCCACAGAAATAAGGCTAGCAAAGACATCCACGAAATACTAATGTAACTCTGTGAGATGAATTAACAGAACACTAAGCAGTTTCTCAGAAAGCTTCTTTCCAGATTTCATCTGAGGATATTTCCTTTTTCACCATAGCCCTCTATGGGCTTCCAAATATCACTTTGCCAATTCCACAAGAACTGTCTTAGCGAAAGGCTCCTTGAGGGGAAAGCTGTAACTTTGTGAGTTCATTTCACAGAACACAACGGAGTTTCTCAGAAAGCTTCTTTCTCTTTGTTATCGGAGGATATTTCCTTTGGCCCTATAGTCTTCAAAGGGAACCGAAATATCTGTTCTCAGATTCCACAGAAATAAGGCTAGCAAAGAGATCCACGAAATACAGATGTAACTCTGTGAGATGAATTAACAGAACACTAAGCAGTTTCTCAGAAAGCTTCTTTCCAGATTTCATCTGAGGATATTTCCTTTTTCACCATAGCCCTCTATGGGCTTCCAAGTATCACTTTGCCAATTCCACAAAAACTGTCTTAGCGAAAGGCTCCTTGAGGGGAAAGCTGTATCTCTGTGAGATGATTTCACAGAACACAACGAAGTTTCTCAGAAAGCTGCTTTCTCTTTGTTATCGGATTATATTTCCTTTGGCCCTATAGTCTTCAAAGGGATCCGAAATATCTGTTCTCAGATTCCACAGAAATAAGGCTAGCAAAGAGATCCACGAAATACAGATGTAACTCTGTGAGATGAATTAACAGAACACTAAGCAGTTTCTCAGAAAGCTTCTGTCCAGATTTCATCTGAGGATATTTCCTTTTTCACCACAGCCCTCTATGGTCTTCCAAATATCACTTTGCCAATTCCACAAGAACTGTCTTAGCGAAAGGCTCCTTGAGGGGAAAGCTGTAACTCTGTGAGATGATTTCACAGAACACAACGAAGTTTCTCAGAAAGCTTCTTTCTCTTTGTTATCGGAGGATATTTCCTTTGGCCCTATAGTCTTCAAAGGGATCCGAAATATCTGTTCTCAGATTCCACAGAAATAAGGCTAGCAAAGAGATCCACGAAATAAAGATGTAACTCTGTGAGATGAATTAACAGAACACTAAGCAGTTTCTCAGAAAGCTTCTTTCCAGATTTCATCTGAGGATATTTCCTTTTTCACCATAGTTCTCTATGGGCTTCCAAATATCACTTTGCCAATTCCACAAGAACTGTCTTAGCGAAAGGCTCCTTGAGGGGAAAGCTGTAACTCTGTGAGATGATTTCACAGAACCCAACGAATTTCTCAGAAAGCTGCTTTCTCTTTGTTATCAGAGGATATTTCCATTGGCCCTATAGTCTTCAAAGGGATCCGAAATATCTGTTCTCAGATTCCACAGAAATAAGGCTAGCAAAGACATCCACGAAATACTAATGTAACTCTGTGAGATGAATTAACAGAACACTAAGCAGTTTCTCAGAAAGCTTCTTTCCAGATTTCATCTGAGGATATTTCCTTTTTCCCTTAGCCCTCTAAGGGCTTCCAAATATCTCTTTGCCAATTCCACAAGAACAGTCTTAGCGAAAGGCTCCTTGAGGGGAAAGCTGCAACTCTGTGAGATGGTTTCACAGAACACAACGAAATTTCTCAGAAAGCTTTTTTCTCTTTGTTATCGGAGGATATTTCCTTTAGCCCTTTAGTCTTCAAAGGGATCCGAAATATCTGTTCTCAGATTCTACAGAAATAAGGCTAGCAAAGACATCCACGAAATACAGATGTAACTCTGTGAGATGAATTAAAAGAACACTAAGCAGTTTCTCGGAAAGCTTCTTTCCAGATTTCATCTGAGGATATTTCCTTTTTCAACCTAGCCCTCTATGGGCTTCCAAATATCACTTTGCCAATTCCACAACAACTGTCTTAGCGAAAGGCTCCTTGAGGGGAAAGCTGTAACTCTGTGAGTTCATTTCACAGAACACAACGGAGTTTCTCAGAAAGCTTCTTTCTCTTTGTTATCAGAGGATATTTCCTTTGGCCCTATAGTCTTCAAAGGGATCCGAAATATCTGTTCTCAGATTCCACAGAAATAAGGCAAGCAAGGAGATCCACGAAATACAGATGTAACTCTGTGAGATGAATTAACAGAACACTAAGCAGTTTCTCCAAAAGCTTCTTTCCAGATTTCATCTGAGGATAATTCCTTTTTCACCATAACCCTCTAAGGGCTTCCAAATATCACTTTGCCAATTCCACAAGAACTGTCTTAGCGAAAGGCTCCTTGAGGGGAAAGCTGTAACTCTGTGAGATGATTTCACAGAACACAACGAAGTTTCTCAGAAAGCTTCTTTCTCTTTGTTATCGGAGGATATTTCCTTTGGCCCTATAGTCTTCAAAGGGATCCGAAATATCTGTTCTCAGATTCCATAGAAATAATGCTAGCAAAGACATCCATGAAATACAGATGTAACTCTGTGAGATGAATGAACAGAACACTAAGCAGTTTCTCAGAAAGCTTCTTTCCAGATTTCCTCTGAGGATATTTCCTTTTTCACCATAGCCCTCTACGGGCTTCCAAATATCACTTTCCCAATTCACCAAGAACTGTCTTAGCGAAAGGCTCCCTGAGGGGAAAGCTGTATCTCTGTGAGATGATTTCACAGAACACAACGAAGTTTCTCAGAAAGCTTCTTTCTCTTTGTTATCGGAGGATATTTCCTTTGGCCTTATAGTCTTCAAAGGGAACCGAAATATCTGTTCTCAGATTCCACAGAAATAAGGCTAGCAAAGAGAACCACGAAATACTAATGTAACTCTGTGAGATGAATTAACAGAACACTAAGCAGTTTCTCAGAAAGCTTCTTTCCAGATTTCATCTGAGGATATTTCCTTTTTCACCATAGGCCTCTATGGACTTCCAAATATCACTTTGCCAATTCCACAAGAACTGTCTTAGCGAAAGGCTCCTTGAGGGGAAAGCTGTAACTCTGTGAGTTCATTTCACAGAATACAACAGAGTTTCTCAGAGAGCTTCTTTCTCTTTGTTATCGGAGGATATTTCCTTTGGCCCTATAGTCTTCAAAGGGATCCGAAATATCTGTTCTCAGATTCCACAGAAATAAGGCTAGCAAGGAGATCCACGAAATACAGATGTAACTCTGTGAGATGAATTAACAGAACACTAAGCAGTTTCTCAGAAAGCTTCTTTCCAGATTTCATCTGAGGATATTTCCTTTTACACCACAGCCCTCTATGTGCTTCCAAATATCACTTTGCCAATTGCATAAAAACTGTCTTAGCGAAAGGCTCCTTTAGGGGACAGCTGTAACTCTGTGAGATGATTTCACAGAATACAACGAAGTTTCTAAGAAACCTTCTTTCTCTTTGTTATCGGAGGATATTTCCTTTGGCCCTATAGTCTTCAAAGGGATCCGAAATATCTGTTCTCAGATTCCACAGAAATAAGGCTAGCAAAGAGATCCACGGAATACAGATGTAACACTGTGAGATGAATTAACAGAACACTAAGCAGTTTCTCAGAAAGCTTCTTTCCAGATTTCATCTGAGGATATTTCTTTTTTCCCTTAGCCCTCTAAGGGCTTCCAAATATCACTTTGCCAATTCTACAAGAACTGTCTTAGCGAAAGGCTCCTTGAGGGGAAAGCTGTAACTCTGTGAGATGATTTCACAGAACACAACGAAGTTTCTCAGAAAGCTTCTTTCTCTTTGTTATCGGAGGATATTTCCTTTGGCCCTATAGTCTTCAAAGGGATCCGAAATATCTGTTCTCAGATTTCACAGAATTAAGGCTAGCAAAGAGATCCACGAAATACAGATGTAACTCTGTGAGATGAATTAAGAGAACACAAAGCAGTTTCTCAGAAATCTTCTTTCCAGATTTCATCTGAGGATATTTCCTTTTTCACCATAGCCCTCTACGGGCTTCCAAATATCACTTTGTCAATTCCACAACAATGGTCTTAGCGAAGGGCTCCTTGAGGGGAAATCTGTATCTCTGTGAGATGATTTCAAAGAACAAAACGAAGTTTCTCTGAAAGCTTCTTTCTCTTTGTTATCGGAGGATATTTCCTTTGGCCCTGTAGTCTTCAAAGGGATCCGAAATATCTGTTCTCAGATTCCACAGAAATAAGGCTAGCAAAGAGATCCACGAAATACAGATGTAACTCTGTGAGATGATTTCACAGAACACAACGAAGTTTCACAGAAAGCTTCTTTCTCTTTGTTATCGGAGGATATTTCCTTTGGCCCTATAGTCTTCAAGGGGATCCGAAATATCTTTTCTCAGATTCCACAGAAATAAGGCTGGCAAAGACATCCATGAAATACAGATGTAACTCTGTGAGATGAATTAAAAGAACACTAAGCAGTTTCTCAGAAAGCTTCTTTCCAGATTTCATCTGAGGATATTTCCTTTTTCACCATAGCCCTCTATGTGCTTCCAAATATCACTTTGCCAATTCCACAAGAACTGTCTTAGCGAAAGGCTCCTTGAGGGGAAAGCTGTAACTCTGTGAGATGATTTCACAGAACACAACGAAGTTTCTCAGAAAGCTTCTTTCTCTTTGTTATCGGGGGATATTTCCTTTAGCCCTTTAGTCTTCACAGGGATCCGAAATATCTGTTCTCAGATTCTACAGAGATAAGGCTAGCAAAGAGATCCACGAAATACAGATGTAACTCTGTGAGATGAATTAACAGAACACTAAGCAGTTTATCAGAAAGCTTCTTTCCAGATTTCATCTGAGGATATTTCCTTTTTCAACATAGCCCTCTATGGGCTTCCAAATATCACTTTGCCAATTCCACAAGAACTGTCTTAGCGAAAGGCTCCTTGAGGGGAAAGCTGTAACTCTGTGAGATGATTTCACAGAACACAACGAAGTTTCTCAGAAAGCTTCTTTCTCTCTTTTGTTATCGGAGGATATTTCCTTTGGCCCTATAGTCTTCAAAGGGATCCGAAATATCTGTTCTCAGATTCCATAGAAATAAGGCTGGCAAAGACATCCATGAAATACAGATGTAACTCTGTGAGATGAATTAACAGAACACTAAGCAGTTTCTCAGAAAGCTTCTTTCCAGATTTCATCTGAGGATATTTCCTTTTTCACCATAGCCCTCTATGGGCTTCCAAATATCACTTTGCCAATTCCACAAGAACTGTCTTAGCGAAAGGCTCCTTGAGGGGAAAGCTGTAACTCTGTGAGATGATTTCACAGAACACAACGAAGTTTCTCATAAAGCTTCTTTCTCTTTGTTATCGGAGGATATTTCCTTTGGACCTATAGTCTTCAAAGGGATCCGAAATATCTGTTCTCAGATTCCAGAGAAATAAGGCTAGCAAAGACATCCATGAAATACAGATGTAACTCTGTGAGATGAATTAACAGAACACTAAGCAGTTTCTCAGAAAGCTACTTTCCAGATTTCAACTGAGGATATTTCCTTTTTCACCATAGCCCTCTACGGGCTTCCAAATATCACTTTGCCAATTCCACAACATCTGTCTTAGCGAAAGGCTCCTTGAGGGGAAAGCTGTATCTCTGTGAGATGATTTCACAGAACACAACGAAGTTTCTCAGAAAGCTGCTTTCTCTTTGTTATGGGATTATATTTCCTTTGGCCCTATAGTCTTCAAAGGGATCCGAAATATCTGTTCTCAGATTCCACAGAAATAAGGCTAGCAAAGAGATCCACGAAATACAGATGTAACTCTGTGACATGAATTAACAGAACACTAAGCAGTTTCTCGGAAAGCTTCTGTCCAGATTTCATCTGAGGATATTTCCTTTTTCACCACAGCCCTCTATGGTCTTCCAAATATCACTTTGCCAATTCCACAAGAACTGTCTTAGCGAAAGGCTCCTTGAGGGGAAAGCTGTAACTCTGTGAGATGATTTCACAGAACACAACGAAGTTTCTCAGAAAGCTTCTTTCTCTTTGTTATCGGAGGATATTTCCTTTGGCCCTATAGTCTTCAAAGGGATCCGAAATATCTGTTCTCAGATTCCACAGAAATAAGGCTAGCAAAGAGATCCACGAAATAAAGATGTAACTCTGTGAGATGAATTAACAGAACACTAAGCAGTTTCTCAGAAAGCTTCTTTCCAGATTTCATCTGAGGATATTTCCTTTTTCACCATAGCCCTCTATGGGCTTCCAAATATCACTTTGCCAATTCCACAAGAACTGTCTTAGCGAAAGGCTCCTTGAGGGGAAAGCTGTAACTCTGTGAGATGATTTCACAGAACACAACGAAGTTTCTCAGAAAGCTTCTTTCATCGGAGGATATTTCTTTGGCCCTATAGTCTTCAAAGGGATCGGAAATATCTGTTCTCAGATTCCACAGAAATAAGGCTAGCAAAGAGATCCACGAAATACAGATGTAACTCTGTGAGATGAATTAACAGAACACTAAGCAGTTTCTCAGAAAGCTTCTGTCCAAATTTCATCTGAGGATATTTCCTTTTTCACCATAGGCCTCTATGGGCTTCCAAATATCACTTTGCCAATTCCACAAGAACTGTCTTAGCGAAAGGCTCCTTGAGGGGAAAGCTGTAACTCTGTGAGATGATTTCACAGAACACAACGAAGTTTCTCAGAAAGCTTCTTTCTCTTTGTTATCGGAGGATATTTGTTTGGCCCTATAGTCTTCAAAGGGATCGGAAATATCTGTTCTCAGATTCCACAGAAATAAGGCTAGCAAAGAGATCCACGAAATACAGATGTAACTCTGTGAGATGATTTCACAGAACACAACGAAGTTTCACAGAAAGCTTCTTTCTCTTTGTTATGGAGGATATTTCCTTTGGCCCTATAGTCTGCAAAGGGAACCGAAATATCTGTTCTCAGATTCCATAGAAATAAGGCTGGCAAAGACATCCATGAAATACAGATGTAACTCTGTGAGATGAATTAACAGAACACGGAGCAGTTTCTCAGAAATCTTCTTTCCAGATTTCATCTGAGGATATTTCCTTTTTCACCATAGCCCTCTATGGGCTTCCAAATATCACTTTGCCAATTCCACAAGAACTGTCTTAGCGAAAGGCTCCTTGAGGGGAAAGCATAAACTCTGTGAGTTTATTTCACAGAACACAACGGAGTTTCTCAGAAAGCTTCTTTCTCTTTGTTATCGGAGGATATTTCCTTTGGCCCTATAGTCTTCAAAGGGATCCGAAATATCTGTTCTCAGATTCCACAGAAATAAGGCTAGCAAGGAGATCCACGAAATACAGATGTAACTCTGTGAAATGAATTAACAGAACACTAAGCAGTTTCTCAGAAAGCTTCTTTCCAGATTTCATCTGAGGATATTTCCTTTTTCACCATAGCCCTCTATGGGCTTCCAAATATCACTTTGCCAATTCCACAAGAACTGTCTTAGCGAAAGGCTCCTTGAGGGGAAAGCTGTAACTCTGTGAGATGATTTCACAGAAAACAACGAAGTTTCTCAGAAAGCTTCTTTCATCGGAGGATATTTCTTTATCCCTATAGTCTTCAAAGGGATCCGAAATATCTGTTCTCAGATTCCACAGAAATAAGGCTAGCAAAGAGATCCACGAAATACAGATGTAACTCTGTGAGATGATTTCACAGAACACAACGAAGTTTCTCAGAAAGCTTCTTTCTCTTTGTTATCGGAGGATATTTCCTTTGGCCCTATAGTCTTCAAAGGGATCCGAAATATCTGTTCTCAGATTCCACAGAAATAAGGCTAGCAAAGAGATCCACGGAATACAGATGTTACTCTGTGAGATGAATTAACAGAACAGTAAGCAGTTTCTCAGAAAGATTCTTTCCAGGTTTCATCTGAGGATATTTCCTTTTTCACCATAGCCCTCTAAGGGCTTCCAAATATCACTTTGCCAATACCACATGAACTGTCTTAGCGAAAGGCTCCTTGAGGGGAAGCTGTAACTCTGTGAGATGATTTCACAGAACACCAAGAAGTTTCTCCGAAAGCTTCTTTCTCTTTGTTATCGGAGGATATTTCCTTTGGCCCTATAGTCTTCAAAGGCATCCGAAATATCTGTTCTCAGATTCCACAGAAATAAGGCAAGCAAAGAGATCCACGAAATACAGATGTAACTCTGTGAGATGAATTAACAGAACACTAAGCAGTTTCTCAGAAAGCTTCTTTCCAGATTTCATCTGAGGATATTTCCTTCTTCCCTTAGCCCTCTAAGGCCTTCCAAATATCACTTTGCCAATTCCACAAGAACTGTCTTAGCGAAAGGCTCCTTGAGGGGAAAGCTGTAACTCTGTGAGATGATTTCACAGAACACAACGAAGTTTCTCAGAAAGCTTCTTTCTCTTTGTTATCGGGGGATATTTCCTTTAGCCCTTTAGTCTTCACAGGGATCCGAAATATCTGTTCTCAGATTCTACAGAAATAAGGCTAGCAAAGGGATCCACGAAATACAGATGTAACTCTGTGAGATGAATTAACAGAACACTAAGCATTTTCTCAGAAAGCTTCTTTCCAGATTTCATCTGAGTATATTTCCTTTTTCATCATAGCCCTCTATGGGCTTCCAAATATCACTTTGCCAATTCCACAAGAACTGTCTTAGCGAAAGGTTCCTTGAGGGGAAAGCTGTAACTCTGTGAGATGATTTCACAGAACACCAAGAAGTTTCTCAGAAAGCTTCTTTCTCTGTGTTTTCGGAGGATATTTCCTTTGGCCCTATAGTCTTCAAAGGGATCCGAAATATCTGTTCTCAGATTCCACAGAAATAAGGCTAGCAAAGAGATCCACGAAATACAGATGTAACTCTGTGAGATGAATTAACAGAACACTAAGCAGTTTCTCAGATAGCTTCTTTCCAGATTTCATCTGAGGATATTTCCTTTTTCACCATAGCCCTAACTGGGCTTCCAAATATCACTTTGCCAATTCACAAGAACTGTCTTGGCGAAAGGCTCCTTGAGGGGAAAGCTGTAACTCTGTGAGATGATTTCACAGAACACAACGAAGTTTCTCAGAAAGCTTCTTTCTCTTTGTTATCGGAGGATATTTCCTTTGGCCCTATAGTCTTCAAAGGGATCGGAAATATCTGTTCTCAGATTCCACAGAAATAAGGCCAGCAAAGAGATCCACGAAATACAGATGTAACTCTGTGAGATGATTTCACAGAACACAACGAAGTTTCACAGAAACCTTCTTTCTCTTTGTTATCGGAGGTTATTTCCTTTGGCCCTATAGTCTTCAAAGGGAACCGAAATATCTGTTCTCAGATTCCATAGAAATAAGACTGGCAAAGACATCCGTGAAATACAGATGTAACTCTGTGAGATGAATTAACAGAACACTAAGCAGTTTCTCAGAAATCTTCTTTCCAGATTTCATCTGAGGATATTTCCTTTTTCACCATAGCCCTCTATGGGCTTCCAAATATCACTTTGCCAATTCCAAAGAACTGTCTTAGCGAAAGGCTCCTTGAGGGGAAAGCATAAACTCTGTGAGTTTATTTCACAGAACACAACGGA
Organism: Macaca nemestrina; assembly: GCF_043159975.1. Taxonomy (NCBI): domain Eukaryota; kingdom Metazoa; phylum Chordata; class Mammalia; order Primates; family Cercopithecidae; genus Macaca; species Macaca nemestrina. Next base: position 62,846,947 of record NC_092136.1, on the reverse strand, counting down.
GTTTCTCAGAAAGCTTCTTTCTCTTTGTTATCGGAGGATATTTCCTTTGGCCCTATAGTCTTCAAAGGGATCCGAAATATCTGTTCTCAGATTCCACAGAAATAAGGCTAGCAAGGAGATCCACGAAATACAGATGTAACTCTGTGAGATGAATTAACAGAACACTAAGCAGTTTCTCAGAAAGATTCATTCCACATTTCATCTGAGGATATTTCCTATTTCACCATAGCCCTCTATGGGCTTCCAAATATCACTTTGCCAATTCCACAAGAACTGTCTTAGCGAAAGGCCTCTTGAGGGGAAAGCTGTAACTCTGTGAGATGATTTCACAGAACACCAAGAAGTTTCTCAGAAAGCTTCTTTCTCTGTGTTTTCAGAGGATATTTCCTTTGGCCCTATAGTCTTCAAAGGGATCCGAAATATCTGTTCTCAGATTCCATAGAAATAAGGCTAGCAAAGAGATCCACTAAATACAGATGTAATTCTGTGAGATGAATTGACAGAACACTAAGCAGTTTCTCAGAAAGCTTCTTTCCAGATTTCATCTGAGGATATTTCCTTTTTCACCATAGCCCTCTAAGGGCTTCCAAATATCACTTTGCCAATTACACAAGAACTGTCTTAGCGAAAGGCTCCTTGAGGGGAAAGCTGTAACTCTGTGAGATGATTTCACAGAACACAACGAAGTTTCTCAGAAAGCTTCTTTCTCTTTGTTATCGGAGGATATTTCCTTTAGTCCTATAGTCTTCAAAGGGATCCGAAATATCTGTTCTCAGATTCTACAGACATAAGGCTAGCAAAGAGATCCACGAAATACAGATGTAACTCTGTGAGATGAATTAACAGAACACTAAGCAGTTTCTCAGAAAGCTTCTTTTCAGATTTCATCTGAGGATATTTCCTTTTTCACCATTGCCCTCTATGGGCTTCCAAATATCACTTTGCCAATTCCACAAGAACTGTCTTAGCGAAAGGCTCCTTGAGGGGAAAGCTGTAACTCTGTGAGATGATTTCACAGAAAACAACGAAGTTTCTCAGAAAGCTTCTTTCATCGGAGGATATTTCTTTGGCCCTATAGTCTTCAAAGGGATCCGAAATATCTGTTCTCAGATTCCACAGAAATAAGGCTAGCAAAGAGATCCACGAAATACAGATGTAACTCTGTGAGATGATTTCACAGAACACAACGAAGTTTCTCAGAAAGCTTCTTTCTCTTTGTTATCGGAGGATATTTCCTTTGGCCCTATAGTCTTCAAAGGGATCCGAAATATCTGTTCTCAGATTCCACAGAAATAAGGCTAGCAAAGAGATTCACGGAATACAGATGTTACTCTGTGAGATGAATTAACAGAACAGTAAGCAGTTTCTCAGAAAGATTCTTTCCAGGTTTCATCTGAGGATATTTCCCTTTTCACCATAGCCCTCTAAGGGCTTCCAAATATCACTTTGCCAATACCACATGAACTGTCTTCGCGAAAGGCTCCTTGAGGGGAAAGCTGTAACTCTGTGAGATGATTTCACAGAACACCAAGAAGTTTCTCCGAAAGCTTCTTTCTCTTTGTTATCGGAGGATATTTCCTTTGGCCCTATAGCCTTCAAAGGCATCCGAAATATCTGTTCTCAGATTCCACAGAAATAAGGCAAGCAAAGAGATCCACGAAATACAGATGTAACTCTGTGAGATGAATTAACAGAACACTAAGCAGTTTCTCAGAAAGATTCTTTCCAGATTTCATCTGAGGATATTTTCTTTTTCCCTTAGCCCTCTAAGGCCTTCCATATATCACTTTGCCAATTTCACAAGAACTGTTTTAGCGAAAGGCTCCTTGAGGGGAAAGATGTAACTCTGTGAGATGATTTCACAAAACACAACGAAATTTCTCAGAAAGCTTTTTTCTCTTTGTTATCGGAGGATATTTCCTTTGGCCCTATAGTCTTCAAAGGGATCCGTAATATCTGTTCTCAGATTCCACAGAAATAAGGCTCGCAAAGACATCCATGAAATACATATGTAACTCTGTGAGATGAATTAATAGAACACTAAGCAGTTTCTCAGAAATCTTCTTTCCAGATTTCATCTGAGGATATTTCCTTTTTCACCATAGGCCTCTATGGGCTTCCAAATATCACTTTGCCAATTCCACAAGAACTGTCTTAGCGAAAGGCTCCTTGAGGGGAAAGCATAAACTCTGTGAGTTTATTTCACAGAACACAACGGAGTTTCTCAGAAAGCTTCTTTCTCTTTGTTATCGGAGGATATTTCCTTTGGCCCTATAGTCTTCAAAGGGATCCGAAATATCTGTTCTCAGATTCCACAGAAATAAGGCTAGCAAAGAGATCCACGAAATACAGATGTAACTCTGTGAGATGAATTAACAGAACACTAAGCAGTTTCTCAGAAAGCTTCTTTCCAGATTTCATCTGAGGATATTTCCTTTTTCACCATAGCCCTCTATGGGCTTCCAAATATCACTTTGCCAATTCCACAAGAACTGTCTTAGCGAAAGGCTCCTTGAGGGGAAAGCTGTAACTCTGTGAGATGATTTCACAGAACACAACGAAGTTTCTCAGAAAGCTTCTTTCTCTTTGTTATCGGAGGATATTTCCTTTGGCCCTATAGTCTTCAAAGGGATCCGAAATATCTCTTCTCAGATTCCAGAGAAATAAGGCTAGCAAAGAGATCCACGAAATACAGATGTAACTCTGTGAGATGAATTAACAGAACACTAAGCAGTTTCTCAGAAAGCTTCTTTCCAGATTTCATCTGAGGATATTTCCTTTTTCACCATAGCCCTCTATGGGCTTCCAAATATCACTTTGCCAATTCCACAAGTACTGTCTTAGCGAAAGGTTCCTTGAGGGGAAAGCTGTAACTCTGTGAGATGATTTCACAGAACACCAAGAAGTTTCTCAGAAAGCTTCTTTCTCTGTGTTTTCGGAGGATATTTCCTTTGGCCCTATAGTCTTCAAAGGGATCCGAAATATCTGTTCTCAGATTCCACAGAAATAAGGCTTGCAAAGAGATCCACGAAATACAGATGTAACTCTGTGAGATGAATTGACAGAACACTAAGCAGTTTCTCAGAAAGCTTCTTTCCAGATTTCATCTGAGGATATTTTCTTTTTCACCATAGCCCTCTAAGGGCTTCCAAATATCACTTTGCCAATTCCACAAGAACTGTCTTAGCGAAAGGCTCCTTGAGGGGAAAGCACTAACTCTGTGAGATGATTTCACAGAACACAACGAAGTTTCTCATAAAGCTTCTTTCTCTTTGTTATCGGAGGATATTTCCTTTGGCCCTATAGTCTTCAAAGGGATCCGAAATATCTGTTCTCAGATTCCACAGAAATAAGGCTAGCAAAGAGATCCACGAAATACAGATGTAACTCTGTGAGATGAATTAACAGAACACTAAGCAGTTTCTCAGAAAGCTTCTTTCCAGATTTCATCTGAGGATATTTCCTTTTTCACCATAGCCCTCTCTGGGCTTCCAAATATCACTTTGCCAATTCACAAGAACTGTCTTAGCGAAAGGCTCCTTGAGGGGAAAGCTGTAACTCTGTGAGATGATTTCACAGAACACAACGAAGTTTCTCAGACAGCTTCTTTCATCGGAGGATATTTCTTTGGCCCTATAGTCTTCAAAGGGATCCGAAATATCTGTTCTCAGATTTCACAGAAATAAGGCTAGCAAAGAGATCCACGAAATACAGATGTAACTCTGTGAGATGAATTAACAGAACACTAAGCAGTTTCACAGAAAGTTTCTGTCCAGATTTCATTTGAGGATATTTCCTTTTTCAACATAGCCCTCTATGGGCTTCCAAATATCACTTTGCCAATTCCACAAGAACTGTCTTAGCGAAAGGCTCCTTGAGGGGAAAGCTGTAACTCTGTGAGATGATTTCACAGAACACAACGAAGTTTCTCAGAAAGCTTCTTTCTCTTTGTTATCGGAGGATATTTCCTTTGGCCCTATAGTCTTCAAAGGGATCCGAAATATCTGTTCTCAGATTCCACAGAAATAAGGCTAGCAAAGAGATCCACGAAATACATATGTAACTCTGTGAGATGAATTAACAGAACACTAAGCAGTTTCTCAGAAAGCTTCTTTCCAGATTTCATCTGAGGATATTTCCTTTTTCACCATAGCCCTCTATGGGCTTCCAAATATCACTTTGCCAATTCCACAAGAACTGTCTTAGCGAAAGGCTCCTTGAGGGGAAAGCTGTAACTCTGTGAGATGATTTCACAGAACACAACGAAGTTTCTCAGAAAGCTTCTTTCTCTTTGTTATCGGAGGATATTTCCTTTGGCCCTATAGTCTTCAAAGGGATCCGAAATATCTGTTCTCAGATTTCACAGAATTAAGGCTAGCAAAGAGATCCACGAAATACAGATGTAACTCTGTGAGATGAATTAAGAGAACACAAAGCAGTTTCTCAGAAATCTTCTTTCCAGATTTCATCTGAGGATATTTCCTTTTTCACCATAGCCCTCTACGGGCTTCCAAATATCACTTTGTCAATTCCACAACAATGGTCTTAGCGAAGGGCTCCTTGAGGGGAAATCTGTATCTCTGTGAGATGATTTCAAAGAACAAAACGAAGTTTCTCTGAAAGCTTCTTTCTCTTTGTTATCGGAGCATATTTCCTTTGGCCCTGTAGTCTTCAAAGGGATCCGAAATATCTGTTCTCAGATTCCACAGAAATAAGGCTAGCAAAGAGATCCACGAAATACAGATGTAACTCTGTGAGATGATTTCACAGAACACAACGAAGTTTCACAGAAAGCTTCTTTCTCTTTGTTATCGGAGGATATTTCTTTGGCCCTATAGTCTTCAAGGGGATCCGAAATATCTTTTCTCAGATTCCACAGAAATAAGGCTGGCAAAGACATCCATGAAATACAGATGTAACTCTGTGAGATGAATTAAAAGAACACTAAGCAGTTTCTCAGAAAGCTTCTTTCCAGATTTCATCTGAGGATATTTCCTTTTTCACCATAGCCCTCTATGTGCTTCCAAATATCACTTTGCCAATTCCACAAGAACTGTCTTAGCGAAAGGCTCCTTGAGGGGAAAGCTGTAACTCTGTGAGATGATTTCACAGAACACAACGAAGTTTCTCAGAAAGCTTCTTTCTCTTTGTTATCGGGGGATATTTCCTTTAGCCCTTTAGTCTTCACAGGGATCCGAAATATCTGTTCTCAGATTCTACAGAGATAAGGCTAGCAAAGAGATCCACGAAATACAGATGTAACTCTGTGAGATGAATTAACAGAACACTAAGCAGTTTATCAGAAAGCTTCTTTCCAGATTTCATCTGAGGATATTTCCTTTTTCAACATAGCCCTCTATGGGCTTCCAAATATCACTTTGCCAATTCCACAAGAACTGTCTTAGCGAAAGGCTCCTTGAGGGGAAAGCTGTAACTCTGTGAGATGATTTCACAGAACACAACGAAGTTTCTCAGAAAGCTTCTTTCTCTCTTTTGTTATCGGAGGATATTTCCTTTGGCCCTATAGTCTTCAAAGGGATCCGAAATATCTGTTCTCAGATTCCATAGAAATAAGGCTGGCAAAGACATCCATGAAATACAGATGTAACTCTGTGAGATGAATTAACAGAACACTAAGCAGTTTCTCAGAAAGCTTCTTTCCAGATTTCATCTGAGGATATTTCCTTTTTCACCATAGCCCTCTATGGGCTTCCAAATATCACTTTGCCAATTCCACAAGAACTGTCTTAGCGAAAGGCTCCTTGAGGGGAAAGCTGTAACTCTGTGAGATGATTTCACAGAACACAACGAAGTTTCTCATAAAGCTTCTTTCTCTTTGTTATCGGAGGATATTTCCTTTGGACCTATAGTCTTCAAAGGGATCCGAAATATCTGTTCTCAGATTCCAGAGAAATAAGGCTAGCAAAGACATCCATGAAATACAGATGTAACTCTGTGAGATGAATTAACAGAACACTAAGCAGTTTCTCAGAAAGCTACTTTCCAGATTTCAACTGAGGATATTTCCTTTTTCACCATAGCCCTCTACGGGCTTCCAAATATCACTTTGCCAATTCCACAACATCTGTCTTAGCGAAAGGCTCCTTGAGGGGAAAGCTGTATCTCTGTGAGATGATTTCACAGAACACAACGAAGTTTCTCAGAAAGCTGCTTTCTCTTTGTTATGGGATTATATTTCCTTTGGCCCTATAGTCTTCAAAGGGATCCGAAATATCTGTTCTCAGATTCCACAGAAATAAGGCTAGCAAAGAGATCCACGAAATACAGATGTAACTCTGTGACATGAATTAACAGAACACTAAGCAGTTTCTCGGAAAGCTTCTGTCCAGATTTCATCTGAGGATATTTCCTTTTTCACCACAGCCCTCTATGGTCTTCCAAATATCACTTTGCCAATTCCACAAGAACTGTCTTAGCGAAAGGCTCCTTGAGGGGAAAGCTGTAACTCTGTGAGATGATTTCACAGAACACAACGAAGTTTCTCAGAAAGCTTCTTTCTCTTTGTTATCGGAGGATATTTCCTTTGGCCCTATAGTCTTCAAAGGGATCCGAAATATCTGTTCTCAGATTCCACAGAAATAAGGCTAGCAAAGAGATCCACGAAATAAAGATGTAACTCTGTGAGATGAATTAACAGAACACTAAGCAGTTTCTCAGAAAGCTTCTTTCCAGATTTCATCTGAGGATATTTCCTTTTTCACCATAGCCCTCTATGGGCTTCCAAATATCACTTTGCCAATTCCACAAGAACTGTCTTAGCGAAAGGCTCCTTGAGGGGAAAGCTGTAACTCTGTGAGATGATTTCACAGAACACAACGAAGTTTCTCAGAAAGCTTCTTTCATCGGAGGATATTTCTTTGGCCCTATAGTCTTCAAAGGGATCGGAAATATCTGTTCTCAGATTCCACAGAAATAAGGCTAGCAAAGAGATCCACGAAATACAGATGTAACTCTGTGAGATGAATTAACAGAACACTAAGCAGTTTCTCAGAAAGCTTCTGTCCAAATTTCATCTGAGGATATTTCCTTTTTCACCATAGGCCTCTATGGGCTTCCAAATATCACTTTGCCAATTCCACAAGAACTGTCTTAGCGAAAGGCTCCTTGAGGGGAAAGCTGTAACTCTGTGAGATGATTTCACAGAACACAACGAAGTTTCTCAGAAAGCTTCTTTCTCTTTGTTATCGGAGGATATTTCCTTTGGCCCTATAGTCTTCAAAGGGATCGGAAATATCTGTTCTCAGATTCCACAGAAATAAGGCTAGCAAAGAGATCCACGAAATACAGATGTAACTCTGTGAGATGATTTCACAGAACACAACGAAGTTTCACAGAAAGCTTCTTTCTCTTTGTTATGGAGGATATTTCCTTTGGCCCTATAGTCTGCAAAGGGAACCGAAATATCTGTTCTCAGATTCCATAGAAATAAGGCTGGCAAAGACATCCATGAAATACAGATGTAACTCTGTGAGATGAATTAACAGAACACGGAGCAGTTTCTCAGAAATCTTCTTTCCAGATTTCATCTGAGGATATTTCCTTTTTCACCATAGCCCTCTATGGGCTTCCAAATATCACTTTGCCAATTCCACAAGAACTGTCTTAGCGAAAGGCTCCTTGAGGGGAAAGCATAAACTCTGTGAGTTTATTTCACAGAACACAACGGAGTTTCTCAGAAAGCTTCTTTCTCTTTGTTATCGGAGGATATTTCCTTTGGCCCTATAGTCTTCAAAGGGATCCGAAATATCTGTTCTCAGATTCCACAGAAATAAGGCTAGCAAGGAGATCCACGAAATACAGATGTAACTCTGTGAAATGAATTAACAGAACACTAAGCAGTTTCTCAGAAAGCTTCTTTCCAGATTTCATCTGAGGATATTTCCTTTTTCACCATAGCCCTCTATGGGCTTCCAAATATCACTTTGCCAATTCCACAAGAACTGTCTTAGCGAAAGGCTCCTTGAGGGGAAAGCTGTAACTCTGTGAGATGATTTCACAGAAAACAACGAAGTTTCTCAGAAAGCTTCTTTCATCGGAGGATATTTCTTTGGCCCTATAGTCTTCAAAGGGATCCGAAATATCTGTTCTCAGATTCCACAGAAATAAGGCTAGCAAAGAGATCCACGAAATACAGATGTAACTCTGTGAGATGATTTCACAGAACACAACGAAGTTTCTCAGAAAGCTTCTTTCTCTTTGTTATCGGAGGATATTTCCTTTGGCCCTATAGTCTTCAAAGGGATCCGAAATATCTGTTCTCAGATTCCACAGAAATAAGGCTAGCAAAGAGATCCACGGAATACAGATGTTACTCTGTGAGATGAATTAACAGAACAGTAAGCAGTTTCTCAGAAAGATTCTTTCCAGGTTTCATCTGAGGATATTTCCTTTTTCACCATAGCCCTCTAAGGGCTTCCAAATATCACTTTGCCAATACCACATGAACTGTCTTAGCGAAAGGCTCCTTGAGGGGAAGCTGTAACTCTGTGAGATGATTTCACAGAACACCAAGAAGTTTCTCCGAAAGCTTCTTTCTCTTTGTTATCGGAGGATATTTCCTTTGGCCCTATAGTCTTCAAAGGCATCCGAAATATCTGTTCTCAGATTCCACAGAAATAAGGCAAGCAAAGAGATCCACGAAATACAGATGTAACTCTGTGAGATGAATTAACAGAACACTAAGCAGTTTCTCAGAAAGCTTCTTTCCAGATTTCATCTGAGGATATTTCCTTCTTCCCTTAGCCCTCTAAGGCCTTCCAAATATCACTTTGCCAATTCCACAAGAACTGTCTTAGCGAAAGGCTCCTTGAGGGGAAAGCTGTAACTCTGTGAGATGATTTCACAGAACACAACGAAGTTTCTCAGAAAGCTTCTTTCTCTTTGTTATCGGGGGATATTTCCTTTAGCCCTTTAGTCTTCACAGGGATCCGAAATATCTGTTCTCAGATTCTACAGAAATAAGGCTAGCAAAGGGATCCACGAAATACAGATGTAACTCTGTGAGATGAATTAACAGAACACTAAGCATTTTCTCAGAAAGCTTCTTTCCAGATTTCATCTGAGTATATTTCCTTTTTCATCATAGCCCTCTATGGGCTTCCAAATATCACTTTGCCAATTCCACAAGAACTGTCTTAGCGAAAGGTTCCTTGAGGGGAAAGCTGTAACTCTGTGAGATGATTTCACAGAACACCAAGAAGTTTCTCAGAAAGCTTCTTTCTCTGTGTTTTCGGAGGATATTTCCTTTGGCCCTATAGTCTTCAAAGGGATCCGAAATATCTGTTCTCAGATTCCACAGAAATAAGGCTAGCAAAGAGATCCACGAAATACAGATGTAACTCTGTGAGATGAATTAACAGAACACTAAGCAGTTTCTCAGATAGCTTCTTTCCAGATTTCATCTGAGGATATTTCCTTTTTCACCATAGCCCTAACTGGGCTTCCAAATATCACTTTGCCAATTCACAAGAACTGTCTTGGCGAAAGGCTCCTTGAGGGGAAAGCTGTAACTCTGTGAGATGATTTCACAGAACACAACGAAGTTTCTCAGAAAGCTTCTTTCTCTTTGTTATCGGAGGATATTTCCTTTGGCCCTATAGTCTTCAAAGGGATCGGAAATATCTGTTCTCAGATTCCACAGAAATAAGGCCAGCAAAGAGATCCACGAAATACAGATGTAACTCTGTGAGATGATTTCACAGAACACAACGAAGTTTCACAGAAACCTTCTTTCTCTTTGTTATCGGAGGTTATTTCCTGTGGCCCTATAGTCTTCAAAGGGAACCGAAATATCTGTTCTCAGATTCCATAGAAATAAGACTGGCAAAGACATCCATGAAATACAGATGTAACTCTGTGAGATGAATTAACAGAACACTAAGCAGTTTCTCAGAAATCTTCTTTCCAGATTTCATCTGAGGATATTTCCTTTTTCACCATAGCCCTCTATGGGCTTCCAAATATCACTTTGCCAATTCCAAAGAACTGTCTTAGCGAAAGGCTCCTTGAGGGGAAAGCATAAACTCTGTGAGTTTATTTCACAGAACACAACGGAGTTTCTCAGAAAGCTTCTTTCTCTTTGTTATCGGAGGATATTTCCTTTGGCCCTATAGTCTTCAAAGGGATCCGAAATATCTGTTCTCAGATTCCACAGAAATAAGGCTAGCAAGGAGATCCACGAAATACAGATGTAACTCTGTGAGATGAATTAACAGAACACTAAGCAGTTTCTCAGAAAGATTCATTCCACATTTCATCTGAGGATATTTCCTATTTCACCATAGCCCTCTATGGGCTTCCAAATATCACTTTGCCAATTCCACAAGAACTGTCTTAGCGAAAGGCCTCTTGAGGGGAAAGCTGTAACTCTGTGAGATGATTTCACAGAACACCAAGAAGTTTCTCAGAAAGCTTCTTTCTCTGTGTTTTCAGAGGATATTTCCTTTGGCCCTATAGTCTTCAAAGGGATCCGAAATATCTGTTCTCAGATTCCATAGAAATAAGGCTAGCAAAGAGATCCACTAAATACAGATGTAATTCTGTGAGATGAATTGACAGAACACTAAGCAGTTTCTCAGAAAGCTTCTTTCCAGATTTCATCTGAGGATATTTCCTTTTTCACCATAGCCCTCTAAGGGCTTCCAAATATCACTTTGCCAATTACACAAGAACTGTCTTAGCGAAAGGCTCCTTGAGGGGAAAGCTGTAACTCTGTGAGATGATTTCACAGAACACAACGAAGTTTCTCAGAAAGCTTCTTTCTCTTTGTTATCGGAGGATATTTCCTTTAGTCCTATAGTCTTCAAAGGGATCCGAAATATCTGTTCTCAGATTCTACAGACATAAGGCTAGCAAAGAGATCCACGAAATACAGATGTAACTCTGTGAGATGAATTAACAGAACACTAAGCAGTTTCTCAGAAAGCTTCTTTTCAGATTTCATCTGAGGATATTTCCTTTTTCACCATTGCCCTCTATGGGCTTCCAAATATCACTTTGCCAATTCCACAAGAACTGTCTTAGCGAAAGGCTCCTTGAGGGGAAAGCTGTAACTCTGTGAGATGATTTCACAGAAAACAACGAAGTTTCTCAGAAAGCTTCTTTCATCGGAGGATATTTCTTTGGCCCTATAGTCTTCAAAGGGATCCGAAATATCTGTTCTCAGATTCCACAGAAATAAGGCTAGCAAAGAGATCCACGAAATACAGATGTAACTCTGTGAGATGATTTCACAGAACACAACGAAGTTTCTCAGAAAGCTTCTTTCTCTTTGTTATCGGAGGATATTTCCTTTGGCCCTATAGTCTTCAAAGGGATCCGAAATATCTGTTCTCAGATTCCACAGAAATAAGGCTAGCAAAGAGATTCACGGAATACAGATGTTACTCTGTGAGATGAATTAACAGAACAGTAAGCAGTTTCTCAGAAAGATTCTTTCCAGGTTTCATCTGAGGATATTTCCCTTTTCACCATAGCCCTCTAAGGGCTTCCAAATATCACTTTGCCAATACCACATGAACTGTCTTCGCGAAAGGCTCCTTGAGGGGAAAGCTGTAACTCTGTGAGATGATTTCACAGAACACCAAGAAGTTTCTCCGAAAGCTTCTTTCTCTTTGTTATCGGAGGATATTTCCTTTGGCCCTATAGCCTTCAAAGGCATCCGAAATATCTGTTCTCAGATTCCACAGAAATAAGGCAAGCAAAGAGATCCACGAAATACAGATGTAACTCTGTGAGATGAATTAACAGAACACTAAGCAGTTTCTCAGAAAGATTCTTTCCAGATTTCATCTGAGGATATTTTCTTTTTCCCTTAGCCCTCTAAGGCCTTCCATATATCACTTTGCCAATTTCACAAGAACTGTTTTAGCGAAAGGCTCCTTGAGGGGAAAGATGTAACTCTGTGAGATGATTTCACAAAACACAACGAAATTTCTCAGAAAGCTTTTTTCTCTTTGTTATCGGAGGATATTTCCTTTGGCCCTATAGTCTTCAAAGGGATCCGTAATATCTGTTCTCAGATTCCACAGAAATAAGGCTCGCAAAGACATCCATGAAATACATATGTAACTCTGTGAGATGAATTAATAGAACACTAAGCAGTTTCTCAGAAATCTTCTTTCCAGATTTCATCTGAGGATATTTCCTTTTTCACCATAGGCCTCTATGGGCTTCCAAATATCACTTTGCCAATTCCACAAGAACTGTCTTAGCGAAAGGCTCCTTGAGGGGAAAGCATAAACTCTGTGAGTTTATTTCACAGAACACAACGGAGTTTCTCAGAAAGCTTCTTTCTCTTTGTTATCGGAGGATATTTCCTTTGGCCCTATAGTCTTCAAAGGGATCCGAAATATCTGTTCTCAGATTCCACAGAAATAAGGCTAGCAAAGAGATCCACGAAATACAGATGTAACTCTGTGAGATGAATTAACAGAACACTAAGCAGTTTCTCAGAAAGCTTCTTTCCAGATTTCATCTGAGGATATTTCCTTTTTCACCATAGCCCTCTATGGGCTTCCAAATATCACTTTGCCAATTCCACAAGAACTGTCTTAGCGAAAGGCTCCTTGAGGGGAAAGCTGTAACTCTGTGAGATGATTTCACAGAACACAACGAAGTTTCTCAGAAAGCTTCTTTCTCTTTGTTATCGGAGGATATTTCCTTTGGCCCTATAGTCTTCAAAGGGATCCGAAATATCTCTTCTCAGATTCCAGAGAAATAAGGCTAGCAAAGAGATCCACGAAATACAGATGTAACTCTGTGAGATGAATTAACAGAACACTAAGCAGTTTCTCAGAAAGCTTCTTTCCAGATTTCATCTGAGGATATTTCCTTTTTCACCATAGCCCTCTATGGGCTTCCAAATATCACTTTGCCAATTCCACAAGTACTGTCTTAGCGAAAGGTTCCTTGAGGGGAAAGCTGTAACTCTGTGAGATGATTTCACAGAACACCAAGAAGTTTCTCAGAAAGCTTCTTTCTCTGTGTTTTCGGAGGATATTTCCTTTGGCCCTATAGTCTTCAAAGGGATCCGAAATATCTGTTCTCAGATTCCACAGAAATAAGGCTTGCAAAGAGATCCACGAAATACAGATGTAACTCTGTGAGATGAATTGACAGAACACTAAGCAGTTTCTCAGAAAGCTTCTTTCCAGATTTCATCTGAGGATATTTTCTTTTTCACCATAGCCCTCTAAGGGCTTCCAAATATCACTTTGCCAATTCCACAAGAACTGTCTTAGCGAAAGGCTCCTTGAGGGGAAAGCACTAACTCTGTGAGATGATTTCACAGAACACAACGAAGTTTCTCATAAAGCTTCTTTCTCTTTGTTATCGGAGGATATTTCCTTTGGCCCTATAGTCTTCAAAGGGATCCGAAATATCTGTTCTCAGATTCCACAGAAATAAGGCTAGCAAAGAGATCCACGAAATACAGATGTAACTCTGTGAGATGAATTAACAGAACACTAAGCAGTTTCTCAGAAAGCTTCTTTCCAGATTTCATCTGAGGATATTTCCTTTTTCACCATAGCCCTCTCTGGGCTTCCAAATATCACTTTGCCAATTCACAAGAACTGTCTTAGCGAAAGGCTCCTTGAGGGGAAAGCTGTAACTCTGTGAGATGATTTCACAGAACACAACGAAGTTTCTCAGACAGCTTCTTTCATCGGAGGATATTTCTTTGGCCCTATAGTCTTCAAAGGGATCCGAAATATCTGTTCTCAGATTTCACAGAAATAAGGCTAGCAAAGAGATCCACGAAATACAGATGTAACTCTGTGAGATGAATTAACAGAACACTAAGCAGTTTCACAGAAAGTTTCTGTCCAGATTTCATTTGAGGATATTTCCTTTTTCAACATAGCCCTCTATGGGCTTCCAAATATCACTTTGCCAATTCCACAAGAACTGTCTTAGCGAAAGGCTCCTTGAGGGGAAAGCTGTAACTCTGTGAGATGATTTCACAGAACACAACGAAGTTTCTCAGAAAGCTTCTTTCTCTTTGTTATCGGAGGATATTTCCTTTGGCCCTATAGTCTTCAAAGGGATCCGAAATATCTGTTCTCAGATTCCACAGAAATAAGGCTAGCAAAGAGATCCACGAAATAAAGATGTAACTCTGTGAGATGAATTAACAGAACACTAAGCAGTTTCTCAGAAAGCTTCTTTCCAGATTTCATCTGAGGATATTTCCTTTTTCACCATAGCCCTCTATGGGCTTCCAAATATCACTTTGCCAATTCCACAAGAACTGTCTTAGCGAAAGGCTCCTTGAGGGGAAAGCTGTAACTCTGTGAGATGATTTCACAGAACACAACGAAGTTTCTCATAAAGCTTCTTTCTCTTTGTTTTCGGAGGATATTTCCTTTAGTCCTACAGTCTTCAAAGGGATCCGAAATATCTGTTCTCAGATTCCACAGAAATAAGGCTTGCAAAGAGATCCACGAAATACAGATGTAAATCTGTGAGATGAATTAACAGAACACTAAGCAGTTTCTCAGAAAGCTTCTTTCCAGATTTCATCTGAGGATATTTCCTTTTTCACCATAGCCCTCTAAGGGCTTCCAAATATCACTTTGCCAATTCCACAAGAACTGTCTTAGCGAAAGGCTCCTTGAGGGGAAAGCTGTAACTCTGTGAGATGATTTCACAGAACACAACGAAGTTTCTCAGAAAGCTTCTTTCTCTTTGTTATCGGAGGATATTTCCTTTAGTCCTATAGTCTTCAAAGGGATCCGAAATATCTGTTCTCAGATTCTACAGAAATAAGGCTAGCAAAGAGATCCACGAAATACATATGTAACTCTGTGAGATGAATTAACAGAACACTAAGCAGTTTCTCAGAAAGCTTCTTTTCAGATTTCATCTGAGGATATCTCCTTTTTCACCATTGCCCTCTATGGGCGTCCATATATCACTTTGCCAATTCCACAAGAACTGTCTTAGCGAAAGGCTCCTTGAGGGGAAAGCTGTAACTCTGTGAGATGATTTCACAGAACACAACGAAGTTTCTCAGAAAGCTTCTTTCTCTTTGTTATCGGAGGATATTTCCTTTGGCCCTATAGTCTTCAAAGGGATCCGAAATATCTGTTCTCAGATTCCACAGAAATAAGGCTAGCAAAGGGATCCACGAAATACAGATGTAACTCTGTGAGATGATTTCACAGAACACAACGAAGTTTCACAGAAAGCTTCTTTCTCTTTGTTATCGGAGGATATTTCCTTTGGCCCTATAGTCTTCAAAGGGAACCGAAATATCTGTTCTCAGATTCCATAGAAATAAGGCTGGCAAAGACATCCATGAAATACAGATGTAACTCTGTGAGATGAATTAACAGAACACTGAGCAGTTTCTCAGAAATCTTCTTTTCAGATTTCATCTGAGGATATTTCCTTTTTCACCATAGCCCCCTATGGGCTTCCAAATATCACTTTGCCAATTCCACAAGAACTGTCTTAGCGAAAGGCTCCTTGAGGGGAAAGCATAAACTCTGTGAGTTTATTTCACAGAACACAACGGAGTTTCTCAGAAAGCTTCTTTCTCTTTGTTATCGGAGGATAATTCCTTTGGCCCTATAGTCTTCAAAGGGATCCGAAATATCTGTTCTCAGATTCCACAGAAATAAGGCTAGCAAGGAGATCCACGAAATACAGATGTAACTCTGTGAGATGAATTAACAGAACACTAAGCAGTTTCTCAGAAAGCTTCTTTCCAGATTTCTTCTGAGGATATTTCCTTTTTCACCGTAGCCCTCTATGGGCTTCCAAATATCACTTTGCCAATTCCACAAGAACTGTCTTAGCGAAAGGCTCCTTGAGGGGAAAGCTGTAACTCTTTGAGATGATTTCAGAGAACACAACGAAGTTTCTCAGAAAGCTTCTTTCTCTTTGTTATCGGAGGATATTTCCTTTGGCCCTATAGTCTTCAAAGGGATCCGAAATATCTGTTCTCAGATTCCACAGAAATAAGGCTAGCAAAGAGATCCACGAAATACAGATGTAACTCTGTGAGATGAATAACAGAACACTAAGAAGTTTCTCAGAAAGCTTCTTTCCAGATTTCATCTGAGGATATTTCATTTTTCACCGTAGCCCTCTATGGGCTTCCAAATATCACTTTGCCAATTCCACAAGAACTGTCTTAGCGAAAGGCTCCTTGAGGGGAAAGCTGTAAGTCTGTGAGATGATTTCACAGAACACAACGAAGTTTCTCAGAAAGCTTCTTTCATCGGAGAATATTTCTTTGGCCCTATAGTCTTCAAAGGGATCCGAAATATCTGTTCTCAGATTCCACAGAAATAAGGCTAGCAAAGAGATCCACGAAATACAGATGTAACTCTGTGAGATGAATTAACAGAACACTAAGCAGTTTCTCAGAAAGCTTCTGTCCAGATTTCATCTGAGGATATTTCCTTTTTCACCATAGCCCTCTATGGGCTTCCAAATATCACTTTGCCAATTCCACAAGAACTGTCTTAGCGAAAGGCTCCTTTAGGGGAAAGATGTAACTCTGTGAGATGATTTCACAGAACACAACGAAGTTTCTCAGAAAGCTTCTTTCTCTTTGTTTTCGGAGGATATTTCCTTTAGTCCTATAGTCTTCAAAGGGATCCGAAATATCTGTTCTCAGATTCTACAGAAATAAGGCTAGCAAAGAGATCCATGAAATACATATGTAACTCTGTGAGATGAATTAACAGAACACTAAGCAGTTTCTCAGAAAGCTTCTTTTCAGATTTCATCTGAGGATATTTCCTTTTTCACCATTGCCCTCTATGGGCGTCCATATATCACTTTGCCAATTTCACAAGAACTGTTTTAGCGAAAGGCTCCTTGAGGGGAAAGATGTAACTCTGTGAGATGTTTTCACAGAACACAACGAAGTTTCTCAGAAAGCTTCTTTCTCTTTGTTATCGGAGGATATTTCCTTTGGCCCTATAGTCTTCAAAGGGATCCGAAATATCTGTTCTCAGATTCCACAGAAATAAGGCTAGCAAAGAGATCCACGAAATACAGATTTAACTCTGTGAGATGATTTCACAGAACACAACGAAGTTTCACAGAAAGCTTCTTTCTCTTTGTTATCGGAGGATATTTCCTTTGGCCCTATAGTCTTCAAAGGGAACCGAAATATCTGTTCTCAGATTCCATAGAAATAAGGCTGGCAAAGACATCCATGAAATACAGATGTAACTCTGTGAGATGAATTAACAGAACACTAAGCAGTTTCTCAGAAATCTTCTTTCCAGATTTCATCTGAGGATATTTCCTTTTTCACCATAGCCCTCTATGGGCTTCCAAATATCACTTTGCCAATTCCACAAGAACTGTCTTAGCGAAAGGCTCCTTGAGGGGAAAGCATAAACTCTGTGAGTTTATTTCACAGAACACAACGGAGTTTCTCAGAAAGCTTCTTTCTCTTTGTTATCGGTGGATAATTCCTTTGGCCCTATAGTCTTCAAAGGGATACGAAATATCTGTTCTCAGATTCCACAGAAATAAGGCTAGCAAGGAGATCCACGAAATACAGATGTAACTCTGTGAGATGAATTAACGGAACACTAAGCAGTTTCTCAGAAAGCTTGTTTCCAGATTTCATCTGAGGATATTTCCTTTTTCACCATAGCCCTCTATGGGCTTCCAAATATCACTTTGCCAATTCCACAAGAACTGCCTTAGCGAAAGGCTCCTTGAGGGGAAAGCTGTAACTCTGTGAGATGATTTCACAGAACACCAAGAAGTTTCTCAGAAAGCTTCTTTCTCTGTGTTTTCGGAGGATATTTCCTTTGGCCCTATAGTCTTCAAAGGGATCCGAAATATCTGTTCTCAGATTCCACAGAAATAAGGCTCGCAAAGACATCCATGAAATACATATGTAACTCTCTGAGATGATTTCACAGAACACAACGAGGTTTCACAGAAAGCTTCTTTCTCTTTGTTATCGGAGGATATTTCCTTTGGCCCTATAGTCTTCAAAGGGAACCGAAATATCTGTTCTCAGATTCCATAGAAATAAGGCTGGCAAAGACATCCATGAAATACAGATGTAACTCTGTGAGATGAATTAACAGAACACTAAGCAGTTTCTCAGAAATCTTCTTTCCAGATTTCATCTGAGGATATTTCCTTTTCCACCATAGCCCTCTATGGGCTTCCAAATATCACTTTGCCAATTCCACAAGAACTGTCTTAGCGAAAGGCTCCTTGAGGGGAAAGCATAAACTCTGTGAGTTTATTTCACAGAACACAACGGAGTTTCTCAGAAAGCTTCTTTCTCTTTGTTATCGGAGGATATTTCCTTTGGCCCTATAGTCTTCAAAGGGATCCGAAATATCTGTTCTCAGATTCCACAGAAATAAGGGTAGCAAGGAGATCCACGAAATACAGATGTAACTCTGTGAGATGAATTAGCAGAACACTAAGCAGTTTCTCAGAAAGCTTCTTTCCAGATTTCATCTGAGGATATTTCCTTTTTCACCATAGCCCTCTATGGGCTTCCAAATATCACTTTGCCAATTCCACAAGAACTGTCTTAGCGAAAGGCTCCTTGAGGGGAAAGCTGTAACTCTGTGAGACGATTTCACAGAACACAACGAAGTTTCTCGGAAAACTTCTTTTTCTTTGTTATCGGAGGATATTTCCTTTGGCCCTACAGTCTTCAAAGGGATCGGAAATATCTGTTCTCAGATTCCACAGAAATAAGGCTAGCAAAGAGATCCACGAAATACAGATGTAACTCTGTGAGATGATTTCACAGAACACAACGAAGTTTCACAGAAAGCTTCTTTCTCTTTGTTATCGGAGGATATTTCCTTTGGCCCTATAGTCTTCAAAGGGAACCGAAATATCTGTTCTCAGATTCCATAGAAATAAGGCTGGCAAAGACATCCATGAAATACAGATGTAACTCTGTGAGATGAATTAACAGAACACTAAGCAGTTTCTCAGAAATCTTCTTTCCAGATTTCATCTGAGGATATTTCCTTTTCCACCATAGCCCTCTATGGGCTTCCAAATATCACTTTGCCAATTCCACAAGAACTGTCTTAGCGAAAGGCTCCTTGAGGGGAAAGCATAAACTCTGTGAGTTTATTTCACAGAACACAAGGGAGTTTCTCAGAAAGCTTCTTTCTCTTTGTTATCGGAGGATATTTCCTTTGGCCCTATAGTCTTCAAAGGGATCCGAAATATCTGTTCTCAGATTCCACAGAAATAAGGGTAGCAAGGAGATCCACGAAATACAGATGTAACTCTGTGAGATGAATTAACAGAACACTAAGCAGTTTCTCAGAAAGCTTCTTTCCAGATTTCATCTGAGGATATTTCCTTTTTCACCATAGCCCTCTATGGGCTTCCAAATATCACTTTGCCAATTCCACAAGAACTGTCTTAGCGAAAGGCTCCTTGAGGGGAAAGCTGTAACTCTGTGAGATGATTTCACAGAACACAACGAAGTTTCTCAGAAAGCTTCTTTCTCTTTGTTATCGGAGGATATTTCCTTTGGCCCTACAGTCTTCAAAGGGATCGGAAATATCTGTTCTCAGATTCCACAGAAATAAGGCTAGCAAAGAGATCCACGAAATACAGATGTAACTCTGTGAGATGATTTCACAGAACACAACGAAGTTTCACAGAAAGCTTCTTTCTCTTTGTTATCGGAGGATCTTTCCTTTGGCCCTATAGTCTTCAAAGGGAACCGAAATATCTGTTCTCAGATTCCATATTAATAAGGCTGGCAAAGACATCCATGAAATACAGATGTAACTCTGTGAGATGAATTAACAGAACACTAAGCAGTTTCTCAGAAATCTTCTTTCCAGATTTCATCTGAGGATATTTCCTTTTTCACCAAAGCCCTCTATGGGCTTCCAAATATCACTTTGCCAATTCCACAAGAACTGTCTTAGCGAAAGGCTCCTTGAGGGGAAAGCTGTAACTCTTTGAGATGATTTCAGAGAACACAACGAAGTTTCTCAGAAAGCTTCTTTCTCTTTGTTATCGGAGGATATTTCCTTTGGCCCTATAGTCTTCAAAGGGATCCGAAATATCTGTTCTCAGATTCCACAGAAATAAGGCTAGCAAAGAGATCCACGAAATACAGATGTAACTCTGTGAGATGAATAACAGAACACTAAGAAGTTTCTCAGAAAGCTTCTTTCCAGATTTCATCTGAGGATATTTCCTTTTTCACCGTAGCCCTCTATGGGCTTCCAAATATCACTTTGCCAATTCCACAAGAACTGTCTTAGCGAAAGGCTCCTTGAGGGGAAAGCTGTAACTCTTTGAGATGATTTCAGAGAACACAACGAAGTTTCTCAGAAAGCTTCTTTCTCTTTGTTATCGGAGGATATTTCCTTTGGCCCTATAGTGTTCAAAGGGATCCGAAATATCTGTTCTCAGATTCCACAGAAATAAGGCTAGCAAAGAGATCCACGAAATACAGATGTAACTCTGTGAGATGAATAACAGAACACTAAGAAGTTTCTCAGAAAGCTTCTTTCCAGATTTCATCTGAGGATATTTCCTTTTTCACCGTAGCCCTCTATGGGCTTCCAAATATCACTTTGCCAATTCCACAAGAACTGTCTTAGCGAAAGGCTCCTTGAGGGGAAAGCTGTAAGTCTGTGAGATGATTTCACAGAACACAACGAAATTTCTCAGAAAGCTTCTTTCATCGGAGAATATTTCTTTGGCCCTATAGTCTTCAAAGGGATCCGAAATATCTGTTCTCAGATTCCACAGAAATAAGGCTAGCAAAGAGATCCACGAAATACAGATGTAACTCTGTGAGATGATTTCACAGAACACCAAGAAGTTTCTCAGAAAACTTCTTTCTCTGTGTTTTCGGAGGATATTTCCTTTGGCCCTATAGTCTTCAAAGGGATCCGAAATATCTGTTCTCAGATTCCACAGAAATAAGGCTTGCAAAGAGATCCACGAAATACAGATGTAACTCTGTGAGATGAATTAACAGAACACTAAGCAGTTTCTCAGAAAGCTTCTTTCCAGATTTCATCTGAGGATATTTCTTTTTTCACCATAGCCCTCTAAGGGCTTCCAAATATCACTTTGCCAATTCCACAAGAACTGTCTTAGCGAAAGGCTCCTTTAGAGGAAAGCTGTAACTCTGTGAGATGATTTCACAGAACACAACGAAGTTTCTCAGAAAGCTTCTTTCGCTTTGTTATCGGAGGATATTTCCTTTAGTCCTATAGTCTTCAAAGGGATCCGAAATATCTGTTCTCAGATTCTACAGAAATAAGGCTAGCAAAGAGATCCACGAAATACAGACGTAACTCTGTGAGATGAATTAACAGAACACTAAGCAGTTTCTCAGAAAGCTTCTTTTCAGATTTCATCTGAGGATATTTCCTTTTTCACCATTGCCCTCTATGGGCGTCCATATATCACTTTGCCAATTTCACAAGAACTGTCTTAGCGAAAGGCACCTTGAGGGGAAAGATGTAACTCTGTGAGATGATTTCACAGAACACAACGAAATTTCTCAGAAAGCTTCTTTCTCTTTGTTATCGGAGGATATTTCCTTTGGCCCTATAGTCTTCAAAGGGATCCGAAATATCTGTTCTCAGATTCCACAGAAATAAGGCTCGCAAAGACATCCATGAAATACATATGTAACTCTGTGAGATGAATTAACAGAACACTAAGCAGTTTCTCAGAAATCTTCTTTCCAGATTTCATCTGAGGATATTTCCTTTTTCACCATAGGCCTCTATGGGCTTCCAAATATCACTTTGCCAATTCCACAAGAACTGTCTTAGCGAAAGGCTCCTTGAGGGGAAAGCTGTAACTCTCTGAGATGATTTCACAGAACAAAACGAAGTTTCTCAGAAAGCTTCTTTCTCTTTGTTATCGGAGGATATTTCCTTTGGCCCTATAGTGTTCAAAGGGATCCGAAATATCTGTTCTCAGATTCCACAGAAATAAGGCTAGCAAAGAGATCCACGAAATACAGATGTAACTCTGTGAGATGAATAACAGAACACTAAGAAGTTTCTCAGAAAGCTTCTTTCCAGATTTCATCTGAGGATATTTCCTTTTTCACCGTAGCCCTCTATGGGCTTCCAAATATCACTTTGCCAATTCCACAAGAACTGTCTTAGCGAAAGGCTCCTTGAGGGGAAAGCTGTAAGTCTGTGAGATGATTTCACAGAACACAACGAAATTTCTCAGAAAGCTTCTTTCATCGGAGAATATTTCTTTGGCCCTATAGTCTTCAAAGGGATCCGAAATATCTGTTCTCAGATTCCACAGAAATAAGGCTAGCAAAGAGATCCACGAAATACAGATGTAACTCTGTGAGATGATTTCACAGAACACCAAGAAGTTTCTCAGAAAACTTCTTTCTCTGTGTTTTCGGAGGATATTTCCTTTGGCCCTATAGTCTTCAAAGGGATCCGAAATATCTGTTCTCAGATTCCACAGAAATAAGGCTTGCAAAGAGATCCACGAAATACAGATGTAACTCTGTGAGATGAATTAACAGAACACTAAGCAGTTTCTCAGAAAGCTTCTTTCCAGATTTCATCTGAGGATATTTCTTTTTTCACCATAGCCCTCTAAGGGCTTCCAAATATCACTTTGCCAATTCCACAAGAACTGTCTTAGCGAAAGGCTCCTTTAGAGGAAAGCTGTAACTCTGTGAGATGATTTCACAGAACACAACGAAGTTTCTCAGAAAGCTTCTTTCGCTTTGTTATCGGAGGATATTTCCTTTAGTCCTATAGTCTTCAAAGGGATCCGAAATATCTGTTCTCAGATTCTACAGAAATAAGGCTAGCAAAGAGATCCACGAAATACAGACGTAACTCTGTGAGATGAATTAACAGAACACTAAGCAGTTTCTCAGAAAGCTTCTTTTCAGATTTCATCTGAGGATATTTCCTTTTTCACCATTGCCCTCTATGGGCGTCCATATATCACTTTGCCAATTTCACAAGAACTGTCTTAGCGAAAGGCACCTTGAGGGGAAAGATGTAACTCTGTGAGATGATTTCACAGAACACAACGAAATTTCTCAGAAAGCTTCTTTCTCTTTGTTATCGGAGGATATTTCCTTTGGCCCTATAGTCTTCAAAGGGATCCGAAATATCTGTTCTCAGATTCCACAGAAATAAGGCTCGCAAAGACATCCATGAAATACATATGTAACTCTGTGAGATGAATTAACAGAACACTAAGCAGTTTCTCAGAAATCTTCTTTCCAGATTTCATCTGAGGATATTTCCTTTTTCACCATAGGCCTCTATGGGCTTCCAAATATCACTTTGCCAATTCCACAAGAACTGTCTTAGCGAAAGGCTCCTTGAGGGGAAAGCTGTAACTCTGTGAGATGATTTCACAGAACAAAACGAAGTTTCTCAGAAAGCTTCTTTCTCTTTGTTATCAGAGGATATTTCCTTTGGCCCTACAGTCTTCAAAGGGATCGGAAATATCTGTTCTCAGATTCCACCGAAATAAGGCTAGCAAAGAGATCCACGAAATACAGATGTAACTCTGTGAGATGAATTAACAGAACACTAAGCAGTTTCTCAGAAATCTTCTTTCCAGATTTCATCTGAGGATATTTCCTTTTTCACCATAGTCCTCTATGGGCTTCCAAATATCACTTTGCCAATTCCAAAGAACTGTCTTAGCGAAAGGCTCCTTGAGGGGAAAGCATAAACTCTGTGAGTTTATTTCACAGAACACAACGGAGTTTCTCAGAAAGCTTCTTTCTCTTTGTTATCGGAGGATATTTCCTTTGGCCCTATAGTCTTCAAAGGGATCCGAAATATCTGTTCTCAGATTCCACAGAAATAAGGCTAGCAAGGAGATCCACGAAATACAGATGTAACTCTGTGAGATGAATTAACAGAACACTAAGCAGTTTCTCAGAAATATTCTTTCCACATTTCATCTGAGGATATTTCCTATTTCACCATAGCCCTCTATGGGCTTCCAAATATCACTTTGCCAATTCCACAAGAACTGTCTTAGCGAAAGGCTCCTTGAGGGGAAAGCTGTAACTCTGTGAGATGATTTCACAGAACACCAAGAAGTTTCTCAGAAAGCTTCTTTCTCTGTGTTTTCAGAGGATATTTCCTTTGGCCCTATAGTCTTCAAAGGGATCCGAAATATCTGTTCTCAGATTCCACAGAAATAAGGCTAGCAAAGAGATCCACGAAATACAGATGTAATTCTGTGAGATGAATTGACAGAACACTATGCAGTTTCTCATTAAGCTTCTTTCCAGATTTCATCTGAGGATATTTCCTTTTTCACCATAGCCCTCTAAGGGCTTCCAAATATCACTTTGCCAATTCCACAAGAACTGTCTTAGCGAAAGGCTCCTTGAGGGGAAAGCTGTAACTCTGTGAGATGATTTCACAGAACACAACGAAGTTTCTCAGAAAGCTTCTTTCTCTTTGTTATCGGAGGATATTTCCTTTAGTCCTATAGTCTTCAAAGGGATCCGAAATATCTGTTCTCAGATTCT
Organism: Macaca nemestrina; assembly: GCF_043159975.1. Taxonomy (NCBI): domain Eukaryota; kingdom Metazoa; phylum Chordata; class Mammalia; order Primates; family Cercopithecidae; genus Macaca; species Macaca nemestrina. Next base: position 62,822,427 of record NC_092136.1, on the reverse strand, counting down.
ACAGACATAAGGCTAGCAAAGAGATCCACGAAATACAGATGTAACTCTGTGAGATGAATTAACAGAACACTAAGCAGTTTCTCAGAAAGCTTCTTTTCAGATTTCATCTGAGGATATTTCCTTTTTCACCATTGCCCTCTATGGGCGTCCATATATCACTTTGCCAATTTCACAAGAACTGTTTTAGCGAAAGGCTCCTTGAGGGGAAAGATGTAACTCTGTGAGATGATTTCACAAAACACAACGAAATTTCTCAGAAAGCTTTTTTCTCTTTGTTATCGGAGGATATTTCCTTTGGCCCTATAGTCTTCAAAGGGATCCGTAATATCTGTTCTCAGATTCCACAGAAATAAGGCTCGCAAAGACATCCATGAAATACATATGTAACTCTGTGAGATGAATTAACAGAACACTAAGCAGTTTCTCAGAAATCTTCTTTCCAGATTTCATCTGAGGATATTTCCTTTTTCACCATAGGCCTCTATGGGCTTCCAAATATCACTTTGCCAATTCCACAAGAACTGTCTTAGCGAAAGGCTCCTTGAGGGGAAGCATAAACTCTGTGAGTTTATTTCACAGAACACAACGGAGTTTCTCAGAAAGCTTCTTTCTCTTTGTTATCGGAGGATATTTCCTTTGGCCCTATAGTCTTCAAAGGGATCCGAAATATCTGTTCTCAGATTCCACAGAAATAAGGCTAGCAAAGAGATCCACGAAATACAGATGTAACTCTGTGAGATGAATTAACAGAACACTAAGCAGTTTCTCAGAAAGCTTCTTTCCAGATTTCATCTGAGGATATTTCCTTTTTCACCATAGCCCTCTATGGGCTTCCAAATATCACTTTGCCAATTCCACAAGAACTGTCTTAGCGAAAGGCTCCTTGAGGGGAAAGCTGCAACTCTGTGAGATGATTTCACAGAACACAACGAAGTTTCTCAGAAAGCTTCTTTCTCTTTGTTATCGGAGGATATTTCCTTTGGCCCTATAGTCTTCAAAGGGATCCGAAATATCTCTTCTCAGATTCCACAGAAATAAGGCTAGCAAAGAGATCCACGAAATACAGATGTAACTCTGTGAGATGAATTAACAGAACACTAAGCAGTTTCTCAGAAAGCTTCTTTCCAGATTTCATCTGAGGATATTTCCTTTTTCACCATAGGCCTCTATGGGCTTCCAAATATCACTTTGCCAATTCCACAAGAACTGTCTTAGCGAAAGGCTCCTTGAGGGGAAGCATAAACTCTGTGAGTTTATTTCACAGAACACAACGGAGTTTCTCAGAAAGCTTCTTTCTCTTTGTTATCGGAGGATATTTCCTTTGGCCCTATAGTCTTCAAAGGGATCCGAAATATCTGTTCTCAGATTCCACAGAAATAAGGCTAGCAAAGAGATCCACGAAATACAGATGTAACTCTGTGAGATTAATTAACAGAACACTAAGCAGTTTCTCAGAAAGCTTCTTTCCAGATTTCATCTGAGGATATTTCCTTTTTCACCATAGCCCTCTATGGGCTTCCAAATATCACTTTGCCAATTCCACAAGAACTGTCTTAGCGAAAGGCTCCTTGAGGGGAAAGCTGCAACTCTGTGAGATGATTTCACAGAACACAACGAAGTTTCTCAGAAAGCTTCTTTCTCTTTGTTATCGGAGGATATTTCCTTTGGCCCTATAGTCTTCAAAGGGATCCGAAATATCTCTTCTCAGATTCCAGAGAAATAAGGCTAGCAAAGAGATCCACGAAATACAGATGTAACTCTGTGAGATGAATTAACAGAACACTAAGCAGGTTCTCAGAAAGCTTCTTTCCAGATTTCATCTGAGGATATTTCCTTTTTCACCATAGCCCTCTATGGGCTTCCAAATATCACTTTGCCAATTCCACAAGAACTGTCTTAGCGAAAGGCTCCTTGAGGGGAAAGCTGTAACTCTGTGAGATGATTTCAGAGAACACAACGAAGTTTCTCAGAAAGCTTCTTTCTCTTTGTTATCGGAGGATATTTCCTTTGGCCCTATAGTCTTCAAAGGGATCCGAAATATCTGTTCTCAGATTCCACAGAAATAAGGCTAGCAAAGAGATCCACGAAATACAGATGTAACTCTGTGAGATGAATAACAGAACACTAAGAAGTTTCTCAGAAAGCTTCTTTCCAGATTTCATCTGAGGATATTTCCTTTTTCACCGTAGCCCATCTATGGGCTTCCAAATATCACTTTGCCAATTCCACAAGAACTGTCTTAGCGAAAGGCTCCTTGAGGTGAAAGCTGTAAGTCTGTGAGATGATTTCACAGAACACAACGAAGTTTCTCAGAAAGCTTCTTTCTCTTTGTAATCGGAGGATATTTCCTTAGGCCCTATAGTCTTCAAAGGGATCCGAAATATCTGTTCTCAGATTCCACAGAAATAAGGCTAGCAAAGAGATCCACGAAATACAGATGTAACTCTGTGAGATGAATTAACAGAACACTAAGCAGATTCTCAGAAAGCTTCTTTCCAGATTTCATCTGAGGATATTTCCTTTTTCACCATAGCCCTCTATGGGCTTCCAAATATCACTTTGCCAATTCCACAAGAACTGTCTTAGCGAAAGGCTCCTTGAGGGGAAAGCTGCAACTCTGTGAGATGATTTCACAGAACACAACGAAGTTTCTCAGAAAGCTTCTTTCTCTTTGTTATCGGAGGATATTTCCTTTGGCCCTATAGTCTTCAAAGGGATCCGAAATATCTCTTCTCAGATTCCAGAGAAATAAGGCTAGCAAAGAGATCCACGAAATACAGATGTAACTCTGTGAGATGAATTAACAGAACACTAAGCAGTTTCTCAGAAAGCTTCTTTCCAGATTTCATCTGAGGATATTTCCTTTTTCACCATAGCCCTCTATGGGCTTCCAAATATCACTTTGCCAATTCCACAAGAACTGTCTTAGCGAAAGGCTCCTTGAGGGGAAAGCTGTAACTCTGTGAGATGATTTCAGAGAACACAACGAAGTTTCTCAGAAAGCTTCTTTCTCTTTGTTATCGGAGGATATTTCCTTTGGCCCTATAGTCTTCAAAGGGATCCGAAATATCTGTTCTCAGATTCCACAGAAATAAGGCTAGCAAAGAGATCCACGAAATACAGATGTAACTCTGTGAGATGAATAACAGAACACTAAGAAGTTTCTCAGAAAGCTTCTTTCCAGATTTCATCTGAGGATATTTCCTTTTTCACCGTAGCCCATCTATGGGCTTCCAAATATCACTTTGCCAATTCCACAAGAACTGTCTTAGCGAAAGGCTCCTTGAGGTGAAAGCTGTAAGTCTGTGAGATGATTTCACAGAACACAACGAAGTTTCTCAGAAAGCTTCTTTCTCTTTGTAATCGGAGGATATTTCCTTAGGCCCTATAGTCTTCAAAGGGATCCGAAATATCTGTTCTCAGATTCCACAGAAATAAGGCTAGCAAAGAGATCCACGAAATACAGATGTAACTCTGTGAGATGAATTAACAGAACACTAAGCAGATTCTCAGAAAGCTTCTTTCCAGATTTCATCTGAGGATATTTCCTTTTTCACCATAGGCCTCTATGGGCTTCCAAATATCACTTTGCCAATTCCACAAGAAATGTCTTAGCGAAAGGCTCCTTGAGGGGAAAGCTGTAACTCTGTGAGATGATTTCACAGAACACAACGAAGTTTCTCAGAAAGCTTCTTTCTCTTTGTTATCGGAGGATATTTCCTTTGGCCCTATAGTCTTCAAAGGGTTCAGAAATATCTGTTCTCAGATTCCACAGAAATAAGGCTAGCAAGGAGATCCACGAAATAAAGATGTAACACTGCGAGATGAATTAACAGAGCACTAAGCAGTTTCTCAGAAAGCTTCTTTCCAGATTTCATCTGAGGATATTTCCTTTTTCACCATAGCCATCTATGGGCTTCCAAATATCACTTTGCCAATTCCACAAGAACTGTCTTAGCGAAAGGCTCCTTGAGGGGAAAGCTGTAACTCTGTGAGATGATTTCACAGAACACAACGAAGTTTCTCAGACAGCTTCTTTCATCGGAGGATATTTCTTTGGCCCTATAGTCTTCAAAGGGATCCGAAATATCTGTTCTCAGATTTCACAAAAATAAGGCTAGCAAAGAGATCCACGAAATACAGATGTAACTCTGTGAGATGAATTAACAGAACACTAAGCAGTTTCACAGAAAGTTTCTGTCCAGATTTCATTTGAGGATATTTCCTTTTTCAACATAGCCCTCTATGGGCTTCCAAATATCACTTTGCCAATTCCACAAGAACTGTCTTAGCGAAAGGCTCCTTGAGGGGAAAGCTGTAACTCTGTGAGATGATTTCACAGAACACCACGAAGTTTCTCAGAAAGCTTCTTTCTCTTTGTTATCGGAGGATATTTCCTTTGGCCCTATAGTCTTCAAAGGGATCCGAAATATCTGTTCTCAGATTCCACAGAAATAAGGCTAGCAAAGAGATCCACGAAATAAAGATGTAACTCTGTGAGATGAATTAACAGAACACTAAGCAGTTTCTCAGAAAGCTTCTTTCCAGATTTCATCTGAGGATATTTCCTTTTTCACCATAGCCCTCTATGGGCTTCCAAATATCACTTTGCCAATTCCACAAGAACTGTCTTAGCGAAAGGCACCTTGAGGGGAAAGCTGTAACTCTGTGAGATGATTTCACAGAACACAACGAAGTTTCTCATAAAGCTTCTTTCTCTTTGTTTTCGGAGGATATTTCCTTTAGTCCTACAGTCTTCAAAGGGATCCGAAATATCTGTTCTCAGATTCCACAGAAATAAGGCTTGCAAAGAGATCCACGAAATACAGATGTAAATCTGTGAGATGAATTAACAGAACACTAAGCAGTTTCTCAGAAAGCTTCTTTCCAGATTTCATCTGAGGATATTTCCTTTTTCACCATAGCCCTCTAAGGGCTTCCAAATATCACTTTGCCAATTCCACAAGAACTGTCTTAGCGAAGGGCTCCTTGAGGGGAAAGCTGTAACTCTGTGAGATGATTTCACAGAACACAACGAAGTTTCTCAGAAAGCTTCTTTCTCTTTGTTATCGGAGGATATTTCCTTTAGTCCTATAGTCTTCAAAGGGATCCGAAATATCTGTTCTCAGATTCTACAGAAATAAGGCTAGCAAAGAGATCCACGAAATACATATGTAACTCTGTGAGATGAATTAACAGAACACTAAGCAGTTTCTCAGAAAGCTTCTTTTCAGATTTCATCTGAGGATATCTCCTTTTTCACCATTGCCCTCTATGGGCGTCCATATATCACTTTGCCAATTCCACAAGAACTGTCTTAGCGAAAGGCTCCTTGAGGGGAAAGCTGTAACTCTGTGAGATGATTTCACAGAACACAACGAAGTTTCTCAGAAAGCTTCTTTCTCTTTGTTATCGGAGGATATTTCCTTTGGCCCTATAGTCTTCAAAGGGATCCGAAATATCTGTTCTCAGATTCCACAGAAATAAGGCTAGCAAAGAGATCCACGAAATACAGATGTAACTCTGTGAGATGATTTCACAGAACACAACGAAGTTTCACAGAAACCTTCTTTCTCTTTGTTATCGGAGGATATTTCCTTTGGCCCTATAGTCTTCAAAGGGAACCGAAATATCTGTTCTCAGATTCCATAGAAATAAGGCTGGCAAAGACATCCATGAAATACAGATGTAACTCTGTGAGATGAATTAACAGAACACTGAGCAGTTTCTCAGAAATCTTCTTTTCAGATTTCATCTGAGGATATTTCCTTTTTCACCATAGCCCTCTATGGGCTTCCAAATATCACTTTGCCAATTCCACAAGAACTGTCTTAGCGAAAGGCTCCTTGAGGGGAAAGCATAAACTCTGTGAGTTTATTTCACAGAACACAACGGAGTTTCTCAGAAAGCTTCTTTCTCTTTGTTATCGGAGGATAATTCCTTTGGCCCTATAGTCTTCAAAGGGATCCGAAATATCTGTTCTCAGATTCCACAGAAATAAGGCTAGCAAGGAGATCCACGAAATACAGATGTAACTCTGTGAGATGAATTAACAGAACACTAAGCAGTTTCTCAGAAAGCTTCTTTCCAGATTTCTTCTGAGGATATTTCCTTTTTCACCGTAGCCCTCTATGGGCTTCCAAATATCACTTTGCCAATTCCACAAGAACTGTCTTAGCGAAAGGCTCCTTGAGGGGAAAGCTGTAACTCTGTGAGATGATTTCACAGAACACCAAGAAGTTTCTCAGAAAGCTTCTTTCTCTGTGTTTTCGGAGGATATTTCCTTTGGCCCTATCTTCTTCAAAGGGATCCGAAATATCTGTTCTCAGATTCCACAGAAATAAGGCTTGCAAAGAGATCCACGAAATACAGATGTAACTCTGTGAGATGAATTAACAGAACACTACGCAGTTTCTCAGAAAGCTTCTGTCCAGATTTCATCTGAGGATATTTCCTTTTTCACCATAGGCCTCTATGGGCTTCCAAATATCACTTTGCCAATTCCACAAGAACTGTCTTAGCGAAAGGCTCCTTGAGGGGAAAGCTGTAACTCTGTGAGATGATTTCACAGAACACCAAGAAGTTTTTCAGAAAGCTTCTTTCTCTGTGTTTTCGGAGGATATTTCCTTTGTCCCTATAGTCTTCAAAGGGATCCGAAATATCTGTTCTCAGATTCCACAGAAATAAGGCTTGCAAAGAGATCCACGAAATACAGATGTAACTCTGTGAGATGAATTAACAGAACACTAAGCAGTTTCTCAGAAAGCTTCTTTGCAGATTTCATCTGAGGGTATTTCCTTTTTCACCATAGCCCTCTAAGGGCTTCCAAATATCACTTTGCCAATTCGACAAGAACTGTCTTAGCGAAAGGCTCCTTGAGGGGAAAGCTCTAACTCTGTGAGATGATTTCACAGAACACCAAGAAGTTTCTCAGAAAGCTTCTTTCTCTGTGTTTTCGGAGGATATTTCCTTTGGCCCTATAGTCTTCAAAGGGATCCGAAATATCTGTTCTCAGATTCCACAGAAATAAGGCTCGCAAAGACATCCATGAAATACATATGTAACTCTGTGAGATGATTTCACAGAACACAACGAAGTTTCACAGAAAGCTTCTTTCTCTTTGTTATCGGAGGATATTTCCTTTAGCCCTATAGTCTTCAAAGGGAACCGAAATATCTGTTCTCAGATTCCATAGAAATAAGGCTGGCAAAGACATTCATGAAATACAGATGTAACTCTGTGAGATGAATTAACAGAACACTAAGCAGTTTCTCAGAAATCTTCTTTCCAGATTTCATCTGAGGATATTTCCTTTTCCACCATAGCCCTCTATGGGCTTCCAAATATCACTTTGCCAATTCCACAAGAACTGTCTTAGCGAAAGGCTCCTTGAGGGGAAAGCTGTAACTCTGTGAGATGATTTCACAGAACACAACGAAGTTTCTCAGAAAGCTTCTTTCTCTTTGTTATCGGAGGATATTTCCTTTGGCCCTATAGTCTTCAAAGGGATCCGAAATATCTGTTCTCAGATTCCAGAGAAATAAGGCTAGCAAAGAGATCCACGAAATACAGATGTAACTCTGTGAGATAAATAACAGAACACTAAGAAGTTTCTCAGAAAGCTTCTTTCCAGATTTCATCTGAAGATATTTCCTTTTTCACCGTAGCCCTCTATGGGCTTCCAAATATCACTTTGCCAATTCCACAAGAACTGTCTTAGCGAAAGGCTCCTTGAGGGGAAAGCTGTAACTCTTTGAGATGATTTCAGAGAACACAACGAAGTTTCTCAGAAAGCTTCTTTCTCTTTGTTATCGGAGGATATTTCCTTTGGCCCTATAGTCTTCAAAGGGATCCGAAATATCTGTTCTCAGATTCCACAGAAATAAGGCTAGCAAAGAGATCCACGAAATACAGATGTAACTCTGTGAGATGAATAACAGAACACTAAGAAGTTTCTCAGAAAGCTTCTTTCCAGATTTCATCTGAGGATATTTCATTTTTCACCGTAGCCCTCTATGGGCTTCCAAATATCACTTTGCCAATTCCACAAGAACTGTCATAGCGAAAGGCTCCTTGAGGGGAAAGCTGTAAGTCTGTGAGATGATTTCACAGAACACAACGAAGTTTCTCAGAAAGCTTCTTTCATCGGAGAATATTTCTTTGGCCCTATAGTCTTCAAAGGGATCCGAAATATCTGTTCTCAGATTCCACAGAAATAAGGCTAGCAAAGAGATCCACGAAATACAGATGTAACTCTGTGAGATGAATTAACAGAACACTAAGCAGTTTCTCAGAAAGCTTCTGTCCAGATTTCATCTGAGGATATTTCCTTTTTCACCATAGCCCTCTAAGGGCTTCCAAATATCACTTTGCCAATTCCACAAGAACTGTCTTAGCGAAAGGCTCCTTTAGGGGAAAGCTGTAACTCTGTGAGATGATTTCACAGAACACAACGAAGTTTCTCAGAAAGCTTCTTTCTCTTTGTTTTCGGAGGATATTTCCTTTAGTCCTATAGTCTTCAAAGGGATCCGAAATATCTGTTCTCAGATTCTACAGAAATAAGGCTAGCAAAGAGATCCATGAAATACATATGTAACTCTGTGAGATGAATTAACAGAACACTAAGCAGTTTCTCAGAAAGCTTCTTTTCAGATTTCATCTGAGGATATTTCCTTTTTCACCATTGCCCTCTATGGGCGTCCATATATCACTTTGCCAATTTCACAAGAACTGTTTTAGCGAAAGGCTCCTTGAGGGGAAAGATGTAACTCTGTGAGATGTTTTCACAGAACACAACGAAGTTTCTCAGAAAGCTTCTTTCTCTTTGTTATCGGAGGATATTTCCTTTGGCCCTATAGTCTTCAAAGGGATCCGAAATATCTGTTCTCAGATTCCACAGAAATAAGGCTAGCAAAGAGATCCACGAAATACAGATTTAACTCTGTGAGATGATTTCACAGAACACAACGAGGTTTCACAGAAAGCTTCTTTCTCTTTGTTATCGGAGGATATTTCCTTTGGCCCTATAGTCTTCAACGGGAACCGAAATATCTGTTCTCAGATTCCATAGAAATAAGGCTGGCAAAGACATCCATGAAATACAGATGTAACTCTGTGAGATGAATTAACAGAACACTAAGCAGTTTCTCAGAAATCTTCTTTCCAGATTTCATCTGAGGATATTTCCTTTTTCACCATAGCCCTCTATGGGCTTCCAAATATCACTTTGCCAATTCCACAAGAAGTGTCTTAGCGAAGGGCTCCTTGAGGGGAAAGCATAAACTCTGTGAGTTTATTTCACAGAACAAAACGGAGTTTCTCCGAAAGCTTCTTTCTCTTTGTTATCGGTGGATAATTCCTTTGGCCCTATAGTCTTCAAAGGGATCCGAAATATCTGTTCTCAGATTCCACAGAAATAAGGCTAGCAAGGAGATCCACGAAATACAGATGTAACTCTGTGAGATGAATTAACGGAACACTAAGCAGTTTCTCAGAAAGCTTGTTTCCAGATTTCATCTGAGGATATTTCCTTTTTCACCATAGCCCTCTATGGGCTTCCAAATATCACTTTGCCAATTCCACAAGAACTGCCTTAGCGAAAGGCTCCTTGAGGGGAAAGCTGTAACTCTGTGAGATGATTTCACAGAACACCAAGAAGTTTCTCAGAAAGCTTCTTTCTCTGTGTTTTCGGAGGATATTTCCTTTGGCCCTATAGTCTTCAAAGGGATCCGAAATATCTGTTCTCAGATTCCACAGAAATAAGGCTCGCAAAGACATCCATGAAATACATATGTAACTCTCTGAGATGATTTCACAGAACACAACGAGGTTTCACAGAAAGCTTCTTTCTCTTTGTTATCGGAGGATATTTCCTTTGGCCCTATAGTCTTCAAAGGGAACCGAAATATCTGTTCTCAGATTCCATAGAAATAAGGCTGGCAAAGACATCCATGACATACAGATGTAACTCTGTGAGATGAATTAACAGAACACTAAGCAGTTTCTCAGAAATCTTCTTTCCAGATTTCATCTGAGGATATTTCCTTTTCCACCATAGCCCTCTATGGGCTTCCAAATATCACTTTGCCAATTCCACAAGAACTGTCTTAGCGAAAGGCTCCTTGAGGGGAAAGCATAAACTCTGTGAGTTTATTTCACAGAACACAACGGAGTTTCTCAGAAAGCTTCTTTCTCTTTGTTATCGGAGGATATTTCCTTTGGCCCTATAGTCTTCAAAGGGATCCGAAATATCTGTTCTCAGATTCCACAGAAATAAGGGTAGCAAGGAGATCCACGAAATACAGATGTAACTCTGTGAGATGAATTAACAGAACACTAAGCAGTTTCTCAGAAAGCTTCTTTCCAGATTTCATCTGAGGATATTTCCTTTTTCACCATAGCCCTCTATGGGCTTCCAAATATCACTTTGCCAATTCCACAAGAACTGTCTTAGCGAAAGGCTCCTTGAGGGGAAAGCTGTAACTCTGTGAGACGATTTCACAGAACACAACGAAGTTTCTCGGAAAACTTCTTTCTCTTTGTTATCGGAGGATATTTCCTTTGGCCCTACAGTCTTCAAAGGGATCGGAAATATCTGTTCTCAGATTCCACAGAAATAAGGCTAGCAAAGAGATCCACGAAATACAGATGTAACTCTGTGAGATGATTTCACAGAACACAACGAAGTTTCACAGAAAGCTTCTTTCTCTTTGTTATCGGAGGATATTTCCTTTGGCCCTATAGTCTTCAAAGGGATCCGAAATATCTGTTCTCAGATTCCATAGAAATAAGGCTGGCAAACACATCCATGAAATACAGATGTAACTCTGTGAGATGAATTAACAGAACACTAAGCAGTTTCTCAGAAATCTTCTTTCCAGATTTCATCTGAGGATATTTCCTTTTCCACCATAGCCCTCTATGGGCTTCCAAATATCACTTTGCCAATTCCACAAGAACTGTCTTAGCGAAAGGCTCCTTGAGGGGAAAGCATAAACTCTGTGAGTTTATTTCACAGAACACAACGGAGTTTCTCAGAAAGCTTCTTTCTCTTTGTTATCGGAGGATATTTCCTTTGGCCCTATAGTCTTCAAAGGGATCCGAAATATCTGTTCTCAGATTCCACAGAAATAAGGGTAGCCAGGAGATCCACGAAATACAGATGTAACTCTGTGAGATGAATTAACAGAACACTAAGCAGTTTCTCAGAAAGCTTCTTTCCAGATTTCATCTGAGGATATTTCCTTTTTCACCATAGCCCTCTATGGGCTTCCAAATATCACTTTGCCAATTCCACAAGAACTGTCTTAGCGAAAGGCTCCTTGAGGGGAAAGCTGTAACTCTGTGAGATGATTTCACAGAACACAACGAAGTTTCTCAGAAAGCTTCTTTCTCTTTGTTATCGGAGGATATTTCCTTTGGCCCTACAGTCTTCAAAGGGATCGGAAATATCTGTTCTCAGATTCCACAGAAATAAGGCTAGCAAAGAGATCCACGAAATACAGATGTAACTCTGTGAGATGATTTCACAGAACACAACGAAGTTTCACAGAAAGCTTCTTTCTCTTTGTTATCGGAGGATCTTTCCTTTGGCCCTATAGTCTTCAAAGGGAACCGAAATATCTGTTCTCAGATTCCATAGAAATAAGGCTGGCAAAGACATCCATGAAATACAGATGTAACTCTGTGAGATGAATTAACAGAACACTAAGCAGTTTCTCAGAAATCTTCTTTCCAGATTTCATCTGAGGATATTTCCTTTTTCACCAAAGCCCTCTATGGGATTCCAAATATCACTTTGCCAATTCCACAAGAACTGTCTTAGCGAAAGGCTCCTTGAGGGGAAAGCATAAACTCTGTGAGTTTATTTCACAGAACACAACGGAGTTTCTCAGAAAGCTTCTTTCTCTTTGTTATCGGAGGATATTTCCTTTGGCCCTATAGTCTTCAAAGGGATCCGAAATATCTGTTCTCAGATTCCACAGAAATAAGGCTAGCAAGGAGATCCACGAAATACAGATGTAACTCTGTGAGATGAATTAAGAGAACACTAAGGAGTTTCTCAGAAAGCTTCTTTCCAGATTTCATCTGAGGATATTTCCTTTTTCACCATAGCCCTCTAAGGGCTTCCAAATATCACTTTGCCAATTCCACAAGAACTGTCTTAGCGAAAGGCTCCTTGAGGGGAAAGCTGTAACTCTGTGAGATGATTTCACAGAACACAACGAAGTTTCTCAGAAAGCTTCTTTCTCTTTGGTATCGGAGGATATTTCCTTTAGTCCTATAGTCTTCAAAGGGATCCGAAATATCTGTTCTCAGATTCTACAGAAATAAGGCTAGCAAAGAGATCCACGAAGTACAGATGTAACTCTGTGAGATGAATTAACAGAACACTAAGCAGTTTCTCAGAAAGCTTCTTTTCAGATTTCATCTGAGGATATTTCCTTTTTCACCATTGCCCTCTAAGGGCGTCCATATATCACTTTGCCAATTTCACAAGAACTGTTTTAGCTAAAGGATCCTTGAGGGGAAAGATGTAACTCTGTGAGATGATTTCACAGAACACAACGAAATTTCTCAGAAAGCTTCTTTCTCTTTGTTATCGGAGGATATTTCCTTTGGCCCTATAGTCTTCAAAGGGATCCGAAATATCTGTTCTCAGATTCCACAGAAATAAGGCTCGCAAAGACATTCATGAAATACATATGTAACCCGGTGAGATGAATTAACAGAACACTAAGCAGTTTCTCAGAAATCTTCTTTCCAGATTTCATCTGAGGATATTTCCTTTTTCACCATAGGCCTCTATGGGCTTCCAAATATCACTTTGCCAATTCCACAAGAACTGTCTTAGCGAAAGGCTCCTTGATGGGAAAGCTGTAACTCTGTGAGATGATTTCACAGAACACAACGAAGTTTCTCAGAAAGCTTCTTTCTCTTTGTTATCGGAGGATATTTCCTTTAGCCCTATAGTCTTCAAAGGGATCCGAAATATCTCTTCTCAGATTCCAGAGAAATAAGGCTAGCAAAGAGATCCACGAAATAAAGATGTAACTCTGTGAGATGAATTAACAGAACACTAAGCAGTTTCTCAGAAAGCTTCTTTACAGATTTCTCTGAGGATATTTCCTTTTTCACCGTAGCCCTCTATGGGCTTCCAAATATCACTTTGCCAATTCCACAAGAACTGTCTTAGCGAAAGGCTCCTTGAGGGGAAAGCTGTAACTCTTTGAGATGATTTCAGAGAACACAACGAAGTTTCTCAGAAAGCTTCTTTCTCTTTGTTATCGGAGGATATTTCCTTTGGCCCTATAGTCTTCAAAGGGATCCGAAATATCTGTTCTCAGATTCCACAGAAATAAGGCTAGCAAAGAGATCCACGAAATACAGATGTAACTCTGTGAGATGAATAACAGAACACTAAGAAGTTTCTCAGAAAGCTTCTTTCCAGATTTCATCTGAGGATATTTCCTTTTTCACCGTAGCCCTCTATGGGCTTCCAAATATCACTTTGCCAATTCCACAAGAACAGTCTTAGCGAAAGGCTCCTTGAGGGGAAAGCTGTAACTCTTTGAGATGATTTCAGAGAACACAACGAAGTTTCTCAGAAAGCTTCTTTCTCTTTGTTATCGGAGGATATTTCCTTTGGCCCTATAGTGTTCAAAGGGATCCGAAATATCTGTTCTCAGATTCCACAGAAATAAGGCTAGCAAAGAGATCCACGAAATACAGATGTAACTCTGTGAGATGAATAACAGAACACTAAGAAGTTTCTCAGAAAGCTTCTTTCCAGATTTCATCTGAGGATATTTCCTTTTTCACCGTAGCCCTCTATGGGCTTCCAAATATCACTTTGCCAATTCCACAAGAACTGTCTTAGCGAAAGGCTCCTTGAGGGGAAAGCTGTAAGTCTGTGAGATGATTTCACAGAACACAACGAAGTTTCTCAGAAAGCTTCTTTCATCGGAGAATATTTCTTTGGCCCTATAGTCTTCAAAGGGATCCGAAATATCTGTTCTCAGATTCCACAGAAATAAGGCTAGCAAAGAGATCCACGAAATACAGATGTAACTCTGTGAGATGAATAACAGAACACTAAGAAGTTTCTCAGAAAGCTTCTTTCCAGATTTCATCTGAGGATATGTCCTTTTTCACCGTAGACCTCTATGGGCTTCCAAATATCACTTTGCCAATTCCACAAGAACTGTCTTAGCGAAAGGCTCCTTGAGGGGAAAGCTGTAACTCTTTGAGATGATTTCAGAGAACACAACGAAGTTTCTCAGAAAGCTTCTTTCTCTTTGTTATCGGAGGATATTTCCTTTGGCACTATAGTCTTCAAAGGGATCCGAAATATCTGTTCTCAGATTCCACAGAAATAAGGCTAGCAAAGAGATCCACGAAATACAGATGTAACTCTGTGAGATGAATAACAGAACACTAAGAAGTTTCTCAGAAAGCTTCTTTCCAGATTTCATCTGAGGATATTTCCTTTTTCACCGCAGCCCTCTAAGGGCTTCCAAATATCACTTTGCCAATTCCACAAGAACTGTCTTAGCGAAAGGCTCCTTGAGGGAAAAGCTGTAACTCTGTGAGATGATTTCACAGAACACAACGAAGTTTCTCAGAAAGCTTCTTTCTCTTTGTTATCGGAGGATATTTTCTTTGGCCCTATAGTCTTCAAAGGGATCCGAAATATCTGTTCTCAGATTCCACAGAAATAAGGCTCGCAAAGACATCCATGAAATACATATGTAACTCTGTGAGATGATTTCACAGAACACAACGAAGTTTCACAGAAAGCTTCTTTCTCTTTGTTATCGGAGGATATTTCCTTTGGCCCTATAGTCTTCAAAGGGAACCGAAATATCTGTTCTCAGATTCCATAGAAATAAGGCTGGCAAAGACATCCATGAAATACAGATGTAACTCTGTGAGATGAATTAACAGAACACTAAGCAGTTTCTCAGAAATCTTCATTCCAGATTTCATCTGAGGATATTTCCTTTTCCACCATAGCCCTCTATGGGCTTCCAAATATCACTTTGCCAATTCCACAAGAACTGTCTTAGCGAAAGGCTCCTTGAGGGGAAAGCATAAACTCTGTGAGTTTATTTCACAGAACACAACGGAGTTTCTCAGAAAGCTTCTTTCTCTTTGTTATCGGAGGATATTTCCTTTGGCCCTATAGTCTTCAAAGGGATCCGAAATATCTGTTCTCAGATTCCACAGAAATAAGGCTAGCAAGGAGATCCACGAAATACAGATGTAACTCTGTGAGATGAATTAACAGAACACTAAGCAGTTTCTCAGAAAGCTTCTTTCCAGATTTCATCTGAGGATATTTCCTTTTTCACCATAGCCCTCTATGGGCTTCCAAATATCACTTTGCCAATTCCACAAGAACTGTCTTAGCGAAAGTCTCCTTGAGGGGAAAGCTGTAACTCTGTGAGATGATTTCACAGAACACCAAGAAGTTTCTCAGAAAGCTTCTTTCTCTGTGTTTTCGGAGGATATTTCCTTTGGCCCTATAGTCTTCAAAGGGATCCGAAATATCTGTTCTCAGATTCCACAGAAATAAGGCTTGCAAAGAGATCCTCGAAATACAGATGTAACTCTGTGAGATGAATTAACAGAACACTAAGCAGTTTCTCAGAAAGCTTCTTTCCAGATTTCATCTGAGGATATTTCTTTTTTCACCATAGCCCTCTAAGGGCTTCCAAATATCACTTTGCCAATTCCACAAGAACTGTCTTAGCGAAAGGCTCCTTGAGGGAAAAGCTGTAACTCTGTGAGATGATTTCACAGAACACAACGAAGTTTCTCAGAAAGCTTCTTTCTCTTTGTTATCGGAGGATATTTCCTTTAGTCCTATAGTCTTCAAAGGGATCCGAAATATCTGTTCTCAGATTCTACAGAAATAAGGCTAGCAAAGAGATCCACGAAATACAGATGTAACTCTGTGAGATGAATTAACAGAACACTAAGCAGTTTCTCAGAAAGCTTCTTTTCAGATTTCATCTGAGGATATTTCCTTTTTCACCATTGCCCTCTATGGGCGTCCATATATCACTTTGCCAATTTCACAAGAACTGTCTTAGCGAAAGGCACCTTGAGGGGAAAGATGTAACTCTGTGAGATGATTTCACAGAACACAACGAAATTTCTCAGAAAGCTTCTTTCTCTTTGTTATCGGAGGATATTTCCTTTGGCCCTATAGTCTTCAAAGGGATCCGAAATATCTGTTCTCAGATTCCACAGAAATAAGGCTCGCAAAGACATCCATGAAATACATATGTAACTCTGTGAGATGAATTAACAGAACACTAAGCAGTTTCTCAGAAATCTTCTTTCCAGATTTCATCTGAGGATATTTCCTTTTTCACCATAGGCCTCTATGGGCTTCCAAATATCACTTTGCCAATTCCACAAGAACTGTCTTAGCGAAAGGCTCCTTGAGGGGAAAGCTGTAACTCTGTGAGATGATTTCACAGAACAAAACGAAGTTTCTCAGAAAGCTTCTTTCTCTTTGTTATCAGAGGATATTTCCTTTGGCCCTACAGTCTTCAAAGGGATCGAAAATATCTGTTCTCAGATTCCACCGAAATAAGGCTAGCAAAGAGATCCACGAAATACAGATGTAACTCTGTTAGATGATTTCACAGAACACAACGAAGTTTCACAGAAAGCTTCTTTCTCTTTGTTATCGGAGGATATTTCCTTTGGCCCTATAGTCTTCAAAGGGAACCGAAATATCTGTTCTCAGATTCCATAGAAATAAGGCTGGCAAAGACTTCCATGAAATACAGATGTAACTCTGTGAGATGAATTAACAGAACACTAAGCAGTTTCTCAGAAATCTTCTTTCCAGATTTCAACTGAGGATATTTCCTTTTTCACCATAGCCCTCTATGGGCTTCCAAAGATCACTTTTCCAATTCCACAAGAACTGTCTTAGCGAAAGGCTCCTTGAGGGGAAAGCTGTAACTCTGTGAGATGATTTCACAGAACACAAAGAAGTTTCTCAGAAAGCTTCTTTCTCTGTGTTTTCGGAGGATATTTCCTTTGGCCCTATAGCCTTCAAAGGGATCCGAAATATCTGTTCTCAGATTCCACAGATATAAGGCTTGCAAAGAGATCCACGAAATACAGATGTAACTCTGTGAGATGAATTAACAGAACACTAAGCAGTTTCTCAGAAAGCTTCTTTCCAGATTTCATCAGAGGATATTTCCTTTTTCACCATAGCCCTCTAAGGGCTTCCAAATATCACTTTGCCAATTCCACAAGAACTGTCTTAGCGAAAGGCTCCTTGAGGGGAAAGCTCTAACTCTGTGAGATGATTTCACAGAACACAACGAAGTTTCTCAGAAAGCTTCTTTCTCTTTGTTATCGGAGGATATTTCCTTTATTCCTATAGTCTTCAAAGGGATCCGAAATATCTGTTCTCAGATTCTACAGAAATAAGGCTAGCAAAGAGATCCACGAAATACAGATGTAACTCTGTGAGATGAATTAACAGAACACTAAGCAGTTTCTCAGAAAGCTTCTTTTCAGATTTCATCTGAGGATATTTCCTTTTTCACCATTGCCCTCTATGGGCGTCCATATATCACTTAACCAATTTCACAAGAACTGTTTTAGCGAAAGGCTCCTTGAGGGGTAAGATGTAACTCTGTGAGATGATTTCACAGAACACAACGAAATTTCTCAGAAAGCTTCTTTCTCTTTGTTATCGGAGGATATTTCCTTTGGCCCTATAGTCTTCAAAGGGATCCGAAATATCTGTTTTCAGATTCCACAGAAATAAGGCTCGCAAAGACATCCATGAAATACATATGTAACTCTGTGAGATGAATTAACAGAACACTAAGCAGTTTCTCAGAAATCTTCTTTCCATATTTCATCTGAGGATATTTCCTTTTTCACCATAGGCCTCTAAGGGCTTCCAAATATCACTTTGCCAATTCCACAAGAACTGTCTTAGCGAAAGGCTCCTTGAGGGGAAAGCTGTAACTCTGTGAGATGATTTCACAGAACACAACGAAGTTTCTCAGAAATCTTCTTTCATCGGAGGATATTTCTTTGGCCCTATAGTCTTCAAAGGGATCCGAAATATCTGTTCTCAGATTCCACAGAAATAAGGCTAGCAAAGACATCCATGAAATACAGATGTAACTCTGTGAGATGAATTAACAGAACACTAAGCAGTTTCTCAGAAAGCTTCTTTCCAGATTTCATCTGAGGGTATTTCCTTTTTCATCATAGCCCTCTAAGGGCTTCCAAATATCACTTTGCCAATTCCACAAGAACTGTCTTAGCGAAAGGCTCCTTGAGGGGAAAGCTGTAACTCTGTGAGATGATTTCACAGAACACAACGAAGTTTCTCAGAAGGCTTCTTTCTCTTTGTTTTCGGAGGATATTTCCTTTAGTCCTATAGTCTTCAAATGGATCCGAAATATCTGTTCTCAGATTCTACAGAAATAAGGCTAGCAAAGAGATCCACGAAATACAGATGTAACTCTGTGAGATGAATAACAGAACACTAAGAAGTTTCTCAGAAAGCTTCTTTCCAGATTTCATCTGAGGATATTTCCTTTTTCACCGCAGCCCTCTAAGGGCTTCCAAATATCACTTTGCCAATTCCACAAGAACTGTCTTAGCGAAAGGCTCCTTGAGGGAAAAGCTGTAACTCTGTGAGATGATTTCACAGAACACAACGAAGTTTCTCAGAAAGTTTCTTTCTCTTTGTTATCGGAGGATATTTCCTTTGGCCCTATAGTCTTCAAAGGGATCCGAAATATCTGTTCTCAGATTCCACAGAAATAAGGCTCGCAAAGACATCCATGAAATACATATGTAACTCTGTGAGATGATTTCACAGAACACAACGAAGTTTCACAGAAAGCTTCTTTCTCTTTGTTATCGGAGGATATTTCCTTTGGCCCTATAGTCTTCAAAGGGAACCGAAATATCTGTTCTCAGATTCCATAGAAATAAGGCTGGCAAAGACATCCATGAAATACAGATGTAACTCTGTGAGATGAATTAACAGAACACTAAGCAGTTTCTCAGAAATCTTCATTCCAGATTTCATCTGAGGATATTTCCTTTTCCACCATAGCCCTCTATGGGCTTCCAAATATCACTTTGCCAATTCCACAAGAACTGTCTTAGCGAAAGGCTCCTTGAGGGGAAAGCATAAACTCTGTGAGTTTATTTCACAGAACACAACGGAGTTTCTCAGAAAGCTTCTTTCTCTTTGTTATCGGAGGATATTTCCTTTGGCCCTATAGTCTTCAAAGGGATCCGAAATATCTGTTCTCAGATTCCACAGAAATAAGGCTAGCAAGGAGATCCACGAAAGACAGATGTAACTCTGTGAGATGAATTAACAGAACACTAAGCAGTTTCTCAGAAAGCTTCTTTCCAGATTTCATCTGAGGATATTTCCTTTTTCACCATAGCCCTCTATGGGCTTCCAAATATCACTTTGCCAATTCCACAAGAACTGTCTTAGCGAAAGTCTCCTTGAGGGGAAAGCTGTAACTCTGTGAGATGATTTCACAGAACACCAAGAAGTTTCTCAGAAAGCTTCTTTCTCTGTGTTTTCGGAGGATATTTCCTTTGGCCCTATAGTCTTCAAAGGGATCCGAAATATCTGTTCTCAGATTCCACAGAAATAAGGCTTGCAAAGAGATAAACGAAATACAGATGTAACTCTGTGAGATGAATTAACAGAACACTAAGCAGTTTCTCAGAAAGCTTCTTTCCAGATTTCATCTGAGGATATTTCTTTTTTCACCATAGCCCTCTAAGGGCTTCCAAATATCACTTTGCCAATTCCACAAGAACTGTCTTAGCGAAAGGCTCCTTGAGGGGAAAGCTGTAACTCTGTGAGATGATTTCACAGAACACAACGAAGTTTCTCAGAAAGCTTCTTTCTCTTTGTTATCGGAGGATATTTCCTTTAGTCCTATAGTCTTCAAAGGGATCCGAAATATCTGTTCTCAGATTCTACAGAAATAAGGCTAGCAAAGAGATCCACGAAATACAGATGTAACTCTGTGAGATGAATTAACAGAACACTAAGCTGTTTCTCAGAAAGCTTCTTTTCAGATTTCATCTGAGGATATTTCCTTTTTCACCATTGCCCTCTATGGGCGTCCATATATCACTTTGCCAATTTCACAAGAACTGTCTTAGCGAAAGGCACCTTGAGGGGAAAGATGTAACTCTGTGAGATGATTTCACAGAACACAACGAAATTTCTCAGAAAGCTTCTTTCTCTTTGTTATCGGAGGATATTTCCTTTGGCCCTATAGTCTTCAAAGGGATCCGAAATATCTGTTCTCAGATTCCACAGAAATAAGGCTCGCAAAGACATCCATGAAATACATATGTAACTCTGTGAGATGAATTAACAGAACACTAAGCAGTTTCTCAGAAATCTTCTTTCCAGATTTCATCTGAGGATATTTCCTTTTTCACCATAGGCCTCTATGGGCTTCCAAATATCACTTTGCCAATTCCACAAGAACTGTCTTAGCGAAAGGCTCCTTGAGGGGAAAGCTGTAACTCTGTGAGATGATTTCACAGAACAAAACGAAGTTTCTCAGAAAGCTTCTTTCTCTTTGTTATCAGAGGATATTTCCTTTGGCCCTACAGTCTTCAAAGGGATCGGAAATATCTGTTCTCAGATTCCACCGAAATAAGGCTAGCAAAGAGATCCACGAAATACAGATGTAACTCTGTTAGATGATTTCACAGAACACAACGAAGTTTCACAGAAAGCTTCTTTCTCTTTGTTATCGGAGGATATTTCCTTTGGCCCTATAGTCTTCAAAGGGAACCGAAATATCTGTTCTCAGATTCCATAGAAATAAGGCTGGCAAAGACATCCATGAAATACAGATGTAACTCTGTGAGATGAATTAACAGAACACTAAGCAGTTTCTCAGAAATCTTCTTTCCAGATTTCAACTGAGGATACTTCCTTTTTCACCATAGCCCTCTATGGGCTTCCAAATATCACTTTGCCAATTCCACAAGAACTGTCTTAGCGAAAGGCTCCTTGAGGGGAAAGCATAAACTCTGTGAGTTTATTTCACAGAACACAACGGAGTTTCTCAGAAAGCTTCTTTCTCTTTGTTATCAGAGGATATTTCCTTTGGCCCTATAGTCTTCAAAGGGATCCGAAATATCTGTTCTCAGATTCCACAGAAATAAGGCTAGCAAGGAGATCCACGAAATACAGATGTAACTCTGTGAGATGAATTAAGAGAACACTAAGCAGTTTCTCAGAAAGCTTCTTTCCAGATTTCATCAGAGGATATTTCCTTTTTCACCATAGCCCTCTATGGACTTCCAAATATCACTTTGCCAATTCCACAAGAACTGTCTTAGCGAAAGGCTCCTTGAGGGGAAAGCTGTAACTCTGTGAGATGATTTCACAGAACACCAAGAAGTTTCTCAGAAAGCTTCTTTCTCTGTGTTTTCGGAGGATATTTCCTTTGGCCCTATAGTCTTCAAAGGGATCCGAAATATCTGTTCTCAGATTCCACAGAAATAAGGCTTGCAAAGAGATCCACGAAATACAGATGTAACTCTGTGAGATGAATTAAGAGAACACTAAGCAGTTTCTCAGAAATCTTCTTTCCAGATTTCATCTGAGGATATTTCCTTTTTCACCATAGCCCTCTTTGGGCTTCCAAAGATCACTTTTCCAATTCCACAAGAACTGTCTTAGCGAAAGGCTCCTTGAGGGGAAAGCTGTAACTCTGTGAGATGATTTCACAGAACACAAAGAAGTTTCTCAGAAAGCTTCTTTCTCTGTGTTTTCGGAGGATATTTCCTTTGGCCCTATAGCCTTCAAAGGGATCCGAAATATCTGTTCTCAGATTCCACAGATATAAGGCTTGCAAAGAGATCCACGAAATACAGATGTAACTCTGTGAGATGAATTAACAGAACACTAAGCAGTTTCTCAGAAAGCTTCTTTCCAGATTTCATCTGAGGATATTTCCTTTTTCACCATAGCCCTCTAAGGGCTTCCAAATATCACTTTGCCAATTCCACAAGAACTGTCTTAGCGAAAGGCTCCTTGAGGGGAAAGCTCTAACTCTGTGAGATGATTTCACAGAACACAACGAAGTTTCTCAGAAAGCTTCTTTCTCTTTGTTATCGGAGGATATTTCCTTTATTCCTATAGTCTTCAAAGGGATCCGAAATATCTGTTCTCAGATTCTACAGAAATAAGGCTAGCAAAGAGATCCACGAAATACAGATGTAACTCTGTGAGATGAATTAACAGAACACTAAGCAGTTTCTCAGAAAGCTTCTTTTCAGATTTCATCTGAGGATATTTCCTTTTTCACCATTGCCCTCTATGGGCGTCCATATATCACTTAACCAATTTCACAAGAACTGTTTTAGCGAAAGGCTCCTTGAGGGGTAAGATGTAACTCTGTGAGATGATTTCACAGAACACAACGAAATTTCTCAGAAAGCTTCTTTCTCTTTGTTATCGGAGGATATTTCCTTTGGCCCTATAGTCTTCAAAGGGATCCGAAATATCTGTTTTCAGATTCCACAGAAATAAGGCTCGCAAAGACATCCATGAAATACATATGTAACTCTGTGAGATGAATTAACAGAACACTAAGCAGTTTCTCAGAAATCTTCTTTCCATATTTCATCTGAGGATATTTCCTTTTTCACCATAGGCCTCTAAGGGCTTCCAAATATCACTTTGCCAATTCCACAAGAACTGTCTTAGCGAAAGGCTCCTTGAGGGGAAAGCTGTAACTCTGTGAGATGATTTCACAGAACACAACGAAGTTTCTCAGAAATCTTCTTTCATCGGAGGATATTTCTTTGGCCCTATAGTCTTCAAAGGGATCCGAAATATCTGTTCTCAGATTCCACAGAAATAAGGCTAGCAAAGACATCCATGAAATACAGATGTAACTCTGTGAGATGAATTAACAGAACACTAAGCAGTTTCTCAGAAAGCTTCTTTCCAGATTTCATCTGAGGGTATTTCCTTTTTCATCATAGCCCTCTAAGGGCTTCCAAATATCACTTTGCCAATTCCACAAGAACTGTCTTAGCGAAAGGCTCCTTGAGGGGAAAGCTGTAACTCTGTGAGATGATTTCACAGAACACAACGAAGTTTCTCAGAAGGCTTCTTTCTCTTTGTTTTCGGAGGATATTTCCTTTAGTCCTATAGTCTTCAAATGGATCCGAAATATCTGTTCTCAGATTCTACAGAAATAAGGCTAGCAAAGAGATCCACGAAATACAGATGTAACTCTGTGAGATGAATTAACAGAACACTAAGCAGTTTCTCAGAAAGCTTCTTTTCAGATTTCATCTGAGGATATTTCCTTTTTCACCATTGCCCTCTATGGGCGTCCATATATCACTTTGCCAATTTCACAAGAACTGTTTTAGCGAAAGGCTCCTTGAGGGGAAAGATGTAACTCTGTGAGATGTTTTCACAGAACACAACGAAGTTTCTCAGAAAGCTTCTTTCTCTTTGTTATCGGAGGATATTTCCTTTGACCCTATAGTCTTCAAAGGGATCCGAAATATCTGTTCTCAGATTCCACAGAAATAAGGCTAGCAAAGAGATCCACGAAATACAGATGTAACTCTGTGAGATGATTTCACAGAACACAACGAAGTTTCACAGAAAGCTTCTTTCTCTTTGTTATCGGAGGATATTTCCTTTGGCCCTATAGTCTTCAAAGGGAACCGAAATATCTGTTCTCAGATTCCATAGAAATAAGGCTGGCAAAGACATCCATGAAATACAGATGTAACTCTGTGAGATGAATTAACAGAACACTAAGCAGTTTCTCAGAAATCTTCTTTCCAGATTTCATCTGAGGATATTTCCTTTTTCACCATAGCCCTCTATGGGCTTCCAAATATCACTTTGCCAATTCCACAAGAACTGTCTTAGCGAAAGGCTCCTTGAGGGGAAAGCATAAACTCTGTGAGTTTATTTCACAGAACACAACGGAGTTTCTCAGAAAGCTTCTTTCTCTTTGTTATCGGAGGATAATTCCTTTGGCCCTATAGTCTTCAAAGGGATCCGAAATATCTGTTCTCAGATTCCACAGAAATAAGGCTAGCAAGGAGATCCACGAAATACACATGTAACTCTGTGAGATGAATTAACCGAACACTAAGCAGTTTCTCAGAAAGCTTGTTTCCAGATTTCATCTGAGGATATTTCCTTTTTCACCATAGCCCTCTATGGGCTTCCAAATATCACTTTGCCAATTCCACAAGAACTGCCTTAGCGAAAGGCTCCTTGAGGGGAAAGCTGTAACTCTGTGAGATGATTTCACAGAACACCAAGAAGTTTCTCAGAAAGCTTCTTTCTCTGTGTTTTCGGAGGATATTTCCTTTGGCCCTATAGTCTTCAAAGGGATCCGAAATATCTGTTCTCAGATTCCACAGAAATAAGGCTCGCAAAGACATCCATGAAATACATATGTAACTCTCTGAGATGATTTCACAGAACACAACGAGGTTTCACAGAAAGCTTCTTTCTCTTTGTTATCGGAGGATATTTCCTTTGGCCCTATACTCTTCAAAGGGAACCGAAATATCTGTTCTCAGATTCCATAGAAATAAGGCTGGCAAAGACATCCATGAAATACAGATGTAACTCTGTGAGATGAATTAACAGAACACTAAGCAGTTTCTCAGAAATCTTCTTTCCAGTTTTCATCTGAGGATATTTCCTTTTCCACCATAGCCCTCTATGGGCTTCCAAATATCACTTTGCCAATTCCACAAGAACTGTCTTAGCGAAAGTCTCCTTGAGGGGAAAGCTGTAACTCTGTGAGATGATTTCACAGAACACCAAGAAGTTTCTCAGAAAGCTTCTTTCTCTGTGTTTTCGGAGGATATTTCCTTTGGCCCTATAGTCTTCAAAGGGATCCGAAATATCTGTTCTCAGATTCCACAGAAATAAGGCTTGCAAAGAGATCCACGAAATACAGATGTAACTCTGTGAGATGAATTAACAGAACACTAAGCAGTTTCTCAGAAAGCTTCTTTCCAGATTTCATCTGAGGATATTTCTTTTTTCACCATAGCCCTCTAAGGGCTTCCAAATATCACTTTGCCAATTCCACAAGAACTGTCTTAGCGAAAGGCTCCTTGAGGGGAAAGCTGTAACTCTGTGAGATGATTTCACAGAACACAACGAAGTTTCTCAGAAAGCTTCTTTCTCTTTGTTATCGGAGGATATTTCCTTTAGTCCTATAGTCTTCAAAGGGATCCGAAATATCTGTTCTCAGATTCTACAGAAATAAGGCTAGCAAAGAGATCCACGAAATACAGATGTAACTCTGTGAGATGAATTAACAGAACACTAAGCAGTTTCTTAGAAAGCTTCTTTTCAGATTTCATCTGAGGATATTTCCTTTTTCACCATTGCCCTCTATGGGCGTCCATATATCACTTTGCCAATTTCACAAGAACTGTCTTAGCGAAAGGCACCTTGAGGGGAAAGATGTAACTCTGTGAGATGATTTCACAGAACACAACGAAATTTCTCAGAAAGCTTCTTTCTCTTTGTTATCGGAGGATATTTCCTTTGGCCCTATAGTCTTCAAAGGGATCCGAAATATCTGTTCTCAGATTCCACAGAAATAAGGCTCGCAAAGACATCCATGAAATACATATGTAACTCTGTGAGATGAATTAACAGAACACTAAGCAGTTTCTCAGAAATCTTCTTTCCAGATTTCATCTGAGGATATTTCCTTTTTCACCATAGGCCTCTATGGGCTTCCAAATATCACTTTGCCAATTCCACAAGAACTGTCTTAGCGAAAGGCTCCTTGAGGGGAAAGCTGTAACTCTGTGAGATGATTTCACAGAACAAAACGAAGTTTCTCAGAAAGCTTCTTTCTCTTTGTTATCAGAGGATATTTCCTTTGGCCCTACAGTCTTCAAAGGGATCGGAAATATCTGTTCTCAGATTCCACCGAAATAAGGCTAGCAAAGAGATCCACGAAATACAGATGTAACTCTGTTAGATGATTTCACAGAACACAACGAAGTTTCACAGAAAGCTTCTTTCTCTTTGTTATCGGAGGATATTTCCTTTGGCCCTATAGTCTTCAAAGGGAACCGAAATATCTGTTCTCAGATTCCATAGAAATAAGCCTGGCAAAGACATCCATGAAATACAGATGTAACTCTGTGAGATGAATTAACAGAACACTAAGCAGTTTCTCAGAAATCTTCTTTCCAGATTTCAACTGAGGATATTTCCTTTTTCACCATAGCCCTCTATGGGCTTCCAAATATCACTTTGCCAATTCCACAAGAACTGTCTTAGCGAAAGGCTCCTTGAGGGGAAAGCATAAACTCTGTGAGTTTATTTCACAGAACACAACGGAGTTTCTCAGAAAGCTTCTTTCTCTTTGTTATCAGAGGATATTTCCTTTGGCCCTATAGTCTTCAAAGGGATCCGAAATATCTGTTCTCAGATTCCACAGAAATAAGGCTAGCAAGGAGATCCACGAAATACAGATGTAACTCTGTGAGATGAATTAAGAGAACACTAAGCAGTTTCTCAGAAAGCTTCTTTCCAGATTTCATCAGAGGATATTTCCTTTTTCACCATAGCCCTCTATGGACTTCCAAATATCACTTTGCCAATTCCACAAGAACTGTCTTAGCGAAAGGCTCCTTGAGGGGAAAGCTGTAACTCTGTGAGATGATTTCACAGAACACCAAGAAGTTTCTCAGAAAGCTTCTTTCTCTGTGTTTTCGGAGGATATTTCCTTTGGCCCTATAGTCTTCAAAGGGATCCGAAATATCTGTTCTCAGATTCCACAGAAATAAGGCTTGCAAAGAGATCCACGAAATACAGATGTAACTCTGTGAGATGAATTAAGAGAACACTAAGCAGTTTCTCAGAAATCTTCTTTCCAGATTTCATCTGAGGATATTTCCTTTTTCACCATAGCCCTCTTTGGGCTTCCAAAGATCACTTTTCCAATTCCACAAGAACTGTCTTAGCGAAAGGCTCCTTGAGGGGAAAGCTGTAACTCTGTGAGATGATTTCACAGAACACAAAGAAGTTTCTCAGAAAGCTTCTTTCTCTGTGTTTTCGGAGGATATTTCCTTTGGCCCTATAGCCTTCAAAGGGATCCGAAATATCTGTTCTCAGATTCCACAGATATAAGGCTTGCAAAGAGATCCACGAAATACAGATGTAACTCTGTGAGATGAATTAACAGAACACTAAGCAGTTTCTCAGAAAGCTTCTTTCCAGATTTCATCTGAGGATATTTCCTTTTTCACCATAGCCCTCTAAGGGCTTCCAAATATCACTTTGCCAATTCCACAAGAACTGTCTTAGCGAAAGGCTCCTTGAGGGGAAAGCTCTAACTCTGTGAGATGATTTCACAGAACACAACGAAGTTTCTCAGAAAGCTTCTTTCTCTTTGTTATCGGAGGATATTTCCTTTATTCCTATAGTCTTCAAAGGGATCCGAAATATCTGTTCTCAGATTCTACAGAAATAAGGCTAGCAAAGAGATCCACGAAATACAGATGTAACTCTGTGAGATGAATTAACAGAACACTAAGCAGTTTCTCAGAAAGCTTCTTTTCAGATTTCATCTGAGGATATTTCCTTTTTCACCATTGCCCTCTATGGGCGTCCATATATCACTTAACCAATTTCACAAGAACTGTTTTAGCGAAAGGCTCCTTGAGGGGTAAGATGTAACTCTGTGAGATGATTTCACAGAACACAACGAAATTTCTCAGAAAGCTTCTTTCTCTTTGTTATCGGAGGATATTTCCTTTGGCCCTATAGTCTTCAAAGGGATCCGAAATATCTGTTTTCAGATTCCACAGAAATAAGGCTCGCAAAGACATCCATGAAATACATATGTAACTCTGTGAGATGAATTAACAGAACACTAAGCAGTTTCTCAGAAATCTTCTTTCCATATTTCATCTGAGGATATTTCCTTTTTCACCATAGGCCTCTAAGGGCTTCCAAATATCACTTTGCCAATTCCACAAGAACTGTCTTAGCGAAAGGCTCCTTGAGGGGAAAGCTGTAACTCTGTGAGATGATTTCACAGAACACAACGAAGTTTCTCAGAAATCTTCTTTCATCGGAGGATATTTCTTTGGCCCTATAGTCTTCAAAGGGATCCGAAATATCTGTTCTCAGATTCCACAGAAATAAGGCTAGCAAAGACATCCATGAAATACAGATGTAACTCTGTGAGATGAATTAACAGAACACTAAGCAGTTTCTCAGAAAGCTTCTTTCCAGATTTCATCTGAGGGTATTTCCTTTTTCATCATAGCCCTCTAAGGGCTTCCAAATATCACTTTGCCAATTCCACAAGAACTGTCTTAGCGAAAGGCTCCTTGAGGGGAAAGCTGTAACTCTGTGAGATGATTTCACAGAACACAACGAAGTTTCTCAGAAGGCTTCTTTCTCTTTGTTTTCGGAGGATATTTCCTTTAGTCCTATAGTCTTCAAATGGATCCGAAATATCTGTTCTCAGATTCTACAGAAATAAGGCTAGCAAAGAGATCCACGAAATACAGATGTAACTCTGTGAGATGAATTAACAGAACACTAAGCAGTTTCTCAGAAAGCTTCTTTTCAGATTTCATCTGAGGATATTTCCTTTTTCACCATTGCCCTCTATGGGCGTCCATATATCACTTTGCCAATTTCACAAGAACTGTTTTAGCGAAAGGCTCCTTGAGGGGAAAGATGTAACTCTGTGAGATGTTTTCACAGAACACAACGAAGTTTCTCAGAAAGCTTCTTTCTCTTTGTTATCGGAGGATATTTCCTTTGACCCTATAGTCTTCAAAGGGATCCGAAATATCTGTTCTCAGATTCCACAGAAATAAGGCTAGCAAAGAGATCCACGAAATACAGATGTAACTCTGTGAGATGATTTCACAGAACACAACGAAGTTTCACAGAAAGCTTCTTTCTCTTTGTTATCGGAGGATATTTCCTTTGGCCCTATAGTCTTCAAAGGGAACCGAAATATCTGTTCTCAGATTCCATAGAAATAAGGCTGGCAAAGACATCCATGAAATACAGATGTAACTCTGTGAGATGAATTAACAGAACACTAAGCAGTTTCTCAGAAATCTTCTTTCCAGATTTCATCTGAGGATATTTCCTTTTTCACCATAGCCCTCTATGGGCTTCCAAATATCACTTTGCCAATTCCACAAGAACTGTCTTAGCGAAAGGCTCCTTGAGGGGAAAGCATAAACTCTGTGAGTTTATTTCACAGAACACAACGGAGTTTCTCAGAAAGCTTCTTTCTCTTTGTTATCGGAGGATAATTCCTTTGGCCCTATAGTCTTCAAAGGGATCCGAAATATCTGTTCTCAGATTCCACAGAAATAAGGCTAGCAAGGAGATCCACGAAATACACATGTAACTCTGTGAGATGAATTAACCGAACACTAAGCAGTTTCTCAGAAAGCTTGTTTCCAGATTTCATCTGAGGATATTTCCTTTTTCACCATAGCCCTCTATGGGCTTCCAAATATCACTTTGCCAATTCCACAAGAACTGCCTTAGCGAAAGGCTCCTTGAGGGGAAAGCTGTAACTCTGTGAGATGATTTCACAGAACACCAAGAAGTTTCTCAGAAAGCTTCTTTCTCTGTGTTTTCGGAGGATATTTCCTTTGGCCCTATAGTCTTCAAAGGGATCCGAAATATCTGTTCTCAGATTCCACAGAAATAAGGCTCGCAAAGACATCCATGAAATACATATGTAACTCTCTGAGATGATTTCACAGAACACAACGAGGTTTCACAGAAAGCTTCTTTCTCTTTGTTATCGGAGGATATTTCCTTTGGCCCTATACTCTTCAAAGGGAACCGAAATATCTGTTCTCAGATTCCATAGAAATAAGGCTGGCAAAGACATCCATGAAATACAGATGTAACTCTGTGAGATGAATTAACAGAACACTAAGCAGTTTCTCAGAAATCTTCTTTCCAGTTTTCATCTGAGGATATTTCCTTTTCCACCATAGCCCTCTATGGGCTTCCAAATATCACTTTGCCAATTCCACAAGAACTGTCTTAGAGAAAGGCTCCTTGAGGGGAAAGCTGTAACTCTGTGAGATGATTTCACAGAACACCAAGAAGTTTCTCAGAAAGCTTCTTTCTCTGTGTTTTCGGAGGATATTTCCTTTGGCCCTATAGTCTTCAAAGGGATCCGAAATATCTGTTCTCAGATTCCACAGAAATAAGGCTTGCAAAGAGATCCACGAAATACAGATGTAACTCTGTGAGATGAATTAACAGAACACTAAGCAGTTTCTCAGAAAGCTTCTTTCCAGATTTCATCTGAGGATATTTCTTTTTTCACCATAGCCCTCTAAGGGCTTCCAAATATCACTTTGCCAATTCCACAAGAACTGTCTTAGCGAAAGGCTCCTTGAGGGGAAAGCTGTAACTCTGTGAGATGATTTCACAGAACACAACGAAGTTTCTCAGAAAGCTTCTTTCTCTTTGTTATCGGAGGATATTTCCTTTAGTCCTATAGTCTTCAAAAGGATCCGAAATATCTGTTCTCAGATTCTACAGAAATAAGGCTAGCAAAGAGATCCACGAAATACAGATGTAACTCTGTGAGATGA
This sequence comes from Macaca nemestrina, assembly GCF_043159975.1. Taxonomy (NCBI): domain Eukaryota; kingdom Metazoa; phylum Chordata; class Mammalia; order Primates; family Cercopithecidae; genus Macaca; species Macaca nemestrina. The sequence continues at coordinate 62,791,743 of NC_092136.1, read as the reverse complement.
ATTAACAGAACACTAAGCAGTTTCTTAGAAAGCTTCTTTTCAGATTTCATCTGAGGATATTTCCTTTTTCACCATTGCCCTCTATGGGCGTCCATATATCACTTTGCCAATTTCACAAGAACTGTCTTAGCGAAAGGCACCTTGAGGGGAAAGATGTAACTCTGTGAGATGATTTCACAGAACACAACGAAATTTCTCAGAAAGCTTCTTTCTCTTTGTTATCGGAGGATATTTCCTTTGGCCCTATAGTCTTCAAAGGGATCCGAAATATCTGTTCTCAGATTCCACAGAAATAAGGCTCGCAAAGACATCCATGAAATACATATGTAACTCTGTGAGATGAATTAACAGAACACTAAGCAGTTTCTCAGAAATCTTCTTTCCAGATTTCATCTGAGGATATTTCCTTTTTCACCATAGGCCTCTATGGGCTTCCAAATATCACTTTGCCAATTCCACAAGAACTGTCTTAGCGAAAGGCTCCTTGAGGGGAAAGCTGTAACTCTGTGAGATGATTTCACAGAACAAAACGAAGTTTCTCAGAAAGCTTCTTTCTCTTTGTTATCAGAGGATATTTCCTTTGGCCCTACAGTCTTCAAAGGGATCGGAAATATCTGTTCTCAGATTCCACCGAAATAAGGCTAGCAAAGAGATCCACGAAATACAGATGTAACTCTGTTAGATGATTTCACAGAACACAACGAAGTTTCACAGAAAGCTTCTTTCTCTTTGTTATCGGAGGATATTTCCTTTGGCCCTATAGTCTTCAAAGGGAACCGAAATATCTGTTCTCAGATTCCATAGAAATAAGGCTGGTAAAGACATCCATGAAATACAGATGTAACTCTGTGAGATGAATTAACAGAACACTAAGCAGTTTCTCAGAAATCTTCTTTCCAGATTTCAACTGAGGATATTTCCTTTTTCACCATAGCCCTCTATGGGCTTCCAAATATCACTTTGCCAATTCCACAAGAACTGTCTTAGCGAAAGGCTCCTTGAGGGGAAAGCATAAACTCTGTGAGTTTATTTCACAGAACACAACGGAGTTTCTCAGAAAGCTTCTTTCTCTTTGTTATCAGAGGATATTTCCTTTGGCCCTATAGTCTTCAAAGGGATCCGAAATATTTGTTCTCAGATTCCACAGAAATAAGGCTAGCAAGGAGATCCACGAAATACAGATGTAACTCTGTGAGATGAATTAAGAGAACACTAAGCAGTTTCTCAGAAAGCTTCTTTCCAGATTTCATCAGAGGATATTTCCTTTTTCACCATAGCCCTCTATGGACTTCCAAATATCACTTTGCCAATTCCACAAGAACTGTCTTAGCGAAAGGCTCCTTGAGGGGAAAGCTGTAACTCTGTGAGATGATTTCACAGAACACCAAGAAGTTTCTCAGAAAGCTTCTTTCTCTGTGTTTTCGGAGGATATTTCCTTTGGCCCTATAGTCTTCAAAGGGATCCGAAATATCTGTTCTCAGATTCCACAGAAATAAGGCTTGCAAAGAGATCCACGAAATACAGATGTAACTCTGTGAGATGAATTAAGAGAACACTAAGCAGTTTCTCAGAAATCTTCTTTCCAGATTTCATCTGAGGATATTTCCTTTTTCACCATAGCCCTCTTTGGGCTTCCAAAGATCACTTTTCCAATTCCACAAGAACTGTCTTAGCGAAAGGCTCCTTGAGGGGAAAGCTGTAACTCTGTGAGATGATTTCACAGAACACAAAGAAGTTTCTCAGAAAGCTTCTTTCTCTGTGTTTTCGGAGGATATTTCCTTTGGCCCTATAGCCTTCTAAGGGATCCGAAATATCTGTTCTCAGATTCCACAGATATAAGGCTTGCAAAGAGATCCACGAAATACAGATGTAACTCTGTGAGATGAATTAACAGAACACTAAGCAGTTTCTCAGAAAGCTTCTTTCCAGATTTCATCTGAGGATATTTCCTTTTTCACCATAGCCCTCTAAGGGCTTCCAAATATCACTTTGCCAATTCCACAAGAACTGTCTTAGCGAAAGGCTCCTTGAGGGGAAAGCTCTAACTCTGTGAGATGATTTCACAGAACACAACGAAGTTTCTCAGAAAGCTTCTTTCTCTTTGTTATCGGAGGATATTTCCTTTATTCCAAAATCTTCGAAGGGATCCGAAATATCTGTTCTCAGATTCTACAGAAATAAGGCTAGCAAAGAGATCCACGAAATACAGATGTAACTCTGTGAGATGAATTACCAGAACACTAAGCAGTTTCTCAGAAAGCTTCTTTTCAGATTTCATCTGAGGATATTTCCTTTTTCAGCATTGCCCTCTATGGGCGTCCATATATCACTTAACCAATTTCACAAGAACTGTTTTAGCGAAAGGCTCCTTGAGGGGTAAGATGTAACTCTGTGAGATGATTTCACAGAACACAACGAAATTTCTCAGAAAGCTTCTTTCTCTTTGTTATCGGAGGATATTTCCTTTGGCCCTATAGTCTTCAAAGGGATCCGAAATATCTGTTTTCAGATTCCACAGAAATAAGGCTCGCAAAGACATCCATGAAATACATATGTAACTCTGTGAGATGAATTAACAGAACACTAAGCAGTTTCTCAGAAATCTTCTTTCCATATTTCATCTGAGGATATTTCCTTTTTCACCATAGGCCTCTAAGGGCTTCCAAATATCACTTTGCCAATTCCACAAGAACTGTCTTAGCGAAAGGCTCCTTGAGGGGAAAGCTGTAACTCTGTGAGATGATTTCACAGAACACAACGAAGTTTCTCAGAAATCTTCTTTCATCGGAGGATATTTCTTTGGCCCTATAGTCTTCAAAGGGATCCGAAATATCTGTTCTCAGATTCCACAGAAATAAGGCTAGCAAAGACATCCATGAAATACAGATGTAACTCTGTGAGATGAATTAACAGAACACTAAGCAGTTTCTCAGAAAGCTTCTTTCCAGATTTCATCTGAGGGTATTTCCTTTTTCATCATAGCCCTCTAAGGGCTTCCAAATATCACTTTGCCAATTCCACAAGAACTGTCTTAGCGAAAGGCTCCTTGAGGGGAAAGCTGTAACTCTGTGAGATGATTTCACAGAACACAACGAAGTTTCTCAGAAGGCTTCTTTCTCTTTGTTTTCGGAGGATATTTCCTTTAGTCCTATAGTCTTCAAATGGATCCGAAATATCTGTTCTCAGATTCTACAGAAATAAGGCTAGCAAAGAGATCCACGAAATACAGATGTAACTCTGTGAGATGAATTAACAGAACACTAAGCAGTTTCTCAGAAAGCTTCTTTTCAGATTTCATCTGAGGATATTTCCTTTTTCACCATTGCCCTCTATGGGCGTCCATATATCACTTTGCCAATTTCACAAGAACTGTTTTAGCGAAAGGCTCCTTGAGGGGAAAGATGTAACTCTGTGAGATGTTTTCACAGAACACAACGAAGTTTCTCAGAAAGCTTCTTTCTCTTTGTTATCGGAGGATATTTCCTTTGACCCTATAGTCTTCAAAGGGATCCGAAATATCTGTTCTCAGATTCCACAGAAATAAGGCTAGCAAAGAGATCCACGAAATACAGATGTAACTCTGTGAGATGATTTCACAGAACACAACGAAGTTTCACAGAAAGCTTCTTTCTCTTTGTTATTGGAGGATATTTCCTTTGGCCCTATAGTCTTCAAAGGGAACCGAAATATCTGTTCTCAGATTCCATAGAAATAAGGCTGGCAAAGACATCCATGAAATACAGATGTAACTCTGTGAGATGAATTAACAGAACACTAAGCAGTTTCTCAGAAATCTTCTTTCCAGATTTCATCTGAGGATATTTCCTTTTTCACCATAGCCCTCTATGGGCTTCCAAATATCACTTTGCCAATTCCACAAGAACTGTCTTAGCGAAAGGCTCCTTGAGGGGAAAGCTCTAACTCTGTGAGATGATTTCACAGAACACAACGAAGTTTCTCAGAAAGCTTCTTTCTCTTTGTTATCGGAGGATATTTCCTTTATTCCTATAGTCTTCGAAGGGATCCGAAATATCTGTTCTCAGATTCTACAGAAATAAGGCTAGCAAAGAGATCCACGAAATACAGATGTAACTCTGTGAGATGAATTACCAGAACACTAAGCAGTTTCTCAGAAAGCTTCTTTTCAGATTTCATCTGAGGATATTTCCTTTTTCAGCATTGCCCTCTATGGGCGTCCATATATCACTTAACCAATTTCACAAGAACTGTTTTAGCGAAAGGCTCCTTGAGGGGTAAGATGTAACTCTGTGAGATGATTTCACAGAACACAACGAAATTTCTCAGAAAGCTTCTTTCTCTTTGTTATCGGAGGATATTTCCTTTGGCCCTATAGTCTTCAAAGGGATCCGAAATATCTGTTTTCAGATTCCACAGAAATAAGGCTCGCAAAGACATCCATGAAATACATATGTAACTCTGTGAGATGAATTAACAGAACACTAAGCAGTTTCTCAGAAATCTTCTTTCCATATTTCATCTGAGGATATTTCCTTTTTCACCATAGGCCTCTAAGGGCTTCCAAATATCACTTTGCCAATTCCACAAGAACTGTCTTAGCGAAAGGCTCCTTGAGGGGAAAGCTGTAACTCTGTGAGATGATTTCACAGAACACAACGAAGTTTCTCAGAAATCTTCTTTCATCGGAGGATATTTCTTTGGCCCTATAGTCTTCAAAGGGATCCGAAATATCTGTTCTCAGATTCCACAGAAATAAGGCTAGCAAAGACATCCATGAAATACAGATGTAACTCTGTGAGATGAATTAACAGAACACTAAGCAGTTTCTCAGAAAGCTTCTTTCCAGATTTCATCTGAGGGTATTTCCTTTTTCATCATAGCCCTCTAAGGGCTTCCAAATATCACTTTGCCAATTCCACAAGAACTGTCTTAGCGAAAGGCTCCTTGAGGGGAAAGCTGTAACTCTGTGAGATGATTTCACAGAACACAACGAAGTTTCTCAGAAGGCTTCTTTCTCTTTGTTTTCGGAGGATATTTCCTTTAGTCCTATAGTCTTCAAATGGATCCGAAATATCTGTTCTCAGATTCTACAGAAATAAGGCTAGCAAAGAGATCCACGAAATACAGATGTAACTCTGTGAGATGAATTAACAGAACACTAAGCAGTTTCTCAGAAAGCTTCTTTTCAGATTTCATCTGAGGATATTTCCTTTTTCACCATTGCCCTCTATGGGCGTCCATATATCACTTTGCCAATTTCACAAGAACTGTTTTAGCGAAAGGCTCCTTGAGGGGAAAGATGTAACTCTGTGAGATGTTTTCACAGAACACAACGAAGTTTCTCAGAAAGCTTCTTTCTCTTTGTTATCGGAGGATATTTCCTTTGACCCTATAGTCTTCAAAGGGATCCGAAATATCTGTTCTCAGATTCCACAGAAATAAGGCTAGCAAAGAGATCCACGAAATACAGATGTAACTCTGTGAGATGATTTCACAGAACACAACGAAGTTTCACAGAAAGCTTCTTTCTCTTTGTTATCGGAGGATATTTCCTTTGGCCCTATAGTCTTCAAAGGGAACCGAAATATCTGTTCTCAGATTCCATAGAAATAAGGCTGGCAAAGACATCCATGAAATACAGATGTAACTCTGTGAGATGAATTAACAGAACACTAAGCAGTTTCTCAGAAATCTTCTTTCCAGATTTCATCTGAGGATATTTCCTTTTTCACCATAGCCCTCTATGGGCTTCCAAATATCACTTTGCCAATTCCACAAGAACTGTCTTAGCGAAAGGCTCCTTGAGGGGAAAGCATAAACTCTGTGAGTTTATTTCACAGAACACAACGGAGTTTCTCAGAAAGCTTCTTTCTCTTTGTTATCGGAGGATAATTCCTTTGGCCCTATAGTCTTCAAAGGGATCCGAAATATCTGTTCTCAGATTCCACAGAAATAAGGCTAGCAAGGAGATCCACGAAATACACATGTAACTCTGTGAGATGAATTAACCGAACACTAAGCATTTTCTCAGAAAGCTTGTTTCCAGATTTCATCTGAGGATATTTCCTTTTTCACCATAGCCCTCTATGGGCTTCCAAATATCACTTTGCCAATTCCACAAGAACTGCCTTAGCGAAAGGCTCCTTGAGGGGAAAGCTGTAACTCTGTGAGATGATTTCACAGAACACCAAGAAGTTTCTCAGAAAGCTTCTTTCTCTGTGTTTTCGGAGGATATTTCCTTTGGCCCTATAGTCTTCAAAGGGATCCGAAATATCTGTTCTCAGATTCCACAGAAATAAGGCTCGCAAAGACATCCATGAAATACATATGTAACTCTCTGAGATGATTTCACAGAACACAACGAGGTTTCACAGAAAGCTTCTTTCTCTTTGTTATCGGAGGATATTTCCTTTGGCCCTATACTCTTCAAAGGGAACCGAAATATCTGTTCTCAGATTCCATAGAAATAAGGCTGGCAAAGACATCCATGAAATACAGATGTAACTCTGTGAGATGAATTAACAGAACACTAAGCAGTTTCTCAGAAATCTTCTTTCCAGTTTTCATCTGAGGATATTTCCTTTTCCACCATAGCCCTCTATGGGCTTCCAAATATCACTTTGCCAATTCCACAAGAACTGTCTTAGCGAAAGGCTCCTTGAGGGGAAAGCATAAACTCTGTGAGTTTATTTCACAGAACACAACGGAGTTTCTCAGAAAGCTTCTTTCTCTTTGTTATCGGAGGATATTTCCTTTGGCCCTATAGTCTTCAAAGGGATCCGAAATATCTGTTCTCAGATTCCACAGAAATAAGGCTAGCAAGGAGATCCACGAAATACAGATGTAACTCTGTGAGATGAATTAAGAGAACACTAAGGAGTTTCTCATAAAGCTTCTTTCCAGATTTCATCTGAGGATATTTCCTTTTTCACCATTGCCCTCTATGGGCGTCCATATATCACTTTGCCAATTTCACAAGAACTGTCTTAGCGAAAGGCACCTTGAGGGGAAAGATGTAACTCTGAGAGATGATTTCACAGAACACAACGAAATTTCTCAGAAAGCTTCTTTCTCTTTGTTATCGGAGGATATTTCCTTTGGCCCTATAGTCTTCAAAGGGATCCGAAATATCTGTTCTCAGATTCCACAGAAATAAGGCTCGCAAAGACATCCATGAAATACATATGTAACTCTGTGAGATGAATTAACAGAACACTAAGCAGTTTCTCAGAAATCTTCTTTCCAGATTTCATCTGAGGATATTTCCTTTTTCACCATAGGCCTCTATGGGCTTCCAAATATCACTTTGCCAATTCCACAAGAACTGTCTTAGCGAAAGGCTCCTTGAGGGGAAAGCTGTAACTCTGTGAGATGATTTCACAGAACAAAACGAAGTTTCTCAGAAAGCTTCTTTCTCTTTGTTATCAGAGGATATTTCCTTTGGCCCTACAGTCTTCAAAGGGATCGGAAATATCTGTTCTCAGATTCCACAGAAATAAGGCTAGCAAAGAGATCCACGAAATACAGATGTAACTCTGTTAGATGATTTCACAGAACACAACGAAGTTTCACAGAAAGCTTCTTTCTCTTTGTTATCGGAGGATATTTCCTTTGGCCCTATAGTCTTCAAAGGGAACCGAAATATCTCTTCTCAGATTCCATAGAAATAAGGCTGGCAAAGACATCCATGAAATACAGATGTAACTCTGTGAGATGAATTAACAGAACACTAAGCAGTTTCTCAGAAATCTTCTTTCCAGATTTCATCTGAGGATATTTCCTTTTTCACCGTAGACCTCTATGGGCTTCCAAATATCACTTTGCCAATTCCACAAGAACTGTCTTAGCGAAAGGCTCCTTGAGGGGAAAGCTGTAACTCTTTGAGATGATTTCAGAGAACACAACGAAGTTTCTCAGAAAGCTTCTTTCTCTTTGTTATCGGAGGATATTTCCTTTGGCCCTATAGTCTTCAAAGGGATCCGAAATATCTGTTCTCAGATTCCACAGAAATAAGGCTAGCAAAGAGATCCACGAAATACAGATGTAACTCTGTGAGATGAATAACACAACACTAAGAAGTTTCTCAGAAAGCTTCTTTCCAGATTTCATCTGAGGATATTTCCTTTTTCACCGCAGCCCTCTAAGGGCTTCCAAATATCACTTTGCCAATTCCACAAGAACTGTCTTAGCGAAAGGCTCCTTGAGGGAAAAGCTGTAACTCTGTGAGATGATTTCACAGAACACAACGAAGTTTCTCAGAAAGCTTCTTTCTCTTTGTTATCGGAGGATATTTCCTTTGGCCCTATAGTCTTCAAAGGGATCCGAAATATCTGTTCTCAGATTCCACAGAAATAAGGCTCGCAAAGACATCCATGAAATACATATGTAACTCTGTGAGATGATTTCACAGAACACAACGAAGTTTCACAGAAAGCTTCTTTCTCTTTGTTATCGGAGGATATTTTCTTTGGCCCTATAGTCTTCAAAGGGAACCGAAATATCTGTTCTCAGATTCCATAGAAATAAGGCTGGCAAAGACATCCATGAAATACAGATGTAACTCTGTGAGATGAATTAACAGAACACTAAGCAGTTTCTCAGAAATCTTCATTCCAGATTTCATCTGAGGATATTTCCTTTTCCACCATAGCCCTCTATGGGCTTCCAAATATCACTTTGCCAATTCCACAAGAACTGTCTTAGCGAAAGGCTCCTTGAGGGGAAAGCATAAACTCTGTGAGTTTATTTCACAGAACACAACGGAGTTTCTCAGAAAGCTTCTTTCTCTTTGTTATCGGAGGATATTTCCTTTGGCCCTATAGTCTTCAAAGGGATCCGAAATATCTGTTCTCAGATTCCACAGAAATAAGGCTAGCAAGGAGATCCACGAAATACAGATGTAACTCTGTGAGATGAATTAACAGAACACTAAGCAGTTTCTCAGAAAGCTTCTTTCCAGATTTCATCTGAGGATATTTCCTTTTTCACCATAGCCCTCTATGGGCTTCCAAATATCACTTTGCCAATTCCACAAGAACTGTCTTAGCGAAAGTCTCCTTGAGGGGAAAGCTGTAACTCTGTGAGATGATTTCACAGAACACAACGAAGATTCTCAGAAAGCTTCTTTCTCTGTGTTTTCGGAGGATATTTCCTTTGGCCCTATAGTCTTCAAAGGGATCCGAAATATCTGTTCTCAGATTCCACAGAAATAAGGCTAGCAAAGAGATCCACGAAATACAGATGTAACTCTGTGAGATGAATAACAGAACATTAAGAAGTTTCTCAGAAAGCTTCTTTCCAGATTTCATCTGAGGATATTTCCTTTTTCACCGCAGTCCTCTAAGGGCTTCCAAATATCACTTTGCCAATTCCACAAGAACTGTCTTAGCGAAAGGCTCCTTGAGGGAAAAGCTGTAACTCTGTGAGATGATTTCACAGAACACAACGAAGTTTCTCAGAAAGCTTCTTTCTCTTTGTTATCGGAGGATATTTCCTTTGGCCCTATAGTCTTCAAAGGGATCCGAAATATCTGTTCTCAGATTCCACAGAAATAAGGCTCGCAAAGACATCCATGAAATACATATGTAACTCTGTGAGATGATTTCACAGAACACAACGAAGTTTCACAGAAAGCTTCTTTCTCTTTGTTATCGGAGGATATTTCCTTTGGCCCTATAGTCTTCAAAGGGAACCGAAATATCTGTTCTCAGATTCCATAGAAATAAGGCTGGCAAAGACATCCATGAAATACAGATGTAACTCTGTGAGATGAATTAACAGAACACTAAGCAGTTTCTCAGAAATCTTCATTCCAGATTTCATCTGAGGATATTTCCTTTTCCACCATAGCCCTCTATGGGCTTCCAAATATCACTTTGCCAATTCCACAAGAACTGTCTTAGCGAAAGGCTCCTTGAGGGGAAAGCATAAACTCTGTGAGTTTATTTCACAGAACACAACGGAGTTTCTCAGAAAGCTTCTTTCTCTTTGTTATCGGAGGATATTTCCTTTGGCCCTATAGTCTTCAAAGGGATCCGAAATATCTGTTCTCAGATTCCACAGAAATAAGGCTAGCAAGGAGATCCACGAAATACAGATGTAACTCTGTGAGATGAATTAACAGAACACTAAGCAGTTTCTCAGAAAGCTTCTTTCCAGATTTCATCTGAGGATATTTCCTTTTTCACCATAGCCCTCTATGGGCTTCCAAATATCACTTTGCCAATTCCACAAGAACTGTCTTAGCGAAAGTCTCCTTGAGGGTAAAGCTGTAACTCTGTGAGATGATTTCACAGAACACCAAGAAGTTTCTCAGAAAGCTTCTTTCTCTGTGTTTTCGGAGGATATTTCCTTTGGCCCTATAGTGTTCAAAGGGATCCGAAATATCTGTTCTCAGATTCCACAGAAATAAGGCTTGCAAAGTGATCCACGAAATACAGATGTAACTCTGTGAGATGAATTAACAGAACACTAAGCAGTTTCTCAGAAAGCTTCTTTCCAGATTTCATCTGAGGATATTTCTTTTTTCACCATAGCCCTCTAAGGGCTTCCAAATATCACTTTGCCAATTCCACAAGAACTGTCTTAGCGAAAGGCTCCTTGAGGGGAAAGCTGTAACTCTGTGAGATGATTTCACAGAACACAACGAAGTTTCTCAGAAAGCTTCTTTCTCTTTGTTATCGGAGGATATTTCCTTTAGTCCTATAGTCTTCAAAGGGATCCGAAATATCTGTTCTCAGATTCTACAGAAATAAGGCTAGCAAAGAGATCCACGAAATACAGATGTAACTCTGTGAGATGAATTAACAGAACACTAAGCAGTTTCTCAGAAAGCTTCTTTTCAGATTTCATCTGAGGATATTTCCTTTTTCACCATTGCCCTCTATGGGCGTCCATATATCACTTTGCCAATTTCACAAGAACTGTCTTAGCGAAAGGCACCTTGAGGGGAAAGATGTAACTCTGTGAGATGATTTCACAGAACACAACGAAATTTCTCAGAAAGCTTCTTTCTCTTTGTTATCGGAGGATATTTCCTTTAGTCCTATAGTCTTCAAAGGGATCCGAAATATCTGTTCTCAGATTCTACAGAAATAAGGCTAGAAAAGAGATCCACGAAATACAGATGTAACTCTGTGAGATGAATTAACAGAACACTAAGCAGTTTCTCAGAAAGCTTCTTTTCAGATTTCATCTGAGGATATTTCCTTTTTCACCATTGCCCTCTATGGGCGTCCATATATCACTTTGCCAATTTCACAAGAACTGTCTTAGCGAAAGGCACCTTGAGGGGAAAGATGTAACTCTGTGAGATGATTTCACAGAACACAACGAAATTTCTCAGAAAGCTTCTTTCTCTTTGTTATCGGAGGATATTTCCTTTGGCCCTATAGTCTTCAAAGGGATCCGAAATATCTGTTCTCAGATTCCACAGAAATAAGGCTCGCAAAGACATCCATGAAATACATATGTAACTCTGTGAGATGAATTAACAGAACACTAAGCAGTTTCTCAGAAATCTTCTTTCCAGATTTCATCTGAGGATATTTCCTTTTTCACCATAGGCCTCTATGGGCTTCCAAATATCACTTTGCCAATTCCACAAGAACTGTCTTAGCGAAAGGCTCCTTGAGGGGAAAGCTGTAACTCTGTGAGATGATTTCACAGAACAAAACGAAGTTTCTCAGAAAGCTTCTTTCTCTTTGTTATCAGAGGATATTTCCTTTGGCCCTACAGTCTTCAAAGGGATCCGAAATATCTGTTCTCAGATTCCACAGAAATAAGGCTAGCAAAGAGATCCACGAAATACAGATGTAACTCTGTTAGATGATTTCACAGAACACAACGAAGTTTCACAGAAAGCTTCTTTCTCTTTGTTATCGGAGGATATTTCCTTTGGCCCTATAGTCTTCAAAGGGAACCGAAATATCTGTTCTCAGATTCCATAGAAATAAGGCTGGCAAAGACATCCATGAAATACAGATGTAACTCTGTGAGATGAATTAACAGAACACTAAGCAGTTTCTCAGAAATCTTCTTTCCAGATTTCATCTGAGGATATTTCCTTTTTCACCATAGCCCTCTATGGGCTTCCAAATATCACTTTGCCAATTCCACAAGAACTGTCTTAGCGAAAGGCTCCTTGAGGGGAAAGCTGTAAGTCTGTGAGATGATTTCACAGAACACAACGAAGTTTCTCAGAAATCTTCTTTCATCGGAGAATATTTCTTTGGCCCTATAGTCTTCAAAGGGATCCGAAATATCTGTTCTCAGATTCCACAGAAATAAGGCTAGCAAAGAGATCCACGAAATACAGATGTAACTCTGTGAGATGAATAACAGAACACTAAGCAGTTTCTCAGAAAGCTTCTTTCCAGATTTCATCTGAGGATATTTCCTTTTTCACCGTAGACCTCTATGGGCTTCCAAATATCACTTTGCCAATTCCACAAGAACTGTCTTAGCGAAAGGCTCCTTGAGGGGAAAGCTGTAACTCTTTGAGATGATTTCAGAGAACACAACGAAGTTTCTCAGAAAGCTTCTTTCTCTTTGTTATCGGAGGATATTTCCTTTGGCCCTATAGTCTTCAAAGGGATCCGAAATATCTGTTCTCAGATTCCACAGAAATAAGGCTAGCAAAGAGATCCACGAAATACAGATGTAACTCTGTGAGATGAATAACAGAACACTAAGAAGTTTCTCAGAAAGCTTCTTTCCAGATTTCATCTGAGGATATTTCCTTTTTCACCGCAGACCTCTAAGGGCTTCCAAATATCACTTTGCCAATTCCACAAGAACTGTCTTAGCGAAAGGCTCCTTGAGGGAAAAGCTGTAACTCTGTGAGATGATTTCACAGAACACAACGAAGTTTCTCAGAAAGCTTCTTTCTCTTTGTTATCGGAGGATATTTCCTTTGGCCCTATAGTCTTCAAAGGGATCCGAAATATCTGTTCTCAGATTCCACAGAAATAAGGCTCGCAAAGACATCCATGAAATACATATGTAACTCTGTGAGATGATTTCACAGAACACAACGAAGTTTCACAGAAAGCTTCTTTCTCTTTGTTATCGGAGGATATTTCCTTTGGCCCTATAGTCTTCAAAGGGAACCGAAATATCTGTTCTCAGATTCCATAGAAATAAGGCTGGCAAAGACATCCATGAAATACAGATGTAACTCTGTGAGATGAATTAACAGAACACTAAGCAGTTTCTCAGAAATCTTCATTCCAGATTTCATCTGAGGATATTTCGTTTTCCACCATAGCCCTCTATGGGCTTCCAAATATCACTTTGCCAATTCCACAAGAACTGTCTTAGCGAAAGTCTCCTTGAGGGGAAAGCTGTAACTCTGTGAGATGATTTCACAGAACACCAAGAAGTTTCTCAGAAAGCTTCTTTCTCTGTGTTTTCGGAGGATATTTCCTTTGGCCCTATAGTCTTCAAAGGGATCCGAAATATCTGTTCTCAGATTCCACAGAAATAAGGCTAGCAAAGAGATCCACGAAATACAGATGTAACTCTGTGAAATGAATAACAGAACACTAAGAAGTTTCTCAGAAAGCTTCTTTCCAGATTTCATCTGAGGATATTTCCTTTTTCACCGCAGCCCTCTAAGGGCTTCCAAATATCACTTTGCCAATTCCACAAGAACTGTCTTAGCGAAAGGCTCCTTGAGGGAAAAGCTGTAACTCTGTGAGATGATTTCACAGAACACAACGAAGTTTCTCAGAAAGCTTCTTTCTCTTTGTTATCGGAGGATATTTCCTTTGGCCCTATAGTCTTCAAAGGGATCCGAAATATCTGTTCTCAGATTCCACAGAAATAAGGCTCGCAAAGACATCCATGAAATACATATGTAACTCTGTGAGATGATTTCACAGAACACAACGAAGTTTCACAGAAAGCTTCTTTCTCTTTGTTATCGGAGGATATTTCCTTTGGCCCTATAGTCTTCAAAGGGAACCGAAATATCTGTTCTCAGATTCCATAGAAATAAGGCTGGCAAAGACATCCATGAAATACAGATGTAACTCTGTGAGATGAATTAACAGAACACTAAGCAGTTTCTCAGAAATCTTCATTCCAGATTTCATCTGAGGATATTTCCTTTTCCACCATAGCCCTCTATGGGCTTCCAAATATCACTTTGCCAATTCCACAAGAACTGTCTTAGCGAAAGGCTCCTTGAGGGGAAAGCATAAACTCTGTGAGTTTATTTCACAGAACACAACGGAGTTTCTCAGAAAGCTTCTTTCTCTTTGTTATCGGAGGATATTTCCTTTGGCCCTATAGTCTTCAAAGGGATCCGAAATATCTGTTCTCAGATTCCACAGAAATAAGGCTAGCAAGGAGATCCACGAAATACAGATGTAACTCTGTGAGATGAATTAACAGAACACTAAGCAGTTTCTCAGAAAGCTTCTTTCCAGATTTCATCTGAGGATATTTCCTTTTTCACCATAGCCCTCTATGGGCTTCCAAATATCACTTTGCCAATTCCACAAGAACTGTCTTAGCGAAAGGCTCCTTGAGGGGAAAGCTGTAACTCTGTGAGATGATTTCACAGAACACCAAGAAGTTTCTCAGAAAGCTTCTTTCTCTGTGTTTTCGGAGGATATTTCCTTTGGCCCTATAGTCTTCAAAGGGATCCGAAATATCTGTTCTCAGATTCCACAGAAATAAGGCTTGCAAAGAGATCCACGAAATACAGATGTAACTCTGTGAGATGAATTAACAGAACACTAAGCAGTTTCTCAGAAAGCTTCTTTCCAGATTTCATCTGAGGATATTTCTTTTTTCACCATAGCCCTCTAAGGGCTTCCAAATATCACTTTGCCAATTCCACAAGAACTGTCTTAGCGAAAGGCTCCTTGAGGGGAAAGCTGTAACTCTGTGAGATGATTTCACAGAACACAACGAAGTTTCTCAGAAAGCTTCTTTCTCTTTGTTATCGGAGGATATTTCCTTTAGTCCTATAGTCTTCAAAGGGATCCGAAATATCTGTTCTCAGATTCTACAGAAATAAGGCTAGCAAAGAGATCCACGAAATACAGATGTAACTCTGTGAGATGAATTAACAGAACACTAAGCAGTTTCTCAGAAAGCTTCTTTTCAGATTTCATCTGAGGATATTTCCTTTTTCACCATTGCCCTCTATGGGCGTCCATATATCACTTTGCCAATTTCACAAGAACTGTCTTAGCGAAAGGCACCTTGAGGGGAAAGATGTAACTCTGTGAGATGATTTCACAGAACACAACGAAATTTCTCAGAAAGCTTCTTTCTCTTTGTTATCGGAGGATATTTCCTTTGGCCCTATAGTCTTCAAAGGGATCCGGAATATCTGTTCTCAGATTCCACAGAAATAAGGCTCGCAAAGACATCCATGAAATACATATGTAACTCTGTGAGATGAATTAACAGAACACTAAGCAGTTTCTCAGAAATCTTCTTTCCAGATTTCATCTGAGGATATTTCCTTTTTCACCATAGGCCTCTATGGGCTTCCAAATATCACTTTGCCAATTCCACAAGAACTGTCTTAGCGAAAGGCTCCTTGAGGGGAAAGCTGTAACTCTGTGAGATGATTTCACAGAACAAAACGAAGTTTCTCAGAAAGCTTCTTTCTCTTTGTTATCAGAGGATATTTCCTTTGGCCCTACAGTCTTCAAAGGGATCGGAAATATCTGTTCTCAGATTCCACAGAAATAAGGCTAGCAAAGAGATCCACGAAATACAGATGTAACTCTGTTAGATGATTTCACAGAACACAACGAAGTTTCACAGAAAGCTTCTTTCTCTTTGTTATCGGAGGATATTTCCTTTGGCCCTATAGTCTTCAAAGGGAACCGAAATATCTGTTCTCAGATTCCATAGAAATAAGGCTGGCAAAGACATCCATGAAATACAGATGTAACTCCGTGAGATGAATTAACAGAACACTAAGCAGTTTCTCAGAAATCTTCTTTCCAGATTTCATCTGAGGATATTTCCTTTTTCACCATAGCCCTCTATGGGCTTCCAAATATCACTTTGCCAATTCCACAAGAACTGTCTTAGCGAAAGGCTCCTTGAGGGGAAAGCATAAACTCTGTGAGTTTATTTCACCGAACACAACGGAGTTTCTCAGAAAGCTTCTTTCTCTTTGTTATCGGAGGATATTTCCTTTGGCCCTATAGTCTTCAAAGGGATCCGAAATATCTGTTCTCAGATTCCACAGAAATAAGGCTAGCAAGGAGATCCACGAAATACAGATGTAACTCTGTGAGATGAATTAAGAGAACACTAAGCAGTTTCTCAGAAAGCTTCTTTCCAGATTTCATCAGAGGATATTTCCTTTCTCACCATAGCCCTCTATGGACTTCCAAATATCACTTTGCCAATTCCACAAGAACTGTCTTAGCGAAAGGCTCCTTGAGGGGAAAGCTGTAACTCTGTGAGATGATTTCACAGAACACCAAGAAGTTTCTCAGAAAGCTTCTTTCTCTGTGTTTTCGGAGGATATTTCCTTTGGCCCTATAGTCTTCAAAGGGATCCGAAATATCTGTTCTCAGATTCCACAGAAATAAGGCTTGCAAAGAGATCCACGAAATACAGATGTAACTCTGTGAGATGAATTAAGAGAACACTAAGCAGTTTCTCAGAAATCTTCTTTCCAGATTTCATCTGAGGATATTTCCTTTTTCACCATAGCCCTCTTTGGGCTTCCAAAGATCACTTTTCCAATTCCACAAGAACTGTCTTAGCGAAAGGCTCCTTGAGGGGAAAGCTGTAACTCTGTGAGATGATTTCACAGAACACAAAGAAGTTTCTCAGAAAGCTTCTTTCTCTGTGTTTTCGGAGAATATTTCCTTTGGACCTATAGCCTTCAAAGGGATCCGAAATATCTGTTCTCAGATTCCACAGATATAAGGCTTGCAAAGAGATCCACGAAATACAGATGTAACTCTGTGAGATGAATTAACAGAACACTAAGCAGTTTCTCAGAAAGCTTCTTTCCAGATTTCATCTGAGGATATTTCCTTTTTCACCATAGCCCTCTAAGGGCTTCCAAATATCACTTTGCCAATTCCACAAGAACTGTCTTAGCGAAAGGCTCCTTGAGGGGAAAGCTCTAACTCTGTGAGATGATTTCACAGAACACAACGAAGTTTCTCAGAAAGCTTCTTTCTCTTTGTTATCGGAGGATATTTCCTTTATTCCTATAGTCTTCAAAGGGATCCGAAATATCTGTTCTCAGATTCTACAGAAATAAGGCTAGCAAAGAGATCCACGAAATACAGATGTAACTCTATGAGATGAATTAACAGAACACTAAGCAGTTTCTCAGAAAGCTTCTTTTCAGATTTCATCTGAGGATATTTCCTTTTTCACCATTGCCCTCTATGGGCGTCCATATATCACTTTACCAATTTCACAAGAACTGTTTTAGCGAAAGGCTCCTTGAGGGGTAAGATGTAACTCTGTGAGATGATTTCACAGAACACAACGAAATTTCTCAGAAAGCTTCTTTCTCTTTGTTATCGGAGGATATTTCCTTTGGCCCTATAGTCTTCAAAGGGATCCGAAATATCTGTTTTCAGATTCCACAGAAATAAGGCTCGCAAAGACATCCATGAAGTACATATGTAACTCTGTGAGATGAATTAACAGAACACTAAGCAGTTTCTCAGAAATCTTCTTTCCAGATTTCATCTGAGGATATTTCCTTTTTCACCATAGGCCTCTAAGGGCTTCCAAATATCACTTTGCCAATTCCACAAGAACTGTCTTAGCGAAAGGCTCCTTGAGGGGAAAGCTGTAACTCTGTGAGATGATTTCACAGAACACAACGAAGTTTCTCAGAAATCTTCTTTCATCGGAGGATATTTCTTTGGCCCTATAGTCTTCAAAGGGATCCGAAATATCTGTTCTCAGATTCCACAGAAATAAGGCTAGCAAAGACATCCATGAAATACAGATGTAACTCTGTGAGATGAATTAACAGAACACTAAGCAGTTTCTCAGAAAGCTTCTTTCCAGATTTCATCTGAGGGTATTTCCTTTTTCATCATAGCCCTCTAAGGGCTTCCAAATATCACTTTGCCAATTCCACAAGAACTGTCTTAGCGAAAGGCTCCTTGAGGGGAAAGCTGTAACTCTGTGAGATGATTTCACAGAACACAACGAAGTTTCTCAGAAAGCTTCTTTCTCTTTGTTATCGGAGGATATTTCCTTTAGTCCTATAGTCTTCAAAGGGATCCGAAATATCTGTTCTCAGATTCTACAGAAATAAGGCTAGCAAAGAGATCCACGAAATACAGATGTAACTCTGTGAGATGAATTAACAGAACACTAAGCAGTTTCTCAGAAAGCTTCTTTTCAGATTTCATCTGAGGATATTTCCTTTTTCACCATTGCCCTCTATGGGCGTCCATATATCACTTTGCCAATTTCACAAGAACTGTCTTAGCGAAAGGCACCTTGAGGGGAAAGATGTAACTCTGTGAGATGATTTCACAGAACACAACGAAATTTCTCAGAAAGCTTCTTTCTCTTTGTTATCGGAGGATATTTCCTTTAGTCCTATAGTCTTCAAAGGGATCCGAAATATCTGTTCTCAGATTCTACAGAAATAAGGCTAGCAAAGAGATCCACGAAATACAGATGTAACTCTGTGAGATGAATTAACAGAACACTAAGCAGTTTCTCAGAAAGCTTCTTTTCAGATTTCATCTGAGGATATTTCCTTTTTCACCATTGCCCTCTATGGGCGTCCATATATCACTTTGCCAATTTCACAAGAACTGTCTTAGCGAAAGGCACCTTGAGGGGAAAGATGTAACTCTGTGAGATGATTTCACAGAACACAACGAAATTTCTCAGAAAGCTTCTTTCTCTTTGTTATCGGAGGATATTTCCTTTGGCCCTATAGTCTTCAAAGGGATCCGAAATATCTGTTCTCAGATTCCACAGAAATAAGGCTCGCAAAGACATCCATGAAATACATATGTAACTCTGTGAGATGAATTAACAGAACACTAAGCAGTTTCTCAGAAATCTTCTTTCCAGATTTCATCTGAGGATATTTCCTTTTTCACCATAGGCCTCTATGGGCTTCCAAATATCACTTTGCCAATTCCACAAGAACTGTCTTAGCGAAAGGCTCCTTGAGGGGAAAGCTGTAACTCTGTGAGATGATTTCACAGAACACAACGAAGTTTCTCAGAAAGCTTCTTTCATCGGAGAATATTTCTTTGGCCCTATAGTCTTCAAAGGGATCCGAAATATCTGTTCTCAGATTCCACAGAAATAAGGCTAGCAAAGAGATCCACGAAATACAGATGTAACTCTGTGAGATGAATAACAGAACACTAAGCAGTTTCTCAGAAAGCTTCTTTCCAGATTTCATCTGAGGATATTTCCTTTTTCACCGTAGACCTCTATGGGCTTCCAAATATCACTTTGCCAATTCCACAAGAACTGTCTTAGCGAAAGGCTCCTTGAGGGGAAAGCTGTAACTCTTTGAGATGATTTCAGAGAACACAACGAAGTTTCTCAGAAAGCTTCTTTCTCTTTGTTATCGGAGGATATTTCCTTTGGCCCTATAGTCTTCAAAGGGATCCGAAATATCTGTTCTCAGATTCCACAGAAATAAGGCTAGCAAAGAGATCCACGAAATACAGATGTAACTCTGTGAGATGAATAACAGAACACTAAGAAGTTTCTCAGAAAGCTTCTTTCCAGATTTCATCTGAGGATATTTCCTTTTTCACCGCAGCCCTCTAAGGGCTTCCAAATATCACTTTGCCAATTCCACAAGAACTGTCTTAGCGAAAGGCTCCTTGAGGGAAAAGCTGTAACTCTGTGAGATGATTTCACAGAACACAACGAAGTTTCTCAGAAAGCTTCTTTCTCTTTGTTATCGGAGGATATTTCCTTTGGCCCTATAGTCTTCAAAGGGATCCGAAATATCTGTTCTCAGATTCCACAGAAATAAGGCTCGCAAAGACATCCATGAAATACATATGTAACTCTGTGAGATGATTTCACAGAACACAACGAAGTTTCACAGAAAGCTTCTTTCTCTTTGTTATCGGAGGATATTTCCTTTGGCCCTATAGTCTTCAAAGGGAACCGAAATATCTGTTCTCAGATTCCATAGAAATAAGGCTGGCAAAGACATCCATGAAATACAGATGTAACTCTGTGAGATGAATTAACAGAACACTAAGCAGTTTCTCAGAAATCTTCATTCCAGATTTCATCTGAGGATATTTCGTTTTCCACCATAGCCCTCTATGGGCTTCCAAATATCACTTTGCCAATTCCACAAGAACTGTCTTAGCGAAAGTCTCCTTGAGGGGAAAGCTGTAACTCTGTGAGATGATTTCACAGAACACCAAGAAGTTTCTCAGAAAGCTTCTTTCTCTGTGTTTTCGGAGGATATTTCCTTTGGCCCTATAGTCTTCAAAGGGATCCGAAATATCTGTTCTCAGATTCCACAGAAATAAGGCTAGCAAAGAGATCCACGAAATACAGATGTAACTCTGTGAAATGAATAACAGAACACTAAGAAGTTTCTCAGAAAGCTTCTTTCCAGATTTCATCTGAGGATATTTCCTTTTTCACCGCAGCCCTCTAAGGGCTTCCAAATATCACTTTGCCAATTCCACAAGAACTGTCTTAGCGAAAGGCTCCTTGAGGGAAAAGCTGTAACTCTGTGAGATGATTTCACAGAACACAACGAAGTTTCTCAGAAAGCTTCTTTCTCTTTGTTATCGGAGGATATTTCCTTTGGCCCTATAGTCTTCAAAGGGATCCGAAATATCTGTTCTCAGATTCCACAGAAATAAGGCTCGCAAAGACATCCATGAAATACATATGTAACTCTGTGAGATGATTTCACAGAACACAACGAAGTTTCACAGAAAGCTTCTTTCTCTTTGTTATCGGAGGATATTTCCTTTGGCCCTATAGTCTTCAAAGGGAACCGAAATATCTGTTCTCAGATTCCATAGAAATAAGGCTGGCAAAGACATCCATGAAATACAGATGTAACTCTGTGAGATGAATTAACAGAACACTAAGCAGTTTCTCAGAAATCTTCATTCCAGATTTCATCTGAGGATATTTCCTTTTCCACCATAGCCCTCTATGGGCTTCCAAATATCACTTTGCCAATTCCACAAGAACTGTCTTAGCGAAAGGCTCCTTGAGGGGAAAGCATAAACTCTGTGAGTTTATTTCACAGAACACAACGGAGTTTCTCAGAAAGCTTCTTTCTCTTTGTTATCGGAGGATATTTCCTTTGGCCCTATAGTCTTCAAAGGGATCCGAAATATCTGTTCACAGATTCCACAGAAATAAGGCTAGCAAGGAGATCCACGAAATACAGATGTAACTCTGTGAGATGAATTAACAGAACACTAAGCAGTTTCTCAGAAAGCTTCTTTCCAGATTTCATCTGAGGATATTTCCTTTTTCACCATAGCCCTCTATGGGCTTCCAAATATCACTTTGCCAATTCCACAAGAACTGTCTTAGCGAAAGGCTCCTTGAGGGGAAAGCTGTAACTCTGTGAGATGATTTCACAGAACACCAAGAAGTTTCTCAGAAAGCTTCTTTCTCTGTGTTTTCGGAGGATATTTCCTTTGGCCCTATAGTCTTCAAAGGGATCCGAAATATCTGTTCTCAGATTCCACAGAAATAAGGCTTGCAAAGAGATCCACGAAATACAGATGTAACTCTGTGAGATGAATTAACAGAACACTAAGCAGTTTCTCAGAAAGCTTCTTTCCAGATTTCATCTGAGGATATTTCTTTTTTCACCATAGCCCTCTAAGGGCTTCCAAATATCACTTTGCCAATTCCACAAGAACTGTCTTAGCGAAAGGCTCCTTGAGGGGAAAGCTGTAACTCTGTGAGATGATTTCACAGAACACAACGAAGTTTCTCAGAAAGCTTCTTTCTCTTTGTTATCGGAGGATATTTCCTTTAGTCCTATAGTCTTCAAAGGGATCCGAAATATCTGTTCTCAGATTCTACAGAAATAAGGCTAGCAAAGAGATCCACGAAATACAGATGTAACTCTGTGAGATGAATTAACAGAACACTAAGCAGTTTCTCAGAAAGCTTCTTTTCAGATTTCCTCTGAGGATATTTCCTTTTTCACCATTGCCCTCTATGGGCGTCCATATATCACTTTGCCAATTTCACAAGAACTGTCTTAGCGAAAGGCACCTTGAGGGGAAAGATGTAACTCTGTGAGATGATTTCACAGAACACAACGAAATTTCTCAGAAAGCTTCTTTCTCTTTGTTATCGGAGGATATTTCCTTTGGCCCTATAGTCTTCAAAGGGATCCGGAATATCTGTTCTCAGATTCCACAGAAATAAGGCTCGCAAAGACATCCATGAAATACATATGTAACTCTGTGAGATGAATTAACAGAACACTAAGCAGTTTCTCAGAAATCTTCTTTCCAGATTTCATCTGAGGATATTTCCTTTTTCACCATAGGCCTCTATGGGCTTCCAAATATCACTTTGCCAATTCCACAAGAACTGTCTTAGCGAAAGGCTCCTTGAGGGGAAAGCTGTAACTCTGTGAGATGATTTCACAGAACAAAACGAAGTTTCTCAGAAAGCTTCTTTCTCTTTGTTATCAGAGGATATTTCCTTTGGCCCTACAGTCTTCAAAGGGATCGGAAATATCTGTTCTCAGATTCCACAGAAATAAGGCTAGCAAAGAGATCCACGAAATACAGATGTAACTCTGTTAGATGATTTCACAGAACACAACGAAGTTTCACAGAAAGCTTCTTTCTCTTTGTTATCGGAGGATATTTCCTTTGGCCCTATAGTCTTCAAAGGGAACCGAAATATCTGTTCTCAGATTCCATAGAAATAAGGCTGGCAAAGACATCCATGAAATACAGATGTAACTCCGTGAGATGAATTAACAGAACACTAAGCAGTTTCTCAGAAATCTTCTTTCCAGATTTCATCTGAGGATATTTCCTTTTTCACCATAGCCCTCTATGGGCTTCCAAATATCACTTTGCCAATTCCACAAGAACTGTCTTAGCGAAAGGCTCCTTGAGGGGAAAGCATAAACTCTGTGAGTTTATTTCACCGAACACAACGGAGTTTCTCAGAAAGCTTCTTTCTCTTTGTTATCGGAGGATATTTCCTTTGGCCCTATAGTCTTCAAAGGGATCCGAAATATCTGTTCTCAGATTCCACAGAAATAAGGCTAGCAAGGAGATCCACGAAATACAGATGTAACTCTGTGAGATGAATTAAGAGAACACTAAGCAGTTTCTCAGAAAGCTTCTTTCCAGATTTCATCAGAGGATATTTCCTTTTTCACCATAGCCCTCTATGGACTTCCAAATATCACTTTGCCAATTCCACAAGAACTGTCTTAGCGAAAGGCTCCTTGAGGGGAAAGCTGTAACTCTGTGAGATGATTTCACAGAACACCAAGAAGTTTCTCAGAAAGCTTCTTTCTCTGTGTTTTCGGAGGATATTTCCTTTGGCCCTATAGTCTTCAAAGGGATCCGAAATATCTGTTCTCAGATTCCACAGAAATAAGGCTTGCAAAGAGATCCACGAAATACAGATGTAACTCTGTGAGATGAATTAAGAGAACACTAAGCAGTTTCTCAGAAATCTTCTTTCCAGATTTCATCTGAGGATATTTCCTTTTTCACCATAGCCCTCTTTGGGCTTCCAAAGATCACTTTTCCAATTCCACAAGAATTGTCTTAGCGAAAGGCTCCTTGAGGGGAAAGCTGTAACTCTGTGAGATGATTTCACAGAACACAAAGAAGTTTCTCAGAAAGCTTCTTTCTCTGTGTTTTCGGAGGATATTTCCTTTGGCCCTATAGCCTTCAAAGGGATCCGAAATATCTGTTCTCAGATTCCACAGATATAAGGCTTGCAAAGAGATCCACGAAATACAGATGTAACTCTGTGAGATGAATTAACAGAACACTAAGCAGTTTCTCAGAAAGCTTCTTTCCAGATTTCATCTGAGGATATTTCCTTTTTCACCATAGCCCTCTAAGGGCTTCCAAATATCACTTTGCCAATTCCACAAGAACTGTCTTAGCGAAAGGCTCCTTGAGGGGAAAGCTCTAACTCTGTGAGATGATTTCACAGAACACAACGAAGTTTCTCAGAAAGCTTCTTTCTCTTTGTTATCGGAGGATATTTCCTTTATTCCTATAGTCTTCAAAGGGATCCGAAATATCTGTTCTCAGATTCTACAGAAATAAGGCTAGCAAAGAGATCCACGAAATACAGATGTAACTCTATGAGATGAATTAACAGAACACTAAGCAGTTTCTCAGAAAGCTTCTTTTCAGATTTCATCTGAGGATATTTCCTTTTTCACCATTGCCCTCTATGGGCGTCCATATATCACTTTACCAATTTCACAAGAACTGTTTTAGCGAAAGGCTCCTTGAGGGGTAAGATGTAACTCTGTGAGATGATTTCACAGAACACAACGAAATTTCTCAGAAAGCTTCTTTCTCTTTGTTATCGGAGGATATTTCCTTTGGCCCTATAGTCTTCAAAGGGATCCGAAATATCTGTTTTCAGATTCCACAGAAATAAGGCTCGCAAAGACATCCATGAAGTACATATGTAACTCTGTGAGATGAATTAACAGAACACTAAGCAGTTTCTCAGAAATCTTCTTTCCAGATTTCATCTGAGGATATTTCCTTTTTCACCATAGGCCTCTAAGGGCTTCCAAATATCACTTTGCCAATTCCACAAGAACTGTCTTAGCGAAAGGCTCCTTGAGGGGAAAGCTGTAACTCTGTGAGATGATTTCACAGAACACAACGAAGTTTCTCAAAAATCTTCTTTCATCGGAGGATATTTCTTTGGCCCTATAGTCTTCAAAGGGATCCGAAATATCTGTTCTCAGATTCCACAGAAATAAGGCTAGCAAAGACATCCATGAAATACAGATGTAACTCTGTGAGATGAATTAACAGAACACTAAGCAGTTTCTCAGAAAGCTTCTTTCCAGATTTCATCTGAGGGTATTTCCTTTTTCATCATAGCCCTCTAAGGGCTTCCAAATATCACTTTGCCAATTCCACAAGAACTGTCTTAGCGAAAGGCTCCTTGAGGGGAAAGCTGTAACTCTGTGAGATGATTTCACAGAACACAACGAAGTTTCTCAGAAGGCTTCTTTCTCTTTGTTTTCGGAGGATATTTCCTTTAGTCCTATAGTCTTCAAATGGATCCGAAATATCTGTTCTCAGATTCTACAGAAATAAGGCTAGCAAAGAGATCCACGAAATACATATGTAACTCTGTGAGATGAATTAACAGAACACTAAGCAGTTTCTCAGAAAGCTTCTTTTCAGATTTCATCTGAGGATATTTCCTTTTTCACCATTGCCCTCTATGGGCGTCCATATATCACTTTGCCAATTTCACAAGAACTGTTTTAGCGAAAGGCTCCTTGAGGGGAAAGATGTAACTCTGTGAGATGTTTTCACAGAACACAACGAAGTTTCTCAGAAAGCTTCTTTCTCTTTGTTATCGGAGGATATTTCCTTTGACCCTATAGTCTTCAAAGGGATCCGAAATATCTGTTCTCAGATTCCACAGAAATAAGGCTAGCAAAGAGATCCACGAAATACAGATGTAACTCTGTGAGATGATTTCACAGAACACAACGAAGTTTCACAGAAAGCTTCTTTCTCTTTGTTATCGGAGGATATTTCCTTTGGCCCTATAGTCTTCAAAGGGAACCGAAATATCTGTTCTCAGATTCCATAGAAATAAGGCTGGCAAAGACATCCATGAAATACAGATGTAACTCTGTGAGATGAATTAACAGAACACTAAGCAGTTTCTCAGAAATCTTCTTTCCAGATTTCATCTGAGGATATTTCCTTTTTCACCATAGCCCTCTATGGGCTTCCAAATATCACTTTGCCAATTCCACAAGAACTTTCTTAGCGAAAGGGTCCTTGAGGGGAAAGCATAAACTCTGTGAGTTTATTTCACAGAACACAACGGAGTTTCTCAGAAAGCTTCTTTCTCTTTGTTATCGGAGGATAATTCCTTTGGCCCTATAGTCTTCAAAGGGATCCGAAATATCTGTTCTCAGATTCCACAGAAATAAGGCTAGCAAGGAGATCCACGAAATACACAAGTAACTCTGTGAGATGAATTAACAGAACACTAAGCAGTTTCTCAGAAAGCTTGTTTCCAGATTTCATCTGAGGATATTTCCTTTTTCACCATAGCCCTCTATGGGCTTCCAAATATCACTTTGCCAATTCCACAAGAACTGCCTTAGCGAAAGGCTCCTTGAGGGGAAAGCTGTAACTCTGTGAGATGATTTCACAGAACACCAAGAAGTTTCTCAGAAAGCTTCTTTCTCTGTGTTTTCGGAGGATATTTCCTTTGGCCCTATAGTCTTCAAAGGGATCCGAAATATCTGTTCTCAGATTCCACAGAAATAAGGCTCGCAAAGACATCCATGAAATACATATGTAACTCTCTGAGATGATTTCACAGAACACAACGAGGTTTCACAGAAAGCTTCTTTCTCTTTGTTATCGGAGGATATTTCCTTTGGCCCTATAGTCTTCAAAGGGAACCGAAATATCTGTTCTCAGATTCCATAGAAATAAGGCTGGCAAAGACATCCATGAAATACAGATGTAACTCTTTGAGATGAATTAACAGAACACTAAGCAGTTTCTCGGAAATCTTCTTTCCAGTTTTCATCTGAGGATATTTCCTTTTCCACCATAGCCCTCTATGGGCTTCCAAATATCACTTTGCCAATTCCACAAGAAGTGTCTTAGCGAAAGGCTCCTTGAGGGGAAAGCATAAACTCTGTGAGTTTATTTCACAGAACACAACGGAGTTTCTCAGAAAGCTTCTTTCTCTTTGTTATCGGAGGATATTTCCTTTGGCCCTATAGTCTTCAAAGGGATCCGAAATATCTGTTCTCAGATTCCACAGAAATAAGGCTAGCAAGGCGATCCACGAAATACAGATGTAACTCTGTGAGATGAATTAAGAGAACACTAAGCAGTTTCTCAGAAAGCTTCTTTCCAGATTTCATCAGAGGATATTTCCTTTTTCACCATAGCCCTCTATGGACTTCCAAATATCACTTTGCCAATTCCACAAGAACTGTCTTAGCGAAAGGCTCCTTGAGGGGAAAGCTGTAACTCTGTGAGATGATTTCACAGAACACCAAGAAGTTTCTCAGAAAGCTTCTTTCTCTGTGTTTTCGGAGGATATTTCCTTTGGCCCTATAGTCTTCAAAGGGATCCGAAATATCTGTTCTCAGATTCCACAGAAATAAGGCTTGCAAAGAGATCCACGAAATACAGATGTAACTCTGTGAGATGAATTAAGAGAACACTAAGCAGTTTCTCAGAAATCTTCTTTCCAGATTTCATCTGAGGATAATTCCTTTTTCACCATAGCCCTCTTTGGGCTTCCAAAGATCACTTTTCCAATTCCACAAGAACTGTCTTAGCGAAAGGCTCCTTGAGGGGAAAGCTGTAACTCTGTGAGATGATTTCACAGAACACAAAGAAGTTTCTCAGAAAGCTTCTTTCTCTGTGTTTTCTGAGGATATTTCCTTTGGCCCTATAGCCTTCAAAGGGATCCGAAATATCTGTTCTCAGATTCCACAGATATAAGGCTTGCAAAGAGATCCACGAAATACAGATGTAACTCTGTGAGATGAATTAACAGAACACTAAGCAGTTTCTCAGAAAGCTTCTTTCCAGATTGCATCTGAGGATATTTCCTTTTTCACCATAGCCCTCTAAGGGCTTCCAAATATCACTTTGCCAATTCCACAAGAACTGTCTTAGCGAAAGGCTCCTTGAGGGGAAAGCTCTAACTCTGTGAGATGATTTCACAGAACACAACGAAGTTTCTCAGAAAGCTTCTTTCTCTTTGTTATCGGAGGATATTTCCTTTATTCCTATAGTCTTCAAAGGGATCCGAAATATCTGTTCTCAGATTCTACAGAAATAAGGCTAGCAAAGAGATCCACGAAATACAGATGTAACTCTATGAGATGAATTAACAGAACACTAAGCAGTTTCTCAGAAAGCTTCTTTTCAGATTTCATCTGAGGATATTTCCTTTTTCACCATTGCCCTCTATGGGCGTCCATATATCACTTTACCAATTTCACAAGAACTGTTTTAGCGAAATGCTCCTTGAGGGGTAAGATGTAACTCTGTGAGATGATTTCACAGAACACAACGAAATTTCTCAGAAAGCTTCTTTCTCTTTGTTATCGGAGGATATTTCCTTTGGCCCTATAGTCTTCAAAGGGATCCGAAATATCTGTTTTCAGATTCCACAGAAATAAGGCTCGCAAAGACATCCATGAAATACATATGTAACTCTGTGAGATGAATTAACAGAACACTAAGCAGTTTCTCAGAAATCTTCTTTCCAGATTTCATCTGAGGATATTTCCTTTTTCACCATAGGCCTCTAAGGGCTTCCAAATATCACTTTGCCAATTCCACAAGAACTGTCTTAGCGAAAGGCTCCTTGAGGGGAAAGCTGTAACTCTGTGAGATGATTTCACAGAACACAACGAAGTTTCTCAGAAATCTTCTTTCATCGGAGGATATTTCTTTGGCCCTATAGTCTTCAAAGGGATCCGAAATATCTGTTCTCAGATTCCACAGAAATAAGGCTAGCAAAGACATCCATGAAATACAGATGTAACTCTGTGAGATGAATTAACAGAACACTAAGCAGTTTCTCAGAAAGCTTCTTTCCAGATTTCATCTGAGGGTATTTCCTTTTTCATCATAGCCCTCTAAGGGCTTCCAAATATCACTTTGCCAATTCCACAAGAACTGTCTTAGCGAAAGGCTCCTTGAGGGGAAAGCTGTAACTCTGTGAGATGATTTCACAGAACACAACGAAGTTTCTCAGAAGGCTTCTTTCTCTTTGTTTTCGGAGGATATTTCCTTTAGTCCTATAGTCTTCAAATGGATCCGAAATAACTGTTCTCAGATTCTACAGAAATAAGGCTAGCAAAGAGATCCACGAAATACATATGTAACTCTGTGAGATGAATTAACAGAACACTAAGCAGTTTCTCAGAAAGCTTCTTTTCAGATTTCATCTGAGGATATTTCCTTTTTCACCATTGCCCTCTATGGGCGTCCATATATCACTTTGCCAATTTCACAAGAACTGTTTTAGCGAAAGGCTCCTTGAGGGGAAAGATGTAACTCTGTGAGATGTTTTCACAGAACACAACGAAGTTTCTCAGAAAGCTTCTTTCTCTTTGTTATCGGAGGATATTTCCTTTGACCCTATAGTCTTCAAAGGGATCCGAAATATCTGTTCTCAGATTCCACAGAAATAAGGCTAGCAAAGAGATCCACGAAATACAGATGTAACTCTGTGAGATGATTTCACAGAACACAACGAAGTTTCACAGAAAGCTTCTTTCTCTTTGTTATCGGAGGATATTTCCTTTGGCCCTATAGTCTTCAAAGGGAACCGAAATATCTGTTCTCAGATTCCATAGAAATAAGGCTGGCAAAGACATCCATGAAATACAGATGTAACTCTGTGAGATGAATTAACAGAACACTAAGCAGTTTCTCAGAAATCTTCTTTCCAGATTTCATCTGAGGATATTTCCTTTTTCACCATAGCCCTCTATGGGCTTCCAAATATCACTTTGCCAATTCCACAAGAACTGTCTTAGCGAAAGGCTCCTTGAGGGGAAAGCATAAACTCTGTGAGTTTATTTCACAGAACACAACGGAGTTTCTCAGAAAGCTTCTTTCTCTTTGTTATCGGAGGATAATTCCTTTGGCCCTATAGTCTTCAAAGGGATCCGAAATATCTGTTCTCAGATTCCACAGAAATAAGGCTAGCAAGGAGATCCACGAAATACACATGTAACTCTGTGAGATGAATTAACAGAACACTAAGCAGTTTCTCAGAAAGCTTGTTTCCAGATTTCATCTGAGGATATTTCCTTTTTCACCATAGCCCTCTATGGGCTTCCAAATATCACTTTGCCAATTCCACAAGAACTGCCTTAGCGAAAGGCTCCTTGAGGGGAAAGCTGTAACTCTGTGAGATGATTTCACAGAACACCAAGAAGTTTCTCAGAAAGCTTCTTTCTCTGTGTTTTCGGAGGATATTTCCTTTGGCCCCATAGTCTTCAAAGGGATCCGAAATATCTGTTCTCAGATTCCACAGAAATAAGGCTCGCAAAGACATCCATGAAATACATATGTAACTCTCTGAGATGATTTCACAGAACACAACGAGGTTTCACAGAAAGCTTCTTTCTCTTTGTTATCGGAGGATATTTCCTTTGGCCCTATAGTCTTCAAAGGGAACCGAAATATCTGTTCTCAGATTCCATAGAAATAAGGCTGGCAAAGACATCCATGAAATACAGATGTAACTCTGTGAGATGAATTAACAGAACACTAAGCAGTTTCTCAGAAATCTTCTTTCCAGTTTTCATCTGAGGATATTTCCTTTTCCACCATAGCCCTCTGTGGGCTTCCAAATATCACTTTGCCAATTCCACAAGAAGTGTCTTAGCGAAAGGCTCCTTGAGGGGAAAGCATAAACTCTGTGAGTTTATTTCACAGAACACAACGAAGTTTCTCAGAAAGCTTCTTTCTCTTTGTTATCGGAGGATATTTCCTTTGGCCCTACAGTCTTCAAAGGGATCGGAAATATCTGTTCTCAGATTCCACAGAAATAAGGCTAGCAAAGAGATCCACGAAATACAGATGTAACTCTGTGAGATGATTTCACAGAACACAACGAAGTTTCACAGAAAGCTTCTTTCTCTTTGTTATCGGAGGATATTTCCTTTGGCCTTATAGTCTTCAAAGGGAACCGAAATATCTGTTCTCAGATTCCACAGAAATAAGGCTTGCAAAGAGATCCACGAAATACAGATGTAACTCTGTGAGATGAATTAAGAGAACACTAAGCAGTTTCTCAGAAATCTTCTTTCCAGATTTCATCTGAGGATATTTCCTTTTTCACCATAGCCCTCTTTGGGCTTCCAAAGATCACTTTTCCAATTCCACAAGAACTGTCTTAGCGAAAGGCTCCTTGAGGGGAAAGCTGTAACTCTGTGAGATGATTTCACAGAACACAAAGAAGTTTCTCAGAAAGCTTCTTTCTCTGTGTTTTCGGAGGATATTTCCTTTGGCCCTATAGCCTTCAAAGGGATCCGAAATATCTGTTCTCAGATTCCACAGATATAAGGCTTGCAAAGAGATCCACGAAATACAGATGTAACTCTGTGAGATGAATTAACAGAACACTAAGCAGTTTCTCAGAAAGCTTCTTTCCAGATTGCATCTGAGGATATTTCCTTTTTCACCATAGCCCTCTAAGGGCTTCCAAATATCACTTTGCCAATTCCACAAGAACTGTCTTAGCGAAAGGCTCCTTGAGGGGAAAGCTCTAACTCTGTGAGATGATTTCACAGAACACAACGAAGTTTCTCAGAAAGCTTCTTTCTCTTTGTTATCGGAGGATATTTCCTTTATTCCTATAGTCTTCAAAGGGATCCGAAATATCTGTTCTCAGATTCTACAGAAATAAGGCTAGCAAAGAGATCCACGAAATACAGATGTAACTCTATGAGATGAATTAACAGAACACTAAGCAGTTTCTCAGAAAGCTTCTTTTCAGATTTCATCTGAGGATATTTCCTTTTTCACCATTGCCCTCTATGGGCGTCCATATATCACTTTACCAATTTCACAAGAACTGTTTTAGCGAAAGGCTCCTTGAGGGGTAAGATGTAACTCTGTGAGATGATTTCACAGAACACAACGAAATTTCTCAGAAAGCTTCTTTCTCTTTGTTATCGGAGGATATTTCCTTTGGCCCTATAGTCTTCAAAGGGATCCGAAATATCTGTTTTCAGATTCCACAGAAATAAGGCTCGCAAAGACATCCATGAAATACATATGTAACTCTGTGAGATGAATTAACAGAACACTAAGCAGTTTCTCAGAAATCTTCTTTCCAGATTTCATCTGAGGATATTTCCTTTTTCACCATAGGCCTCTAAGGGCTTCCAAATATCACTTTGCCAATTCCACAAGAACTGTCTTAGCGAAAGGCTCCTTGAGGGGAAAGCTGTAACTCTGTGAGATGATTTCACAGAACACAACGAAGTTTCTCAGAAATCTTCTTTCATCGGAGGATATTTCTTTGGCCCTATAGTCTTCAAAGGGATCCGAAATATCTGTTCTCAGATTCCACAGAAATAAGGCTAGCAAAGACATCCATGAAATACAGATGTAACTCTGTGAGATGAATTAACAGAACACTAAGCAGTTTCTCAGAAAGCTTCTTTCCAGATTTCATCTGAGGGTATTTCCTTTTTCATCATAGCCCTCTAAGGGCTTCCAAATATCACTTTGCCAATTCCACAAGAACTGTCTTAGCGAAAGGCTCCTTGAGGGGAAAGCTGTAACTCTGTGAGATGATTTCACAGAACACAACGAAGTTTCTCAGAAGGCTTCTTTCTCTTTGTTTTCGGAGGATATTTCCTTTAGTCCTATAGTCTTCAAATGGATCCGAAACAACTGTTCTCAGATTCTACAGAAATAAGGCTAGCAAAGAGATCCACGAAATACATATGTAACTCTGTGAGATGAATTAACAGAACACTAAGCAGTTTCTCAGAAAGCTTCTTTTCAGATTTCATCTGAGGATATTTCCTTTTTCACCATTGCCCTCTATGGGCGTCCATATATCACTTTGCCAATTTCACAAGAACTGTTTTAGCGAAAGGCTCCTTGAGGGGAAAGATGTAACTCTGTGAGATGTTTTCACAGAACACAACGAAGTTTCTCAGAAAGCTTCTTTCTCTTTGTTATCGGAGGATATTTCCTTTGACCCTATAGTCTTCAAAGGGATCCGAAATATCTGTTCTCAGATTCCACAGAAATAAGGCTAGCAAAGAGATCCACGAAATACAGATGTAACTCTGTGAGATGATTTCACAGAACACAACGAAGTTTCACAGAAAGCTTCTTTCTCTTTGTTATCGGAGGATATTTCCTTTGGCCCTATATTCTTCAAAGGGAACCGAAATATCTGTTCTCAGATTCCATAGAAATAAGGCTGGCAAAGACATCCATGAAATACAGATGTAACTCTGTGAGATGAATTAACAGAACACTAAGCAGTTTCTCAGAAATCTTCTTTCCAGATTTCATCTGAGGATATTTCCTTTTTCACCATAGCCCTCTATGGGCTTCCAAATATCACTTTGCCAATTCCACAAGAACTGTCTTAGCGAAAGGCTCCTTGAGGGGAAAGCATAAACTCTGTGAGTTTATTTCACAGAACACAACGGAGTTTCTCAGAAAGCTTCTTTCTCTTTGTTATCGGAGGATAATTCCTTTGGCCCTATAGTCTTCAAAGGGATCCGAAATATCTGTTCTCAGATTCCACAGAAATAAGGCTAGCAAGGAGATCCACGAAATACACATGTAACTCTGTGAGATGAATTAACAGAACACTAAGCAGTTTCTCAGAAAGCTTGTTTCCAGATTTCATCTGAGGATATTTCCTTTTTCACCATAGCCCTCTATGGGCTTCCAAATATCACTTTGCCAATTCCACAAGAACTGCCTTAGCGAAAGGCTCCTTGAGGGGAAAGCTGTAACTCTGTGAGATGATTTCACAGAACACCAAGAAGTTTCTCAGAAAGCTTCTTTCTCTGTGTTTTCGGAGGATATTTCCTTTGGCCCTATAGTCTTCAAAGGGATCCGAAATATCTGTTCTCAGATTCCACAGAAATAAGGCTCGCAAAGACATCCATGAAATACATATGTAACTCTCTGAGATGATTTCACAGAACACAACGAAATTTCTCAGAAAGCTTCTTTCTCTTTGTTATCGGAGGATATTTCCTTTGGCCCTATAGTCTTCAAAGGGATCCGAAATATCTGTTTTCAGATTCCACAGAAATAAGGCTCGCAAAGACATCCATGAAATACATATGTAACTCTGTGAGATGAATTAACAGAACACTAAGCAGTTTCTCAGAAATCTTCTTTCCAGATTTCATCTGAGGATATTTCCTTTTTCACCATAGGCCTCTAAGGGCTTCCAAATATCACTTTGCCAATTCCACAAGAACTGTCTTAGCGAAAGGCTCCTTGAGGGGAAAGCTGTAACTCTGTGAGATGATTTCACAGAACACAACGAAGTTTCTCAGAAATCTTCTTTCATCGGAGGATATTTCTTTGGCCCTATAGTCTTCAAAGGGATCCGAAATATCTGTTCTCAGATTCCACAGAAATAAGGCTAGCAAAGACATCCATGAAATACAGATGTAACTCTGTGAGATGAATTAACAGAACACTAAGCAGTTTCTCAGAAAGCTTCTTTCCAGATTTCATCTGAGGGTATTTCCTTTTTCATCATAGCCCTCTAAGGGCTTCCAAATATCACTTTGCCAATTCCACAAGAACTGTCTTAGCGAAAGGCTCCTTGAGGGGAAAGCTGTAACTCTGTGAGATGATTTCACAGAACACAACGAAGTTTCTCAGAAGGCTTCTTTCTCTTTGTTTTCGGAGGATATTTCCTTTAGTCCTATAGTCTTCAAATGGATCCGAAATAACTGTTCTCAGATTCTACAGAAATAAGGCTAGCAAAGAGATCCACGAAATACATATGTAACTCTGTGAGATGAATTAACAGAACACTAAGCAGTTTCTCAGAAAGCTTCTTTTCAGATTTCATCTGAGGATATTTCCTTTTTCACCATTGCCCTCTATGGGCGTCCATATATCACTTTGCCAATTTCACAAGAACTGTTTTAGCGAAAGGCTCCTTGAGGGGAAAGATGTAACTCTGTGAGATGTTTTCACAGAACACAACGAAGTTTCTCAGAAAGCTTCTTTCTCTTTGTTATCGGAGGATATTTCCTTTGACCCTATAGTCTTCAAAGGGATCCGAAATATCTGTTCTCAGATTCCACAGAAATAAGGCTAGCAAAGAGATCCACGAAATACAGATGTAACTCTGTGAGATGATTTCACAGAACACAACGAAGTTTCACAGAAAGCTTCTTTCTCTTTGTTATCGGAGGATATTTCCTTTGGCCCTATAGTCTTCAAAGGGAACCGAAATATCTGTTCTCAGATTCCATAGAAATAAGGCTGGCAAAGACATCCATGAAATACAGATGTAACTCTGTGAGATGAATTAACAGAACACTAAGCAGTTTCTCAGAAATCTTCTTTCCAGATTTCATCTGAGGATATTTCCTTTTTCACCATAGCCCTCTATGGGCTTCCAAATATCACTTTGCCAATTCCACAAGAACTGTCTTAGCGAAAGGCTCCTTGAGGGGAAAGCATAAACTCTGTGAGTTTATTTCACAGAACACAACGGAGTTTCTCAGAAAGCTTCTTTCTCTTTGTTATCGGAGGATAATTCCTTTGGCCCTATAGTCTTCAAAGGGATCCGAAATATCTGTTCTCAGATTCCACAGAAATAAGGCTAGCAAGGAGATCCACGAAATACACATGTAACTCTGTGAGATGAATTAACAGAACACTAAGCAGTTTCTCAGAAAGCTTGTTTCCAGATTTCATCTGAGGATATTTCCTTTTTCACCATAGCCCTCTATGGGCTTCCAAATATCACTTTGCCAATTCCACAAGAACTGCCTTAGCGAAAGGCTCCTTGAGGGGAAAGCTGTAACTCTGTGAGATGATTTCACAGAACACCAAGAAGTTTCTCAGAAAGCTTCTTTCTCTGTGTTTTCGGAGGATATTTCCTTTGGCCCCATAGTCTTCAAAGGGATCCGAAATATCTGTTCTCAGATTCCACAGAAATAAGGCTCGCAAAGACATCCATGAAATACATATGTAACTCTCTGAGATGATTTCACAGAACACAACGAGGTTTCACAGAAAGCTTCTTTCTCTTTGTTATCGGAGGATATTTCCTTTGGCCCTATAGTCTTCAAAGGGAACCGAAATATCTGTTCTCAGATTCCATAGAAATAAGGCTGGCAAAGACATCCATGAAATACAGATGTAACTCTGTGAGATGAATTAACAGAACACTAAGCAGTTTCTCAGAAATCTTCTTTCCAGTTTTCATCTGAGGATATTTCCTTTTCCACCATAGCCCTCTATGGGCTTCCAAATATCACTTTGCCAATTCCACAAGAAGTGTCTTAGCGAAAGGCTCCTTGAGGGGAAAGCATAAACTCTGTGAGTTTATTTCACAGAACACAACGAAGTTTCTCAGAAAGCTTCTTTCTCTTTGTTATCGGAGGATATTTCCTTTGGCCCTACAGTCTTCAAAGGGATCGGAAATATCTGTTCTCAGATTCCACAGAAATAAGGCTAGCAAAGAGATCCACGAAATACA
The DNA here is from genome assembly GCF_043159975.1 of Macaca nemestrina. Taxonomy (NCBI): domain Eukaryota; kingdom Metazoa; phylum Chordata; class Mammalia; order Primates; family Cercopithecidae; genus Macaca; species Macaca nemestrina. The sequence goes on along the minus strand of NC_092136.1, from coordinate 62,755,335 downwards.
GATGTAACTCTGTGAGATGATTTCACAGAACACAACGAAGTTTCACAGAAAGCTTCTTTCTCTTTGTTATCGGAGGATATTTCCTTTGGCCTTATAGTCTTCAAAGGGAACCGAAATATCTGTTCTCAGATTCCACAGAAATAAGGCTTGCAAAGAGATCCACGAAATACAGATGTAACTCTGTGAGATGAATTAAGAGAACACTAAGCAGTTTCTCAGAAATCTTCTTTCCAGATTTCATCTGAGGATATTTCCTTTTTCACCATAGCCCTCTTTGGGCTTCCAAAGATCACTTTTCCAATTCCACAAGAACTGTCTTAGCGAAAGGCTCCTTGAGGGGAAAGCTGTAACTCTGTGAGATGATTTCACAGAACACAAAGAAGTTTCTCAGAAAGCTTCTTTCTCTGTGTTTTCGGAGGATATTTCCTTTGGCCCTATAGCCTTCAAAGGGATCCGAAATATCTGTTCTCAGATTCCACAGATATAAGGCTTGCAAAGAGATCCACGAAATACAGATGTAACTCTGTGAGATGAATTAACAGAACACTAAGCAGTTTCTCAGAAAGCTTCTTTCCAGATTGCATCTGAGGATATTTCCTTTTTCACCATAGCCCTCTAAGGGCTTCCAAATATCACTTTGCCAATTCCACAAGAACTGTCTTAGCGAAAGGCTCCTTGAGGGGAAAGCTCTAACTCTGTGAGATGATTTCACAGAACACAACGAAGTTTCTCAGAAAGCTTCTTTCTCTTTGTTATCGGAGGATATTTCCTTTATTCCTATAGTCTTCAAAGGGATCCGAAATATCTGTTCTCAGATTCTACAGAAATAAGGCTAGCAAAGAGATCCACGAAATACAGATGTAACTCTATGAGATGAATTAACAGAACACTAAGCAGTTTCTCAGAAAGCTTCTTTTCAGATTTCATCTGAGGATATTTCCTTTTTCACCATTGCCCTCTATGGGCGTCCATATATCACTTTACCAATTTCACAAGAACTGTTTTAGCGAAAGGCTCCTTGAGGGGTAAGATGTAACTCTGTGAGATGATTTCACAGAACACAACGAAATTTCTCAGAAAGCTTCTTTCTCTTTGTTATCGGAGGATATTTCCTTTGGCCCTATAGTCTTCAAAGGGATCCGAAATATCTGTTTTCAGATTCCACAGAAATAAGGCTCGCAAAGACATCCATGAAATACATATGTAACTCTGTGAGATGAATTAACAGAACACTAAGCAGTTTCTCAGAAATCTTCTTTCCAGATTTCATCTGAGGATATTTCCTTTTTCACCATAGGCCTCTAAGGGCTTCCAAATATCACTTTGCCAATTCCACAAGAACTGTCTTAGCGAAAGGCTCCTTGAGGGGAAAGCTGTAACTCTGTGAGATGATTTCACAGAACACAACGAAGTTTCTCAGAAATCTTCTTTCATCGGAGGATATTTCTTTGGCCCTATAGTCTTCAAAGGGATCCGAAATATCTGTTCTCAGATTCCACAGAAATAAGGCTAGCAAAGACATCCATGAAATACAGATGTAACTCTGTGAGATGAATTAACAGAACACTAAGCAGTTTCTCAGAAAGCTTCTTTCCAGATTTCATCTGAGGGTATTTCCTTTTTCATCATAGCCCTCTAAGGGCTTCCAAATATCACTTTGCCAATTCCACAAGAACTGTCTTAGCGAAAGGCTCCTTGAGGGGAAAGCTGTAACTCTGTGAGATGATTTCACAGAACACAACGAAGTTTCTCAGAAGGCTTCTTTCTCTTTGTTTTCGGAGGATATTTCCTTTAGTCCTATAGTCTTCAAATGGATCCGAAACAACTGTTCTCAGATTCTACAGAAATAAGGCTAGCAAAGAGATCCACGAAATACATATGTAACTCTGTGAGATGAATTAACAGAACACTAAGCAGTTTCTCAGAAAGCTTCTTTTCAGATTTCATCTGAGGATATTTCCTTTTTCACCATTGCCCTCTATGGGCGTCCATATATCACTTTGCCAATTTCACAAGAACTGTTTTAGCGAAAGGCTCCTTGAGGGGAAAGATGTAACTCTGTGAGATGTTTTCACAGAACACAACGAAGTTTCTCAGAAAGCTTCTTTCTCTTTGTTATCGGAGGATATTTCCTTTGACCCTATAGTCTTCAAAGGGATCCGAAATATCTGTTCTCAGATTCCACAGAAATAAGGCTAGCAAAGAGATCCACGAAATACAGATGTAACTCTGTGAGATGATTTCACAGAACACAACGAAGTTTCACAGAAAGCTTCTTTCTCTTTGTTATCGGAGGATATTTCCTTTGGCCCTATAGTCTTCAAAGGGAACCGAAATATCTGTTCTCAGATTCCATAGAAATAAGGCTGGCAAAGACATCCATGAAATACAGATGTAACTCTGTGAGATGAATTAACAGAACACTAAGCAGTTTCTCAGAAATCTTCTTTCCAGATTTCATCTGAGGATATTTCCTTTTTCACCATAGCCCTCTATGGGCTTCCAAATATCACTTTGCCAATTCCACAAGAACTGTCTTAGCGAAAGGCTCCTTGAGGGGAAAGCATAAACTCTGTGAGTTTATTTCACAGAACACAACGGAGTTTCTCAGAAAGCTTCTTTCTCTTTGTTATCGGAGGATAATTCCTTTGGCCCTATAGTCTTCAAAGGGATCCGAAATATCTGTTCTCAGATTCCACAGAAATAAGGCTAGCAAGGAGATCCACGAAATACACATGTAACTCTGTGAGATGAATTAACAGAACACTAAGCAGTTTCTCAGAAAGCTTGTTTCCAGATTTCATCTGAGGATATTTCCTTTTTCACCATAGCCCTCTATGGGCTTCCAAATATCACTTTGCCAATTCCACAAGAACTGCCTTAGCGAAAGGCTCCTTGAGGGGAAAGCTGTAACTCTGTGAGATGATTTCACAGAACACCAAGAAGTTTCTCAGAAAGCTTCTTTCTCTGTGTTTTCGGAGGATATTTCCTTTGGCCCTATAGTCTTCAAAGGGATCCGAAATATCTGTTCTCAGATTCCACAGAAATAAGGCTCGCAAAGACATCCATGAAATACATATGTAACTCTCTGAGATGATTTCACAGAACACAACGAGGTTTCACAGAAAGCTTCTTTCTCTTTGTTATCGGAGGATATTTCCTTTGGCCCTATAGTCTTCAAAGGGAACCGAAATATCTGTTCTCAGATTCCATAGAAATAAGGCTGGCAAAGATATCCATGAAATACAGATGTAACTCTGTGAGATGAATTAACAGAACACTAAGCAGTTTCTCAGAAATCTTCTTTCCAGTTTTCATCTGAGGATATTTCCTTTTCCACCATAGCCCTCTATGGGCTTCCAAATATCACTTTGCCAATTCCACAAGAAGTGTCTTAGCGAAAGGCTCCTTGAGGGGAAAGCATAAACTCTGTGAGTTTATTTCACAGAACACAACGAAGTTTCTCAGAAAGCTTCTTTCTCTTTGTTATCGGAGGATATTTCCTTTGGCCCTACAGTCTTCAAAGGGATCGGAAATATCTGTTCTCAGATTCCACAGAAATAAGGCTAGCAAAGAGATCCACGAAATACAGATGTAACTCTGTGAGATGATTTCACAGAACACAACGAAATTTCTCAGAAAGCTTCTTTCTCTTTGTTATCGGAGGATATTTCCTTTGGCCCTATAGTCTTCAAAGGGATCCGAAATATCTGTTCTCAGATTCCACAGAAATAAGGCTCGCAAAGACATTCATGAAATACATATGTAACCCGGTGAGATGAATTAACAGAACACTAAGCAGTTTCTCAGAAATCTTCTTTCTAGATTTCATCTGAGGATATTTCCTTTTTCACCATAGGCCTCTATGGGCTTCCAAATATCACTTTGCCAATTCCACAAGAACTGTCTTAGCGAAAGGCTCCTTGATGGGAAAGCTGTAACTCTGTGAGATGATTTCACAGAACACAACGAAGTTTCTCAGAAAGCTTCTTTCTCTTTGTTATCGGAGGATATTTCCTTTAGCCCTATAGTCTTCAAAGGGATCCGAAATATCTCTTCTCAGATTCCAGAGAAATAAGGCTAGCAAAGAGATCCACGAAATAAAGATGTAACTCTGTGAGATGAATTAACAGAACACTAAGCAGTTTCTCAGAAAGCTTCTTTACAGATTTCATCTGAGGATATTTCCTTTTTCACCGTAGCCCTCTATGGGCTTCCAAATATCACTTTGCCAATTCCACAAGAACTGTCTTAGCGAAAGACTCCTTGAGGGGAAAGCTGTAACTCTTTGAGATGATTTCAGAGAACACTACGAAGTTTCTCAGAAAGCTTCTTTCTCTTTGTTATCGGAGGATATTTCCTTTGGCCCTATAGTCTTCAAAGGGATCCGAATTATCTGTTCTCAGATTCCACAGAAATAAGGCTAGCAAAGAGATCCACGAAATACAGATGTAACTCTGTGAGATGAATAACAGAACACTAAGAAGTTTCTCAGAAAGCTTCTTTCCAGATTTCATCTGAGGATATTTCCTTTTTCATCATAGCCCTCTATGGGCTTCCAAATATCACTTTGCCAATTCCACAAGAACTGTCTTAGCGAAAGGCTCCTTGAGGGGAAAGCTGTAACTCTTTGAGATGATTTCAGAGAACACAACGAAGTTTCTCAGAAAGCTTCTTTCTCTTTGTTATCGGAGGATATTTCCTTTGGCCCTATAGTCTTCAAAGGGATCCGAAATATCTGTTCTCAGATTCCACAGAAATAAGGCTAGCAAGGAGATCCACGAAATACAGATGTAACTCTGTGAGATGAATTAAGAGAACACTAAGGAGTTTCTCAGAAAGCTTCTTTCCAGATTTCATCTGAGGATATTTCCTTTTTCACCATAGCCCTCTAAGGGCTTCCAAATATCACTTTGCCAATTCCACAAGAACTGTCTTAGCGAAAGGCTCCTTGAGGGGAAAGCTGTAACTCTGTGAGATGATTTCACAGAACACAACGGAGTTTCTCAGAAAGCTTCTTTCTCTTTGGTATCGGAGGATATTTCCTTTAGTCCTATAGTCTTCAAAGGGATCCGAAATATCTGTTCTCAGATTCTACAGAAATAAGGCTAGCAAAGAGATCCACGAAATACAGATGTAACTCTGTGAGATGAATTAACAGAACACTAAGCAGTTTCTCAGAAAGCTTCTTTTCAGATTTCATCTGAGGATATTTCCTTTTTCACCATTGCCCTCTAAGGGCGTCCATATATCACTTTGCCAATTTCACAAGAACTGTTTTAGCGAAAGGATCCTTGAGGGGAAAGATGTAACTCTGTGAGATGATTTCACAGAACACAACGAAATTTCTCAGAAAGCTTCTTTCTCTTTGTTATCGGAGGATATTTCCTTTGGCCCTATAGTCTTCAAAGGGATCCGAAATATCTGTTCTCAGATTCCACAGAAATAAGGCTCGCAAAGACATTCATGAAATACATATGTAACCCGGTGAGATGAATTAACAGAACACTAAGCAGTTTCTCACAAATCTTCTTTCTAGATTTCATCTGAGGATATTTCCTTTTTCACCATAGGCCTCTATGGCCTTCCAAATATCACTTTGCCAATTCCACAAGAACTGTCTTAGCGAAAGGCTCCTTGATGGGAAAGCTGTAACTCTGTGAGATGATTTCACAGAACACAACGAAGTTTCTCAGAAAGCTTCTTTCTCTTTGTTATCGGAGGATATTTCCTTTAGCCCTATAGTCTTCAAAGGGATCCGAAATATCTCTTCTCAGATTCCAGAGAAATAAGGCTAGCAAAGAGATCCACGAAATAAAGATGTAACTCTGTGAGATGAATTAACAGAACACTAAGCAGTTTCTCAGAAAGCTTCTTTACAGATTTCATCTGAGGATATTTCCTTTTTCACCGTAGCCCTCTATGGGCTTCCAAATATCACTTTGCCAATTCCACAAGAACTGTCTTAGCGGAAGACTCCTTGAGGGGAAAGCTGTAACTCTTTGAGATGATTTCAGAGAACACAACGAAGTTTCTCAGAAAGCTTCTTTCTCTTTGTTATCGGAGGATATTTCCTTTGGCCCTATAGTCTTCAAAGGGATCCGAATTATCTGTTCTCAGATTCCACAGAAATAAGGCTAGCAAAGAGATCCACGAAATACAGATGTAACTCTGTGAGATGAATAACAGAACACTAAGAAGTTTCTCAGAAAGCTTCTTTCCAGATTTCATCTGAGGATATTTCCTTTTTCATCATAGCCCTCTATGGGCTTCCAAATATCACTTTGCCAATTCCACAAGAACTGTCTTAGCGAAAGGCTCCTTGAGGGGAAAGCTGTAACTCTTTGAGATGATTTCAGAGAACACAACGAAGTTTCTCAGAAAGCTTCTTTCTCTTTGTTATCGGAGGATATTTCCTTTGGCCCTATAGTCTTCAAAGGGATCCGAAATATCTGTTCTCAGATTCCACAGAAATAAGGCTAGCAAAGAGATCCACGAAATACAGATGTAACTCTGTGAGATGAATAACAGAACACTAAGAAGTTTCTCAGAAAGCTTCTTTCCAGATTTCATCTGAGGATATTTCCTTTTTCACCGTAGCCCTCTATGGGCTTCCAAATATCACTTTGCCAATTCCACAAGAACTGTCTTAGCGAAAGGCTCCTTGAGGGGAAAGCTGTAAGTCTGTGAGATGATTTCACAGAACACAACGAAGTTTCTCAGAAAGCTTCTTTCATCGGAGAATATTTCTTTGGCCCTATAGTCTTCAAAGGGATCCGAAATATCTGTTCTCAGATTCCACAGAAATAAGGCTAGCAAAGAGATCCACGAAATACAGATGTAACTCTGTGAGATGAATAACAGAACACTAAGAAGTTTCTCAGAAAGCTTCTTTCCAGATTTCATCTGAGGATATTTCCTTTTTCACCGTAGACCTCTATGGGCTTCCAAATATCACTTTGCCAATTCCACAAGAACTGTCTTAGGAAAGGCTCCTTGAGGGGAAAGCTGTACTCTTTGAGATGATTTCAGAGAACACAACGAAGTTTCTCAGAAAGCTTCTTTCTCTTTGTTATCGGAGGATATTTCCTTTGGCCCTATAGTCTTCAAAGGGATCCGAAATATCTGTTCTCAGATTCCACAGAAATAAGGCTAGCAAAGAGATCCACGAAATACAGATGTAACTCTGTGAGATGAATAACAGAACACTAAGAAGTTTCTCAGAAAGCTTCTTTCCAGATTTCATCTGAGGATATTTCCTTTTTCACCGCAGCCCTCTAAGGGCTTCCAAATATCACTTTGCCAATTCCACAAGAACTGTCTTAGCGAAAGGCTCCTTGAGGGAAAAGCTGTAACTCTGTGAGATGATTTCACAGAACACAACGAAGTTTCTCAGAAAGCTTCTTTCTCTTTGTTATCGGAGGATATTTCCTTTGGCCCTATAGTCTTCAAAGGGATCCGAAATATCTGTTCTCAGATTCCACAGAAATAAGGCTCGCAAAGACATCCATGAAATACATATGTAACTCTGTGAGATGATTTCACAGAACACAACGAAGTTTCACAGAAAGCTTCTTTCTCTTTGTTATCGGAGGATATTTCCTTTGGCCCTATAGTCTTCAAAGGGAACCGAAATATCTGTTCTCAGATTCCATAGAAATAAGGCTGGCAAAGACATCCATGAAATACAGATGTAACTCTGTGAGATGAATTAACAGAACACTAAGCAGTTTCTCAGAAGTCTTCATTTTAGATTTCATCTGAGGATATTTCCTTTTCCACCATAGCCCTCTATGGGCTTCCAAATATCACTTTGCCAATTCGACAAGAACTGTCTTAGCGAAAGGCTCCTTGAGGGGAAAGCATAAACTCTGTGAGTTTATTTCACAGAACACAACGGAGTTTCTCAGAAAGCTTCTTTCTCTTTGTTATCGGAGGATATTTCCTTTGGCCCTATAGTCTTCAAAGGGATCCGAAATATCTGTTCTCAGATTCCACAGAAATAAGGCTAGCAAGGAGATCCACGAAATAGAGATGTAACTCTGTGAGATGAATTAACAGAACACTAAGCAGTTTCTCAGAAAGCTTCTTTCCAGATTTCATCTGAGGCTATTTCCTTTTTCACCATAGCCCTCTATGGGCTTCCAAATATCACTTTGCCAATTCCACAAGAACTGTCTTAGCGAAAGTCTCCTTGAGGGGAAAGCTGTAACTCTGTGAGATGATTTCACAGAACACCAAGAAGTTTCTCAGAAAGCTTCTTTCTCTGTGTTTTCGGAGGATAATTCCTTTGGCCCTATAGTCTTCAAAGGGATCCGAAATATCTGTTCTCAGATTCCACAGAAATAAGGCTAGCAAGGAGATCCACGAAATACACATGTAACTCTGTGAGATGAATTAACAGAACACTAAGCAGTTTCTCAGAAAGCTTGTTTCCAGATTTCATCTGAGGATATTTCCTTTTTCACCATAGCCCTCTATGGGCTTCCAAATATCACTTTGCCAATTCCACAAGAACTGCCTTAGCGAAAGGCTCCTTGAGGGGAAAGCTGTAACTCTGTGAGATGATTTCACAGAACACCAAGAAGTTTCTCAGAAAGCTTCTTTCTCTGTGTTTTCGGAGGATATTTCCTTTGGCCCTATAGTCTTCAAAGGGATCCGAAATATCTGTTCTCAGATTCCACAGAAATAAGGCTCGCAAAGACATCCATGAAATACATATGTAACTCTCTGAGATGATTTCACAGAACACAACGAGGTTTCACAGAAAGCTTCTTTCTCTTTGTTATCGGAGGATATTTCCTTTGGCCCTATAGTCTTCAAAGGGAACCGAAATATCTGTTCTCAGATTCCATAGAAATAAGGCTGGCAAAGACATCCATGAAATACAGATGTAACTCTGTGAGATGAATTAACAGAACACTAAGCAGTTTCTCAGAAATCTTCTTTCCAGTTTTCATCTGAGGATATTTCCTTTTCCACCATAGCCCTCTATGGGCTTCCAAATATCACTTTGCCAATTCCACAAGAAGTGTCTTAGCGAAAGGCTCCTTGAGGGGAAAGCATAAACTCTGTGAGTTTATTTCACAGAACACAACGAAGTTTCTCAGAAAGCTTCTTTCTCTTTGTTATCGGAGGATATTTCCTTTGGCCCTACAGTCTTCAAAGGGATCGGAAATATCTGTTCTCAGATTCCACAGAAATAAGGCTAGCAAAGAGATCCACGAAATACAGATGTAACTCTGTGAGATGATTTCACAGAACACAACGAAGTTTCACAGAAAGCTTCTTTCTCTTTGTTATCGGAGGATATTTCCTTTGGCCTTATAGTCTTCAAAGGGAACCGAAATATCTGTTCTCAGATTCCATAGAAATAAGGCTGGCAAAGACATCCATGAAATACAGATGTAACTCTGTGAGATGAATTAACAGAACACTAAGCAGTTTCTCAGAAATCTTCTTTCCAGATTTCATCTGAGGATATTTCCTTTTTCACCATAGCCCTCTATGGGCTTCCAAATATCACTTTGCCAATTCCACAAGAACTGTCTTAGCGAAAGGCTCCTTGAGGGGAAAGCTGTAACTCTGTGAGATGATTTCACAGAACACCAAGAAGTTTCTCAGAAAGCTTCTTTCTCTGTGTTTTCGGAGGATATTTCCTTTGGCCCTATAGTCTTCAAAGGGATCCGAAATATCTGTTCTCAGACTCCACAGAAATAAGGCTTGCAAAGAGATCCACGAAATACAGATGTAACTCTGTGAGATGAATTAACAGAACACTAAGCAGTTTCTCAGAAAGCTTCTTTCCAGATTTCATCTGAGGATATTTCTTTTTTCACCATAGCCCTCTAAGGGCTTCCAAATATCACTTTGCCAATTCCACAAGAACTGTCTTAGCGAAAGGCTCCTTGAGGGGAAAGCTGTAACTCTGTGAGATGATTTCACAGAACACAACGAAGTTTCTCAGAAAGCTTCTTTCTCTTTGTTATCGGAGGATATTTCCTTTAGTCCTATAGTCTTCAAAGGGATCCGAAATATCTGTTCTCAGATTCTACAGAAATAAGGCTAGCAAAGAGATCCACGAAATACAGATGTAACTCTGTGAGATGAATTAACAGAACACTAAGCAGTTTCTCAGAAAGCTTCTTTTCAGATTTCATCTGAGGATATTTCCTTTTTCACCATTGCCCTCTATGGGCGTCCATATATCACTTTGCCAATTTCACAAGAACTGTCTTAGCGAAAGGCACCTTGAGGGGAAAGATGTAACTCTGTGAGATGATTTCACAGAACACAACGAAATTTCTCAGAAAGCTTCTTTCTCTTTGTTATCGGAGGATATTTCCTTTGGCCCTATAGTCTTCAAAGGGATCCGAAATATCTGTTCTCAGATTCCACAGAAATAAGGCTCGCAAAGACATCCATGAAATACATATGTAACTCTGTGAGATGAATTAACAGAACACTAAGCAGTTTCTCAGAAATCTTCTTTCCAGATTTCATCTGAGGATATTTCCTTTTTCACCATAGGCCTCTATGGGCTTCCAAATATCACTTTGCCAATTCCACAAGAACTGTCTTAGCGAAAGGCTCCTTGAGGGGAAAGCTGTAACTCTGTGAGATGATTTCACAGAACAAAACGAAGTTTCTCAGAAAGCTTCTTTCTCTTTGTTATCAGAGGATATTTCCTTTGGCCCTACAGTCTTCAAAGGGATCGGAAATATCTGTTCTCAGATTCCACAGAAATAAGGCTAGCAAAGAGATCCACGAAATACAGATGTAACTCTGTTAGATGATTTCACAGAACACAACGAAGTTTCACAGAAAGCTTCTTTCTCTTTGTTATCGGAGGATATTTCCTTTGGCCCTATAGTCTTCAAAGGGAACCGAAATATCTGTTCTCAGATTCCATAGAAATAAGGCTGGCAAAGACATCCATGAAATACAGATGTAACTCTGTGAGATGAATTAACAGAACACTAAGCAGTTTCTCAGAAAGCTTCTTTCCAGATTTCATCTGAGGATATTTCCTTTTTCACCATAGCCCTCTATGGGCTTCCAAATATCACTTTGCCAATTCCACAAGAACTGTCTTAGCGAAAGGCTCCTTGAGGGGAAAGCTGTAAGTCTGTGAGATGATTTCACAGAACACAACGAAGTTTCTCAGAAAGCTTCTTTCATCGGAGAATATTTCTTTGGCCCTAGAGTCTTCAAAGGGATCCGAAATATCTGTTCTCAGATTCCACAGAAATAAGGCTAGCAAAGAGATCCACGAAATACAGATGTAACTCTGTGAGATGAATAACAGAACACTAAGAAGTTTCTCAGAAAGCTTCTTTCCAGATTTCATCTGAGGATATTTCCTTTTTCACCGTAGACCTCTATGGGCTTCCAAATATCACTTTGCCAATTCCACAAGAACTGTCTTAGCGAAAGGCTCCTTGAGGGGAAAGCTGTAACTCTTTGAGATGATTTCAGAGAACACAACGAAGTTTCTCAGAAAGCTTCTTTCTCTTTGTTATCGGAGGATATTTCCTTTGGCCCTATAGTCTTCAAAGGGATCCGAAATATCTGTTCTCAGATTCCACAGAAATAAGGCTAGCAAAGAGATCTACGAAATACAGATGTAACTCTGTGAGATGAATAACAGAACACTAAGAAGTTTCTCAGAAAGCTTCTTTCCAGATTTCATCTGAGGATATTTCCTTTTTCACCGCAGCCCTCTAAGGGCTTCCAAATATCACTTTGCCAATTCCACAAGAACTGTCTTAGCGAAAGGCTCCTTGAGGGAAAAGCTGTAACTCTGTGAGATGATTTCACAGAACACAACGAAGTTTCTCAGAAAGCTTCTTTCTCTTTGTTATCGGAGGATATTTCCTTTGGCCCTATAGTCTTCAAAGGGATCCGAAATATCTGTTCTCAGATTCCACAGAAATAAGGCTCGCAAAGACATCCATGAAATACATATGTAACTCTGTGAGATGATTTCACAGAACACAACGAAGTTTCACAGAAAGCTTCTTTCTCTTTGTTATCGGAGGATATTTCCTTTGGCCCTATAGTCTTCAAAGGGAACCGAAATATCTGTTCTCAGATTCCATAGAAATAAGGCTGGCAAAGACATCCATGAAATACAGATGTAACTCTGTGAGATGAATTAACAGAACACTAAGCAGTTTCTCAGAAATCTTCATTCCAGATTTCATCTGAGGATATTTCCTTTTCCACCATAGCCCTCTATGGGCTTCCAAATATCACTTTGCCAATTCGACAAGAACTGTCTTAGCGAAAGGCTCCTTGAGGGGAAAGCATAAACTCTGTGAGTTTATTTCACAGAACACAACGGAGTTTCTCAGAAAGCTTCTTTCTCTTTGTTATCGGAGGATATTTCCTTTGGCCCTATAGTCTTCAAAGGGATCCGAAATATCTGTTCTCAGATTCCACAGAAATAAGGCTAGCAAGGAGATCCACGAAATAGAGATGTAACTCTGTGAGATGAATTAACAGAACACTAAGCAGTTTCTCAGAAAGCTTCTTTCCAGATTTCATCTGAGGATATTTCCTTTTTCACCATAGCCCTCTATGGGCTTCCAAATATCACTTTGCCAATTCCACAAGAACTGTCTTAGCGAAAGTCTCCTTGAGGGGAAAGCTGTAACTCTGTGAGATGATTTCACAGAACACCAAGAAGTTTCTCAGAAAGCTTCTTTCTCTGTGTTTTCGGAGGATATTTCCTTTGGCCCTATAGTCTTCAAAGGGATCCGAAATATCTGTTCTCAGATTCCACAGAAATAAGGCTTGCAAAGAGATCCACGAAATACAGATGTAACTCTGTGAGATGAATTAACAGAACACTAAGCAGTTTCTCAGAAAGCTTCTTTCCAGATTTCATCTGAGGATATTTCTTTTTTCACCATAGCCCTCTTTGGGCTTCCAAATATCACTTTGCCAATTCCACAAGAACTGTCTTAGCGAAAGGCTCCTTGAGGGGAAAGCTGTAACTCTGTGAGATGATTTCACAGAACACAACGAAGTTTCTCAGAAAGCTTCTTTCTCTTTGTTATCGGAGGATATTTCCTTTAGTCCTATAGTCTTCAAAGGGATCCGAAATATCTGTTCTCAGATTCTACAGAAATAAGGCTAGCAAAGAGATCCACGAAATACAGATGTAACTCTGTGAGATGAATTAACAGAACACTAAGCAGTTTCTCAGAAAGCTTCTTTTCAGATTTCATCTGAGGATATTTCCTTTTTCACCATTGCCCTCTATGGGCGTCCATATATCACTTTGCCAATTTCACAAGAACTGTCTTAGCGAAAGGCACCTTGAGGGGAAAGATGTAACTCTGTGAGATGATTTCACAGAACACAACGAAATTTCTCAGAAAGCTTCTTTCTCTTTGTTATCGGAGGATATTTCCTTTGGCCCTATAGTCTTCAAAGGGATCCGAAATATCTGTTCTCAGATTCCACAGAAATAAGGCTCGCAAAGACATCCATGAAATACATATGTAACTCTGTGAGATGAATTAACAGAACACTAAGCAGTTTCTCAGAAATCTTCTTTCCAGATTTCATCTGAGGATATTTCCTTTTTCACCATAGGCCTCTATGGGCTTCCAAATATCACTTTGCCAATTCCACAAGAACTGTCTTAGCGAAAGGCTCCTTGAGGGGAAAGCTGTAACTCTGTGAGATGATTTCACAGAACAAAACGAAGTTTCTCAGAAAGCTTCTTTCTCTTTGTTATCAGAGGATATTTCCTTTGGCCCTACAGTCTTCAAAGGGATCGGAAATATCTGTTCTCAGATTCCACAGAAATAAGGCTAGCAAAGAGATCCACGAAATACAGATGTAACTCTGTTAGATGATTTCACAGAACACAACGAAGTTTCACAGAAAGCTTCTTTCTCTTTGTTATCGGAGGATATTTCCTTTGGCCCTATAGTCTTCAAAGGGAACCGAAATATCTGTTCTCAGATTCCATAGAAATAAGGCTGGCAAAGACATCCATGAAATACAGATGTAACTCTGTGAGATGAATTAACAGAACACTAAGCAGTTTCTCAGAAATCTTCTTTCCAAATTTCATCTGAGGATATTTCCTTTTTCACCATAGCCCTCTATGGGCTTCCAAATATCACTTTGCCAATTCCACAAGAACTGTCTTAGCGAAAGGCTCCTTGAGGGGAAAGCATAAACTCTGTGAGTTTATTTCACAGAACACAACGGAGTTTCTCAGAAAGCTTCTTTCTCTTTGTTATCGGAGGATATTTTCTTTGGCCCTATAGTCTTCAAAGGGATCCGAAATATCTGTTCTCAGATTCCACAGAAATAAGGCTAGCAAGGAGATCCACGAAATACAGATGTAACTCTGTGAGATGAATTAAGAGAACACTAAGCAGTTTCTCAGAAAGCTTCTTTCCAGATTTCATCAGAGGATATTTCCTTTTTCACCATAGCCCTCTATGGACTTCCAAATATCACTTTGCCAATTCCACAAGAACTGTCTTAGCGAAAGGCTCCTTGAGGGGAAAGCTGTAACTCTGTGAGATGATTTCACAGAACACAAAGAAGTTTCTCAGAAAGCTTCTTTCTCTGTGTTTTCGGAGGATATTTCCTTTGGCCCTATAGCCTTCAAAAGGATCCGAAATATCTGTTCTCAGATTCCACAGATATAAGGCTTGCAAAGAGATCCACGAAATACAGATGTAACTCTGTGAGATGAATTAACAGAACACTAAGCAGTTTCTCAGAAAGCTTCTTTCCAGATTTCATCTGAGGATATTTCCTTTTTCACCATAGCCCTCTAAGGGCTTCCAAATATCACTTTGCCAATTCCACAAGAACTGTCTTAGCGAAAGGCTCCTTGAGGGGAAAGCTCTAACTCTGTGAGATGATTTCACAGAACACAACGAAGTTTCTCAGAAAGCTTCTTTCTCTTTGTTATCGGAGGATATTTCCTTTATTCCTATAGTCTTCAAAGGGATCCGAAATATCTGTTCTCAGATTCTACAGAAATAAAGCTAGCAAAGAGATCCACGAAATACAGATGTAACTCTGTGAGATGAATTAACAGAACACTAAGCAGTTTCTCAGAAAGCTTCTTTTCAGATTTCATCTGAGGATACTTCCTTTTTCACCATTGCCCTCTATGGGCGTCCATATATCACTTTACCAATTTCACAAGAACTGTTTTAGCGAAAGGCTCCTTGAGGGGTAAGATGTAACTCTGTGAGATGATTTCACAGAACACAACGAAGTTTCTCAGAAATCTTCTTTCATCGGAGGATATTTCTTTGGCCCTATAGTCTTCAAAGGGATCCGACATATCTGTTCTCAGATTCCACAGAAATAAGGCTAGCAAAGACATCCATGAAATACAGATGTAACTCTGTGAGATGAATTAACAGAACACTAAGCAGTTTCTCAGAAAGCTTCTTTCCAGATTTCATCTGAGGGTATTTCCTTTTTCATCATAGCCCTCTAAGGGCTTCCAAATATCACTTTGCCAATTCCACAAGAACTGTCTTAGCGAAAGGCTCCTTGAGGGGAAAGCTGTAACTCTGTGAGATGATTTCACAGAACACAACGAAGTTTCTCAGAAGGCTTCTTTCTCTTTGTTTTCGGAGGATATTTCCTTTAGTCCTATAGTCTTCAAATGGATCCGAAATATCTGTTCTCAGATTCTACAGAAATAAGGCTAGCAAAGAGATCCACGAAATACATATGTAAATCTGTGAGATGAATTAACAGAACACTAAGCAGTTTCTCAGAAAGCTTCTTTTCAGATTTCATCTGAGGATATTTCCTTTTTCACCATTGCCCTCTATGGGCGTCCATATATCACTTTGCCAATTTCACAAGAACTGTTTTAGCGAAAGGCTCCTTGAGGGGAAAGATGTAACTCTGTGAGATGTTTTCACAGAACACAACGAAGTTTCTCAGAAAGCTTCTTTCTCTTTGTTATCGGAGGATATTTCCTTTGACCCTATAGTCTTCAAAGGGATCCGAAATATCTGTTCTCAGATTCCACAGAAATAAGGCTAGCAAAGAGATCCACGAAATACAGATGTAACTCTGTGAGATGAATTAACAGAACACTAAGCAGTTTCTCAGAAATCTTCTTTCCAGATTTCATCTGAGGATATTTCCTTTTTCACCATAGCCCTCTATGGGCTTCCAAATATCACATTGCCAATTCCACAAGAAATGTCTTAGCGAAAGGCTCCTTGAGGGGAAAGCATAAACTCTCTGAGTTTATTTCACAGAACAAAACGGAGTTTCTCAGAAAGCTTCTTTCTCTTTGTTATCGGAGGATATTTCCTTTGGCCCTATAGTCTTCAAAGGGATCCGAAATATCTGTTCTCAGATTCCACAGAAATAAGGCTAGCAAGGAGATCCACGAAATACAGATGTAACTCTGTGAGATGAATTAAGAGAACACTAAGCAGTTTCTCAGAAAGCTTCTTTCCAGATTTCATCAGAGGATATTTCCTTTTTCACCATAGCCCTCTATGGACTTCCAAATATCACTTTGCCAATTCCACAAGAACTGTCTTAGCGAAAGTCTCCTTGAGGGGAAAGCTGTAACTCTGTGAGATGATTTCACAGAACACCAAGAAGTTTCTCAGAAAGCTTCTTTCTCTGTGTTTTCGGAGGATATTTCCTTTGGCCCTATAGTCTTCAAAGGGATCCGAAATATCTGTTCTCAGATTCCACAGAAATAAGGCTTGCAAAGAGATCCACGAAATACAGATGTAACTCTGTGAGATGAATTAACAGAACACTAAGCAGTTTCTCAGAAATCTTCTTTCCAGATTTCATCTGAGGATATTTCCTTTTTCACCATAGCCCTCTATGGGCTTCCAAAGATCACTTTTCCAATTCCACAAGAAGTGTCTTAGCGAAAGGCTCCTTGAGGGGAAAGCTGTAACTCTGTGAGATGATTTCACAGAACACAAAGAAGTTTCTCAGAAAGCTTCTTTCTCTGTGTTTTCGGAGGATATTTCCTTTGGCCCTGTAGCCTTCAAAGGGATCCGAAATATCTGTTCTCAGATTCCACAGATATAAGGCTTGCAAAGAGATCCACGAAATACAGATGTAACTCTGTGAGATGAATTAACAGAACACTAAGCAGTTTCTCAGAAAGCTTCTTTCCAGATTTCATCTGAGGATATTTCCTTTTTCACCATAGCCCTCTAAGGGCTTGCAAATATCACTTTGCCAATTCCACAAGAACTGTCTTAGCGAAAGGCTCCTTGAGGGGAAAGCTCTAACTCTGTGAGATGATTTCACGGAACACAACGAAGTTTCTCAGAAAGCTTCTTTCTCTTTGTTATCGGAGGATATTTCCTTTATTCCTATAGTCTTCAAAGGGATCCGAAATATCTGTTCTCAGATTCTACAGAAATAAGGCTAGCAAAGAGATCCACGAAATACAGATGTAACTCTGTGAGATGAATTAACAGAACACTAAGCAGTTTCTCAGAAAGCTTCTTTTCAGATTTCATCTGAGGATATTTCCTTTTTCACCATTGCCCTCTATGGGCGTCCATATATCACTTTGCCAATTTCACAAGAACTGTTTTAGCGAAAGGCTCCTTGAGGGGTAAGATGTAACTCTGTGAGATGATTTCACAGAACACAACGAAATATCTCAGAAAGCTTCTTTCTCTTTGTTATCGGAGGATATTTCCTTTGGCCCTATAGTCTTCAAAGGGATCCGAAATATCTGTTTTCAGATTCCACAGAAATAAGGCTCGCAAAGACATCCATGAAATACATATGTAAATCTGTGAGATGAATTAACAGAACACTAAGCAGTTTCTCAGAAATCTTCTTTCCAGATTTCATCTGAGCATATTACCTTTTTCACCATAGGCCTCTATGGGCTTCCAAATATCACTTTGCCAATTCCACAAGAACTGTCTTAGCGAAAGGCTCCTTGATGGGAAAGCTGTAACTCTGTGAGATGATTTCACAGAACACAACGAAGTTTCTCAGAAAGCTTCTTTCTCTTTGTTATCGGAGGATATTTCCTTTAGCCCTATAGTCTTCAAAGGGATCCGAAATATCTCTTCTCAGATTCCAGAGAAATAAGGCTAGCAAAGAGATCCACGAAATAAAGATGTAACTCTGTGAGATGAATTAACAGAACACTAAGCAGTTTCTCAGAAAGCTTCTTTACAGATTTCATCTGAGGATATTTCCTTTTTCACCGTAGCCCTCTATGGGCTTCCAAATATCACTTTGCCAATTCCACAAGAACTGTCTTAGCGAAAGACTCCTTGAGGGGAAAGCTGTAACTCTTTGAGATGATTTCAGAGAACACAACGAAGTTTCTCAGAAAGCTTCTTTCTCTTTGTTATCGGAGGATATTTCCTTTGGCCCTATAGTCTTCAAAGGGATCCGAATTATCTGTTCTCAGATTCCACAGAAATAAGGCTAGCAAAGAGATCCACGAAATACAGATGTAACTCTGTGAGATGAATAACAGAACACTAAGAAGTTTCTCAGAAAGCTTCTTTCCAGATTTCATCTGAGGATATTTCCTTTTTCATCATAGCCCTCTATGGGCTTCCAAATATCACTTTGCCAATTCCACAAGAACTGTCTTAGCGAAAGGCTCCTTGAGGGGAAAGCTGTAACTCTTTGAGATGATTTCAGAGAACACAACGAAGTTTCTCAGAAAGCTTCTTTCTCTTTGTTATCGGAGGATATTTCCTTTGGCCCTATAGTGTTCAAAGGGATCCGAAATATCTGTTCTCAGATTCCACAGAAATAAGGCTAGCAAAGAGATCCACGAAATACAGATGTAACTCTGTGAGATGAATAACAGAACACTAAGAAGTTTCTCAGAAAGCTTCTTTCCAGATTTCATCTGAGGATATTTCCTTTTTCACCGTAGCCCTCTATGGGCTTCCAAATATCACTTTGCCAATTCCACAAGAACTGTCTTAGCGAAAGGCTCCTTGAGGGGAAAGCTGTAAGTCTGTGAGATGATTTCACAGAACACCACGAAGTTTCTCAGAAAGCTTCTTTCATCGGAGAATATTTCTTTGGCCCTATAGTCTTCAAAGGGATCCGAAATATCTGTTCTCAGATTCCACAGAAATAAGGCTAGCAAAGAGATCCACGAAATACAGATGTAACTCTGTGAGATGAATAACAGAACACTAAGAAGTTTCTCAGAAAGCTTCTTTCCAGATTTCATCTGAGGATATGTCCTTTTTCACCGTAGACCTCTATGGGCTTCCAAATATCACTTTGCCAATTCCACAAGAACTGTCTTAGGAAAGGCTCCTTGAGGGGAAAGCTGTAACTCTGTGAGATGATTTCACAGAACACAACGAAGTTTCTCAGAAAGCTTCTTTCTCTTTGTTATCGGAGGATATTTCCTTTAGTCCTATAGTCTTCAAAGGGATCCGAAATATCTGTTCTCAGATTCTACAGAAATAAGGCTAGCAAAGAGATCCACGAAATACAGATGTAACTCTGTGAGATGAATTAACAGAACACTAAGCAGTTTCTCAGAAAGCTTCTTTTCAGATTTCATCTGAGGATATTTCCTTTTTCACCATTGCCCTCTATGGGCGTCCATATATCACTTTGCCAATTTCACAAGAACTGTCTTAGGGAAAGGCACCTTGAGGGGAAAGATGTAACTCTGTGAGATGATTTCACAGAACACAACGAAATTTCTCAGAAAGCTTCTTTCTCTTTGTTATCGGAGGATATTTCCTTTGGCCCTATAGTCTTCAAAGGGATCCGAAATATCTGTTCTCAGATTCCACAGAAATAAGGCTCGCAAAGACATCCATGAAATACATATGTAACTCTGTGAGATGAATTAACAGAACACTAAGCAGTTTCTCAGAAATCTTCTTTCCAGATTTCATCTGAGGATATTTCCTTTTTCACCATAGGCCTCTATGGGCTTCCAAATATCACTTTGCCAATTCCACAAGAACTGTCTTAGCGAAAGGCTCCTTGAGGGGAAAGCTGTAACTCTGTGAGATGATTTCACAGAACAAAACGAAGTTTCTCAGAAAGCTTCTTTCTCTTTGTTATCAGAGGATATTTCCTTTGGCCCTACAGTCTTCAAAGGGATCGGAAATATCTGTTCTCAGATTCCACAGAAATAAGGCTAGCAAAGAGATCCACGAAATACAGATGTAACTCTGTTAGATGATTTCACAGAACACAACGAAGTTTCACAGAAAGCTTCTTTCTCTTTGTTATCGGAGGATATTTCCTTTGGCCCTATAGTCTTCAAAGGGAACCGAAATATCTGTTCTCAGATTCCATAGAAATAAGGCTGGCAAAGACATCCATGAAATACAGATGTAACTCTGTGAGATGAATTAACAGAACACTAAGCAGTTTCTCAGAAATCTTCTTTCCAGATTTCATCTGAGGATATTTCCTTTTTCACCATAGCCCTCTATGGGCTTCCAAATATCACTTTGCCAATTCCACAAGAACTGTCTTAGCGAAAGGCTCCTTGAGGGGAAAGCTGTAAGTCTGTGAGATGATTTCACAGAACACAACGAAGTTTCTCAGAAAGCTTCTTTCATCGGAGAATATTTCTTTGGCCCTATAGTCTTCAAAGGGATCCGAAATATCTGTTCTCAGATTCCACAGAAATAAGGCTAGCAAAGAGATCCACGAAATACAGATGTAACTCTGTGAGATGAATAACAGAACACTAAGAAGTTTCTCAGAAAGCTTCTTTCCAGATTTCATCTGAGGATATTTCCTTTTTCACCGTAGACCTCTATGGGCTTCCAAATATCACTTTTCCAATTCCACAAGAACTGTCTTAGCGAAAGGCTCCTTGAGGGGAAAGCTGTAACTCTTTGAGATGATTTCAGAGAACACAACGAAGTTTCTCAGAAAGCTTCTTTCTCTTTGTTATCGGAGGATATTTCCTTTGGCCCTATAGTCTTCAAAGGGATCCGAAATATCTGTTCTCAGATTCCACAGAAATAAGGCTAGCAAAGAGATCCACGAAATACAGATGTAACTCTGTGAGATGAATAACAGAACACTAAGAAGTTTCTCAGAAAGCTTCTTTCCAGATTTCATCTGAGGATATTTCCTTTTTCACCGCAGCCCTCTAAGGGCTTCCAAATATCACTTTGCCAATTCCACAAGAACTGTCTTAGCGAAAGGCTCCTTGAGGGAAAAGCTGTAACTCTGTGAGATGATTTCACAGAACACAACGAAGTTTCTCAGAAAGCTTCTTTCTCTTTGTTATCGGAGGATATTTCCTTTGGCCCTATAGTCTTCAAAGGGATCCGAAATATCTGTTCTCAGATTCCACAGAAATAAGGCTCGCAAAGACATCCATGAAATACATATGTAACCCTGTGAGATGATTTCACAGAACACAACGAAGTTTCACAGAAAGCTTCTTTCTCTTTGTTATCGGAGGATATTTCCTTTGGCCCTATAGTCTTCAAAGGGAACCGAAATATCTGTTCTCAGATTCCATAGAAATAAGGCTGGCAAAGACATCCATGAAATACAGATGTAACTCTGTGAGATGAATTAACAGAACACTAAGCAGTTTCTCAGAAATCTTCATTCCAGATTTCATCTGAGGATATTTCCTTTTCCACCATAGCCCTCTATGGGCTTCCAAATATCACTTTGCCAATTCCACAAGAACTGTCTTAGCGAAAGGCTCCTTGAGGGGAAAGCATAAACTCTGTGAGTTTATTTCACAGAACACAACGGAGTTTCTCAGAAAGCTTCTTTCTCTTTGTTATCGGAGGATATTTCCTTTGGCCCTATAGTCTTCAAATGGATCCGAAATATCTGTTCTCAGATTCCACAGAAATAAGGCTAGCAAGGAGATCCACGAAATACAGATGTAACTCTGTGAGATGAATTAACAGAACACTAAGCAGTTTCTCAGAAAGCTTCTTTCCAGATTTCATCTGAGGATACTTCCTTTTTCACCATAGCCCTCTATGGGCTTCCAAATATCACTTTGCCAATTCCACAAGAACTGTCTTAGCGAAAGTCTCCTTGAGGGGAAAGCTGTAACTCTGTGAGATGATTTCACAGAACACCAAGAAGTTTCTCAGAAAGCTTCTTTCTCTGTGTTTTCGGAGGATATTTCCTTTGGCCCTATAGTCTTCAAAGGGATCCGAAATATCTGTTCTCAGATTCCACAGAAATAAGGCTTGCAAAGAGATCCACGAAATACAGATGTAACTCTGTGAGATGAATTAATAGAACACTAAGCAGTTTCTCAGAAATCTTCTTTCCAGATTTCATCTGAGGATATTTCCTTTTTCACCATAGCCCTCTAAGGGCTTCCAAATATCACTTTGCCAATTCCACAAGAACTGTCTTAGCGAAAGGCTCCTTGAGGGGAAAGCTCTAACTCTGTGAGATGATTTCACAGAACACAACGAAGTTTCTCAGAAAGCTTCTTTCTCTTTGTTATCGGAGGATATTTCCTTTATTCCTATAGTCTTCAAAGGGATCCGAATTATCTGTTCTCAGATTCTACAGAAATAAGGCTAGCAAAGAGATCCACGAAATACAGATGTAACTCTGTGAGATGAATTAACAGAACACTAAGCAGTTTCTCAGAAAGCTTCTTTTCAGATTTCATCTGAGGATATTTCCTTTTTCACCATTGCCTTCTATGGGCGTCCATATATCACTTTACCAATTTCACAAGAACTGTTTTAGCGAAAGGCTCCTTGAGGGGTAAGATGTAACTCTGTGAGATGATTTCACAGAACACAACGAAATTTCTCAGAAAGCTTCTTTCTCTTTCTTATCGGAGGATATTTCCTTTGGCCCTATAGTCTTCAAAGGGATCCGAAATATCTGTTTTCAGATTCCACAGAAATAAGGCTCGCAAAGACATCCATGAAATACATATGTAACTCTGTGAGATGAATTAACAGAACACTAAGCAGTTTCTCAGAAATCTTCTTTCCAGATTTCATCTGAGGATATTTCCTTTTTCACCTTAGGCCTCTAAGGGCTTCCAAATATCACTTTGCCAATTCCACAAGAACTGTCTTAGCGAAAGGCTCCTTGAGGGGAAAGCTGTAACTCTGTGAGATGATTTCACAGAACACAACGAAGTTTCTCAGAAATCTTCTTTCATCGGAGGATATTTCTTTGGCCCTATAGTCTTCAAAGGGATCCGAAATATCTGTTCTCAGATTCCACAGAAATAAGGCTAGCAAAGACATCCATGAAATACAGATGTAACTCTGTGAGATGAATTAACAGAACACTAAGCAGTTTCTCAGAAAGCTTCTATCCAGATTTCATCTGAGGGTATTTCCTTTTTCATCATAGCCCTCTAAGGGCTTCCAAATATCACTTTGCGAATTCCACAAGAACTGTCTTAGCGAAAGGCTCCTTGAGGGGAAAGCTGTAACTCTGTGAGATGATTTCACAGAACACAACGAAGTTTCTCAGAAGGCTTCTTTCTCTTTGTTTTCGGAGGATATTTCCTTTAGTCCTATAGTCTTCAAATGGATCCGAAATATCTGTTCTCAGATTCTACAGAAATAAGGCTAGCAAAGAGATCCACGAAATACATATGTAACTCTGTGAGATGAATTAACAGAACACTAAGCAGTTTCTCAGAAAGCTTCTTTTCAGATTTCATCTGAGGATATTTCCTTTTTCACCATTGCCCTCTATGGGCGTCCATATATCACTTTGCCAATTTCACAAGAACTGTTTTAGCGAAAGGCTCCTTGAGGGGAAAGATGTAACTCTGTGAGATGTTTTCACAGAACACAACGAAGTTTCTCAGAAAGCTTCTTTCTCTTTGTTATCGGAGGATATTTCCTTTGACCCTATAGTCTTCAAAGGGATCCGAAATATCTGTTCTCAGATTCCACAGAAATAAGGCTAGCAAAGAGATCCACGAAATACAGATGTAACTCTGTGAGATGATTTCACAGAACACAACGAAGTTTCACAGAAAGTTTCTTTCTCTTTGTTATCGGAGGATATTTCCTTTGGCCCTATAGTCTTCAAAGGGAACCGAAATATCTGTTCTCAGATTCCATAGAAATAAGGCTGGCAAAGACATCCATGAAATACAGATGTAACTCTGTGAGATGAATTAACAGAACACTAAGCAGTTTCTCAGAAATCTTCTTTCCAGATTTCATCTGAGGATATTTCCTTTTTCACCATAGCCCTCTATGGGCTTCCAAATATCACTTTGCCAATTCCACAAGAACTGTCTTAGCGAAAGGCTCCTTGAGGGGAAAGCATAAACTCTGTGAGTTTATTTCACAGAACACAACGGAGTTTCTCAGAAAGCTTCTTTCTCTTTGTTATCGGAGGATAATTCCTTTGGCCCTATAGTCTTCAAAGGGATCCGAAATATCTGTTCTCAGATTCCACAGAAATAAGGCTAGCAAGGAGATCCACGAAATACACATGTAACTCGGTGAGATGAATTAACAGAACACTAAGCAGTTTCTCAGAAAGCTTGTTTCCAGATTTCATCTGAGGATATTTCCTTTTTCACCCTAGCCCTCTATGGGCTTCCAAATATCACTTTGCCAATTCCACAAGAACTGCCTTAGCGAAAGGCTCCTTGAGGGGAAAGCTGTAACTCTGTGAGATGATTTCACAGAACACCAAGAAGTTTCTCAGAAAGCTTCTTTCTCTGTGTTTTCGGAGGATATTTCCTTTGGCCCTATAGTCTTCAAAGGGATCCGAAATATCTGTTCTCAGATTCCACAGAAATAAGGCTTGCAAAGAGATCCACGAAATACAGATGTAACTCTGTGAGATGAATTAACAGAACACTAAGCAGTTTCTCAGAAAGCTTCTTTCCAGATTTCATCTGAGGATATTTCTTTTTTCACCATAGCCCTCTAAGGGCTTCCAAATATCACTTTGCCAATTCCACAAGAACTGTCTTAGCGAAAGGCTCCTTGAGGGGAAAGCTGTAACTCTGTGAGATGATTTCACAGAACACAACGAAGTTTCTCAGAAAGCTTCTTTCTCTTTGTTATCGGAGGATATTTCCTTTAGTCCTATAGTCTTCAAAGGGATCCGAAATATCTGTTATCAGATTCCACAGAAATAAGGCTTGCAAAGAGATCCACGAAATACAGATGTAACTCTGTGAGATGAATTAACAGAACACGAAGCAGTTTCTCAGAAAGCTTCTTTCCAGATTTCATCTGAGGATATTTCCTTTTTCACCATAGCCCTCTATGGGCTTCCAAATATCACTTTGCCAATTCCACAAGAACTGTCTTAGCGAAAGGCTCCTTGAGGGGAAAGCTGTAACTCTGTGAGATGATTTCACAGAACACAACGAAGTTTCTCAGAAAGCTTCTTTCTCTTTGTTATCGGAGGATATTTCCTTTGGCCCTACAGTCTTCAAAGGGATCGGAAATATCTGTTCTCAGATTCCACAGAAATAAGGCTAGCAAAGAGAGCCACGAAATACAGATGTAACTCTGTTAGATGATTTCACAGAACACAACGAAGTTTCACAGAAAGCTTCTTTCTCTTTGTTATCGGAGGATATTTCCTTTGGCCCTATAGTCTTCAAAGGGATCCGAAATATCTGTTCTCAGATTCCATAGAAATAAGGCTGGCAAAGAAATCCATGAAATACAGATGTAACTCTGTGAGATGAATTAACAGAACACTAAGCAGTTTCTCAGAAATCTTCTTTCCAGATTTCATCTGAGGATATTTCCTTTTTCACCATAGCCCTCTATGGGCTTCCAAATATCACTTTGCCAATTCCACAAGAAATGTCTTAGCGAAAGGCTCCTTGAGGGGAAAGCATAAACTCTGTGAGTTTATTTCACAGAACACAACGGAGTTTCTCAGAAAGCTTCTTTCTCTTTGTTATCGGAGGATATTTCCTTTGGCCCTAT
Organism: Macaca nemestrina; assembly: GCF_043159975.1. Classification (NCBI taxonomy): domain Eukaryota; kingdom Metazoa; phylum Chordata; class Mammalia; order Primates; family Cercopithecidae; genus Macaca; species Macaca nemestrina. Next base: position 62,729,428 of record NC_092136.1, on the reverse strand, counting down.
AGTCTTCAAAGGGATCCGAAATATCTGTTCTCAGATTCCACAGAAATAAGGCTAGCAAGGAGATCCACGAAATACAGATGTAACTCTGTGAGATGAATTAAGAGAACACTAAGCAGTTTCTCAGAAAGCTTCTTTCCAGATTTCATCTGAGGATATTTCCTTTTTCACCGTAGACCTCTATGGGCTTCCAAATATCACTTTGCCAATTCCACAAGAACTGTCTTAGCGAAAGGCTCCTTGAGGGGAAAGCTGTAACTCTTTGAGATGATTTCAGAGAACACAACGAAGTTTCTCAGAAAGCTTCTTTCTCTTTGTTATCGGAGGATATTTCCTTTGGCCCTATAGTCTTCAAAGGGATCCGAAATATCTGTTCTCAGATTCCACAGAAATAAGGCTAGCAAAGAGATCCACGAAATACAGATGTAACTCTGTGAGATGAATAACAGAACACTAAGAAGTTTCTCAGAAAGCTTCTTTCCAGATTTCATCTGAGGATATTTCCTTTTTCACCGTAGACCTCTATGGGCTTCCAAATATCACTTTGCCAATTCCACAAGAACTGTCTTAGCGAAAGGCTCCTTGAGGGGAAAGCTGTAACTCTGTGAGATGATTTCACAGAACACAACGAAGTTTCTCAGAAAGCTTCTTTCTCTTTGTTATCGGAGGATATTTCCTTTAGTCCTATAGTCTTCAAAGGGATCCGAAATATCTGTTCTCAGATTCTACAGAAATAAGGCTAGCAAAGAGATCCACGAAATACAGATGTAACTCTGTGAGATGAATTAACAGAACACTAAGCAGTTTCTCAGAAAGCTTCTTTTCAGATTTCATCTGAGGATATTTCCTTTTTCACCATTGCCCTCTATGGGCGTCCATATATCACTTTGCCAATTTCACAAGAACTGTCTTAGGGAAAGGCACCTTGAGGGGAAAGATGTAACTCTGTGAGATGATTTCACAGAACACAACGAAATTTCTCAGAAAGCTTCTTTCTCTTTGTTATCGGAGGATATTTCCTTTGGCCCTATAGTCTTCAAAGGGATCCGAAATATCTGTTCTCAGATTCCACAGAAATAAGGCTCGCAAAGACATCCATGAAATACATATGTAACTCTGTGAGATGAATTAACAGAACACTAAGCAGTTTCTCAGAAATCTTCTTTCCAGATTTCATCTGAGGATATTTCCTTTTTCACCATAGGCCTCTATGGGCTTCCAAATATCACTTTGCCAATTCCACAAGAACTGTCTTAGCGAAAGGCTCCTTGAGGGGAAAGCTGTAACTCTGTGAGATGATTTCACAGAACAAAACGAAGTTTCTCAGAAAGCTTCTTTCTCTTTGTTATCAGAGGATATTTCCTTTGGCCCTACAGTCTTCAAAGGGATCGGAAATATCTGTTCTCAGATTCCACAGAAATAAGGCTAGCAAAGAGATCCACGAAATACAGATGTAACTCTGTTAGATGATTTCACAGAACACAACGAAGTTTCACAGAAAGCTTCTTTCTCTTTGTTATCGGAGGATATTTCCTTTGGCCCTATAGTCTTCAAAGGGAACCGAAATATCTGTTCTCAGATTCCATAGAAATAAGGCTGGCAAAGACATCCATGAAATACAGATGTAACTCTGTTAGATGAATTAACAGAACACTAAGCAGTTTCTCAGAAATCTTCTTTCCAGATTTCATCTGAGGATATTTCCTTTTTCACCATAGCCCTCTATGGGCTTCCAAATATCACTTTGCCAATTCCACAAGAACTGTCTTAGCGAAAGGCTCCTTGAGGGAAAAGCTGTAACTCTGTGAGATGATTTCACAGAACACAACGAAGTTTCTCAGAAAGCTTCTTTCTCTTTGTTATCGGAGGATATTTCCTTTGGCCCTATAGTCTTCAAAGGGATCCGAAATATCTGTTCTCAGATTCCACAGAAATAAGGCTCGCAAAGACATCCATGAAATACATATGTAACCCTGTGAGATGATTTCACAGAACACAACGAAGTTTCACAGAAAGCTTCTTTCTCTTTGTTATCGGAGGATATTTCCTTTGGCCCTATAGTCTTCAAAGGGAACCGAAATATCTGTTCTCAGATTCCATAGAAATAAGGCTGGCAAAGACATCCATGAAATACAGATGTAACTCTGTGAGATGAATTAACAGAACACTAAGCAGTTTCTCAGAAATCTTCATTCCAGATTTCATCTGAGGATATTTCCTTTTCCACCATAGCCCTCTATGGGCTTCCAAATATCACTTTGCCAATTCCACAAGAACTGTCTTAGCGAAAGGCTCCTTGAGGGGAAAGCATAAACTCTGTGAGTTTATTTCACAGAACACAACGGAGTTTCTCAGAAAGCTTCTTTCTCTTTGTTATCGGAGGATATTTCCTTTGGCCCTATAGTCTTCAAATGGATCCGAAATATCTGTTCTCAGATTCCACAGAAATAAGGTTAGCAAGGAGATCCACGAAATACAGATGTAACTCTGTGAGATGAATTAACAGAACACTAAGCAGTTTCTCAGAAAGCTTCTTTCCAGATTTCATCTGAGGATACTTCCTTTTTCACCATAGCCCTCTATGGGCTTCCAAATATCACTTTGCCAATTCCACAAGAACTGTCTTAGCGAAAGTCTCCTTGAGGGGAAAGCTGTAACTCTGTGAGATGATTTCACAGAACACCAAGAAGTTTCTCAGAAAGCTTCTTTCTCTGTGTTTTCGGAGGATATTTCCTTTGGCCCTATAGTCTTCAAAGGGATCCGAAATATCTGTTCTCAGATTCCACAGAAATAAGGCTTGCAAAGAGATCCACGAAATACAGATGTAACTCTGTGAGATGAATTAATAGAACACTAAGCAGTTTCTCAGAAATCTTCTTTCCAGATTTCATCTGAGGATATTTCCTTTTTCACCATAGCCCTCTAAGGGCTTCCAAATATCACTTTGCCAATTCCACAAGAACTGTCTTAGCGAAAGGCTCCTTGAGGGGAAAGCTCTAACTCTGTGAGATGATTTCACAGAACACAACGAAGTTTCTCAGAAAGCTTCTTTCTCTTTGTTATCGGAGGATATTTCCTTTATTCCTATAGTCTTCAAAGGGATCCGAAATATCTGTTCTCAGATTCTACAGAAATAAGGCTAGCAAAGAGATCCACGAAATACAGATGTAACTCTGTGAGATGAATTAACAGAACACTAAGCAGTTTCTCAGAAAGCTTCTTTTCAGATTTCATCTGAGGATATTTCCTTTTTCACCATTGCCCTCTATGGGCGTCCATATATCACTTTACCAATTTCACAAGAACTGTTTTAGCGAAAGGCTCCTTGAGGGGTAAGATGTAACTCTGTGAGATGATTTCACAGAACACAACGAAATTTCTCAGAAAGCTTCTTTCTCTTTCTTATCGGAGGATATTTCCTTTGGCCCTATAGTCTTCAAAGGGATCCGAAATATCTGTTTTCAGATTCCACAGAAATAAGGCTCGCAAAGACATCCATGAAATACATATGTAACTCTGTGAGATGAATTAACAGAACACTAAGCAGTTTCTCAGAAATCTTCTTTCCAGATTTCATCTGAGGATATTTCCTTTTTCACCTTAGGCCTCTAAGGGCTTCCAAATATCACTTTGCCAATTCCACAAGAACTGTCTTAGCGAAAGGCTCCTTGAGGGGAAAGCTGTAACTCTGTGAGATGATTTCACAGAACACAACGAAGTTTCTCAGAAATCTTCTTTCATCGGAGGATATTTCTTTGGCCCTATAGTCTTCAAAGGGATCCGAAATATCTGTTCTCAGATTCCACAGAAATAAGGCTAGCAAAGACATCCATGAAATACAGATGTAACTCTGTGAGATGAATTAACAGAACACTAAGCAGTTTCTCAGAAAGCTTCTATCCAGATTTCATCTGAGGGTATTTCCTTTTTCATCATAGCCCTCTAAGGGCTTCCAAATATCACTTTGCGAATTCCACAAGAACTGTCTTAGCGAAAGGCTCCTTGAGGGGAAAGCTGTAACTCTGTGAGATGATTTCACAGAACACAACGAAGTTTCTCAGAAGGCTTCTTTCTCTTTGTTTTCGGAGGATATTTCCTTTAGTCCTATAGTCTTCAAATGGATCCGAAATATCTGTTCTCAGATTCTACAGAAATAAGGCTAGCAAAGAGATCCACGAAATACATATGTAACTCTGTGAGATGAATTAACAGAACACTAAGCAGTTTCTCAGAAAGCTTCTTTTCAGATTTCATCTGAGGATATTTCCTTTTTCACCATTGCCCTCTATGGGCGTCCATATATCACTTTTCCAATTTCACAAGAACTGTTTTAGCGAAAGGCTCCTTGAGGGGAAAGATGTAACTCTGTGAGATGTTTTCACAGAACACAACGAAGTTTCTCAGAAAGCTTCTTTCTCTTTGTTATCGGAGGATATTTCCTTTGACCCTATAGTCTTCAAAGGGATCCGAAATATCTGTTCTCAGATTCCACAGAAATAAGGCTAGCAAAGAGATCCACGAAATACAGATGTAACTCTGTGAGATGATTTCACAGAACACAACGAAGTTTCACAGAAAGCTTCTTTCTCTTTGTTATCGGAGGATATTTCCTTTGGCCCTATAGTCTTCAAAGGGAACCGAAATATCTGTTCTCAGATTCCATAGAAATAAGGCTGGCAAAGACATCCATGAAATACAGATGTAACTCTGTGAGATGAATTAACAGAACACTAAGCAGTTTCTCAGAAATCTTCTTTCCAGATTTCATCTGAGGATATTTCCTTTTTCACCATAGCCCTCTATGGGCTTCCAAATATCACTTTGCCAATTCCACAAGAACTGTCTTAGCGAAAGGCTCCTTGAGGGGAAAGCATAAACTCTGTGAGTTTATTTCACAGAACACAACGGAGTTTCTCAGAAAGCTTCTTTCTCTTTGTTATCGGAGGATAATTCCTTTGGCCCTATAGTCTTCAAAGGGATCCGAAATATCTGTTCTCAGATTCCACAGAAATAAGGCTAGCAAGGAGATCCACGAAATACACATGTAACTCGGTGAGATGAATTAACAGAACACTAAGCAGTTTCTCAGAAAGCTTGTTTCCAGATTTCATCTGAGGATATTTCCTTTTTCACCATAGCCCTCTATGGGCTTCCAAATATCACTTTGCCAATTCCACAAGAACTGCCTTAGCGAAAGGCTCCTTGAGGGGAAAGCTGTAACTCTGTGAGATGATTTCACAGAACACCAAGAAGTTTCTCAGAAAGCTTCTTTCTCTGTGTTTTCGGAGGATATTTCCTTTGGCCCTATAGTCTTCAAAGGGATCCGAAATATCTGTTCTCAGATTCCACAGAAATAAGGCTTGCAAAGAGATCCACGAAATACAGATGTAACTCTGTGAGATGAATTAACAGAACACTAAGCAGTTTCTCAGAAAGCTTCTTTCCAGATTTCATCTGAGGATATTTCTTTTTTCACCATAGCCCTCTAAGGGCTTCCAAATATCACTTTGCCAATTCCACAAGAACTGTCTTAGCGAAAGGCTCCTTGAGGGGAAAGCTGTAACTCTGTGAGATGATTTCACAGAACACAACGAAGTTTCTCAGAAAGCTTCTTTCTCTTTGTTATCGGAGGATATTTCCTTTAGTCCTATAGTCTTCAAAGGGATCCGAAATATCTGTTATCAGATTCCACAGAAATAAGGCTTGCAAAGAGATCCACGAAATACAGATGTAACTCTGTGAGATGAATTAACAGAACACGAAGCAGTTTCTCAGAAAGCTTCTTTCCAGATTTCATCTGAGGATATTTCCTTTTTCACCATAGCCCTCTATGGGCTTCCAAATATCACTTTGCCAATTCCACAAGAACTGTCTTAGCGAAAGGCTCCTTGAGGGGAAAGCTGTAACTCTGTGAGATGATTTCACAGAACACAACGAAGTTTCTCAGAAAGCTTCTTTCTCTTTGTTATCGGAGGATATTTCCTTTGGCCCTACAGTCTTCAAAGGGATCGGAAATATCTGTTCTCAGATTCCACAGAAATAAGGCTAGCAAAGAGAGCCACGAAATACAGATGTAACTCTGTTAGATGATTTCACAGAACACAACGAAGTTTCACAGAAAGCTTCTTTCTCTTTGTTATCGGAGGATATTTCCTTTGGCCCTATAGTCTTCAAAGGGATCCGAAATATCTGTTCTCAGATTCCATAGAAATAAGGCTGGCAAAGAAATCCATGAAATACAGATGTAACTCTGTGAGATGAATTAACAGAACACTAAGCAGTTTCTCAGAAATCTTCTTTCCAGATTTCATCTGAGGATATTTCCTTTTTCACCATAGCCCTCTATGGGCTTCCAAATATCACTTTGCCAATTCCACAAGAAATGTCTTAGCGAAAGGCTCCTTGAGGGGAAAGCATAAACTCTGTGAGTTTATTTCACAGAACACAACGGAGTTTCTCAGAAAGCTTCTTTCTCTTTGTTATCGGAGGATATTTCCTTTGGCCCTATAGTCTTCAAAGGGATCCGAAATATCTGTTCTCAGATTCCACAGAAATAAGGCTAGCAAGGAGATCCACGAAATACTGATGTAACTCTGTGAGATGAATTAAGAGAACACTAAGCAGTTTCTCAGAAAGCTTCTTTCCAGATTTCATCAGAGGATATTTCCTTTTTCACCATAGCCCTCTGTGAACTTCCAAATATCACTTTGCCAATTCCACAAGAACTGTCTTAGCGAAAGTCTCCTTGAGGGGAAAGCTGTAACTCTGTGAGATGATTTCACAGAACACCAAGAAGTTTCTCAGAAAGCTTCTTTCTCTGTGTTTTCGGAGGATATTTCCTTTGGCCCTATAGTCTTCAAAGGGATCCGAAATATCTGTTCTAAGATTCCACAGAAATAAGGCTTGCAAAGAGATCCACGAAATACAGATGTAACTCTGTGAGATGAATTAACAGAACACTAAGCAGTTTCTCAGAAATCTTCTTTCCAGATTTCATCTGAGGATATTTCCTTTTTCACCATAGCCCTCTATGGGCTTCCAAAGATCACTTTTCCAATTCCACAAGAACTGTCTTAGCGAAAGGCTCCTTGAGGGGAAAGCTGTAACTCTGTGAGATGATTTCACAGAACACAAAGAAGTTTCTCAGAAAGCTTCTTTCTCTGTGTTTTCGGAGGATATTTCCTTTGGCCCTGTAGCCTTCAAAGGGATCCGAAATATCTGTTCTCAGATTCCACAGATATAAGGCTTGCAAAGAGATCCACGAAATACAGATGTAACTCTGTGAGATGAATTAACAGAACACTAAGGAGTTTCTCAGAAAGCTTCTTTCCAGATTTCATCTGAGGATATTTCCTTTTTCACCATAGCCCTCTAAGGGCTTCCAAATATCACTTTGCCAATTCCACAAGAACTGTCTTAGCGAAAGGCTCCTTGAGGGGAAAGCTCTAACTCTGTGAGATGATTTCACGGAACACAACGAAGTTTCTCAGAAAGCTTCTTTCTCTTTGTTATCGGAGGATATTTCCTTTATTCCTATAGTCTTCAAAGGGATCCGAAATATCTGTTCTCAGATTCTACAGAAATAAGGCTAGCAAAGAGATCCACGAAATACAGATGTAACTCTGTGAGATGAATTAACAGAACACTAAGCAGTTTCTCAGAAAGCTTCTTTTCAGATTTCATCTGAGGATATTTCCTTTTTCACCATTGCCCTCTATGGGCGTCCATATATCACTTTGCCAATTTCACAAGAACTGTTTTAGCGAAAGGCTCCTTGAGGGGTAAGATGTAACTCTGTGAGATGATTTCACAGAACACAACGAAATTTCTCAGAAAGCTTCTTTCTCTTTGTTATCGGAGGATATTTCCTTTGGCCCTATAGTCTTCAAAGGGATCCGAAATATCTGTTTTCAGATTCCACAGAAACAAGGCTCGCAAAGACATCCATGAAATACATATGTAACTCTGTGAGATGAATTAACAGAACACTAAGCAGTTTCTCAGAAATCTTCTTTCCAGATTTCATCTGAGGATATTTCCTTTTTCACCATAGGCCTCTAAGGGCTTCCAAATATCACTTTGCCAATTCCACAAGAACTGTCTTAGCGAAAGGCTCCTTGAGGGGAAAGCTGTAACTCTGTGAGATGATTTCACAGAGCACAACGAAGTTTCTCAGAAAGCTTCTTTCTCTTTGTTATCGGAGGATATTTCCTTTGGCCCTATAGTCTTCAAAGGGATCCGAAATATCTCTTCTCAGATTCCAGAGAAATAAGGCTAGCAAAGAGATCCACGACATACAGATGTAACCCTGTGAGATGAATTAACAGAACACTAAGCAGTTTCTCAGAAAGCTTCTATCCAGATTTCATCTGAGGATATTTCCTTTTTCACCATAGCCCTCGATGGGCTTCCAAGTATCACTTTGCCAATTCCACAAGAACTGTCTTAGCGAAAGGCTCCTTGAGGGGAAAGCTGTAACTCTCTGAGATGATTTCAGAGAACACAACGAAGTTTCTCAGAAAGCTTCTTTCTCTTTGTTATCGGAGGATATTTCCTTTGGCCCTATAGTCTTCAAAGGGATCCGAAATATCTGTTCTCAGACTCCACAGAAATAAGGCTAGCAAAGAGATCCACGAAATACAGATGTAACTCTGTGAGATGAATTAACAGAACACTAAGCAGTTTCTCAGAAAGCTTCTTTCCAGATTTCATCTGAGGATATTTCCTTTTTCACCATAACCCTCAATGGGCTTCCAAATATCACTTTGCCAATTCCACAAGAACTGTCTTAGCGAAAGGCTCCTTGAGGGGAAAGCTGTAACTCTGTGAGATGATTTCACAGAACACAACGAAGTTTCTCAGAAAGCTTCTTTCTCTTTGTTATCGGAAGATATTTTCTTTGGCTCTATAGTTTTCAAAGGGATCCGAAATATCTGTTCTCAGATTCCACAGAAATAAGGCTAGCAAGGAGATCCACGAAATACAGATGCAACTCTGTGATATGAATTAACAGAACACTAAGCAGTTTCTCAGAAAACATCTTTCCAGATTTCATCTGAGGATACTTCCTTTTTCACCATAGGCCTCTATGGGCTTCCAAATATCACTTTGCCAATTCCACAAGAACTGTCTTAGCGAAAGGCTCCTTGAGGGGAAAGCTGTAACTCTGTGAGATGATTTCACAGAACACAACGAAGTTTCTCAGAAAGCTTCTTTCTCTTTGTTATCGGAGGATATTTCCTTTGGCCCTATAGTCTTCAAAGGGATCCGAAATATCTGTTCTCACATTCCACAGAAATAAGGCTAGCAAAGACATCCACGAAATACAGATGTAACTCTGTGAGATGAATTAACAGAACACTAAGCAGTTTCTCAGAAAGCTTCTTTCCAGATTTCATCTGAGGATATTTCCTTTTTCACCATAGCCCTCTATGGGCTTCCAAATATCACTTTGCCAATTCCACAAGAACTGTCTTAGCGAAAGGCTCCTTGAGGGGAAAGCTGTAACTCTGTGAGATTATTTCACAGAACACAACGAAGTTTCTCAGAAAGCTTCTTTCTCTTTGTTATCGGAGGATATATCCTTTGGCCCTATAGTCTTCAAAGGAATCCGAAATATCTGTTCTCAGATTCCACAGAAATAAGGCTAGCAAAGAGATCCACGAAATACAGATGTAACTCTGTGAGATGAATTAACAGAACACTAAGCAGTTTCTCAGAAAGCTTCTTTCCAGATTTCATCTGAGGATATTTCCTTTTTCACCATAGCCCTCTATGGGCTTCCAAATATCACTTTGCCAATACCACATGAACTGTCTTAGCGAAAGGCTCCTTGAGGGGAAAGCTGTAACTCTGTGAGATGATTTCACAGAACACAACGAAGTTTCTCAGAAAGCTTCTTTCTCTTTGTTATCGGAGGATATTTCCTTTGGCCCTATAGTCTTCAAAGGGATCCGAAATATCTGTTCTCAGATTCCACAGAAATAAGGCTAGCAAAGACATCCACGAAATACAGATGTAACTCTGTGTGATGAATTAACAGAACACTAAGCAGTTTCTCAGAAAGCTTCTTTCCAGATTTCATCTGAGGATATTTCCTTTTTCACCATAGCCCTCTATGGGCTTCCAAATATCACTTTGCCAATTCCACAAGAACTGTCTTACCGAAAGGCTCCTTGAGGGGAAAGCTGTAACTCTGTGAGATGATTTCACAGAACACAACGAAGTTTCTCAGAAAGCTTCTTTCTCTTTCTTATCGGAGGATATATTCTTTGGCCCTATAGTCTTCAAAGGAATCCGAAATATCTGTTCTCAGATCCACAGAAATAAGGCTAGCAAAGAGATCCACGAAATACAGATGTAACTCTGTGAGATGAATTAACAGAACACTAAGCAGTTTCTCAGAAAGCTTCTTTCCAGATTTCATCTGAGGATATTTCCTTTTTCACCATAGCCCTCTATGGGCTTCCAAATATCACTTTGCCAATTCCACAAGAACTGTCTTAGCGAAAGGCTCCTTGAGGGGAAAGCTGTAACTCTGTGAGATGATTTCACAGAATACAACGAAGTTTCTCAGAAATCTTCTTTCTCTTTCTTATCGGAGGATATTTCCTTTGGCCCTATAGTCTTCAAAGGGATCCGAAAGATCTGTTCTCAGATTCCACAGAAATAAGGCTAGCAAAGAGATCCACGAAATACAGATGTAACTCTGTGAGATGATTTCACAGAACACAACGAAGTTTCACAGAAAGCTTCTTTCTCTTTGTTATCGGAGGATATTTCCTTTGCCCTATAGTCTTCAAAGGGAACCGAAATATCTGTTCCCAGATTCCATAGAAATAAGGCTGGCAAAGACATCCATGAAATACAGATGTAACTCTGTGAGATGAATTAACAGAACACTAAGCAGTTTCTCAGAAATCTTCTTTCCAGATTTCATCTGAGGATATTTCCTTTTTCACCATAGCCCTCTATGGGCTTCCAAATATCACTTTGCCAATTCCACAAGAACTGTCTTAGCGAAAGGCTCCTTGAGGGGAAAGCATAAACTCTGTGAGTTTATTTCACAGAACACAACGGAGTTTCTCAGAAAGCTTCTTTCTCTTTGTTATCGGAGGATATTTCCTTTGGCCCTATAGTCTTCAAAGGGATCCGAAATATCTGTTGTCAGATTCCACAGAAATAAGGCTAGCAAGGAGATCCACGAAATACAGATGTAACTCTGTGAGATGAATTAACAGAACACTAAGCAGTTTCTCAGAAAGCTTCTTTCCAGATTTCATTTGAGGATATTTCCTTCTTCACCATAGCCCTCTAAGGGCTTCCAAATATCACTTTGCCAATTCCACAAGAACTGTCTTAGCGAAAGTCTCCTTGAGGGGAAAGCTTTAACTCTGTGAGAAAATTTCACAGAACACCATGAAGTGTCTCAGAAAGCTTCTTTCTCTGTGTTTTCGGAGGATATTTCCTTTGGCCCTATAGTATTCAAAGAGATCCGAAATATCTGTTCTCAGATTCCACAGAAATAAGGCTTGCAAAGAGATCCACGAAATACAGATGTAACTCTGTGAGATGAATTAACAGAACACTAAGCAGTTTCTCAGAAAGCTTCTTTCCAGATTTCATCTGAGGATATTTCCTTTTTCACCATAGCCCTCTAAGGTCTTCCAAATATCACTTTGCCAATTCCACAAGAACTGTCTTAGCGAAAGGCTCCTTGAGGGGAAAGCTGTAACTCTGTGAGATGATTTCACAGAACACAACGAAGTTTCTCAGAAAGCTTCTTTCTCTTTGTTATCGGAGGATATTTCCTTTAGTCCTATAGTCTTCAAAGGGATCCGAAATATCTGTTCTCAGATTCTACAGAAATAAGGCTAGCAAAGAGATCCACGAAATACAGATGTAACTCTGTGAGATGAATTAACAGAACACTAAGCAGTTTCTCAGAAAGCTTTTTTTCAGTTTTCATCTGAGGATGGTTCCTTTTTCACCATTGCCCTGTATGGGCGTCCATATATCACTTTGCCAATTTCACAAGAACTGTTTTAGCGAAAGGCTCCTTGAGGGAAAAGATGTAACTCTGTGAGATGATTTCACAGAACACAACGAAATTTCTCAGAAAGCTTCTTTCTCTTTGTTATCGGAGGATATTTCCTTTGGCCCTATAGTCTTCAAAGGGATCCGAAATATCTGTTCTCAGATTCCACAGAAATAAGGCTCGCAAAGACATCCATGAAATACATATGTAACTCTGTGAGATGAATTAACAGAACACTAAGCAGTTTCTCAGAAATCTTCTTTCCAGATTTCATCTGAGCATATTTCCTTTTTCACCATAGGCCTCTATGGGCTTCCAAATATCACTTTGCCAATTCCACAAGAACTGTCTTAGCGAAAGGCTCCTTGAGGGGAAAGCTGTAACTCTGTGAGATGATTTCACAGAACACAACGAAGTTTCTCAGAAAGCTTCTTTCTCTTTGTTATCGGAGGATATTTCCTTTGGCCCTATAGTCTTCAAAGGGATCCGAAATATCTCTTCTCAGATTCCAGAGAAATAAGGCTAGCAAAGAGATCCACGAAATACAGATGTAACTCTGTGAGATGAATTAACAGAACACTAAGCAGTTTCTCAGAAAGCTTCTTTCCAGATTTCATCTGAGGATATTTCCTTTTTCACCATAGCCCTCTATGGGCTTCCAAATATCACTTTGCCAATTCCACAAGAACTGTCTTAGCGAAAGGCTCCTTGAGGGGAAAGCTGTAACACTGTGAGATGATTTCAGAGAACACAACGAAGTTTCTCGGAAAGCTTCTTTCTCTTTGTTATCGGAGGATATTTCCTTTGGCCCTATAGTCTTCAAAGGGATCCGAAATATCTGTCGTCAGATTCCACAGAAATAAGGCTAGCAAAGAGATCCACGAAATACAGATGTAACTCTGTGAGATGAATTAACAGAACACTAAGCAGTTTCTCAGAAAGCTTCTTTCCAGATTTCATCTGAGGATATTTCCTTTTTCACCGTAGCCCTCTAAGGGCTTCCAAATATCACTTTGCCAATTCCACAAGAACTGTCTTAGCGAAAGGCTCCTTGAGGGGAAAGCTGTAAGTCTGTGAGATGATTTCACAGAACAAAACGAAGTGTCTCATAAAGCTTCTTTCTCTTTGTTATCGGAGGATATTTCCTTGGGCCCTATAGTCTTCAAAGGGATCCGAAATATCTGTTCTCAGCTTCCACAGAAATAAGGCTAGCAAAGAGATCCACGAAATACAGATGTAACTCTGTGAGATGAATTAACAGAACACTAAGCAGATTCTCAGAAAGCTTCTTTCCAGATTTCATCTGAGGATATTTCCTTTTTCACCATAACCCTCTATGGGCTTCCAAATATCACTTTGCCAATTCCACAAGAACTGTCTTAGCGAAAGGCTCCTTGAGGGGAAAGCTGTATCTCTGTGAGATGATTTCACAGAACACAACGAAGTTTCTCAGAAAGCTTCTTTCTCTTTGTTATCGGAGGATATTTCCTTTGGCCCTATAGTCTTCAAAGGGATCAGAAATATCTGTTCTCAGATTCCACAGAAATAAGGCTAGCAAGGAGATCCACGAAATAAAGATGTAACACTGCGAGATGAATTAACAGAACACTAAGCAGTTTCTCAGAAAGCTTCTTTCCAGATTTCATCTGAGGATATTTCCTTTTTCACCATAACCCTCTATGGGCTTCCAAATATCGCTTTGCCAATTCACAAGAACTGTCTTAGCGAAAGACTCCTTGAGGGGAAAGCTGTAACTCTGTGAGATGATTTCACAGAACACAACGAAGTTTCTCAGAAAGCTTCTTTCATCGGAGAATATTTCTTTGGCCCTATAGTCTTCAAAGGGATCCGAAATATCTGTTCTCAGATTCCACAGAAATAAGGCTAGCAAAGAGATCCACGAAATACAGATGTAACTCTGTGAGATGATTTCACAGAACACAACGAAGTTTCACAGAAAGCTTCTTTCTCTTTGTTATCGGAGGATATTTCCTTTGCCCTATAGTCTTCAAAGGGAACCGAAATATCTGTTCCCAGATTCCATAGAAATAAGGCTGGCATAGACATCCATGAAATACAGATGTAACTCTGTGAGATGAATTAACAGAACACTAAGCAGTTTCTCAGAAATCTTCTTTCCAGATTTCATCTGAGGATATTTCCTTTTTCACCATAGCCCTCTATGGGCTTCCAAATATCACTTTGCCAATTCCACAAGAACTGTCTTAGCGAAAGGCTCCTTGAGAGGAAAGCATAAACTCCGTGAGTTTATTTCACAGAACACAACGGAGTTTCTCAGAAAGCTTCTTTCTCTTTGTTATCGGAGGATATTTCCTTTGTCCCTATAGTCTTCAAAGGGATCCGAAATATCTGTTGTCAGATTCCACAGAAATAAGGCTACCAAGGAGATCCACGAAATACAGATGTAACTCTGTGAGATGAATTAACAGAACACTAAGCAGTTTCTCAGAAAGCTTCTTTCCAGATTTCATTTGAGGATATTTCCTTTTTCACCATAGCCCTCTATGGGCTTCCAAATATCACTTTGCCAATTCCACAAGAACTGTCTTAGCGAAAGTCTCCTTGAGGGGAAAGCTTTAACTCTGTGAGATGATTTCACAGAACACCAAGAAGTGTCTCAGAAAGCTTCTTTCTCTGTGTTTTCGGAGGATATTTCCTTTGGCCCTATAGTCTTCAAAGGGATCCGAAATATCTGTTCTCAGATTCCACAGAAATAAGGCTTGCAAAGAGATCCACGAAATACAGATGTAACTCTGTGAGATGAATTAACAGAACACTAAGCAGTTTCTCAGAAAGCTTCTTTCCAGATTTCATCTGAGGATATTTCCTTTTTCACCATAGCCCTCTAAGGGCTTCCAAATATCACTTTGCCAATTCCACAAGAACTGTCTTAGCGAAAGGCTCCTTGAGGGGAAAGCTGTAACTCTGTGAGATGATTTCACAGAACACAACGAAGTTTCTCAGAAAGCTTCTTTCTCTTTTTTATCGGAGGATATTTCCTTTAGTCCTATAGTCTTCAAAGGGATCCGAAATATCTGTTCTCAGATTCTACAGAAATAAGGCTAGCAAAGAGATCCACGAAATACAGATGTAACTCTGTGAGATGAATTAACAGAACACTAAGCAGTTTCTCAGAAAGCTTCTTTTCAGATTTCATCTGAGGATGTTTCCTTTTTCACCATTGCCCTGTATGGGCGTCCATATATCACTTTGCCAATTTCACAAGAACTGTTTTAGCGAAAGGCTCCTTGAGGGGAAAGATGTAACTCTGTGAGATGATTTCACAGAACACAACGAAATTTCTCAGAAAGCTTCTTTCTCTTTGTTATCGGAGGATATTTCCTTTGGCCCTATAGTCTTCAAAGGGATCCGAAATATCTGTTCTCAGATTCCACAGAAATAAGGCTCGCAAAGACATCCATGAAATACATATGTAACTCTGTGAGATGAATTAACAGAACACTAAGCAGTTTCTCAGAAATCTTCTTTCCAGATTTCATCTGAGCATATTTCCTTTTTCACCATAGGCCTCTATGGGCTTCCAAATATCACTTTGCCAATTCCACAAGAACTGTCTTAGCGAAAGGCTCCTTGAGGGGAAAGCTGTAACTCTGTGAGATGATTTCACAGAACAAAACGAAGTTTCTCAGAAAGCTTCTTTCTCTTTGTTATCGGAGGATATTTCCTTTGGCCCTATAGTCTTCAAATGGATCCGAAATATCTCTTCTCAGATTCCAGAGAAATAAGGCTAGCAAAGAGATCCACGAAATACAGATGTAACTCTGTGAGATGAATTAACAAAACACTAAGCAGTTTCTCAGAAAGCTTCTTTCCAGATTTCATCTGAGGATATTTCCTTTTTCACCATAGCCCTCTATGGGCTTCCAAATATCACTTTGCCAATTCCACAAGAACTGTCTTAGCGAAAGGCTCCTTGAGGGGAAAGCTGTAACTCTGTGAGATGATTTCAGAGAACACAACGAAGTTTCTCGGAAAGCTTCTTTCTCTTTGTTATCGGAGGATATTTCCTTTGGCCCTATAGTCTTCAAAGGGATCCGAAATATCTGTCGTCAGATTCCACAGAAATAAGGCTAGCAAAGAGATCCACGAAATACAGATGTAACTCTGTGAGATGAATTAACAGAACACTAAGCAGTTTCTCAGAAAGCTTCTTTCCAGATCTCATCTGAGGATATTTCCTTTTTCACCGTAGCCCTCTATGGGCTTCCAAATATCACTTTGCCAATTCCACAAGAACTGTCTTAGCGAAAGGCTCCTTGAGGGGAAAGCTCTAACTCTGTGAGATGATTTCACAGAACAAAACGAAGTGTCTCATAAAGCTTCTTTCTCTTTGTTATCGGAGGATATTTCCTTGGGCCCTATAGTCTTCAAAGGGATCCGAAATATCTGTTCTCAGATTCCACAGAAATAAGGCTAGCAAAGAGATCCACGAAATACAGATGTAACTCTGTGAGATGAATTAACAGAACACTAAGCAGATTCTCAGAAAGCTTCTTTCCAGATTTCATCTGAGGATATTTCCTTTTTCACCATAACCCTCTATGGGCTTCCAAATATCACTTTGCCAATTCCACAAGAACTGTCTTAGCGAAAGGCTCCTTGAGGGGAAAGCTGTATCTCTGTGAGATGATTTCACAGAACACAACGAAGATTCTCAGAAAGCTTCTTTCTCTTTGTTATCAGAGGATATTTCCTTTGGCCCTATAGTCTTCAAAGGGATCAGAAATATCTGTTCTCAGATTCCACAGAAATAAGGCTAGCAAGGAGATCCACGAAATAAAGATGTAACACTGCGAGATGAATTAACAGAACACTAAGCAGTTTCTCAGAAAGCTTCTTTCCAGATTTCATCTGAGGATATTTCCTTTTTCACCATAACCCTCTATGGGCTTCCAAATATCACTTTGCCAATTCACAAGAACTGTCTTAGCGAAAGACTCCTTGAGGGGAAAGCTGTAACTCTGTGAGATGATTTCACAGAACACAACGAAGTTTCTCAGAAAGCTTCTTTCATCGGAGAATATTTCTTTGGCCCTATAGTCTTCAAAGGGATCCGAAATATCTGTTCTCAGATTCCACAGAAATAAGGCTAGCAAAGAGATCCACGAAATACAGATGTAACTCTGTGAGATGAATTAACAGAACACTAAGCAGTTTCTCAGAAAGCTTCTGTCCAGATTTCATCTGAGGATATTTCCTTTTTCACCATAGTCCTCTATGGGCTTCCAAATATCACTTTGCCAATTCCAAAAGAACAGTCTTAGCGAAAGGCTCCTTGAGGGGAAAGCTGTATCTCTGTGAGATGATTTCACAGAACACAACGAAGTTTCTCAGAAAGCTTCTTTCTCTTTGTTATCGGAGGATATTTCCTTTGGCCCTATAGTCTTCAAAGGGATCCGAAATATCTGTTCTCAGATTCCACAGAAAGAAGGCTAGCAAAGAGATCCACGAAATAAAGATGTAATTCTGTGAGATGAATTAACAGAACACTAAGCAGTTTCTCAGAAAGCTTCTTTCCAGATTTCATCTGAGGATATTTCCTTTTTCACCATAGCCCTCTATGGGATTCCAAATATCACTTTGCGAATTCAACAAGAACTGTCTTAGCGAAAGGCTCCTTGAGGGGAAAGCTGTAACTCTGAGATGATTTCACAGAACACAACGAAGTTTCTCAGAAAGCTTCTTTCTCTTTGTTATCGGAGGATATTTCCTTTGGCCCCATAGTCTTCAAAGGGATCCGAAATATCTGTTCTCAGATTCCACAGAAATAAGGCTAGCAAAGAGATCCACGAAATACAGATGTAACTCTGTGAGATGAATTAACAGAACACTAAGCAGTTTCTCAGAAAGCTTCTTTCCAGATTTCATCTGAGGATATTTCCTTTTTCACCATAGCCCTCTATGGGCTTTAAAATATCACTTTGCCAATTCACAAGAACTGTCTTAGCGAAAGGCTCCTTGAGGGGAATGCTGTAACTCTGTGAGATGATTTCACAGAACACAACGAAGTTTCCCAGAAATCTTCTTTCATCGGAGGATATTTCTTTGGCCCTATAGTCTTCAAAGGGATCCGAAATATCTGTTCTCAGATTCCACAGAAATAAGGCTAGCAAAGAGATCCACGAAATACAGATGTAACTCTGTGAGATGAATTAACAGAACACTAAGCAGTTTCTCAGAAAGCTTCTGTCCAAATTTCATCTGAGGATATATCCTTTTTCACCATAGCCATCTATGGGCTTCCAAATATCAATTTGCCAATTCCACAAGAACAGTCTTAGCGAAAGGCTCCTTGAGTGGAAAGCTGTAACTCTGTGAGATGATTTCACAGAACACAAAGAAGTTTCTCAGAAAGCTTCTTTCTCTTTGTTATCGGAGGATATTTCCTTTGGCCCTCTAGTCTTCAAAGGGAACCGAAATATCTGTTCTCAGATTCCATAGAAATAAGGCTGGCAAAGACATCCGTGAAATACAGATGTAACTCTGTGAGATGAAGTAACAGAACACTAAGCAGTTTCTCAGAAATCTTCTTTCCAGATTTCATCTGAGGATATTTCCTTTTTCACCATATCCCTCTATGGGCTTCCAAATATCACTTTGCCAATTCCACAAGAACTGTCTTAGCGAAAGGCTCCTTGAGGGGAAAGCATAAACTCTGTGAGTTTATTTCACAGAACACAACGGAGTTTCCCAGAAAGCTTC
The DNA here is from genome assembly GCF_043159975.1 of Macaca nemestrina. NCBI lineage: Eukaryota > Metazoa > Chordata > Mammalia > Primates > Cercopithecidae > Macaca > Macaca nemestrina. The sequence goes on along the minus strand of NC_092136.1, from coordinate 62,710,650 downwards.
TTTCTCTTTGTTATCAGAGGATATTTCCGTTGGCCCTATAGTCTTCAAAGGGATCCGAAATATCTGTTCTCAGATTCCACAGAAATAAGGCTAGCAAGGAGATCCACGAAATACAGATGTAACTCTGTGAGATGAATTAACAGAAAACTAAACAGTTTCTCAGAAAGCTTCTTTCCAGATTTCATCTGACGATATTTCCTTTTTCAACATAGCCCTCTATGGGCTTCCAAATATCACTTTGCCAATTCCACAAGAACTGTCTTAGCGAAAGGCTCCTTGAGGGGAAAGCTGTAACTCTGTGAGATGATTTCACAGAACACCAAGAAGTTTTTCAGAAGCTTCTTTCTCTGTGTTTTCGGAGGATATTTCCTTTGGCCCTATAGTCTTCAAAGGGATCCGAAATATCTGTTCTCAGATTCCACAGAAATAAGGCTTGCAAAGAGATCCACGAAATACAGATGTAACTCTGTGAGATGAATTAACAGAACACTAAGCAGTTTCTCAGAAAGCTTCTTTCCAGATTTCATCTGAGGGTATTTCCTTTTTCACCATAGCCCTCTAAGGGCTTCCAAATATCACTTTGCCAATTCCACAAGAACTGTCTTAGCGAAAGGCTCCTTGAGGGGAAAGCTGTAACTCTGTGAGATGATTTCACAGAACACAACGAAGTTTCTCAGAAAGCTTCTTTCTCTTTGTTTTCGGAGGATATTTCCTTTAGTCCTATAGTCTTCAAAGGGATCCGAAATATCTGTTCTCAGATTCTACAGAAATAAGGCTAGCAAAGAGATCCACGAAATACAGATGTAACTCTGTGAGGTGAATTAACAGAACACTAAGCAGTTTCTCAGAAACCTTCTTTTCAGATTTCATCTGAGGATATTTCCTTTTTCACCATTGCCCTCTATGGACGTCCATATATCACTTTGCCAATTTCACAAGAACTGTTTTAGCGAAAGGCTCCTTGAGGGGAAAGATGTAACTCTGTGAGATGATTTCACAGAACACAACGAAATTTCTCAGAAAGCTTCTTTCTCTTTGTTATCGGAGGATATTTCCTTTGGCCCTATAGTCTTAAAAGGGATCCGAAATATCTGTTCTCAGATTCCACAGAAATAAGGCTCGCAAGGACATCCATGAAATACATATGTAACTCTGTGAGATGAATTAACAGAACACTAAGCAGTTTCTCAGAAATCTTCTTTCCTGATTTCATCTGAGGATATTTCCTTTTTCACGATAGGCCTCTATGGGCTTCCAAATATCACTTTGCCAATTCCACAAGAACTGTCTTAGCGAAAGGCTCCTTGAGGGGAAAGCTGTAACTCTGTGAGATGATTTCACAGAACACAACGAAGTTTCTCAGAAAGCTTCTTTCTCTTTGTTATCGGAGGATATTTGCTTTGGCCCTATAGTCTTCAAAGGGATCCGAAATATCTGTTCTAAGATTCCACAGAAATAAGGCTAGCAAAGAGATCCACGAAATACAGATGTAACTCTGTGAGATGATTTCACAGAACACAACGAAGTTTCTCAGAAAGCTTCTTTCTCTTTGTTTTCGGAGGATATTTCCTTTAGTCCTATAGTCTTCAAAGGGATCCGAAATATCTGTTCTCAGATTCTACAGAAATAAGGCTAGCAAAGAGATCCACGAAATACAGATGTAACTCTGTGAGATGAATTAACAGAACACTAAGCAGTTTCTCAGAAAGCTTCTTTTCAGATTTCATCTGAGGATATTTCCTTTTTCACCATTGCCCTCTATGGGCGTCCATATATCACTTTGCCAATTTCACAAGAACTGTTTTAGCGAAAGGCTCCTTGAGGGGAAAGATGTAACTCTGTGAGATGATTTCACAGAACACAACGAAATTTCTCAGAAAGCTTCTTTCTCTTTGTTATCGGAGGATATTTCCTTTGGCCCTATAGTCTTCAAAGGGATCCGAAATATCTGTTCTCAGATTCCACAGAAATAAGGCTCGCAAGGACATCCATGAAATACATATGTAACTCTGTGAGATGAATTAACAGAACACTAAGCAGTTTCTCAGAAATCTTCTTTCCTGATTTCATCTGAGGATATTTCCTTTTTCACGATAGGCCTCTATGGGCTTCCAAATATCACTTTGCCAATTCCACAAGAACTGTCTTAGCGAAAGGCTCCTTGAGGGGAAAGCTGTAACTCTGTGAGATGATTTCACAGAACACAACGAAGTTTCTCAGAAAGCTTCTTTCTCTTTGTTATCGGAGGATATTTCCTTTGGCCCTATAGTCTTCAAAGGGATCCGAAATATCTGTTCTCAGATTCCACAGAAATAAGGCTAGCAAAGAGATCCACGAAATACTGATGTAACTCTGTGAGATGATTTCACAGAACACAACAAAGTTTCACAGAAAGCTTCTTTCTCTTTGTTATCGGAGGATATTTCCTTTGGCCCTATAGTCTTCAAAGGGAACCGAAATATCTGTTCTCAGATTCCATAGAAATAAGGCTGGCAAAGACATCCATGAAATACAGATGTAACTCTGTGAGATGAATTAACAGAACACTAAGCAGTTTCTCAGAAAGCTTCTTTCCAGATTTCATCTGAGGATATTTCCTTTTTCACCATAGCCCTCTAAGCGCTTCCAAATATCACTTTGCCAATTCCACAAAAACTGTCTTAGCGAAAGGCTCCTTGAGGGGAAAGCTGTAACTCTGTGAGATGATTTCACAGAACACAACGAAGTTTCTCAGAAAGCTTCTTTCTCTTTGTTATCGGAGGATATTTCCTTTGGCCCTATAGTCTTCAAAGGGATCCGAAATATCTGATCTCAGATTCCACAGAAATAAGGCTCGCAAAGACATCCATGAAATACATATGTAACTCTGTGAGATGAATTAACAGAACACTAAGCAGTTTCTCAGAAATCTTCTTTCCAGATTTCATCTGAGGATATTTCCTTTTTCACCATAGGCCTCTATGGGCTTCCAAATATCACTTTGCCAATTCCACAAGAACTGTCTTAGCGAAAGGCTCCTTGAGGGGAAAGCTGTAACTCTGTGAGATGATTTCACAGAACACAACGAAGTTTCTCAGAAAGCTTCTTTCTCCTTGTTATCGGAGGATATTTCCTTTGGCCCTATAGTCTTCAAAGGGATCCGAAATATCTGTTCTTAGATTCCACAGAAATAAGGCTAGCAAAGAGATCCACGAAATACAGATGTAACTCTGTGAGATGAATTAACAGAACACTAAGCAGTTTCTCAGAAAGCTTCTTTCCAGATTTCATCTGAGGATATTTCCTTTTTCACCATAGCCCTCTATGGGCTTTAAAATATCACTTTGCCAATTCACAAGAACTGTCTTAGCGAAAGGCTCCTTGAGGGGAAAGCTGTAACTCTGTGAGATGATTTCACAGAACACAACGAAGTTTCCCAGAATTCTTCTTTCATAGGAGGATATTTCTTTGGCCCTATAGTCTTCAAAGGGATCCGAAATATCTGTTCTCAGATTCCACAGAAATAAGGCTAGCAAAGAGATCCAGGAAATACAGATGTAACTCTGTGAGATGAATTAACAGAACACTAAGCAGTTTCTCAGAAAGCTTCTGTCCAAATTTCATCTGAGGATATATCCTTTTTCACCATAGCCCTCTATGGGCTTCCAAATATCACTTTGCCAATTCCACAAGAACAGTCTTAGCGAAAGGCTCCTTGAGGGGAAAGCTGTAACTCTGTGAGATGATTTCACAGAACACAACGAAGTTTCTCAGAAAGCTTCTTTCTCTTTGTTATCGGAGGATATTTCCTTTGGCCCTCTAGTCTTCAAAGGGATCCGAAATATCTGTTCTCAGATTCCATAGAAATAAGGCTGGCAAAGACATCCGTGAAATACAGATGTAACTCTGTGAGATGAATTAACAGAACACTAAGCAGTTTCTCAGAAATCTTCTTTCCAGATTTCATCTGAGGATATTTCCTTTTTCACCATAGCAATCTATGGGGTTCCAAATATCACTTTGCCAATTCCACAAGAACTGTCTTAGCGAAAGGCTCCTTGAGGGGAAAGCATAAACTCTGTGAGTTTATTTCACAGAACACAACGGAGTTTCTCAGAAAGCTTCTTTCTCTTTGTTATCAGAGGATATTTCCGTTGGCCCTATAGTCTTCAAAGGGATCCGAAATATCTGTTCTCAGATTCCACAGAAATGAGGCTAGCAAGGAGATCCACGAAATACAGATGTAACTCTGTGAGATGAATTAACAGAACACTAAGCAGTTTCTCAGAAAGCTTCTTTCCAGATTTCATCTGACGATATTTCCTTTTTCAACATAGCCCTCTATGGGCTTCCAAATATCACTTTGCCAATTCCACAAGAACTGTCTTAGCGAAAGGCTCCTTGAGGGGAAAGCTGTAACTCTGAGAGATGATTTCACAGAACACAAGGAAGTTTTTCAGAAAGCTTCTTTCTCTGTGTTTTCGGAGGATATTTCCTTTGGCCCTATAGTCTTCAAAGGGATCCGAAATATCTGTTCTCAGATTCCACAGAAATAAGGCTTGCAAAGAGATCCACGAAATACAGATGTAACTCTGTGAGATGAATTAACAGAACACTAAGCAGTTTCTCAGAAATCTTCTTTCCAGATTTCATCTGAGGATAATTCCTTTTTCACCATAGGCCTCTATGGGCTTCCAAATATCACTTTGCCAATTCCACAAGAACTGTCTTAGCGAAAGGCTCCTTGAGGGGAAAGCTGTAACTCTGTGAGATGATTTCACAGAACACAACGAAGTTTCTCAGAAAGCTTCTTTCTCTTTGTTATCGGAGGATATTTCCTTTGGCCCTATAGTCTTCAAAGGGATCCGAAATATCTGTTCTCAGATTCCACAGAAATAAGGCTAGCAAAGAGATCCACGAAATACTGATGTAACTCTGTGAGATGATTTCACAGAACACAACGAAGTTTCACAGAAAGCTTCTTTCTCTTTGTTATCGGAGGCTATTTCCTTTGGCCCTATAGTCTTCAAAGGGAACCGAAATATCTGTTCTCAGATTCCATAGAAATAAGGCTGGCAAAGACATCCATGAAATACAGATGTAACTCTGTGAGATGAATTAACGGAACACTAAGCAGTTTCTCAGAAATCTTCTTTCCAGATTTCTTCTGAGGATATTTCCTTTTTCACCATAGCCCTCTATGGGCTTCCAAATATCACTTTGCCAATTCCACAAGAACTGTCTTAGCGAAAGGCTCCTTGAGGGGAAAGCATAAACTCTGTGAGTTTATTTCACAGAACACAACGGAGTTTCTCAGAAAGCTTCTTTCTCTTTGTTATCGGAGGATAATTCCTTTGGCCCTATAGTCTTCAAAGGGATACGAAATATCTGTTCTCAGATTCCACAGAAATAAGGCTAGCAAGGAGATCCACGAAATACAGATGTAACTCTGTGAGATGAATTAACAGAACACTAAGCAGTTTCTCAGAAAGCTTCTTTCCAGATTTCATCTGAGGATATTTCCTTTTTCACCATAGCCCTCTATGGGCTTCCAAATATCACTTTGCCAATTCCACAAGAACTGCCTTAGCGAAAGGCTCCTTGAGGGGAAAGCTGTAACTCTGTGAGATGATTTCACAGAACACCAAGAAGTTTCTCAGAAAGCTTCTTTCTCTGTGTTTTCGGAGGATATTTCCTTTGGCACTATAGTCTTCAAAGGGATCCGAAATATCTCTTCTCAGATTCCACAGAAATAAGGCTTGCAAAGAGATCCACGAAATACAGATGTAACTCTGTGAGATGAATTAACAGAACACTCAGCAGTTTCTCAGAAAGCTTCTTTCCAGATTTCATCTGAGGATATTTCCTTTTTCACCATAGCCCTCTAAGGGCTTCCAAATATCACTTTGCCAGTTCCACAAAAACTGTCTTAGCGAAAGGCTCCTTGAGGGGAAAGCTGTAACTCGGTGAGATGATTTCACAGAACACAACGAAGTTTCTCAGAAAGCTTCTTTCTCTTTGTTATCGGAGGATATTTCCTTTGGCCCTATAGTCTTCAAAGGGATCCGAAATATCTGTTCTCAGATTCCACAGAAACAAGGCTCGCAAAGACATCCATGAAATACATATGTAACTCTGTGAGATGAATTAACAGAACACTAAGCAGTTTCTCAGAAATCTTCTTTCCAGATTTCATCTGAGGATATTTCCTTTTTCACCATAGGCCTCTATGGGCTTCCAAATATCACTTTGCCAATTCCACAAGAACTGTCTTAGCGAAAGGCTCCTTGAGGGGAAAGCTGTAACTCTGTGAGATGATTTCACAGAACACAAAGAAGTTTCTCAGAAAGCTTCTTTCTCTTTGTTATCGGAGGATATTTCCTTTGGCCCTATAGTCTTCAAAGGGATCCGAAATATCTGTTCTCAGATTCCACAGAAATAAGGCTAGCAAAGAGATCCACGAAAATACAGATGTAACTCTGTGAGATGAATTAAAAGAACACTAAGCAGTTTCTCAGAAAGCTTCTTTCCAGATTTCATCTGAGGATATTTCCATTTTCACCATAGCCCTCTATGGGCTTTGAAATATCACTTTGCCAATTCACAAGAACTGTCTTAGCGAAAGGCTCCTTGAGGGGAAAGCTGTAACTCTGTGAGATAATTTCACAGAACACAACGAAGTTTCCCAGAAATCTTCTTTCATAGGAGGCTATTTCTTTGGCCCTATAGTCTTCAAAGGGATCCGAAATATCTGTTCTCAGATTCCACAGAAATAAGGCTAGCAAAGAGATCCACGAAATACAGATGTAACTCTGTGAGATGAATTAACAGAACACTAAGCAGTTTCTCAGAAAGCTTCTGTCCAAATTTCATCTGAGGATATATCCTTTTTCACCATAGCCCTCTATGGGCTTCCAAATATCACTTTGCCAATTCCACAAGAACAGTCTTAGCGAAAGGCTCCTTGAGGGGAAAGCTGTAACTCTGTGAGATGATTTCACAGAACACAACGAAGTTTCTCAGAAAGCTTCTTTCTCTTTGTTATCGGAGGATATTTCCTTTGGCCCTCTAGTCTTCAAAGGGAACCGAAATATCTGTTCTCAGATTCCATAGAAATAAGGCTGGCAAAGACATCCGTGAAATACAGATGTAACTCTGTGAGATGAATTAACAGAACACTAAGCAGTTTCTCAGAAATCTTCTTTCCAGATTTCATCTGAGGATATTTCCTTTTTCACCATAGCCCTCTATGGGGTTCCAAATATCACTTTGCCAATTCCACAAGAACTCTCTTAGCGAAAGGCTCCTTGAGGGGAAAGCATAAACTCTGTGAGTTTATTTCACAGAACACAACGGAGTTTCTCAGAAAGCTTCTTTCTCTTTGTTATCAGAGGATATTTCCGTTGGCCCTATAGTCTTCAAAGGGATCCGAAATATCTGTTCTCAGATTCCACAGAAATAAGGCTAGCAAGGAGATCCACGAAATACAGATGTAACTCTGTGAGATGAATTAACAGAACACTAAGCAGTTTCTCAGAAAGCTTCTTTCCAGATTTCATCTGACGATATTTCCTTTTTCAACATAGCCCTCTATGGGCTTCCAAATATCACTTTGCCAATTCCACAAGAACTGTCTTAGCGAAAGGCTCCTTGAGGGGAAAGCTGTAACTCTGAGAGATGATTTCACAGAATACCAAGAAGTTTTTCAGAAATCTTCTTTCTCTGTGTTTTCGGAGGATATTTCCTTTGGCCCTATAGTCTTCAAAGGGATCCGAAATATCTGTTCTCAGATTCCACAGAAATAAGGCTTGCAAAGAGATCCACGAAATACAGATGTAACTCTGTGAGATGAATTAACAGAACACTAAGCAGTTTCTCAGAAAGCTTCTTTCCAGATTTCATCTGAGGGTATTTCCTTTTTCACCATAGCCCTCTAAGGGCTTCCAAATATCACTTTGCCAATTCCACAAGAACTGTCTTAGCGAAAGGCTCCTTGAGGGGAAAGCTGTAACTCTGTGAGATGATTTCACAGAACACAACGAAATTTCTCAGAAAGCTTCTTTCTCTTTGTTATCGGAGGATATTTCCTTTGGCCCTATAGTCTTCAAAGGGATCCGAAATATCTGTTCTCAGATTCCACAGAAATAAGGCTCGCAAAGACATCCATGAAATACATATGTAACTCGGTGAGATGAATTAACAGAACACTAAGCAGTTTCTCAGAAATCTTCTTTCCAGATTTCATCTGAGGATATTTCCTTTTTCACCATAGGCCTCTATGGGCTTCCAAATATCACTTTGCCAATTCCACAAGAACTGTCTTAGCGAAAGGCTCCTTGATGGGAAAGCTGTAACTCTGTGAGATGATTTCACAGAACACAACGAAGTTTCTCAGAAAGCTTCTTTCTCTTTCTTATCTGAGGATATTTCCTTTAGCCCTATAGTCTTCAAAGGGATCCGAAATATCTCTTCTCAGATTCCAGAGAAATAAGGCTAGCAAAGAGATCCACGAAATACAGATGTAACTCTGTGAGATGAATTAACAGAACACTAAGCAGTTTCTCAGAAAGCTTCTTTCCAGATTTCATCTGAGGATATTTCCTTTTTCACCATAGCCCTCTATGGGCTACCAAATATCACTTTGCCAATTCCACAAGAACTGTCTTAGCGAAAGGCTCCTTGAGGGGAAAGCTGTAACTCTGTGAGATTATTTCAGAGAACACAACGAAGTTTCTCAGAAAGCTTCTTTCTCTTTGTTATCGGAGGATATTTCCTTTGGCCCTATAGTCTTCAAAGGGATCCGAAATATCTGTTCTCAGATTCCAGAGAAATAAGGCTAGCAAAGAGATCCACGAAATACAGATGTTACTCTGTGAGATGAATAACAGAACACTAAGAAGTTTCTCAGAAAGCTTCTTTCCAGATTTCATCTGAGGATATTTCCTTTTACACCGTAGCCCTCTATGGGCTTCCAAATATCACTTTGCCAATTCCACAAGAACTGTCTTAGCGAAAGGCTCCTTGAGGGGAAAGCTGTAAGTCTGTGAGATGATTTCACAGAACACAACGAAGTGTCTCAGAAAGCTTCTTTCTCTTTGTTATCGGAGGATATTTCCTTAGGCCCTATAGTCTTCAAAGGGATCCGAAATATCTGTTCTCAGATACCACAGAAAAAAGGCTAGCAAAGAGATCCACGAAAAACAGATGTAACTGTGTGAGATGAATTAACAGAACACTAAGCAGTTTCTCAGAAAGCTTCTTTCCAGATTTCATCTGAGGATATTTCCTTTTTCACCATAACCCTCTATGGGCTTCCAAATATCACTTTGCCAATTCCACAAGAACTGTCTTAGCGAAAGGCTCCTTGAGGGGAAAGCATAAACTCTGTGAGTTTATTTCACAGAACACATAGAAGTTTCTCAGAAAGCTTCTTTCTCTTTGTTATCGGAAGATATTTTCTTTGGCTCTATAGTCTTCAAAGGGATCCGAAATATCTGTTCTCAGATTCCACAGAAATAGGGCTAGCAAGGAGATCCACGAAATACAGATGCAACTCTGTGATATGAATTAACAGAACACTAAGCAGTTTCTCAGAAAACTTCTTTCCAGATTTCATCTGAAGATATTTCCTTTTTCACCATAGCCCCTTATGGGCTTCCAAATATCACTTTGCCAATTCCACAAGAACTGTCTTGGCGAAAGGCTTCTTGAGGGGAAAGCTGTAACTCTGTGAGATGATTTCACAGAACACAAGGAAGTTTCTCAGAAAGCTTCCTTCTTTTTGTTATCGGAGGATATTTCCTTTGGCCCTATAGTCTTCAAAGGGATCCGAAATATCTGTTCTCAGATTCCACAGAAATAAGGCTAGCAAAGACATCCACGAAATACAGATGTAACTCTGTGAGATGAATTAACAGAACACTAAGCAGTTTCTCAGAAAGCTTCTTTCCAGATTTCATCTGAGGATATTTCCTTTTTCACCATAGCCCTCTATGGGCTTCCAAATATCACTTTGCCAATTCCACAAGAACTGTCTTAGCGAAAGGCTCCTTGAGGGGAAAGTTGTAACTCTGTGAGATGATTTCACAGAACACAACGAAGTTTCTCAGAAAGCTTCTTTCTCTTTGTTATCGGAGGATATATCCTTTGGCCCTATAGTCTTCAAAGGAATCCGAAATATCTGTTCTCAGATTCCACAGAAATAAGGCTAGCAAAGAGATCCACGAAATACAGATGTAACTCTGTGAGATGAATTAACAGAACACTAAGCAGTTTCTCAGAAAGCTTCTTTCCAGATTTCATCTGAGGATATTTCCTTTTTCACCATAGCCCTCTATGGGCTTCCAAATATCACTTTGCCAATTCCACAAGAACTGTCTTAGCGAAAGGCTCCTTGAGGGGAAAGCTGTAACTCTGTGAGATGATTTTACAGAATACAACGAAGTTTCTCAGAAAGCTTCTTTCTCTTTCTTATCGGAGGATATTTCCTTTGGCCATATAGTCTTCAAAGGGATCCGAAATATCTGTTCTCAGATTCCACAGAAATAAGGCTAGCAAAGAGATCCACGAAATACAGATATAACTCTGTGAGATTAATTAACAGAACACTAAGCAGTTTCTCAGAAAGCTTCTTTCCACATTTCATCTGAGGATATTTCCTTTTTCACCGTAGCCCTCTACGGGCTTCCAAATATCACTTTGCCAATTCCACAAGAACTGTCTTAGCGAAAGGCTCCTTGAGGGGAAAGCTGTATCTCTGTGAGATGATTTCACAGAACACAACGAAGTTTCTCAGACAGCTTCTTTCTCTTTGTTATCGGAGGATATTTCCTTTGGCCCTATAGTATTCAAAGAGATCAGAAATATCTGTTCTCAGATTCCACAGAAATAAGGCTAGCAAGGAGATCCACGAAATACAGATGTAACTCTGTGAGATGAATTAACAGAACACTAAGCAGTTTCTCAGAAAGCTTCTTTGCAGATTTCATCTGAGGGTATTTCCTTTTTCACCATAGCCCTCTATGGGCTCCAAATATCCCTTTGCCAATTCCACAAGAACTGTTTTAGCGAAAGGCTCCTTGAGGGGAAAGCTGTAACTCTGTGAGATGATTTCACAGAACACAACGAATTTCTCAGAAAGCTTCTTTCTCTTTGTTATCGGAGGATATTTCCTGTGGCCTTTTTGTCTTCAAAGGGATCCGAAATATCTGTCGTCAGATTCCACAGAAATAAGTCTAGCAAAGAGATCCACGGAATACAGGTGTAACTATGTGAGATGAATTAACAGAACTCTAAGCAGTTTCTCAGAAAGCTTCTTTCCAGATTTCATCTGAGGATATATCCTTTTTCACCATAGCCCTCTAAGGGCTTCCAAATATCACTTTGCCAATACCACATGAACTGTCTTAGCTAAAGGCTCCTTGAGGGGAAAGCTGTAACTCTGTGAGATGATTTCACAGAACACAACGAAGTTTCTCAGAAAGCTTCTTTCTCTTTGTTATCGGAGGATATTTCCTTTGGCCCTATAGTCTTCAAAGGGATCCGAAATATCTGTTCTCAGATTCCACAGAAATAAGGCTAGCAAAGAGATCCACGAAATACAGATGTAACTCTGTGAGATGAATTAACAGAACACTAAGCAGTTTCTCAGAAAGCTTCTTTCCAGATTTCATCTGAGGATATTTTCTTTTTCACCATAGCCCTCTATGGGCTTCCAAATATCACTTTGCCAATTCCACAAGAACTGCCTTAGCGAAAGGCTCCTTGAGGGGAAAGCTGTAACTCTGTGAGATGATTTCACAGAATACAACGAAGATTCTCAGAAAGCTTCTTTCTCTTTCTTGTCGGAGGATATTTCCTTTGGCCCTATAGTCTTCAAAGGGATCCGAAATATCTGTTCTGAGATTCCACAGAAATAAGGCTAGCAAAGAGCTCCACGAAATACAGATATAACTCTGTGAGATTAATTAACAGAACACTAAGCAGTTTCTCAGAAAGATTCTTTCCAGATTTCATCTGAGGATATTTCCTTTTTCACCATAGCCCTCTACGGGCTTCCAAATATCACTTTGCAAATTCCACAAGAACTGTCTTAGCGAAAGGCTCCTTGAGGGGAAAGCTGTATCTCTGTGAGATGATTTCACAGAACACAACGAAGTTTCTCAGAAAGCTTCTTTCTCTTTGTTATCAGAGGATATTTCCTTTGGCCCTATAGTCTTCAAAGGGATCCGAAATATCTCTTCTCAGATTCCACAGAAATAAGGCTAGCAAGGAGATCCACGAAACACAGATGTAACGCTGTGAGATGAATTAACAGAACACTAAGCAGTTTCTCAGAAAGCTTCTTTCCAGATTTCATCTGAGGATATTTCCTTTTTCACCATAGCCCTCTATGGGCTCCAAATATCACTTTGCCAATTCCACAAGAACTGTTTTAGCGAAAGGCTCCTTGAGGGGAAAGCTGTAACTCTGTGAGATGATTTCACAGAACACAACGAATTTCTCAGAAAGCTTCTTTCTCTTTGTTATCGGAGGATATTTCCTGTGGCCTTTTGGTCTTCAAAGGGATCCGAAATATCTGTCGTCAGATTCCACAGAAATAAGGCTAGCAAAGAGATCCACGGAATACAGGTGTAACTATGTGAGATGAATTAACAGAACTCTAAGCAGTTTCTCAGAAAGCTTCTATCCAGATTTCATCTGAGGATATATCCTTTTTCACCATAGCCCTCTAAGGGCTTCCAAATATCACTTTGCCAATACCACATGAACTGTCTTAGCGAAAGGCTCCTTGAGGGGAAAGCTGTAACTCTGTGAGATGATTTCACAGAACACAACGAAGTTTCTCAGAAAGCTTCTTTCTCTGTGTTTTTGGAGGATATTTCCTTTGGCCCTATAGTCTTTAAAGAGATCCGAAATATCTGTTCTCAGATTCCACTGAAATAAGTCGAGCAAAGAGATCCATGAAATACAGATGTAACTCTGTGAGATGAATTAACAGAACACTAAGCAGTTTCTCAGAAAGCTTCTTTCCAGATTTCATCTGATGATATTTCCTTTTTCACCGTAGCCCTCTATGGGCTTCCAAATATCACTTTGCCAATTCCACAAGAACTGTCTTAGCGAAAGGCTCCTTGAGGGGACAGCTGTAACTCTGTGAGATGATTTCAGAGAACACAACGAAGTTTCTCAGAAAACTTCTTTCTCTTTGTTATCGGAGGATATTTCCTTTGGCCCTATAGTCTTCAAAGGGATCCGAAATATCTGTTCTCAGATTTCACAGAAATAAGGCTAGCAAAAAAATCCATGAAATACAGATGTAACTCTGTGAGATGAATTAAGAGAACACTAAGCAGTTTCTCAGAAAGCTTCTTTCCAGGTTTCATCTGAGGATATTTCCTTTTTCACCGTAGCCCTCTATGGGCTTCCAAATATCACTTTGCCAATTCCACAAGAACTGTCTTAGCGAAAGGCTCCTTGATGGGAAAGCTGTAACTCTGTGAGATGATTTCACAGAACACAACGAAGTTTCTCAGAAAGCTTCTTTCTCTTTCTTATCTGAGGATATTTCCTTTAGCCCTATAGTCTTCAAAGGGATCCGAAATATCTCTTCTCAGATTCCAGAGAAATAAGGCTAGCAAAGAGATCCACGAAATACAGATGTAACTCTGTGAGATGAATTAAGAGAACACTAAGCAGTTTCTCAGAAAGCTTCTTTCCAGATTTCATCTGAGGATATTTCCTTTTTCACCATAGCCCTCTATGGGCTACCAAATATCACTTTGCCAATTCCACAAGAACTGTCTTAGCGAAAGGCTCCTTGAGGGGAAAGCTGTAACTCTGTGAGTTTATTTCAGAGAACACAACGAAGTTTCTCAGAAAGCTTCTTTCTCTTTGTTATCGGAGGATATTTCCTTTGGCCCTATAGTCTTCAAAGGGATCCGAAATATCTGTTCTCAGATTCCAGAGAAATAAGGCTAGCAAAGAGATCCACGAAATACAGATGTTACTCTGTGAGATGAATAACAGAACACTAAGAAGTTTCTCAGAAAGCTTCTTTCCAGATTTCATCTGAGGATATTTCCTTTTACACCGTAGCCCTCTATGGGCTTCCAAATATCACTTTGCCAATTCCACAAGAACTGTCTTAGCGAAAGTCTCCTTGAGGGGAAAGCTGTAAGTCTGTGAGATGATTTCACAGAACACAACGAAGTGTCTCAGAAAGCTTCTTTCTCTTTGTTATCGGAGGATATTTCCTTAGGCCCTATAGTCCTCAAAGGGATCCGAAATATCTGTTCTCAGATACCACAGAAAAAAGGCTAGCAAAGAGATCCACGAAAAACAGATGTAACTGTGTGAGATGAATTAACAGAACACTAAGCAGTTTCTCAGAAAGCTTCTTTCCAGATTTCATCTGAGGATATTTCCTTTTTCACCATAACCCTCTATGGGCTTCCAAATATCACTTTGCCAATTCCACAAGAACTGTCTTAGCGAAAGGCTCCTTGAGGGGAAAGCATAAACTCTGTGAGTTTATTTCACAGAACACATAGAAGTTTCTCAGAAAGCTTCTTTCTCTTTGTTATCGGAAGATATTTTCTTTGGCTCTATAGTCTTCAAAGGGATCCGAAATATCTGTTCTCAGATTCCACAGAAATAGGGCTAGCAAGGAGATCCACGAAATACAGATGCAACTCTGTGATATGAATTAACAGAACACTAAGCAGTTTCTCAGAAAACTTCTTTCCAGATTTCATCTGAAGATATTTCCTTTTTCACCATAGCCCCTTATGGGCTTCCAAATATCACTTTGCCAATTCCACAAGAACTGTCTTGGCGAAAGGCTTCTTGAGGGGAAAGCTGTAACTCTGTGAGATGATTTCACAGAACACAAGGAAGTTTCTCAGAAAGCTTCCTTCTTTTTGTTATCGGAGGATATTTCCTTTGGCCCTATAGTCTTCAAAGGGATCCGAAATATCTGTTCTCAGATTCCACAGAAATAAGGCTAGCAAAGACATCCACGAAATACAGATGTAACTCTGTGAGATGAATTAACAGAACACTAAGCAGTTTCTCAGAAAGCTTCTTTCCAGATTTCATCTGAGGATATTTCCTTTTTCACCATAGCCCTCTATGGGCTTCCAAATATCACTTTGCCAATTCCACAAGAACTGTCTTAGTGAAAGGCTCCTTGAGGGGAAAGTTGTAACTCTGTGAGATGATTTCACAGAACACAACGAAGTTTCTCAGAAAGCTTCTTTCTCTTTGTTATCGGAGGATATATCCTTTGGCCCTATAGTCTTCAAAGGAATCCGAAATATCTGTTCTCAGATTCCACAGAAATAAGGCTAGCAAAGAGATCCACGAAATAAAGATGTAACTCTGTGAGATGAATTAACAGAACACTAAGCAGTTTCTCAGAAAGCTTCTTTCCAGATTTCATCTGAGGATATTTCCTTTTTCACCATAGCCCTCTATGGGCTTCCAAATATCACTTTGCCAATTCCACAAGAACTGTCTTAGCGAAAGGCTCCTTGAGGGGAAAGCTGTAACTCTGTGAGATGATTTCACAGAATACAACGAAGTTTCTCAGAAACCTTCTTTCTCTTTCTTATCGGAGGATATTTCCTTTGGCCATATAGTCTTCAAAGGGATCCGAAATATCTGTTCTCAGATTCCACAGAAATAAGGCTAGCAAAGAGATCCACGAAATACAGATATAACTCTGTGAGATGAATTAACACAACACTAAGCAGTTTCTCAGAAAGCTTCTTTCCACATTTCATCTGAGGATATTTCCTTTTTCACCGTAGCCCTCTACGGGCTTCCAAATATCACTTTGCCAATTCCACAAGAACTGTCTTAGCGAAAGGCTCCTTGAGGGGAAAGCTGTATCTCTGTGAGATGATTTCACAGAACACAACGAAGTTTCTCAGAAAGCTTCTTTCTCTTTGTTATCGGAGGATATTTCCTTTGGCCCTATAGTCTTCAAAGAGATCAGAAATATCTGTTCTCAGATTCCACAGAAATAAGGCTAGCAAGGAGATCCACGAAATACAGATGTAACTCTGTGAGATGAATTAACAGAACACTAAGCAGTTTCTCAGAAAGCTTCTTTCCAGATTTCATCTGAGGGTATTTCCTTTTTCCCCATAGCCCTCTATGGGCTCCAAATATCACTTTGCCAATTCCACAAGAACTGTTTTAGCGAAAGGCTCCTTGAGGGGAAAGCTGTAACTCTGTGAGATGATTTCACAGAACACAACGAATTTCTCAGAAAGCTTCTTTCTCTTTGTTATCGGAGGATATTTCCTGTGGCCTTTTTGTCTTCAAAGGGATCCGAAATATCTGTCGTCAGATTCCACAGAAATAAGTCTAGCAAAGAGATCCACGGAATACAGGTGTAACTATGTGAGATGAATTAACAGAACTCTAAGCAGTTTCTCAGAAAGCTTCTTTCCAGATTTCATCTGAGGATATATCCTTTTTCACCATAGCCCTCTAAGGGCTTCCAAATATCACTTTGCCAATACCACATGAACTGTCTTAGCGAAAGGCTCCTTGAGGGGAAAGCTGTAACTCTGTGAGATGATTTCACAGAACACAACGAAGTTTCTCAGAAAGCTTCTTTCTCTCTGTTATCGGAGGATATTTCCTTTGGCCCTATAGTCTTCAAAGGGATCCGAAATATCTGTTCTCAGATTCCACAGAAATAAGGCTAGCAAAGAGATCCACGAAATACAGATGTAACTCTGTGAGATGAATTAACAGAACACTAAGCAGTTTCTCAGAAAGCTTCTTTCCAGATTTCATCTGAGGATATTTCCTTTTTCACCATAGCCCTCTATGGGCTTCCAAATATCACTTTGCCAATTCCACAAGAACTGTCTTAGCGAAAGGCTCCTTGAGGGGAAAGCTGTAACTCTGTGAGATGATTTCACAGAACACAAAGAAGTTTCTCAGAAAGCTTCTTTCTCTTTGTTATCGGAGGATATATCCTTTGGCCCTATAGTCTTCAAAGGAATCCGAAATATCTGTTCTCAGATTCCACAGAAATAAGGCTAGCAAAGAGATCCACGAAATACAGATGTAACTCTGTGAGATGAATTAAGAGAACACTAAGCAGTTTCTCAGAAAGCTTCTTTCCAGGTTTCATCTGAGGATATTTCCTTTTTCACCGTAGCCCTCTATGGGCTTCCAAATATCACTTTGCCAATTCCACAAGAACTGTCTTAGCGAAAGGCTCCTTGAGGGGAAAGCTGCAACTCTGTGAGATGATTTCACAGAACACAACGAAGTTTTTCAGAAAGTTTCTTTCTCTTTGTTATCGGAGGATATTTCCTTTGGCCCTATAGTCTTCAAAGGAATCCGAAATATCTGTTCTCAGATTCCACAGAAATAAGGCTACAAAGACATCCACGAAATACAGATGTAACTCTGTGAGATGAATTAACAGAACACTAAGCAGTTTCTCAGAAAGCTTCTTTCCAGATTTCATCTGAGGATATTTCCTTTTTCACCATAGCCCTCTATGGGCTTCCAAATATCACTTTGCCAATTCCACAAGAACTGTCTTAGCGAAAGGCTCCTTGAGGGGAAAGCTGTAACTCTGTGAGATGATTTCACAGAATACAACGAAGTTTCTCAGAAACCTTCTTTCTCTTTCTTATCGGAGGATATTTCCTTTGGCCATATAGTCTTCAAAGGGATCCGAAATATCTGTTCTCAGATTCCACAGAAATAAGGCTAGCAAAGAGCTCCACGAAATACAGATATAACTCTGTGAGATTAATTAACAGAACACTAAGCAGTTTCTCAGAAAGCTTCTTTCCAGATTTCATCTGAGGATATATCCTTTTTCACCATAGCCCTCTAAGTTCTTCCAAATATCACTTTGCCAATACCACATGAACTGTCTTAGCGAAAGGCTCCTTGAGGGGAAAGCTGTAACTCTGTGAGATGATTTCACAGAACACAACGAAGTTTCTCAGAAAGCTTCTTTCTCTGTGTTTTTGGAGGATATTTCCTTTGGCCCTATAGTCTTTAAAGAGATCCGAAATATCTGTTCTCAGATTCCACTGAAATAAGTCGAGCAAAGAGATCCATGAAATACAGATGTAACTCTGTGAGATGAATTAACAGAACACTAAGCAGTTTCTCAGAAAGCTTCTTTCCAGATTTCATCTGAGGATATATCCTTTTTCACCATAGCCCTCTAAGGGCTTCCAAATATCACTTTGCCAATACCACATGAACTGTCTTAGCGAAAGGCTCCTTGAGGGGAAAGCTGCAACTCTGTGAGAGGATTTCACGGAACACAACGAAGTTTCTCAGAAAGCTTCTTTCTCTTTCTTATCGGAGGATATTTCCTTTGGCCATATAGTCTTCAAAGGGATCCGAAATATCTGTTCTCAGATTCCACAGAAATAAGGCTAGCAAAGAGATCCACGAAATACAGATATAACTCTGTGAGATTAATTAACAGAACACTAAGCAGTTTCTCAGAAAGCTTCTTTCCACATTTCATCTGAGGATATTTCCTTTTTCACCGTAGCCCTCTACGGGCTTCCAAATATCACTTTGCCAATTCCACAAGAACTGTCTTAGCGAAAGGCTCCTTGAGGGGAAAGCTGTATCTCTGTGAGATGATTTCACAGAACACAACGAAGTTTCTCA
Organism: Macaca nemestrina; assembly: GCF_043159975.1. Lineage (NCBI taxonomy): Eukaryota > Metazoa > Chordata > Mammalia > Primates > Cercopithecidae > Macaca > Macaca nemestrina. Next base: position 62,691,996 of record NC_092136.1, on the reverse strand, counting down.
GAAAGCTTCTTTCTCTTTGTTATCGGAGGATATTTCCTTTGGCCCTATAGTCTTCAAAGTGATCAGAAATATCTGTTCTCAGATTCCACAGAAATAAGGCTAGCAAGGAGATCCACGAAATACAGATGTAACTCTGTGAGATGAATTAACAGAACACTAAGCAGTTTCTCAGAAAGCTTCTTTCCAGATTTCATCTGAGGGTATTTCCTTTTTCACCATAGCCCTCTATGGGCTCCAAATATCACTTTGCCAATTCCACAAGAACTGTTTTAGCGAAAGGCTCCTTGAGGGGAAAGCTGTAACTCTGTGAGATGATTTCACAGAACACAACGAAGTTCTCAGAAAGCTTCTTTCTCTTTGTTATCGGAGGATATTTCCTGTGGCCTTTTTGTCTTCAAAGGGATCCGAAATATCTGTCGTCAGATTCCACAGAAATAAGTCTAGCAAAGAGATCCACGGAATACAGGTGTAACTATGTGAGATGAATTAACAGAACTCTAAGCAGTTTCTCAGAAAGCTTCTTTCCAGATTTCATCTGAGGATATATCCTTTTTCACCATAGCCCTCTAAGGGCTTCCAAATATCACTTTGCCAATACCACATGAACTGTCTTAGCTAAAGGCTCCTTGAGGGGAAAGCTGTAACTCTGTGAGATGATTTCACAGAACACAACGAAGTTTCTCAGAAAGCTTCTTTCTCTTTGTTATCAGAGGATATTTCCTTTGGCCCTATAGTCTTCAAAGGGATCCGAAATATCTGTTCTCAGATTCCACAGAAATAAGGCTAGCAAAGAGATCCACGAAATACAGATGTAACTCTGTGAGATGAATTAACAGAACACTAAGCAGTTTCTCAGAAAGCTTCTTTCCAGATTTCATCTGAGGATATTTTCTTTTTCACCATAGCCCTCTATGGGCTTCCAAATATCACTTTGCCAATTCCACAAGAACTGCCTTAGCGAAAGGCTCCTTGAGGGGAAAGCTGTAACTCTGTGAGATGATTTCACAGAATACAACGAAGTTTCTCAGAAAGCTTCTTTCTCTTTCTTGTCGGAGGATATTTCCTTTGGCCCTATAGTCTTCAAAGGGATCCGAAATATCTGTTCTGAGATTCCACAGAAATAAGGCTAGCAAAGAGCTCCACGAAATACAGATATAACTCTGTGAGATTAATTAACAGAACACTAAGAAGTTTCTCAGAAAGCTTCTTTCCAGATTTCATCTGAGGATATTTCCTTTTTCACCATAGCCCTCTATGGGCTCCAAATATCACTTTGCCAATTCCACAAGAACTGTTTTAGCGAAAGGCTCCTTGAGGGGAAAGCTGTAACTCTGTGAGATGATTTCACAGAACACAACGAATTTCTCAGAAAGCTTCTTTCTCTTTGTTATCGGAGGATATTTCCTGTGGCCTTTTGGTCTTCAAAGGGATCCGAAATATCTGTCGTCAGATTCCACAGAAATAAGGCTAGCAAAGAGATCCACGGAATACAGATGTAACTATGTGAGATGAATTAACAGAACTCTAAGCAGTTTCTCAGAAAGCTTCTTTCCAGATTTCATCTGAGGATATATCCTTTTTCACCATAGCCCTCTAAGGGCTTCCAAATATCACTTTGCCAATACCACATGAACTGTCTTAGCGAAAGGCTCCTTGAGGGGAAAGCTGTAACTCTGTGAGATGATTTCACAGAACACAACGAAGTTTCTCAGAAAGCTTCTTTCTCTGTGTTTTTGGAGGATATTTCCTTTGGCCCTATAGTCTTTAAAGAGATCCGAAATATCTGTTCTCAGATTCCACTGAAATAAGTCGAGCAAAGAGATCCATGAAATACAGATGTAACTCTGTGAGATGAATTAACAGAACACTAAGCAGTTTCTCAGAAAGCTTCTTTCCAGATTTCATCTGATGATATTTCCTTTTTCACCGTAGCCCTCTATGGGCTTCCAAATATCACTTTGCCAATTCCACAAGAACTGTCTTAGCGAAAGGCTCCTTGAGGGGACAGCTGTAACTCTGTGAGATGATTTCAGAGAACACAACGAAGTTTCTCAGAAAACTTCTTTCTCTTTGTTATCGGAGGATATTTCCTTTGGCCCTATAGTCTTCAAAGGGATCCGAAATATCTGTTCTCAGATTTCACAGAAATAAGGCTAGCAAAAAAATCCATGAAATACAGATGTAACTCTGTGAGATGAATTAAGAGAACACTAAGCAGTTTCTCAGAAAGCTTCTTTCCAGGTTTCATCTGAGGATATTTCCTTTTTCACCGTAGCCCTCTATGGGCTTCCAAATATCATTTTGCCAATTCCACAAGAACTGTCTTAGCGAAAGGCTCCTTGATGGGAAAGCTGTAACTCTGTGAGATGATTTCACAGAACACAACGAAGTTTCTCAGAAAGCTTCTTTCTCTTTCTTATCTGAGGATATTTCCTTTAGCCCTATAGTCTTCAAAGGGATCCGAAATATCTCTTCTCAGATTCCAGAGAAATAAGGCTAGCAAAGAGATCCACGAAATACAGATGTAACTCTGTGAGATGAATTAACAGAACACTAAGCAGTTTCTCAGAAAGCTTCTTTCCAGATTTCATCTGAGGATATTTCCTTTTTCACCATAGCCCTCTATGGGCTACCAAATATCACTTTGCCAATTCCACAAGAACTGTCTTAGCGAAAGGCTCCTTGAGGGGAAAGCTGTAACTCTGTGAGATTATTTCAGAGAACACAACGAAGTTTCTCAGAAAGCTTCTTTCTCTTTGTTATCGGAGGATATTTCCTTTGGCCCTATAGTCTTCAAAGGGATCCGAAATATCTGTTCTCAGATTCCAGAGAAATAAGGCTAGCAAAGAGATCCACGAAATACAGATGTTACTCTGTGAGATGAATAACAGAACACTAAGAAGTTTCTCAGAAAGCTTCTTTCCAGATTTCATCTGAGGATATTTCCTTTTACACCGTAGCCCTCTATGGGCTTCCAAATATCACTTTGCCAATTCCACAAGAACTGTCTTAGCGAAAGTCTCCTTGAGGGGAAAGCTGTAAGTCTGTGAGATGATTTCACAGAACACAACGAAGTGTCTCAGAAAGCTTCTTTCTCTTTGTTATCGGAGGATATTTCCTTAGGCCCTATAGTCCTCAAAGGGATCCGAAATATCTGTTCTCAGATACCACAGAAAAAAGGCTAGCAAAGAGATCCACGAAAAACAGATGTAACTGTGTGAGATGAATTAACAGAACACTAAGCAGTTTCTCAGAAAGCTTCTTTCCAGATTTCATCTGAGGATATTTCCTTTTTCACCATAACCCTCTATGGGCTTCCAAATATCACTTTGCCAATTCCACAAGAACTGTCTTAGCGAAAGGCTCCTTGAGGGGAAAGCATAAACTCTGTGAGTTTATTTCACAGAACACATAGAAGTTTCTCAGAAAGCTTCTTTCTCTTTGTTATCGGAAGATATTTTCTTTGGCTCTATAGTCTTCAAAGGGATCCGAAATATCTGTTCTCAGATTCCACAGAAATAGGGCTAGCAAGGAGATCCACGAAATACAGATGCAACTCTGTGATATGAATTAACAGAACACTAAGCAGTTTCTCAGAAAACTTCTTTCCAGATTTCATCTGAAGATATTTCCTTTTTCACCATAGCCCCTTATGGGCTTCCAAATATCACTTTGCCAGTTCCACAAGAACTGTCTTGGCGAAAGGCTTCTTGAGGGGAAAGCTGTAACTCTGTGAGATGATTTCACAGAACACAAGGAAGTTTCTCAGAAAGCTTCCTTCTTTTTGTTATCGGAGGATATTTCCTTTGGCCCTATAGTCTTCAAAGGGATCCGAAATATCTGTTCTCAGATTCCACAGAAATAAGGCTAGCAAAGACATCCACGAAATACAGATGTAACTCTGTGAGATGAATTAACAGAACACTAAGCAGTTTCTCAGAAAGCTTCTTTCCAGATTTCATCTGAGGATATTTCCTTTTTCACCATAGCCCTCTATGGGCTTCCAAATATCACTTTGCCAATTCCACAAGAACTGTCTTAGCGAAAGGCTCCTTGAGGGGAAAGCTGTAACTCTGTGAGATGATTTCACAGAACACAAAGAAGTTTCTCAGAAAGCTTCTTTCTCTTTGTTATCGGAGGATATATCCTTTGGCCCTATAGTCTTCAAAGGAATCCGAAATATCTGTTCTCAGATTCCACAGAAATAAGGCTAGCAAAGAGATCCACGAAATACAGATGTAACTCTGTGAGATGAATTAAGAGAACACTAAGCAGTTTCTCAGAAAGCTTCTTTCCAGGTTTCATCTGAGGATATTTCCTTTTTCACCGTAGCCCTCTATGGGCTTCCAAATATCACTTTGCCAATTCCACAAGAACTGTCTTAGCGAAAGGCTCCTTGAGGGGAAAGCTGCAACTCTGTGAGATGATTTCACAGAACACAACGAAGTTTTTCAGAAAGTTTCTTTCTCTTTGTTATCGGAGGATATTTCCTTTGGCCCTATAGTCTTCAAAGGAATCCGAAATATCTGTTCTCAGATTCCACAGAAATAAGGCTAGCAAAGACATCCACGAAATACAGATGTAACTCTGTGAGATGAATTAACAGAACACTAAGCAGTTTCTCAGAAAGCTTCTTTCCAGATTTCATCTGAGGATATTTCCTTTTTCAACATAGCCCTCTATGGGCTTCCAAATATCACTTTGCCAATTCCACAAGAACTGTCTTAGCGAAAGGCTCCTTGAGGGGAAAGCTGTAACTCTGTGAGATGATTTCACAGAATACAACGAAGTTTCTCAGAAACCTTCTTTCTCTTTCTTATCGGAGGATATTTCCTTTGGCCATATAGTCTTCAAAGGGATCCGAAATATCTGTTCTCAGATTCCACAGAAATAAGGCTAGCAAAGAGCTCCACGAAATACAGATATAACTCTGTGAGATTAATTAACAGAACACTAAGCAGTTTCTCAGAAAGCTTCTTTCCAGATTTCATCTGAGGATATATCCTTTTTCACCATAGCCCTCTAAGTTCTTCCAAATATCACTTTGCCAATACCACATGAACTGTCTTAGCGAAAGGCTCCTTGAGGGGAAAGCTGTAACTGTGTGAGATGATTTCACAGAACACAACGAAGTTTCTCAGAAAGCTTCTTTCTCTGTGTTTTTGGAGGATATTTCCTTTGGCCCTATAGTCTTTAAAGAGATCCGAAATATCTGTTCTCAGATTCCACTGAAATAAGTCGAGCAAAGAGATCCATGAAATACAGATGTAACTCTGTGAGATGAATTAACAGAACACTAAGCAGTTTCTCAGAAAGCTTCTTTCCAGATTTCATCTGATGATATTTCCTTTTTCACCGTAGCCCTCTATGGGCTTCCAAATATCACTTTGCCAATTCCACAAGAACTGTCTTAGCGAAAGGCTCCTTGAGGGGACAGCTGTAACTCTGTGAGATGATTTCACAGAACACAACGAAGTTTCTCAGAAAACTTCTTTCTCTTTGTTATCGGAGGATATTTCCTTTGGCCCTATAGTCTTCAAAGGGATCCGATATATCTGTTCTCAGATTTCACAGAAATAAGGCTAGCAAAAAAATCCATGAAATACAGATGTAACTCTGTGAGATGAATTAAGAGAACACTAAGCAGTTTCTCAGAAAGCTTCTTTCCAGGTTTCATCTGAGGATATTTCCTTTTTCACCATAGCCCTCTATGGGCTTCTAAATATCACTTTGCCAATTCCACAAGAACTGTCTTAGCGAAAGGCTCCTTGAGGGGAAAGCTGCAACTCTGTGAGATGATTTCACAGAACACAACGAAGTTTTTCAGAAAGCTTCTTTCTCTTTGTTATCGGAGGATATTTCCTTTGGCCCTATAGTCTTCAAAGGAATCCGAAATATCTGTTCTCAGATTCCACAGAAATAAGGCTAGCAAAGACATACACGAAATACAGATGTAACTCTGTGAGATGAATTAACAGAACACTAAGCAATTTCTCTGAAAGCTTCTTTCCAGATTTCATCTGAGGATATTTCCTTTTTCACCATAGCCCTCTATGGTCTTCCAAATATCACTTTGCCAATTCCACAAGAACTGTCTTAGCGAAAGGCTCCTTGAGGGGAAAGCTGTAACTCTGTGAGATGATTTCACAGAATACAACGAAGTTTCTCAGGAAGCTTCTTTCTCTTTCTTATCGGAGGATATTTCCTTTGGCCATATAGTCTTCAAAGGGATCCGAAATATCTGTTCTCAGATTCCACAGAAATAAGGCTAGCAAAGAGCTCCACGAAATACAGATATAACTCTGTGAGATTAATTAACAGAACACTAAGCAGTTTCTCAGAAAGCTTCTTTCCAGATTTCATCTGAGGATATATCCTTTTTCACTATAGCCCTCTAAGGGCTTCCAAATATCACTTTGCCAATACCACATGAACTGTCTTAGCGAAAGGCTCCTTGAGGGGAAAGCTGTAACTCGGTGAGATGATTTCACAGAACACAACGAAGTTTCTCAGAAAGCTTCTTTCTCTGTGTTTTCGGAGGATATTTCCTTTGGCCCTATAGTCTTTAAAGAGATCCGAAATATCTGTTCTCAGATTCCACTGAAATAAGTCTAGCAAAGAGATCCATGAAATACAGATGTAACTCTGTGAGATGAATTAAGAGAACACTAAGCAGTTTCTCAGAAAGCTTCTTTCCAGGTTTCATCTGAGGATATTTCCTTTTTCACCATAGCCCTCTATGGGCTTCCAAATATCACTTTGCCAATTCCACAAGAACTGACTTAGCGAAAGGCTCCTTGAGGGGAAAGCTGTAACTTTGTGAGGTGATTTCAAAGAACAAAACGAAGTTTCTCAGAAAGCTTCTTTCATCGGAGGATATTTCCTTTGGCCCTATAGTCTTCAAAGGGATCCGAAATATCTGTTCTCAGATTCCACAGAAAAAAGGCTAGCAAAGAGCTCCACGAAATACAGATGTAACTCTGTGAGATGAATTAACAGAACACTAAGCAGTTTCTCAGAAAGCTTCTTTCCAGATTTCATCTGAGGATATTTCCTTTTTCACCATAGCCCTCTATGGGCTTCCAAATATCACTTTGCCAATTCCACAAGAACTGTCTTAGCGAAAGGTTCCTTGAGGGGACAGCTATAACTCTGTGAGATGATTTCACAGAACACAACGAAGGTTCTCAGAAAGCTTCTTTCTCCTTGTTATCGGAGGATATTTCCTTTGGCCCTATAGTCTTCAAAGGGATCCGAAATATCTGTTCTCAGATTCCACAGAAATAAGGCTAGCAAGGAGATCCACGAAATACAGATGTAACTCTGTGAGATGAATTAACAGAACACTAAGCAGTTTCTCAGAAAGCTTCTTTCCAGGTTTCATCTGAGGATATTTCCTTTTTCACCGTAGCCCTCTATGGGCTTCCAAATATCATTTTGCCAATTCCACAAGAACTGTCTTAGCGAAAGGCTCCTTGATGGGAAAGCTGTAACTCTGTGAGATGATTTCACAGAACACAACGAAGTTTCTCAGAAAGCTTCTTTCTCTTTCTTATCTGAGGATATTTCCTTTAGCCCTATAGTCTTCAAAGGGATCCGAAATATCTCTTCTCAGATTCCAGAGAAATAAGGCTAGCAAAGAGATCCACGAAATACAGATGTAACTCTGTGAGATGAATTAACAGAACACTAAGCAGTTTCTCAGAAAGCTTCTTTCCAGATTTCATCTGAGGATATTTCCTTTTTCACCATAGCCCTCTATGGGCTACCAAATATCACTTTGCCAATTCCACAAGAACTGTCTTAGCGAAAGGCTCCTTGAGGGGAAAGCTGTAACTCTGTGAGATTATTTCAGAGAACACAACGAAGTTTCTCAGAAAGCTTCTTTCTCTTTGTTATCGGAGGATATTTCCTTTGGCCCTATAGTCTTCAAAGGGATCCGAAATATCTGTTCTCAGATTCCAGAGAAATAAGGCTAGCAAAGAGATCCACGAAATACAGATGTTACTCTGTGAGATGAATAACAGAACACTAAGAAGTTTCTCAGAAAGCTTCTTTCCAGATTTCATCTGAGGATATTTCCTTTTACACCGTAGCCCTCTATGGGCTTCCAAATATCACTTTGCCAATTCCACAAGAACTGTCTTAGCGAAAGTCTCCTTGAGGGGAAAGCTGTAAGTCTGTGAGATGATTTCACAGAACACAACGAAGTGTCTCAGAAAGCTTCTTTCTCTTTGTTATCGGAGGATATTTCCTTAGGCCCTATAGTCCTCAAAGAGATCCGAAATATCTGTTCTCAGATACCACAGAAAAAAGGCTAGCAAAGAGATCCACGAAAAACAGATGTAACTGTGTGAGATGAATTAACAGAACACTAAGCAGTTTCTCAGAAAGCTTCTTTCCAGATTTCATCTGAGGATATTTCCTTTTTCACCATAACCCTCTATGGGCTTCCAAATATCACTTTGCCAATTCCACAAGAACTGTCTTAGCGAAAGGCTCCTTGAGGGGAAAGCATAAACTCTGTGAGTTTATTTCACAGAACACATAGAAGTTTCTCAGAAAGCTTCTTTCTCTTTGTTATCGGAAGATATTTTCTTTGGCTCTATAGTCTTCAAAGGGATCCGAAATATCTGTTCTCAGATTCCACAGAAATAGGGCTAGCAAGGAGATCCACGAAATACAGATGCAACTCTGTGATATGAATTAACAGAACACTAAGCAGTTTCTCAGAAAACTTCTTTCCAGATTTCATCTGAAGATATTTCCTTTTTCACCATAGCCCCTTATGGGCTTCCAAATATCACTTTGCCAGTTCCACAAGAACTGTCTTGGCGAAAGGCTTCTTGAGGGGAAAGCTGTAACTCTGTGAGATGATTTCACAGAACACAAGGAAGTTTCTCAGAAAGCTTCCTTCTTTTTGTTATCGGAGGATATTTCCTTTGGCCCTATAGTCTTCAAAGGGATCCGAAATATCTGTTCTCAGATTCCACAGAAATAAGGCTAGCAAAGACATCCACGAAATACAGATGTAACTCTGTGAGATGAATTAACAGAACACTAAGCAGTTTCTCAGAAAGCTTCTTTCCAGATTTCATCTGAGGATATTTCCTTTTTCACCATAGCCCTCTATGGGCTTCCAAATATCACTTTGCCAATTCCACAAGAACTGTCTTAGCGAAAGGCTCCTTGAGGGGAAAGCTGTAACTCTGTGAGATGATTTCACAGAACACAAAGAAGTTTCTCAGAAAGCTTCTTTCTCTTTGTTATCGGAGGATATATCCTTTGGCCCTATAGTCTTCAAAGGAATCCGAAATATCTGTTCTCAGATTCCACAGAAATAAGGCTAGCAAAGAGATCCACGAAATACAGATGTAACTCTGTGAGATGAATTAAGAGAACACTAAGCAGTTTCTCAGAAAGCTTCTTTCCAGGTTTCATCTGAGGATATTTCCTTTTTCACCGTAGCCCTCTATGGGCTTCCAAATATCACTTTGCCAATTCCACAAGAACTGTCTTAGCGAAAGGCTCCTTGAGGGGAAAGCTGCAACTCTGTGAGATGATTTCACAGAACACAACGAAGTTTTTCAGAAAGTTTCTTTCTCTTTGTTATCGGAGGATATTTCCTTTGGCCCTATAGTCTTCAAAGGAATCCGAAATATCTGTTCTCAGATTCCACAGAAATAAGGCTAGCAAAGACATCCACGAAATACAGATGTAACTCTGTGAGATGAATTAACAGAACACTAAGCAGTTTCTCAGAAAGCTTCTTTCCAGATTTCATCTGAGGATATTTCCTTTTTCAACATAGCCCTCTATGGGCTTCCAAATATCACTTTGCCAATTCCACAAGAACTGTCTTAGCGAAAGGCTCCTTGAGGGGAAAGCTGTAACTCTGTGAGATGATTTCACAGAATACAACGAAGTTTCTCAGAAACCTTCTTTCTCTTTCTTATCGGAGGATATTTCCTTTGGCCATATAGTCTTCAAAGGGATCCGAAATATCTGTTCTCAGATTCCACAGAAATAAGGCTAGCAAAGAGCTCCACGAAATACAGATATAACTCTGTGAGATTAATTAACAGAACACTAAGCAGTTTCTCAGAAAGCTTCTTTCCAGATTTCATCTGAGGATATATCCTTTTTCACCATAGCCCTCTAAGTTCTTCCAAATATCACTTTGCCAATACCACATGAACTGTCTTAGCGAAAGGCTCCTTGAGGGGAAAGCTGTAACTGTGTGAGATGATTTCACAGAACACAACGAAGTTTCTCAGAAAGCTTCTTTCTCTGTGTTTTTGGAGGATATTTCCTTTGGCCCTATAGTCTTTAAAGAGATCCGAAATATCTGTTCTCAGATTCCACTGAAATAAGTCGAGCAAAGAGATCCATGAAATACAGATGTAACTCTGTGAGATGAATTAACAGAACACTAAGCAGTTTCTCAGAAAGCTTCTTTCCAGATTTCATCTGATGATATTTCCTTTTTCACCGTAGCCCTCTATGGGCTTCCAAATATCACTTTGCCAATTCCACAAGAACTGTCTTAGCGAAAGGCTCCTTGAGGGGACAGCTGTAACTCTGTGAGATGATTTCACAGAACACAACGAAGTTTCTCAGAAAACTTCTTTCTCTTTGTTATCGGAGGATATTTCCTTTGGCCCTATAGTCTTCAAAGGGATCCGATATATCTGTTCTCAGATTTCACAGAAATAAGGCTAGCAAAAAAATCCATGAAATACAGATGTAACTCTGTGAGATGAATTAAGAGAACACTAAGCAGTTTCTCAGAAAGCTTCTTTCCAGGTTTCATCTGAGGATATTTCCTTTTTCACCATAGCCCTCTATGGGCTTCTAAATATCACTTTGCCAATTCCACAAGAACTGTCTTAGCGAAAGGCTCCTTGAGGGGAAAGCTGCAACTCTGTGAGATGATTTCACAGAACACAACGAAGTTTTTCAGAAAGCTTCTTTCTCTTTGTTATCGGAGGATATTTCCTTTGGCCCTATAGTCTTCAAAGGAATCCGAAATATCTGTTCTCAGATTCCACAGAAATAAGGCTAGCAAAGACATACACGAAATACAGATGTAACTCTGTGAGATGAATTAACAGAACACTAAGCAATTTCTCTGAAAGCTTCTTTCCAGATTTCATCTGAGGATATTTCCTTTTTCACCATAGCCCTCTATGGTCTTCCAAATATCACTTTGCCAATTCCACAAGAACTGTCTTAGCGAAAGGCTCCTTGAGGGGAAAGCTGTAACTCTGTGAGATGATTTCACAGAATACAACGAAGTTTCTCAGGAAGCTTCTTTCTCTTTCTTATCGGAGGATATTTCCTTTGGCCATATAGTCTTCAAAGGGATCCGAAATATCTGTTCTCAGATTCCACAGAAATAAGGCTAGCAAAGAGCTCCACGAAATACAGATATAACTCTGTGAGATTAATTAACAGAACACTAAGCAGTTTCTCAGAAAGCTTCTTTCCAGATTTCATCTGAGGATATATCCTTTTTCACTATAGCCCTCTAAGGGCTTCCAAATATCACTTTGCCAATACCACATGAACTGTCTTAGCGAAAGGCTCCTTGAGGGGAAAGCTGTAACTCGGTGAGATGATTTCACAGAACACAACGAAGTTTCTCAGAAAGCTTCTTTCTCTGTGTTTTCGGAGGATATTTCCTTTGGCCCTATAGTCTTTAAAGAGATCCGAAATATCTGTTCTCAGATTCCACTGAAATAAGTCTAGCAAAGAGATCCATGAAATACAGATGTAACTCTGTGAGATGAATTAAGAGAACACTAAGCAGTTTCTCAGAAAGCTTCTTTCCAGGTTTCATCTGAGGATATTTCCTTTTTCACCATAGCCCTCTATGGGCTTCCAAATATCACTTTGCCAATTCCACAAGAACTGACTTAGCGAAAGGCTCCTTGAGGGGAAAGCTGTAACTTTGTGAGGTGATTTCAAAGAACAAAACGAAGTTTCTCAGAAAGCTTCTTTCATCGGAGGATATTTCCTTTGGCCCTATAGTCTTCAAAGGGATCCGAAATATCTGTTCTCAGATTCCACAGAAAAAAGGCTAGCAAAGAGCTCCACGAAATACAGATGTAACTCTGTGAGATGAATTAACAGAACACTAAGCAGTTTCTCAGAAAGCTTCTTTCCAGATTTCATCTGAGGATATTTCCTTTTTCACCATAGCCCTCTATGGGCTTCCAAATATCACTTTGCCAATTCCACAAGAACTGTCTTAGCGAAAGGTTCCTTGAGGGGACAGCTATAACTCTGTGAGATGATTTCACAGAACACAACGAAGGTTCTCAGAAAGCTTCTTTCTCCTTGTTATCGGAGGATATTTCCTTTGGCCCTATAGTCTTCAAAGGGATCCGAAATATCTGTTCTCAGATTCCACAGAAATAAGGCTAGCAAGGAGATCCACGAAATACAGATGTAACTCTGTGAGATGAATTAACAGAACACTAAGCAGTTTCTCAGAAAGCTTCTTTCCAGATTTCATCTGACGATATTTCCTTTTCCACCTTAGCCCTCTATGGGCTTCCAAATATCACTTTGCCAATTCCACAAGAACTGTCTTAGCGAAAGGCTCCTTGAGGGGAAAGCTGTAACTCTGTGAGATGATTTCAAAGAACACAAAGAAGTTTCTCAGAAAGCTTCTTTCTCTTTGTTATCGGAAGATATTTTCTTTGGCCCTATAGTCTTCAAAGGGATCCGAAATATCTGTTCTCAGATTCCACTGAAATAAGTCTAGCAAAGAGCTCCACGAAATACAGATGTAACTCTGTGAGATGAATTAACAGAACACTAAGCAGTTTCTCAGAAAGCTTCTTTCCAGATTTCATCTGAGGATATTTCCTTTTTCAACATAGCCCTCTACGGGCTTCCATATATCACTTTGCCAATTCCACAAGAACTGTCTTAGCGAAAGGCTCCTTGAAGGGAAAGCTGTAACTCTGTGAAATGATTTCACAGAACACAACGAAGTTTCTCAGAAAGCTTCTTTCTCTTTGTTATCGGAGGATATTTCCTTTCGCCCTATACTCTTCAAAGGGATCCGAAATATCTGTTCTCAGATTCCACAGAAATAAGGATAGCAAAGAGATCCACGAAATACAGATGTAACTCTGTGAGATGAATTAACAGAACACTAAGCAGTTTCTCAGAAAGCTTCTTTCCAGATTGCATCTGAGGATATTTCCTTTTTCACCATAGCCCTCTATGGGCTTCCAAATATCACTTTGCGAATTCCACATGAACTGTCTTAGCGAAAGGCTCCTTGAGGGGAAAGCTGTAACTCTGTGAGATGATTTCACAGAACACAACGAAGTTTCTCAGAAAGCTTCTTTCTCTTTGTTATCGGAGGATATTTCCTTTGGCCCTATAGTCTTCAAAGGGATCCGAAATATCTGTTCTCAGATTCCACAGAAATAAGGCTAGCAAAGAGATCCATGAAATACAGATGTAACTCTCTGAGATGAATTAACAGAACCCTAAGCAGTTTCTCAGAAAGCTTCTTTCCAGATTTCATCTGAGGATATTTCCTTTTTCACCATAGCCCACAATGGGCTTCAAATTTAACTTTGCCAATTCCACAAGAACTGTCTTAGCGAAAGGCTCCTTGAGGGGAAAGCTGTAACTCTGTGAGTTCATTTCACAGAACACAACGAAGTTTCTCAGAAAGCTTCTTTCTCTTTGTTATCAGAGGATATTTCCTTTGGCCCTATAGTCTTCTAAGGGATCCGAAATATCTGTTCTCAGTTCCCACAGAAATAAGGCTAGCAAGGAGATCCACGAAATACAGATGTAACTCTGTGAGATGAATTAACAGAACACTAAGCAGTTTCTCAGAAAGCTTCTTTCCAGATTTCATCTGAGGATATTTCCTTTTCCACCATAGCCCTCTATGGGCTTCCAAATATCACTTTGCCAATTCCACTAGAACTGTCTTAGCGAAAGGCTCCTTGAGGGGAAAGCTGTAACTCTGTGAGATGATTTCACAGAACACAACGAGGTTTCTAAGAAAGCTTCTTTCATCGGAGGATATTTCCTTTGGCCCTATAGTCTTCAAAGGGATCCGAAATATCTGTTCTCAGATTCCACAGAAATAAGGCTAGCAAAGAGCTCCAAGGAATACAGATGTAACTCTGTGAGATGATTTCACAGAACACAACGAAGTTTCTCAGAAAGCTTCTTTCTCTTTGTTATCGGAGGATATTTCCTTTGGCCCTATAGTCTTCAAAGGGATCCGAAATATCTGTTCTCAGATTCCACAGAAATAATGCTAGCAAAGAGATCCACGAAATACAGATGTAAATCTGTGAGATGAATTAACAGAACACTAAGCAGTTTCTCAGAAGCCTTCTTTCCAGATTTCATCTGAGGATATTTCCTTTTTCACAATAGCCCTCTATGGGCTTCCAAATATCACTTTCGAATTCCACATGGACTGTCTTAACGAAAGGCTCCTTGAGGGGAAAGCTGTAACTCTGTGAGATGATTTCACAGAACACAACGAAGTTTCTCAGAAAGCTTCTTTCTCCTTGTTATCGGAGGATAATTCTTTTGGCCCTATAGTCTTCAAAGGGATCCGAAATATCTGTTCTCAGATTCCACAGAAAGAAGGCTAGCAAGGAGATACACGAAATACAGATGTAACTCAGTGAGATGAATTAACAGAACACTAAGCAGTTTCGCAGAAAGCTTCTTTCCAGATTTCATCTGAGGATATATCCTTTTTCACCATAGCCCTCTAAGGGCTTCCAAATATCACTTTCCCAATTCCACAAGAACTGTCTTAGCGAAAGGCTCCTTGAGGGGAAAGCTGTAACTCTGTGAGATGATTTCCCAGAACACAACGAAGTTTCTCAGAAAGCTTCCTTCTCTTTGTTATCGGAGGATATTTCCTTTGGCCCTATAGTCTTCAAAGGGATCCGAAATATCTGTTCTCAGATTCCACAGAAATAAGGCTAGCAAAGGCATCCACGAGATACAGATGTAACTCTGTGAGATGAATTAACAGAACACTAAGCAGTTTCTCAGAAAGCTTCTTTCCAGATTTCATCAGAGGATATTTCCTTTTTCACCATAGCTCTCTACGGGCTTCCAAATATCACTTTGCCAATTCCACAAGAACTGTCTTAGGGAAAGGCTCCTTGAGGGGAAAGCTGTAACTCTGTGAGACGATTTCACAGAACACAACGAAGTTTCTCAGAAAGCTTCTTTCTCTTTGTTATCGGAGGATATTTCCTTTGGCCCTATAGTCTTTAAAGGGATCCGAAATATCTGTTCTCAGATTCCACAGAATTAAGGCTAGCAAATAAATCCATGAAATACAGATGTAACTCTGTGAGATGAATTAACAGAACACTAAGCAGTTTCTCAGAAAGCTTCTTTCCAGATTTCATCTGAGGATATTTCCTTTTTCACCATAGCCCCCTATGGGCTTCCAAATATCACTTTGCGAATTCCACAAGAACTGTCTTAGCGAAAGGCTCCTTGAGGGGAAAGCTGTAACTCTGTGAGATGATTTCACAGAACACAACGAAGTTTCTCAGAAAGCTTCTTTCTCTTTGTTATCGGAGGATATATCCATTGGCCCTATAGTCTTCAAAGGGATCCGAAATATCTGTTCTCAGATTCCACTGAAATACGGTTAGCAAAGACATCCATGTAATACAGATGTAACTCCGTGAGTTGAATTAACACAACACTAAGCAGTTTCTCAGAAAACTTCTTTCCAGATTTCATCTGAGGATATATCCTTTTTCACCATAGCCTCTATGGACTTCCAAATATCACTTTGCCAATTCCACAAGAACTGTCTTAGCGAAAGGCTCCTTGAGATGAAATCTGTAACTCTGTGAGATGATATCACAGAACACCAAGAAATTTCTCAAAAACCTTCTTTCTCTTTGTTATCGGAGGATATTTCCTTTGGCCCTATAGTCTTCAAAGGGATCCGAAATATCTGTTCTCAGATTCAACAGAAATAAGGCTAGCAAAGAGATCCACGGAATACAGATGTAACTCTATGAGATGAATTAACAGAACACTAAGCAGTTTCTCAGAAAGCTTCTTACCAGATTGCATCTGAGGATATATCCTTTTTCACCATAGCCCTCTAAGGGCTTCCAAATATCACTTTGCCAATACCACATGAACTGTCTTAGCGAAAGGCTCCTTGAGGGGAAAGCTGTAACTCTGTGAGATGATTTCACTGAACACCAAGAAGTTTCTCAGAAAGCTTCTTTCTCTTTGTTATCGGAGGATATTTCCTTTGGCCCAATAGTCTTCAAAGGTATCCGAAATATCTGTTCTCAGATTCCACAGAAATAAGGCTAGCAAAGAGACCCACGAAATAAAGATGTAACTCTGTGAGATGAATTAACAGAAAACTAAGAAGTTTCTCAGAAAGCTTCTTTCCAGATTTCATCTGAGGATATTTCCTTTTTCACCATAGCCCTCTAAGGGCTTCCAAATATCACTTTGCCAATTCCACAAGAACTGTCTTAGCGAAAGGATCCTTGAGGAGAAAGCTGTAACTCTGTGAGATGATTTCACAGAACACAACGAAGTTTCTCAGAAAGCTTCTTTCTCTTTGTTATCGGAGGATATTTCCTTTAGCCCTATAGTCTTCAAAGGGATCCGAAATATCTGTTCTCAGATTCTACAGAAATAAGGCTAACAAAGAGATCCACGAAATACAGATGTAACTCTGTGAGATGAATTAACAGAACACTAAGCAGATTCTCAGAAAGCTTCTTTCCAGATTTCATCTGAGGATATTGCCTTTTTCACCATTGCCCTCTATGGGCTTCCAAATATCACTTTGCCAATTCCACAAGAACTGTCTTAGCGAAAGGCTCCCTGAGGGGAAAGCTGTAACTCTGTGAGATGATTTCACAGAACACAACGATGTTTCTCAGAAAGCTTCTTTCTCTTTGTTATCGGAGGATATTTCCTTTGGCCCTATAGTCTTCAAAGGGATCCGAAATATCTGTTCTCAGATTCCACAGAAATAAGGCTAGCAAAGACATCCACGAAATACAGATGTAACTCTGTGAGATGAATTAACAGAACACTAAGCAGTTTCTCAGAAAGCTTCTTTCCAGGTTTCATCTGAGTATATTTCCTTTTTCACCATAACTCTCTATGGGCTTCCAAATATCACTTTGCCAATTCCACAAGAACTGTCTTAGCGAAAGGCTCCTTGAGGGGAAAGCTGTAACTCTGTGAGATGATTTCACAGAACACAACGAAGTTTCTCAGAAAGCTTCCTTCTCATTGTTATCGGAGGATATTTCCTTTGGCCCTATAGTCTTCAACGGGATCCGAAATATCTGTTCTCAGATTCCACAGAAATAAGGCTAGCAAAGGCATCCACGAGATACAGATGTAACTCTGTGAGATGAATTAACAGAACACTAAGCAGTTTCTCAGAAAGCTTCTTTCCAGATTTCATCTGAGGATATTTCCTTTTTCACCATAGCTCTGTACGGGCTTCCAAATATCACTTTGCCAATTCCACAAGAACTGTCTTAGCGAAAGGCCCCTTGAGGGGAAAGCTGTAACTCTGTGAGATGATTTCACAGAACACAACGAAGTTTCTCAGAAAGCTTCTTTCTCTTTGTTATCGGAGGATATTTCCTTTGGCCCTATAGTCTTTAAAGGGATCCGAAATATCTGTTCTCAGATTCCACAGAAATAAGGCTAGCAAATAAATCCATGAAATACAGATGTAACTCTGTGAGATGAATTAACAGAACACTAAGCAGTTTCTCAGAAAGCTTCTTTCCAGATTTCATCTGAGGATATTTCCTTTTTCACCATAGCCCTCTAAGGGCTTCCAAATATCACTTTGCCAATTCCACAAGAACTGTCTTGGCGAAAGGATCCTTGAGGAGAAAGCTGTAACTCTGTGAGATGATTTCACAGAACACAACGAAGTTTCTCAGAAAGCTTCTTTCTCTTTGTTATCGGAGGATATTTCCTTTAGCCCTATAGTCTTCAAAGGGATCCGAAATATCTGTTCTCAGATTCTACAGAAATAAGGCTAGCAAAGAGATCCACGAAATACAGATGTAACTCTGTGAGATGAATTAACAGAACACTAAGCAGTTTCTCAGAAAGCTTCTTTCCAGATTTCATCTGAGGATATTTCCTTTTTCACCATAGCCCTCTAAGGGCTTCCAAATATCACTTTGCCAATTCCACAAGAACTGTCTTAGCGAAAGGCTCCCTGAGGGGAAAGCTGTAACTCTGTGAGATGATTTCACAGAACACAACGAAGTTTCTCAGAAAGCTTCTTTCTCTTTGTTATCGGAGGATATTTCCTTTGGCCCTATAGTCTTCAAAGGCATCCGAAATATCTGTTCTCAGATTCCACAGAAATAAGGCTAGCAAAGAGATCCACGAAATACAGATGTAACTCTGTGAGATGAATTAACAGAACACTAAGTAGTTTCTCAGAAATCTTCTTTCCAGGTTTCATCTGAGTATATTTCCTTTTTCACCATAACTCTCTATGGGCTTCCAAATATCACTTTGCCAATTCCACAAGAACTGTCTTAGCGAAAGGCTCCTTGAGGGGAAAGCTGTAACTCTGTGAGATGATTTCACAGAACACAACGAAGTTTCTCAGAAAGCTTCTTTCTCTTTGTTATCGGAGGATATTTCCTTTGGCCCTATAGTCTTCAAAGGGATCCGAAATATCTGTTCTCAGATTCCACAGAAATAAGGCTAGCAAAGGCATCCACGAAATACAGATGTAACTCTGTGAGATGAATTAACAGAACATTAAGCAGTTTCTCAGAAAGCTTCTTTCCAGATTTCATCTGAGGATATTTCCTTTTTCACCATAGCTCTCTATGGGCTTCCAAATATCACTTTGCCAGTTCCACAAGAACTGTCTTAGCGAAAGGCTCCTTGAGGGGAAAGCTGTAACTTGTTAGATGATTTCACAGAACACAACGAAGTTTCTCAGAAAGCTTCTTTCTCCTTGTTATCGGAGGATAATTCCTTTGGCCCTATAGTCTTCAAAGGGATCCGAAATATCTGTTCTCAGATTCCACAGAAAGAACGCTAGCAAGGAGATACACGAAATACAGATGTAACTCAGTGAGATGAATTAACAGAACACTAAGCAGTTTCTCAGAAAGCTTCTTTCCAGATTTCATCTAAGGATATATCCTTTTTCAGCATAGCCCTCTAAGGGCTTCCAAATATCACTTTGCCAATTCCACAAGAACTGTCTTAGCGAAAGGCTCCTTGAGGGGAAAGCTGTTACTCTGTGAGATGATTTCAAAGAACACAAAAAAGTTTCTCAGAAAGCTTCTTTCTCTTTGTTATCGGAAGATATTTTCTTTGGCTCTATAGTCTTCAAAGGGATCCGAAATATCTGTTCTCAGATTCCACAGAAATAAGGCTAGCAAAGAGATCCACGAAATACAGATGTAACTCTGTGAGATGAATTAACAGAACACTAAGCAGTTTCTCACAAAGCTTCTTTCCAGGTTTCATCTGAGTATATTTCCTTTTTCATCATAACTCTCTACGGGCTTCCAAATATCACTTTGCCAATTCCACAAGAACTGTCTTAGCGAAAGGCTCCTTGAGGGGAAAGCTGTAACTCTGTGAGATGATTTCACAGAACACAACGAAGTTTCTCAGAAAGCTTCCTTCTCTTTGTTATCGGAGGATATTTCCTTTGGACCTATAGTCTTCAAAGGGATCCGAAATATCTGTTCTCAGATTCCACAGAAATAAGGCTAGCAAAGGCATCCACGAGATACAGATGTAACTCTGTGAGATGAATTAACAGAACACTAAGCAGTTTCTCAGAAAGCTTCTTTCCAGATTTCATCTGAGGATATTTCCTTTTTCACCATAGCTCTCTACGGGCTTCCAAATCTCACTTTGCCAATTCCACAAGAACTGTCTTAGCGAAAGGCTCCTTGAGGGGAAAGCTGTAACTCTGTGAGATGATTTCACAGAAAACAACGAAGTTTCTCAGAAAGCTTCTTTCTCTTTGTTATCGGAGGATATTTCCTTTGGCCCTATAGTCTTTAAAAGGATCCGAAATATGTGTTCTCAGATTCCACAGAATTAAGGCTAGCAAATAAATCCATGAAATACAGATGTAACTCTGTGAGATGAATTAACAGAACACTAAGCAGTTTCTCAGAAAGCTTCTTTCCAGATTTCATCTGAGGATATTTCCTTTTTCACCATTGCCCTCTATGGGCTTCCAAATATCACTTTGCCAATTCCACAAGAACTGTCTTAGCGAAAGGCTCCCTGAGGGGAAAGCTGTAACTCTGTGAGATGATTTCAAAGAACACAACGAAGTTTCTCAGAAAGCTTCTTTCTCTTTGTTATCGGAGGATATTTCCTTTGGCCCTATAGTCTTCAAAGGGATCCGAAATATCTGTTCTCAGATTCCACAGAAATAAGGCTAGCCGAGAGATCCACGAAATACAGATGTAACTCTGTGAGATGAATTAACAGAACACTAAGCAGTTTCTCAGAAAGCTTCTTTCCAGGTTTCATCTGAGTATATTTCCTTTTTCACCATAACTCTCTATGGGCTTCCAAATATCACTTTGCCAATTCCACAAGAACTGTCTTAGCGAAAGGCTCCTTGAGGGGAAAGCTGTAACTCTGTGAGATGATTTCACAGAACACAACGAAGTTTCTCAGAAAGCTTCTTTCTCTTTGTTATCGGAGGATATTTCCTTTGGCCCTATAGTCTTCAAAGGGATCCGAAATATCTGTTCTCAGATTCCACAGAAATAAAGCTAGCAAAGGCATCCACGAGATACAGATGTAACTCTGTGAGATGAATTAACAGAACATTAAGCAGTTTCTCAGAAAGCTTCTTTCCAGATTTCATCTGAGGATATTTCCTTTTTCACCATGGCTCTCTATGGGCTTCCAAATATCACTTTGCCAGTTCCACCAGAACTGTCTTAGCGAAAGGCTCCTTGAGGGGAAAGCTGTAACTCTGTTAGATGATTTCACAGAACACAACGAAGTTTCTCAGAAAGCTTCTTTCTCCTTGTTATCGGAGGATAATTCCTTTGGCCCTATAGTCTTCAAAGGGATCCGAAATATCTGTTCTCAGATTCCACAGAAAGAGGGCTAGCAAGGAGATACACGAAATACAGATGTAACTCAGTGAGATGAATTAACAGAACACTAAGCAGTTTCTCAGAAAGCTTCTTTCCAGATTTCATCTGAGGATATATCCTTTTTCACCATAGCCCTCTAAGGGCTTCCAAATATCACTTTGCCAATTCCACAAGAACTGTCTTAGCGAAAGGCTCCTTGAGGGGAAAGCTGTAACTCTGTGAGATGATTTCAAAGAACACAAAAAAGTTTCTCAGAAAGCTTCTTTCTCTTTGTTATCAGAAGATATTTTCTTTGGCTCTATAGTCTTCAAAGGATCCGAAATATCTGTTCTCAGATTCCACAGAAATAAGGCTAGCAAAGAGATCCACGAAATACAGATGTAACTCTGTGAGATGAATTAACAGAACACTAAGCAGTTTCTCAGAAAGCTTCTTTCCAGATTTCATCTGAGGATATTTCCTTTTTCATCATAGCTCTCTACGGGCTTCCAAATATCACTTTGCCAATTCCACAAGAACTGTCTTAGCGAAAGGCTCCTTGAGGGGAAAGCTGTAACTCTGTGAGATGATTTCACAGAACACAACGAAGTTTCTCAGAAAGCTTCCTTCTCTTTGTTATCAGAGGATATTTCCTTTGGCCCTATAGTCTTCAAAGGGATCCGAAATATCTGTTCTCAGATTCCACAGAAATAAGGCTAGCAAAGGCATCCACGAGATACAGATGTAACTCTGTGAGATGAATTAACAGAACACTAAGCAGTTTCTCAGAAAGCTTCTTTCCAGATTTCATCTGAGGATATTTCCTTTTTCAGCATAGCTCTCCACGGGCTTCCAAATATCACTTTGCCAATTCCACAAGAACTGTCTTAGCGAAAGGCTCCTTGAGGGGAAAGCTGTTACTCTGTGAGATGATTTCACAGAACACAACGAAGTTTCTCAGAAAGCTTCTTTCTCTTTGTTATCGGAGGATATTTCCTTTGGCCCTATAGTCTTTAAAGGGATCCGAAATATCTGTTCTCAGATTCCACAGAATTAAGGCTAGCAAATAAATCCATGAAATACAGATGTAACTCTGTGAGATGAATTAACAGAACACTAAGCAGTTTCTCAGAAAGCTTCTTTCCAGATTTCATCTGAGGATATTTCCTTTTTCACCATAGCCCTCTATGGGCTTCCAAATATCACTTTGCCAATTCCACAAGAACTGTCTTAGCGAAAGGCTCCTTGAGGGGAAAGCTGTAACTCTGTGAGATGATTTCACAGAACACAACTAAGTTTCTCAGAAAGCTTCTTTCTCTTTGTTATCGGAGGATATATCCTTTGGCCCTATAGTCTTCAAAGGGATCCGAAATATCTGTTCTCAGATTCCACTGAAATAAGATTAGCAAAGACAACCATGTAATGCAGATGTAACTCGTGAGATGAATTAACACAACACTAAGCAGTTTCTCAGAAAACTTCTTTCCAGATTTCATCTGAGGATATATCCTTTTTCAACATAGCCTCTATGGACTTCCAAATATCACTTTGCCAATTCCACAAGAACTGTCTTAGCGAAAGGCTCCTTGAGGGGAAATCTGTAACTCTGTGAGATGATATCACAGAACACCAAGAAATTTCTCAGAAACCTTCTTTCTCTTTGTTATCGGAGGATATTTCCTTTGGCCCTATAGTCTTCAAAGGGATCCGAAATATCTGTACTCAGATTCAACAGAAATAAGGCTAGCAAAGAGATCCACGGAATACAGATGTAACTCTATGAGATGAATTAACAGAACACTAAGCAGTTTCTCAGAAAGCTTCTTTCCAGATTTCATCTGAGGATATATCCTTTTTCACCATAGCCCTCTAAGGGCTTCCAAATATCACTTTGCCAATACCACATGAACTGTCTTAGCGAAAGGCTCCTTGAGGGGAAAGCTGTAACTCTGTGAGATGATATCACAGAACACCAAGAAATTTCTCAGAAACCTTCTTTCTCTTTGTTATCGGAGGATATTTCCTTTGGCCCTATAGTCTTCAAAGGGATCCGAAATATCTGTACTCAGATTCAACAGAAATAAGGCTAGCAAAGAGATCCACGGAATACAGATGTAACTCTATGAGATGAATTAACAGAACACTAAGCAGTTTCTCAGAAAGCTTCTTTCCAGATTTCATCTGAGGATATTTCCTTTTTCACCATAGCCCTCTAAGGGCTTCCAAATATCACTTTGCCAATTCCACAAGAACTGTTTTAGCGAAAGGATCCTTGAGGAGAAAGCTGTAACTCTGTGAGATGATTTCAGAGAACACAACGAAGTTTTTCAGAAAGCTTTTTTCTCTTTGTTATCGGAGGATATATCCTTTGGCCCTATAGTCTTCAAAGGCATCCGAAATATCTGTTCTCAGATTCCACAGAAATAAGGTTAGCAAAGACATCCATGTAATACAGATGTAACTGCGTGAGATGAATTGAAACAACACTAAGCAGTTTCTCAGAAAGCTTCTTTCCAGATTTCATCTGAGGATATTTCCTTTTTCACCATAGCCCTCTATGGGCTTCCAAATATCACTTTGCCAATTCCACAAGAACTGTCTTAGCGAAAGGCCCCTTGAGAGGAAAGCTGCAACTCTGTGAGATGATTTCACAGAACACAACGAAGTTTCTCAGAAAGCTTCTTTCTCATTGTTATCGGAGGATATTTCCTTTGGCCCTATATTCTTCAAAGGGATCCGAAATATCTGTTCTCAGATTCCACAGAAATAAGGCTAGCAAAGACATCCATGAAATACAGATGTAAATCTTTGAGATGAATTAACAGAACACTAAGCAGTTTCTCAGAAAGCTTCTTTCCAGATTTCATCTGATGATATTTCCTTTTTCACCATAGCCCTCTATGGGCTTCCAAATATCACTTTGCCAATTCCACAAGAACTGTCTTAGCGAAAGGCTCCTTGAGGGGAAAGCTGTAACTCTGTGAGATGATTTCACAGAACATAGCGAAGTTTCTCAGAAAGCTTCTGTCTCTTTGTTATCGGAGGATATTTCCTTTAGTCTTAAAAGGGATCCGAAATATCTGTTCTCAGATTCTCCAGAAATAAGGCTAGCAAAGAGATCCACGAAATACAGATGTAACTCTGTGAGATGAATTAACAGAACACTAAGCAGTTTCTCAGAAAGCTTCTATCCAGGTTTCATCTGAGTATATTTCCTTTTTCACCATAACTCTCTGTGGGCTTCCAAATATCACTTTGCCAATTCCACAAGAACTGTCTTAGCGAAAGGCTCCTTGAGGGGAAAGCTGTAACTCTGTGAGATTATTTCACAGAACACAACGAAGTTTCTCAGAAAGCTTCTTTCTCTTTGTTATCGGACGATATTTCCTTTAGCCCTATAGTCTTCAAAGGGATCCGAAATATCTGTTCTCAGATTCTACAGAAATAAGGCTAGCAAAGAGATCCACGAAATACAGATGTAACTCTGTGAGATGAAGTAACAGAACACTAAGCAGTTTCTCAGAAAGCTTCTTTCCAGATTTCATCTGAGGATATTTCCTTTTTCACCATTGCCCTCTATGGGCTTCCAAATATCACTTTGCCCATTCCACAAGAACTGTCTTAGCGAAAGGCTCCTTGAGGGGAAAGCTGTAACTCTGTGAGATGATTTCACAGAACACAACGAAGGTTCTCAGAAAGCTTCTTTCTCTTTGTTATCGGAGTATATTTCCTTTGGCCCTATAGTCTTCAAAGGGATCCGAAATATCTGTTCTCAGATTCCACAGAAATAAGGCTAGCAAAGAGGTCCACGAAATACAGATGTAACCCTGTGAGATGAATTAACAGAACACTAAGCAGTTTCTCAGAACGCTTCTTTCCAGATTTAATCTGAGGATATTTCCTTTCTCACCCTAGCCCTCTATGAGCTTCCAAATATTACTTTGCCAATTCCACAAGAACTGTCTTAGCGAAAGGCTCCTTGAGGGGAAAGCTGCAACTCTCTGAGATGATTTCACAGAACACAACGAAGTTTCTCAGAAAGCTTCTTTCTCTTTGTTATCGGACGATATTTCCTTTAGCCCTATAGTCTTCAAAGGGATCCGAAATATCTGTTCTCAGATTCCACAGAAATAAGGCTAGCAAAGACATCCACGAAATACAGATGTAACTCTGTGAGATGAATTAACAGAACACTAAGCAGTTTCACAGAAAGCTTCTTTCCAAATTTCATCTGAGGATATTTCCTTTTTCACCATAGCCCTCTATGGGCTTCCAAATATCACTTTGCCAATTCCACAAGAACTGTCTTAGCGAAAGGCTCCTTGAGGGGAAAGCTGCAACTCTGTGAGTTGATTTCACAGAACACAACGAAGTTTCTCAGAAAGCTTCTTTCTCATTGTTATCGGAGGATATATCCTTTATCCCTATATTCTTCAAAGGGATCCGAAATATCTGTTCTCAGATTCCACAGAAATAAGGCAGGCAAAGACATCCATGAAATACAGATGTAACTCTGTGAGATGAATTAACAGAACACTAAGCAGTTTCTCAGAAAGCTTCTTTCCAGATTTCATCTGAGGATATTTCCTTTTTCACCATAGCCCTCTATGGGCTTCCAAATATCACTTTGCCAATTCCACAAGAACTGTCTTAGCGAAAGGCTCCTTGAGGGGAAAGCTGTAACTCTGTGAGATGATTTCACAGATCACAACGTAGATTCTCAGAAAGCTTCTTTCTCTTTGTTATCGGAGGATATTTCCTTTAGTCTTCAAAGGGATCCGAAATATCTGTTCTCAGATTCCACAGAAATAAGGCTAGCAAAGAGATCCACGAAATACAGATGTAACTCTGTGAGATGAATTAACAGAACACTAAGCAGTTTCTCAGAAAGCTTATTTCCAGATTTCATCTGAGTATATTTCCTTTTTCACCATAACTCTCTATGGGCTTCCAAATATCACTTTGCCAATTCCACAAGAACTGTCTTAGCGAAAGGCTCCTTGAGGGGAAAGCTGTAACTCTATGAGATGATTTCACAGAACACAACGAAGTTTCTCAGAAAGCTTCTTTCTCTTTGTTATCGGAAGATATTTCCTTTGGCCCTATAGTCTTCAAAGGGATCCGAAATATCTGTTCTCAGATTCCACTGAAATAAGGCTAGCAAAGGAATCCACGAGATACAGATGTAACTCTGTGAGATGAATTAACAGAACACTAAGCAGTTTCTCAGAAAGCTTCTTTCCAGATTTCATCTGAGGATATTTCCTTTTTCACCATAGCCCTCTAAGGGCTTCCAAATATCACTTTGCCAATTCCACAAGAACTGTCTTAGCGAAAGGCTCCTTGAGGGGAAAGCTGTATCTCTGTGAGATGATTTCACAGAACACAACGAAGTTTCTCAGAAAGCTTCTTTCTCTTTGGTATCGGTGGATATATCCTTTGACCCTATAGTCTTCAAAGGGATCCGAAATATCTGTTCTCAGATTCCACAGAAATAAGGTTAGCAAAGACATCCATGAAATACAGATGTAACCCCGTGAGATGAATTAACAGAACACTAAGCAGTTTCTCAGAAAGCTTCTTTCCAGATTTCATCTGAGGATATTTCCTTTTTCACCATAGCCTCTAAGGGCTTCCAAATATCACTTTGCCAATTCCACAAGAACTGTCTTAGCGAAAGGCTCCTTGAGGAGAAATCTGTAACTCTGTGAGATGATTTCACAGAACACCAAGAAGTTTCTCAGAAAGCTTCTTTCTCTTTGTTATCGGAGGATATTTCCTTTGGCCCTATAGTCTTCAAAGGGATCCGAAATATCTGTTCTCAGATTCCACAGAAATAAGGGTAGCAAAGAGGTCCACGAAATACAGATGTAACCCTGTGAGATGAATTAACAGAACACTATGCAGTTTCTCAGAAAGCTTCTTTCCAGATTTCATCTGAGGATATTTCCTTTCTCACCCTAGCCCTCTATGGGCTTCCAAATATCACTTTGCCAATTCCACAAGAACTGTCTTAGCGAAAGGCTCCTTGAGGTGAATGCTGTAACTCTGTGAGATGATTTCACAGAACACAACGAAGTTTCTCAGAAAGCTTCATTCTCTTTGTTATCGGAGGATATTTCCTTTGGCCCTATAGTCTTCAAAGGGTTCCGAAATATCTGTTCTCAGATTCCACAGAAATAAGGCTAGCAAAGACATCCACGAAATACAGATGTAACTCTGTGAGATGAATTAACAGAACACCAAGCAGTTTCACAGAAAGCTTCTTTCCAAATTTCATCTGAGGATATTTCCTTTTTCACCATAGCCCTCTATGGGCTTCCAAATATCACTCTGACAATTCCACAAGAACTGTCTTAGCGAAAGGCTCATTGAGGGGAAAGCTGCAACTCTGTGAGATGATTTCACAGAACACAACGAAGTTTCTCAGAAAGCTTCTGTCTCTTTGTTATCGGAGGATATTTCCTTTAGTCTTCAAAGGGATCCGAAATATCTGTTCTCAGATTCTCCAGAAATAAGGCTAGCAAAGAGATCCACGAAATACAGATGTAACTCTGTGAGATGAATTAACAGAACACTAAGCAGTTTCTCAGAAAGCTTCTATCCAGGTTTCATCTGAGTATATTTCCTTTTTCACCATAACTCTCTGTGGGCTTCCAAATATCACTTTGCCAATTCCACAAGAACTGTCTTAGCGAAAGGCTCCTTGAGGGGAAAGCTGTAACTCTGTGAGATTATTTCACAGAACACAACGAAGTTTCTCAGAAAGCTTTCTCTTTCTTATCGGAGGATATTTCCTTTGGCCCTATAGTCTTCAAAGGGATCCGAAATATCTGTTCTCAGATTCCACAGAAATAAGGCTAGCAAAGGCATCCACGAGTTACAGATGTAACTCTGTGAGATGAATTAACAGAACATTAAGCAGTTTCTCAGAAAGCTTCTTTCCAGATTTCATCTGAGGATATTTCCTTTTTCACCATAGCTCTCTATGGGCTTCCAAGTATCACTTTGCCAATTCCACAAGAACTGTCTTAGCGAAAGTCTCCTTGAGGGGAAAGCTGTAACTCTGTGAGATGATTTCACTGAACACCAAGAAGTTTCTCAGAAAGCTTCTTTCTCTTTGTTTTCGGAGGATATTTCCTATGGCCCTATAGTCTTCAAAGGGATCCGAAATATCTGTTCTCAGATTCCACAGAAATAAGGCTAGCAAAGAGATCCACGAAATAAAGATGTAACTCTGTGAGATGAATTATCAGAACACTAAGCAGTTTCTCAGAAAGCTTCTTTCCAGATTTCATCTGAGGATATTTCCTTTTTCACCTTAGCCCTCTAAGGGCTTCCAAATATCACTTTGCCAATTCCACAAGAACTGTCTTAGCGAAAGGATCCTTGAGGAGAAAGCCGTAACTCTGTGAGATGATTTCACAGAACACAACGAAGTTTCTCAGAAAGCTTCTTTCTCTTTGTTATCGGAGGATATTTCCTTTAGCCCTATATTCTTCAAAGTGATCCGAAATGTCTGTTTTCACATTCTACAGAAATAAGGCTAGCAAAGAGATCCACGAAATACAGATGTAACTCTGTGAGATGAATTAACAGAACACTAAGCAGTTTCTCAGAAAGCTTCTTTCCAGATTTCATCTGAGGATATTTCCTTTTTCACCATTGCCCTCTATGGGCTTCCAAATATCACTTTGCCAATTCCACAAGAACTGTCTTAGAGAAAGGCTCCTTGAGGGGAAAGCTGTAACTCTGTGAGATGATTTCACTGAACACCAAGAATTTTCTCAGAAAGCTTCTTTCTCTTTGTTATCGGAGGATATTTCCTTTGGCCCTATAGTCTTCAAAGGGATCCGAAATATCTGTTCTCAGATTCCACAGAAATAAGGCTAGCAAAGAGATCCACGAAATAAAGATGTAACTCTGTGAGATGAATTAACAGAACACTAAGAAGTTTCTCAGAAAGCTTCTTTCCAGATTTCATCTGAGGATATTTCCTTTTTCACCATAGCCCTCAAAGGGCTTCCAAATATCACTTTGCCAATTCCACAAGAACTGTCTTAGCGAAAGGATCCTTGAGGAGAAAGCTGTAACTCTGTGAGATGATTTCACAGAACACAACGAAGTTTCTCAGAAAGCTTCTTTCTCTTTGTTATCGGACGATATTTCCTTTAGCCCTATAGTCTTCAAAGGGATCCGAAATATCTGTTCTCAGATTCTACAGAAATAAGGCTAGCAAAGAGATCCACGAAATACAGATGTAACTCTGTGAGATGAATTAACAGAACACTAAGCAGTTTCTCAGAAAGCTTCTTTCCAGATTTCATCTGAGGATATTTCCTTTTTCACCATTGCCCTCTATGGGCTTCCAAGTATCACTTTGCCCATTCCACAAGAACTGTCTTAGCTTAAGGCTCCTTGAGGGGAAAGCTGTAACTCTGTGAGATGATTTCACAGAACACAACGAAGGTTCTCAGAAAGCTTCTTTCTCTTTGTTATCGGAGTATATTTCCTTTGGCCCTATAGTCTTCAAAGGGATCCGAAATATCTGTTCTCAGATTCCACAGAAATAAGGCTAGCAAAGAGGTCCACGAAATACAGATGTAACCCTGTGAGATGAATTAACAGAACACTAAGCAGTTTCTCAGAACGCTTCTTTCCAGATTTAATCTGAGGATATTTCCTTTCTCACCCTAGCCCTCTATGGGCTTCCAAATATTACTTTGCCAATTCCACAAGAACTGTCTTAGCGAAAGGCTCCTTGAGGGGAAAGCTGCAACTCTCTGAGATGATTTCACAGAACACAACGAAGTTTCTCAGAAAGCTTCTTTCTCTTTGTTATCGGACGATATTTCCTTTAGCCCTATAGTCTTCAAAGGGATCCGAAATATCTGTTCTCAGATTCCACAGAAATAAGGCCAGCAAAGACATCCACGAAATACAGATGTAACTCTGTGAGATGAATTAACAGAACACTAAGCAGTTTCACAGAAAGCTTCTTTCCAAATTTCATCTGAGGATATTTCCTTTTTCACCATAGCCCTCTATGGGCTTCCAAATATCACTTTGCCAATTCCACAAGAACTGTCTTAGCGAAAGGCTCCTTGAGGGGAAAGCTACAACTCTGTGAGTTGATTTCACAGAACACAACGAAGTTTCTCAGAAAGCTTCTTTCTCATTGTTATCGGAGGATATATCCTTTATCCCTATATTCTTCAAAGGGATCCGAAATATCTGTTCTCAGATTCCACAGAAATAAGGCAGGCAAAGACATCCATGAAATACAGATGTAACTCTGTGAGATGAATTAACAGAACACTAAGCAGTTTCTCAGAAAGCTTCTTTCCAGATTTCATCTGAGGATATTTCCTTTTTCACCATAGCCCTCTATGGGCTTCCAAATATCACTCTGACAATTCCACAAGAACTGTCTTAGCGAAAGGCTCATTGAGGGGAAAGCTGCAACTCTGTGAGATGATTTCACAGAACACAACGAAGTTTCTCAGAAAGCTTCTGTCTCTTTGTTATCGGAGGATATTTCCTTTAGTCTTCAAAGGGATCCGAAATATCTGTTCTCAGATTCTCCAGAAATAAGGCTAGCAAAGAGATCCACGAAATACAGATGTAACTCTGTGAGATGAATTAACAGAACACTAAGCAGTTTCTCAGAAAGCTTCTATCCAGGTTTCATCTGAGTATATTTCCTTTTTCACCATAACTCTCTGTGGGCTTCCAAATATCACTTTGCCAATTCCACAAGAACTGTCTTAGCGAAAGGCTCCTTGAGGGGAAAGCTGTAACTCTGTGAGATTATTTCACAGAACACAACGAAGTTTCTCAGAAAGCTTTCTCTTTCTTATCGGAGGATATTTCCTTTGGCCCTATAGTCTTCAAAGGGATCCGAAATATCTGTTCTCAGATTCCACAGAAATAAGGCTAGCAAAGGCATCCACGAGTTACAGATGTAACTCTGTGAGATGAATTAACAGAACATTAAGCAGTTTCTCAGAAAGCTTCTTTCCAGATTTCATCTGAGGATATTTCCTTTTTCACCATAGCTCTCTATGGGCTTCCAAGTATCACTTTGCCAATTCCACAAGAACTGTCTTAGCGAAAGTCTCCTTGAGGGGAAAGCTGTAACTCTGTGAGATGATTTCACTGAACACCAAGAAGTTTCTCAGAAAGCTTCTTTCTCTTTGTTTTCGGAGGATATTTCCTATGGCCCTATAGTCTTCAAAGGGATCCGAAATATCTGTTCTCAGATTCCACAGAAATAAGGCTAGCAAAGAGATCCACGAAATAAAGATGTAACTCTGTGAGATGAATTATCAGAACACTAAGCAGTTTCTCAGAAAGCTTCTTTCCAGATTTCATCTGAGGATATTTCCTTTTTCACCTTAGCCCTCTAAGGGCTTCCAAATATCACTTTGCCAATTCCACAAGAACTGTCTTAGCGAAAGGATCCTTGAGGAGAAAGCCGTAACTCTGTGAGATGATTTCACAGAACACAACGAAGTTTCTCAGAAAGCTTCTTTCTCTTTGTTATCGGAGGATATTTCCTTTAGCCCTATAGTCTTCAAAGTGATCCGAAATGTCTGTTTTCACATTCTACAGAAATAAGGCTAGCAAAGAGATCCACGAAATACAGATGTAACTCTGTGAGATGAATTAACAGAACACTAAGCAGTTTCTCAGAAAGCTTCTTTCCAGATTTCATCTGAGGATATTTCCTTTTTCACCATTGCCCTCTATGGGCTTCCAAATATCACTTTGCCAATTCCACAAGAACTGTCTTAGAGAAAGGCTCCTTGAGGGGAAAGCTGTAACTCTGTGAGATGATTTCACTGAACACCAAGAATTTTCTCAGAAAGCTTCTTTCTCTTTGTTATCGGAGGATATTTCCTTTGGCCCTATAGTCTTCAAAGGGATCCGAAATATCTGTTCTCAGATTCCACAGAAATAAGGCTAGCAAAGAGATCCACGAAATAAAGATGTAACTCTGTGAGATGAATTAACAGAACACTAAGAAGTTTCTCAGAAAGCTTCTTTCCAGATTTCATCTGAGGATATTTCCTTTTTCACCATAGCCCTCAAAGGGCTTCCAAATATCACTTTGCCAATTCCACAAGAACTGTCTTAGCGAAAGGATCCTTGAGGAGAAAGCTGTAACTCTGTGAGATGATTTCACAGAACACAACGAAGTTTCTCAGAAAGCTTCTTTCTCTTTGTTATCGGACGATATTTCCTTTAGCCCTATAGTCTTCAAAGGGATCCGAAATATCTGTTCTCAGATTCTACAGAAATAAGGCTAGCAAAGAGATCCACGAAATACAGATGTAACTCTGTGAGATGAATTAACAGAACACTAAGCAGTTTCTCAGAAAGCTTCTTTCCAGATTTCATCTGAGGATATTTCCTTTTTCACCATTGCCCTCTATGGGCTTCCAAATATCACTTTGCCCATTCCACAAGAACTGTCTTAGCGAAAGGCTCCTTGAGGGGAAAGCTGTAACTCTGTGAGATGATTTCACAGAACACAACGAAGGATCTCAGAAAGCTTCTTTCTCTTTGTTATCGGAGTATATTTCCTTTGGCCCTATAGTCTTCAAAGGGATCCGAAATATCTGTTCTCAGATTCCACAGAAATAAGGCTAGCAAAGAGGTCCACGAAATACAGATGTAACCCTGTGAGATGAATTAACAGAACACTAAGCAGTTTCTCAGAACGCTTCTTTCCAGATTTAATCTGAGGATATTTCCTTTCTCACCCTAGCCCTCTATGGGCTTCCAAATATTACTTTGCCAATTCCACAAGAACTGTCTTAGCTAAAGGCTCCTTGAGGGGAAAGCTGCAACTCTCTGAGATGATTTCACAGAACACAACGAAGTTTCTCAGAAAGCTTCTTTCTCTTTGTTATCGGACGATATTTCCTTTAGCCCTATAGTCTTCAAAGGGATCCGAAATATCTGTTCTCAGATTCCACAGAAATAAGGCCAGCAAAGACATCCACGAAATACAGATGTAACTCTGTGAGATGAATTAACAGAACACTAAGCAGTTTCACAGAAAGCTTCTTTCCAAATTTCATCTGAGGATATTTCCTTTTTCACCATAGCCCTCTATGGGCTTCCAAATATCACTTTGCCAATTCCACAAGAACTGTCTTAGCGAAAGGCTCCTTGAGGGGAAAGCTGCAACTCTGTGAGTTGATTTCACAGAACACAACGAAGTTTCTCAGAAAGCTTCTTTCTCATTGTTATCGGAGGATATATCCTTTATCCCTATATTCTTCAAAGGGATCCGAAATATCTGTTCTCAGATTCCACAGAAATAAGGCAGGCAAAGACATCCATGAAATACAGATGTAACTCTGTGAGATGAATTAACAGAACACTAAGCAGTTTCTCAGAAAGCTTCTTTCCAGATTTCATCTGAGGATATTTCCTTTTTCACCATAGCCCTCTATGGGCTTCCAAATATCACTTTGCCAATTCCACAAGAACTGTCTTAGCGAAAGGCTCCTTGAGGGGAAAGCTGTAACTCTGTGAGATGATTTCACAGAACACAACGTAGTTTCTCAGAAAGCTTCTTTCTCTTTGTTATCGGAGGATATTTCCTTTAGTCTTCAAAGGGATCCGAAATATCTGTTCTCAGATTCCACAGAAATAAGGCTAGCAAAGAGATCCACGAAATACAGATGTAACTCTGTGAGATGAATTAACAGAACACTAAGCAGTTTCTCAGAAAGCTTATTTCCAGATTTCATCTGAGTATATTTCCTTTTTCACCATAACTCTCTATGGGCTTCCAAATATCACTTTGCCAATTCCACAAGAACTGTCTTAGCGAAAGGCTCCTTGAGGGGAAAGCTGTAACTCTATGAGATGATTTCACAGAACACAACGAAGTTTCTCAGAAAGCTTCTTTCTCTTTGTTATCGGAAGATATTTCCTTTGGCCCTATAGTCTGCAAAGGGATCCGAAATATCTGTTCTCAGATTCCACTGAAATAAGGCTAGCAAAGGAATCCACGAGATACAGATGTAACTCTGTGAGATGAATTAACAGAACACTAAGCAGTTTCTCAGAAAGCTTCTTTCCAGATTTCATCTGAGGATATTTCCTTTTTCACCATAGCCCTCTAAGGGCTTCCAAATATCACTTTGCCAATTCCACAAGAACTGTCTTAGCGAAAGGCTCCTTGAGGGGAAAGCTGTATCTCTGTGAGATGATTTCACAGAACACAACGAAGTTTCTCAGAAAGCTTCTTTCTCTTTGGTATCGGTGGATATATCCTTTGACCCTATAGTCTTCAAAGGGATCCGAAATATCTGTTCTCAGATTCCACAGAAATAAGGTTAGCAAAGACATCCATGAAATACAGATGTAACCCCGTGAGATGAATTAACAGAACACTAAGCAGTTTCTCAGAAAGCTTCTTTCCAGATTTCATCTGAGGATATTTCCTTTTTCACCATAGCCTCTAAGGGCTTCCAAATATCACTTTGCCAATTCCACAAGAACTGTCTTAGCGAAAGGCTCCTTGAGGAGAAATCTGTAACTCTGTGAGATGATTTCACAGAACACCAAGAAGTTTCTCAGAAAGCTTCTTTCTCTTTGTTATCGGAGGATATTTCCTTTGGCCCTATAGTCTTCAAAGGGATCCGAAATATCTGTTCTCAGATTCCACAGAAATAAGGGTAGCAAAGAGGTCCACGAAATACAGATGTAACCCTGTGAGATGAATTAACAGAACACTATGCAGTTTCTCAGAAAGCTTCTTTCCAGATTTCATCTGAGGATATTTCCTTTCTCACCCTAGCCCTCTATGGGCTTCCAAATATCACTTTGCCAATTCCACAAGAACTGTCTTAGCGAAAGGCTCCTTGAGGTGAATGCTGTAACTCTGTGAGATGATTTCACAGAACACAACGAAGTTTCTCAGAAAGCTTCATTCTCTTTGTTATCGGAGGATATTTCCTTTGGCCCTATAGTCTTCAAAGGGTTCCGAAATATCTGTTCTCAGATTCCACAGAAATAAGGCTAGCAAAGACATCCACGAAATACAGATGTAACTCTGTGAGATGAATTAACAGAACACCAAGCAGTTTCACAGAAAGCTTCTTTCCAAATTTCATCTGAGGATATTTCCTTTTTCACCATAGCCCTCTAAGGGCTTCCAAATATCACTCTGACAATTCCACAAGAACTGTCTTAGCGAAAGGCTCCTTGAGGGGAAAGCTGCAACTCTGTGAGATGATTTCACAGAACACAACGAAGTTTCTCAGAAAGCTGCTTTCTCATTGTTATCAGAGGATATTTCCTCTGGCCCTATATTCTTCAAAGGTATCCGAAATATCTGTTCTCAGATTTCACAGAAATAAGGCTAGCAAAGACATCCATGAAATGCAGATGTAACTCTTTGAGATGAATTAACAGAACACTAAGCAGTTTCTCAGAAAGCTTCTTTCCAGATTTCATCTGATGATATTTCCTTTTTCACCATAGCTCTCTATGGGCTTCCAAATATCACTTTGCCAGTTCCACAAGAACTGTCTTAGCGAAAGGCTCCTTGAGAGGAAAGCTGTAACTCTGTTAGATGATTTCACAGAACACAACGAAGTTTCTCAGAAAGCTTCTTTCTCCTTGTTATCGGAGGATATTTCCTTTGGCCCTATAGTCTTCAAAGGGATCCGAAATATCTGTTCTCAGATTCCACAGAAAGAAGGCTAGCAAGGAGATACACGAAATACAGATGTAACTCAGTGAGATGAATTAACAGAACACTAAGCAGTTTCTCAGAAAGCTTCTTTCCAGATTTCATCTGAGGATATTTCCTTTTTCACCATAACCCTCTATGGGCTTCCAAATATCACTTTGCCAATTCCACAAGAACTGTCTTAGCGAAAGGCTCCTTGAGGGGAAAGCTGTAACTCTGTGAGATGATTTCAAAGAACACAAAAAAGTTTCTCAGAAAGCTTCTTTCTCTTTGTTATCGGAAGATATTTTCTTTGGCTCTATAGTCTTCAAAGGGATCCGAAATATCTGTTCTCAGATTCCACAGAAATAAGGCTAGCAAAGAGATCCACGAAATACAGATGTAACTCTGTGAGATGAATTTACAGAACACTAAGCAGTTTCTCAGAAAGCTTCTTTCCAGGTTTCATCTGAGTATATTTCCTTTTTCATCATAACGCTCTACGGGCTTCCAAATATCACTTTGCCAATTCCACAAGAACTGTCTTAGCGAAAGGCTCCTTGAGGGGAAAGCTGTAACTCTGTGAGATGATTTCACAGAACACAACGAAGTTTCTCAGAAAGCTTCTTTCTCTTTGTTATCGGAGGATATTTCCTTTGGCCCTATAGTCTTCAAAGGGATCCGAAATATCTGTTCTCAGATTCCACAGAAATAAGGCTAGCAAAGGCATCCACGAGATACAGATGTAACTCTGTGAGATGAATTAACAGAACACTAAGCAGTTTCTCTGAAAGCTTCTTTCCAGATTTCATCTGAGGATATTTCCTTTTTCACCATAGCTTTCTACGGGCTTCCAAATATCACTTTGCCAATTCCACAAGAACTGTCTTAGCGAAAGGCTCCTTGAGGGGAAAGCTGTAACTCTGTGAGATGATTTCACAGAACACAACGAAGTTTCTCAGAAAGCTTCTTTCTCTTTGTTATCGGAGGATATTTCCTTTGGCCCTATAGTCTTTAAAGGGATCCGAAATATCTGTTCTCAGATTCCACAGAATTAAGGCTAGCAAATAAATCCATGAAATACAGATGTAACTCTGTGAGATGAATTAACAGAACACTAAGCAGTTTCTCAGAAAGCTTCTTTCCAGATTTCATCTGAGGATATTTCCTTTTTCACCATAGCCCTCTATGGGCTTCCAAATATCACTTTGCCAATTCCACAAGAACTGTCTTAGCGAAAGGCTCCTTGAGGGTAAAGCTGTAACTCTGTGAGATGATTTCACAAAACACAACTAAGTTTCTCAGAAAGCTTCTTTCTCTTTGTTATCGGAGGATATATCCTTTGGCCCTATAGTCTTCAAAGGGATCCGAAATATCTGTTCTCAGATTCCACTGAAATAAGGTTAGCAAAGACATCCATGTAATACAGATGTAACTCCGTGAGATGAATTAACACAACACTAAGCAGTTTCTCAGAAAACTTCTTTCCAGATTTCATCTGAGGATATATCCTTTTTCACCATAGCCTCTATGGACTTCCAAATATCACTTTGCCAATTCCACAAGAACTGTCTTAGCGAAAGGCTCCTTGAGGGGAAATCTGTAACTCTGTGAGATGATATCACAGAACACCAAGAAATTTCTCAGAAAGCTTCTTTCTCTTTGTTATCGGAGGATATTTCCTTTGGCCCTATAGTCTTCAAAGGGATCCGAAATATCTGTTCTCAGATTCCACAGAAATAAGGCTAGCAAAGAGATCCACGAAATAAAGATATAACTCTGTGAGATGAATTAACAGAACACTAAGAAGTTTCTCAGAAGGCTTCTTTCCAGATTTCATCTGAGGATATTTCCTTTTTCACCATAGCCCTCTAAGGGCTTCCAAATATCACTTTGCCAATTCCACAAGAACTGTCTTAGCGAAAGGATCCTTGAGGAGAAAGCTGTAACTCTGTGAGATGATTTCACAGAACACAACGAAGTTTCTCAGAAAGCTTCTTTCTCTTTGTTATCGGACGATATTTCCTTTAGCCCTATAGTCTTCAAAGGGATCCGAAATATCTGTTTTCAGATTCTATAGAAATAAGGCTAGCAAAGAGATCCACGAAATACAGATGTAACTCTGTGAGATGAATTAACAGAACACTAAGCAGTTTCTCAGAAAGCTTCTTTCCAGATTTCATCTGAGGATATTTCCTTTTTCACCATTGCCCTCTATGGGCTTCCAAATATCACTTTACCCATTCCACAAGAACTGTCTTAACGAAAGGCTCCTTGAGGGGAAAGCTGTAACTCTGTGAGATGATTTCACAGAACACAACGAAGGTTCTCAGAAAGCTTCTTTCTCTTTGTTATCGGAGGATATTTCCTTTGGCCCTATAGTCTTCAAAGGGATCCGAAATATCTGTTCTCAGATTCCACAGAAATAAGGCTAGCAAAGAGGTCCACGAAATACAGATGTAACCCTGTGAGATGAATTAACAGAACACTAAGCAGTTTCTCAGAACGCTTCTTTCCAGATTTCATCTGAGGATATTTCCTTTCTCACCCTAGCCCTCTATGGGCTTCCAAATATCACTTTGCCAATTCCACAAGAACTGTCTTAGCGAAAGGATCCTTGAGGAGAAAGCTGTAACTCTGTGAGATGATTTCACAGAACACAACGAAGTTTCTCAGAAAGCTTCTTTCTCTTTGTTATCGGAGGATATATCCTTTGGCCCTATAGTCTTCAAAGGGATCCGAAATATCTGTTCTCAGATTCCACAGAAATGAGGTCAGCAAAGACATCCATGAAATACAGATGTAACCCCGTGAGATGAATTAACGGAACACTAAGCAGTTTCTCAGAAAGCTTCTTTCCAGATTTCATCTGAGGATATTTCCTTTTTCACCATAGCCTCTATGGGCTTCCAAATATCACTTTGCCAATTCCACAAGAACTGTCTTAGCGAAAGGCTCCTTGAGGGGAAATCTGTAACTCTGTGAGATGATTTCACAGAACACCAAGAAGTTTCTCAGAAAACTTCTTTCTCTTTGTTATCGGAGGATATTTCCTTTGGCCCTATAGTCTTCAAAGGGATCCGAAATATCTGTTCTCAGATTCCACAGAAATAAGGCTAGCAAAGAGGTCCACGAAATACAGATGTAACCCTGTGAGATGAATTAACAGAACACTAAGCAGTTTCTCAGAAAGCTTCTTTCCAGATTTCATCTGAGGATATTTCCTTTCTCACCCTAGCCCTCTATGGGCTTCCAAAT
This sequence comes from Macaca nemestrina, assembly GCF_043159975.1. Taxonomy (NCBI): domain Eukaryota; kingdom Metazoa; phylum Chordata; class Mammalia; order Primates; family Cercopithecidae; genus Macaca; species Macaca nemestrina. Next base: position 62,652,912 of record NC_092136.1, on the reverse strand, counting down.
ATCACTTTGCCAATTCCACAAGAACTGTCTTAGCGAAAGGCTCCTTGAGGTGAATGCTGTAACTCTGTGAGATGATTTCACAGAACACAACGAAGTTTCTCCGAAAGCTTCATTCTCTTTGTTATCGGAGGATATTTCCTTTGGCCCTATAGTCTTCAAAGGGATCCGAAATATCTGTTCTCAGATTCCACAGAAATAAGGCTAGCAAAGACATCCACGAAATACAGATGTAACTCTGTGAGATGAATTAACAGAACACCAAGCAGTTTCACAGAAAGCTTCTTTCCAAATTTCATCTGAGGATATTTCCTTTTTCACCATAGCCCTCTATGGGCTTCCAAATATCACTTTGACAATTCCACAAGAACTGTCTTAGCGAAAGGCTCCTTGAGGGGAAAGCTGCAACTCTGTGAGATGATTTCAGAGAACACAACGAAGTTTCTCAGAAAGCTTCTTTCTCATTGTTATCAGAGGATATTTCCTTTGGCCCTATATTCTTCAAAGGGATCCGAAATATCTGTTCTCAGATTCCACAGAAATAAGGCTATCAAAGACATCCATGAAATACAAATGTAACTCTTTGAGATGAATTAACAGAACACTAAGCAGTTTCTCAGAAAGCTTCTTTCCAGATTTCATCTGATGATATTTCCTTTTTCACCATAGCCCTCTATGGGCTTCCAAATATCACTTTGCCAATTCCACAAGAACTGTCTTATCGAAAGGCTCCTTGAGGGGAAAGCTGTAACTCTGTGAGATGATTTCACAGAACATAACGAAGTTTCTCAGAAAGCTTCTTTCTCTTTGTTATCGGATGATATTTCCTTTAGTCTTCAAAGGGATCCGAAATATCTGTTCTCAGATTCTCCAGAAATAAGGCTAGCAAAGAGATCCACGAAATACAGATGTAACTCTGTGAGATGAATTAACAGAACACTAAGCAGTTTCTCAGAAAGCTTCTTTCCAGGTTTCATCTGAGTATATTTCCTTTTTCACCATAACTCTCTATGGGCTTCCAAATATCACTTTGCCAATTCCACAAGAACTGTCTTAGCGAAAGTCTCCTTGAGGGGAAAGCTGTAACTCTGTGAGATGATTTCACAGAACACAACGAAGTTTCTCAGAAAGCTTCTTTCTCTTTGTTATCGGAGGATATTTCCTTTGGCCCTATAGTCTTCAAAGGGATCCGAAATATCTGTTCTCAGATTCCACAGAAATAAGGCTAGCAAAGGCATCCACGAGATACAGATGTAACTCTGTGAGATGAATTAACAGAACATTAAGCAGTTTCTCAGAAAGCTTCTTTCCAGATTTCATCTGAGGATATTTCCTCTTTCACCATAGCTCTCTATGGGCTTCCAAGTATCACTTGGCCAATTCCACAAGAACTGTCTTAGCGAAAGGCTCCTTGAGGGGAAAGCTGTAACTCTGTGAGATGATTTCACTGAACACCAAGAAGTTTCTCAGAAAGCTTCTTTCTCTTTGTTTTCGGAGGATATTTCCTTTGGCCCTATAGTCTTCAAAGGGATCCGAAATATCTGTTCTCAGATTCCAGAGAAATAAGGCTAGCAAAGAGATCCACGAAATAGAGATGTAACTCTGTGAGATGAATTAACAGAACACTAAGCAGTTTCTCAGAAAGCTTCTTTCCAGATTTCATCTGAGGATATTTCCTTTTTCACCATAGCCCTCTAAGGGCTTCCAAATATCACTTTGCCAATTCCACAAGAACTGTCTTAGCGAAAGGATCCTTGAGGAGAAAGCTGTAACTCTGTGAGATGATTTCACAGAACACAACGAAGTTTCTCAGAAAGCTTCATTCTCTCTGTTATCGGAGGATATTTCTTTTGGCCCTATAGTCTTCAAAGGGATCCGAAATATCTGTTCTCAGATTCCACAGAAATAAGGCTAGCAAAGACATCCACGAAATACAGATGTAACTCTGTGAGATGAATTAACAGAACACTACGCAGTTTCTCAGAAAGCTTCTTTCCAGATTTCATCTGATGATAATTCCTTTTTCACCATAGCCCTCTATGGGCTTCCAAATATCACTTTGCCAATTCCACAAGAACTGTCTTAGCGAAAGGCTCCTTGAGGGGAAAGCTGTAACTCTGTGAGATGATTTCACAGAACACAACGAAGTTTCTCAGAAAGCTTCTTTCTCTTTGTTATCGGAGGATATTTCCTTTAGTCTTCAAAGGGATCCGAAATATCTGTTCTCAGATTCCACAGAAATAAGGCTAGCAAAGAGATCCACGAAATACAGATGTAACTCTGTGAGATGAATTTACAGAACACTAAGGAGTTTCTCAGAAAGCTTCTTTCCAGATTTCATCTGCGGATATATCCTTTTTCACCATAGCCCTCTATGGGCTTCCAAATATCACTTTGACAATTCCACATGAACTGTCTTAGCGAAAGGCTCCTTGAGGGGAAAGCTGTAACTCTGTGAGATGATTTCACAGAACACCAAGAATTTACTCAGAAAGCTTCTTTCTCTTTGTTTTCGGAGGATATTTCCTTTGGCCCTATAGTCTTCAAAGGGATCCGAAATATCTGTTCTCAGATTCCACAGAAATAAGGCTAGCAAAGAGATCCACGAAATACAGATGTAACTCTGTGAGATGAATTAACAGAACACTAAGAAGTTTCTCAGAAATCTTCTTTCCAGATTTCATCTGAGGATATTTCCTTTTTCACCATAGCCCTCTATGGGCTTCCAAATATCACTTTGCCAATTCCACAAGAACTGTCCTAGCGAAAGGCTCCTTGAGGGGAATGCTGGAACTCTGTGAGATGATTTCACAGAACACAACGAAGTTTCACAGAAAGCTTCTTTCTCTTTGTTATCGGAGGATATTTCCTTTGGCCCTATAGTCTTCAAAGGGATCCGAAATATCTGTTCTCAGATTCCACAGAAATAAGGCAAGCAAAGACATCCATGAAATACAGATGTAACTCTGTGAGATGAATTAACAGAACACTAAGCAGTTTCTCATAAAGCTTCTTTCCAGATTTCCTCTGAGGATATTTCCTTTTTCACCATAGCCCTCTATGGGCTTCCAAATATCACTTTGCCATTTCCAAAAGAACTGTCTTAGCGAAAGGCTCCTTGAGGGGAAAGCTGTAACTCTGTGAGATGATTTCACAGAACACAACGAAGTTTCTCAGAAAGCTTCTTTCTCTTTGTTATCGGAGGTTATTTCCTTTGGCCCTATAGTCTTCAAAGGGATCCGAAATATCTGTTCTCAGATTCCACAGAAATAAAGCTAGCAAAGACATCCACGAAATACAGATGTAACTCTGTGAGATGAATTAACAGAACACTAAGCAGTTTCTCAGAAAGCTTCTTTCCAGATTTCATCTGAGGATATTTCCTTTTTCACCATAGCCCTCTATGGGCTTCCAAATATCACTTTGCCAATTCCACAAGAACTGTCTTAGTGAAAGGCTCCTTGAGGGGAAAGCTGTAACTCTGTGAGATGATTTCACAGAAAACAACGAAGTTTCTCAGAAAGCTTCTTTCTCTTTGTTATCGGAGGATATTTCCTTTGGCCCTATAGTCTTCATAGGGATCCGAAATATCTGTTCTCAGATTCCACAGAAATAAGGCTAGCAAAGAGATCCACGAAATACAGATGTAACTCTGTGAGATGAATTAACAGAACACTAAGGAGTTTCTCAGAAAGCTTCTTTTCTGATTTCATCTGCGGATATATCCTTTTTCACCGTAGCCCTCTATGGGCTTCCAAATATCACTTTGCCAATTCCACAAGAACTGTCTTAGCGAAAGGCTCCTTGAGGGGAAAGCTGTAACTCTGTTAGATGATTTCACAGAACACCAAGAATTTTCTCCGAAAGGTTCTTTCTCTTTGTTTTCGGAGGATATTTCCTTTGGCCCTATAGTCTTCAAAGGATCCGAAATATCTGTTCTCAGATTCCACAGAAATAAGGCTAGCAAAGACATCCAGGAAATACAGATGTAACACTGTGAGATGAATTAACAGAACACCAAGCAGTTTCTCATAAAGCTTCTTTCCAGATTTCATCTGAGGATATTTCCTTTTTCACCATAGCCCTCTAAGGGCTTCCAAATATCACTTTGCCATTTCCACAAGAACTGTCTTAGCGAAAGGCTCCTTGAGGGGAAAGCTGTAACTCTGTGAGATGATTTCACAGAACACAACGAAGTTTCTCAGAAAGCTTCTTTCTCTTTGTTATCGGAGGATATTTCCTTTGGCCCTATAATCTTCAAAGGGATCCGAAATATCTGTTCTCAGATTCCACAGAAATAAGGCTAGCAAAGACATCCACGAAATACAGATGTAACTCTGTGAGATGAATTAACAGAACACTAAGCAGTTTCTCAGAAAGCTTCTTTCCAGATTTCATCTGAGGATATTTCCTTTTTCACCATAGCCCTCTATGGGCTTCCAAATATCACTTTGCCAATTCCACAAGAACTGTCTTAGCGAAAGGCTCCTTGAGGGGAAAGCTGTAACTCTGTGAGATGATTTCACAGAACACAACGAAGTTTCTCAGAAAGCTTCTTTCTCTTTGTTATCGGAGGATATTTCCTTTGGCCCTATAGTCTTCAAAGGGATCCGAAATATCTGTTCTCAGATTCCACAGAAATAAGGCTAGCAAAGAGATCCACGAAATACAGATGTAACTCTGTGAGATGAATTTACAGAACACTAAGAAGTTTCTCAGAAAGCTTCTTTCCAGATTTCATCTGCGGATATATCTTTTTCACCATAGCCCTCTATGGGCTTCCAAATATCACTTTGACAATTCCACATGAACTGTCTTAGCGAAAGGCTCCTTGAGGGGAAAGCTGTAACTCTGTGAGATGATTTCACAGAACACCAAGAATTTACTCAGAAAGCTTCTTTCTCTTTGTTTTCGGAGGATATTTCCTTTGGCCCTATACTCTTCAAAGGCATCCGAAATATCTGTTCTCAGATTCCACAGAAATAAGGCTAGCAAAGAGATCCACGAAATACAGATGTAACTCTGTGAGATGAATTAACAGAACACTAAGCAGTTTCTCAGAAAGCTTCTTTCCAGATTTCATCTGAGGATATTTCCTTTTTCAACATAGCCCTCTAAGGGCTTCCAAATATCACTTTTCCAATTCCACAAGAACTGTCTTCGCGAAAGGCTCCTTGAGGGGAAAGCTGTAACTCTGTGAGATGATTTCACCGAACACAACGAAATTTCTCAGAAAGCTTCTTTCTCTTTGTTATCGGAGGATATTTCCTTTAGCCCTATAGTCTTCAATGGGATCCGAAATATCTGTTCTCAGATTCTACAGAAATAAGGCTAGCAAAGAGATCGAGGAAATACAGATGTAACTCTGTGAGATGAATTAACAGAACACTAGGCAGTTTCTCAGAAAGCTTCTTTCCAGATTTCATCTGAGGATATTTCCTTTTTCACCATAGCCCTCTATGGGCTTCCAAATATCACTTTGCCAATTCCACAAGAACTGTCTTAGGGAAAGGCTCCTTGAGCGGAAAGCTGTAACTCTGTGAGATGATTTCACAGAACACAACGAAGTTTCTCAGAAAGCTTCTTTCTCTTTATTATCGGAGGATATTGTCTTTGGCCCTATAGTCTTCAAAGGGATCCCAAATATCTGTTCTCAGATTCCACAGAAATAAGGCTAGCAAAGAGATCCACGAAATACAGATGTAACTCTGTGAGATGAATTAACAGAACACTAAGCAGTTTCTCAGAAAGCTTCTTTCCAGATTTCATCTGAGGATATTTACTTTTTCACCATAGCCCTCTATGGGCTTCCAAATATCACTTTGCCAATTCCACAAGAACTGTCTTAGCGAAAGGCTCCTTGAGGGGAAAGCTGTAACTCTGTGAGATGATTTCACAGAACACAACGAAGTTTCTCAGTAGGTTTTTTTCTCTTTGTTATCGGAGGATATTTCTTTGGCCCTATAGTCTTCAAAGGGATCCGAAATATCTGTTCTCAGATTCCACAGAAATAAGGCAAGTAAAGAGATCCACGAAATACAGATGTAACTCTGTGAGATGAATTAACAGAACACTAAGAAGTTTCTCAGAAATCTTCTTTCCGGATTTCATCTGAGGATATTTCCTTTTTCACCATAGCCCTCTATGGGCTTCCAAATATCACTTTGCCAATTCCACAAGAACTGTCCTAGCGAAAGGCTCCTTGAGGGGAATGCTGTAACTCTGTGAGATGATTTCACAGAACACAACGAAGTTTCACAGAAAGCTTCTTTCTCTTTGTTATCGGAGGATATTTCCTTTGGCCCTATAGTCTTCAAAGGGATCCGAAATATCTGTTCTCAGATTCCACAGAAATAAGGCAAGCAAATACATCCATGAAATACAGATGTAACTCTGTGAGATGAATTAACAGAACACTAAGCAGTTTCTCATAAAGCTTCTTTCCAGATTTCCTCTGAGGATATTTCCTTTTTCACCATAGCCCTCTATGGGCTTCCAAATATCACTTTGCCATTTCCAAAAGAACTGTCTTAGCGAAAGGCTCCTTGAGGTGAAAGCTGTAACTCTGTGAGATGATTTCACAGAACACAACGAAGGTTCTCAGAAAGCTTCTTTCTCTTAGTTATCGGAGGATATTTCCTTTGGCCCTATAGTCTTCAAAGGGATCCCAAATATCTGTTCTCAGATTCCACAGAAATAAAGCTAGCAAAGACATCCACGAAATACAGATGTAACTCTGTGAGATGAATTAACAGAACACTAAGCAGTTTCTCAGAAAGCTTCTTTCCAGATTTCATCTGAGGATATTTCCTTTTTCACCATAGCCCTCTATGGGCTTCCAAATATCACTTTGCCAATTCCACAAGAACTGTCTTAGTGAAAGGCTCCTTGAGGGGAAAGCTGTAACTCTGTGAGATGATTTCACAGAAAACAACGAAGTTTCTCAGAAAGCTTCTTTCTCTTTGTTATCGGAGGATATTTCCTTTGGCCCTATAGTCTTCATAGGGATCCGAAATATCTGTTCTCAGATTCCACAGAAATAAGGCTAGCAAAGAGATCCACGAAATACAGATGTAACTCTGTGAGATGAATTAACAGAACACTAAGGAGTTTCTCAGAAATCTTCTTTTCTGATTTCATCTGCGGATATATCCTTTTTCACCGTAGCCCTCTATGGGCTTCCAAATATCACTTTGCCAATTCCACAAGAACTGTCTTAGCGAAAGTCTCCTTGAGGGGAAAGCTGTAACTCTGTTAGATGATTTCACAGAACACCAAGAATTTTCTCCGAAAGGTTCTTTCTCTTTGTTTTCGGAGGATATTTCCTTTGGCCCTATAGTCTTCAAAGGATCCGAAATATCTGTTCTCAGATTCCACAGAAATAAGGCTAGCAAAGAGATCCACGAAATACATATGTAACTCTGTGAGATGAATTAACAGAACACTAAGCAGTTTCTCAGAAATCTTCTTTCCAGATTTCATCTGAGGATATTTCCTTTTTCACCATAGCCCTCTAAGGGCTTGCAAATATCACTTTGCCAATTCCACATGAAATGTCTTAGCGAAAGGCTCCTTGAGGGGAAAGCTGTAACTCTGTGAGATGATTTCAGAGAACACAACGAAGTTTCTCAGAAAGCTTCTTTCTCTTTGTTATCGGAGGATATTTCCTTTGGCCCTATAGTCTACAAAGGGATCCGAAATATCTGTTCTCAGATTCTACAGATATAAGGCTAGCAAAGAGATCCATGAAATACAGATGTAACTCTGTGAGATGAATTAACAGAATACTAAGCAGTTTCTCAGAAAGCTTCTTTCCAGATTTCATCTGAGGATATATCCTTTTTCACCTTAGCCCTCTATGGGCTTCCAAATATCACTTTGCCAATTCCACAAGAACTGTCTTAGCGAAAGGCTCCTTGAGGGGAAAACTGTAACTCTGTGAGATGATTTCACAGAACACAAAGAAGTTTCTCAGAAAGCTTCTTTCTCTTTGTTATCGGAGGATATTTCCTTTGGCCCTATAGTCTTCAAAGGGATCCGAAATATCTGTTCTCAGATTCCACAGAAATAAGGCTAGCAAAGAGATCCACGAAATACAGATGTAACTCTGTGAGATGAATTAACAGAACACTAAGCAGTTTCTCAGAAAGCTTCTTTCCAGATTTCATCTGAGGATATTTCCTTTTTCACCATATCCCTCTATGGGGTTCCAAATATCACTTTTCCAATTCCAGAAGAACTGTCTTAGCGAAAGGCTCCTTGAGGGAAAAGCTGTAGCTCTGCGAGATGATTTCACAGAACACAACGAAGTTTCTCAGAAAGCTTCTTTCTCTTTGTTATCGGAGGATATTTCCTTTGGCCCTATAGTCTTCAAAGGGATCCGAAATATCTGTTCTCAGATTCCACAGAAATAAAGCTAGCAAAGACATCCACGAAATACAGATGTAACTCTGTGAGATGAATTAACAGAACACTAGGCAGTTTCTCAGAAAGCTTCTTTCCAGATTTCATCTGAGGATATTTCCTTTTTCACCATAGCCCTCTATGGGCTTCCAAATATCACTTTGCCAATTCCACAAGAACTGTCTTAGTGAAACGCTCCTTGAGGGGAAAGCTGTAACTCTGTGAGATGATTTCACAGAAAACAACGAAGTTTCTCAGAAAGCTTCTTTCTCTTTGTTATCGGAGGATATTTCCTTTGGCCCTATAGTCTTCATAGGGATCCGAAATATCTGTTCTCAGATTCCACAGAAATAAGGCTAGCAAAGAGATCCACGAAATACAGATGTAACTCTGTGAGATGAATTAACAGAACACTAAGGAGTTTCTCAGAAAGCTTCTTTTCTGATTTCATCTGCGGATATATCCTTTTTCACCGTAGCCCTCTATGGGCTTCCAAATATCACTTTGCCAATTCCACAAGAACTGTCTTAGCGAAAGGCTCCTTGAGGGGAAAGCTGTAACTCTGTTAGATGATTTCACAGAACACCAAGAATTTTCTCCGAAAGGTTCTTTCTCTTTGTTTTCGGAGGATATTTCCTTTGGCCCTATAGTCTTCAAAGGATCCGAAATATCTGTTCTCAGATTCCAGAGAAATAAGGCTAGCAAAGAGATCCACGAAATACATATGTAACTCTGTGAGATGAATTAACAAAACACTAAGCAGTTTCTCAGAAATCTTCTTTCCAGATTTCATCTGAGGATATTTCCTTTTTCACCATAGCCCTCTAAGGGCTTGCAAATATCACTTTGCCAATTCCAAAAGAACTGTCTTAGCGAAAGGCTCCTTGAGGGGAAAGCTGTAACTCTGTGAGATGATTTCAGAGAACACAACGAAGTTTCTCAGAAAGCTTCTTTCTCTTTGTTATCGGAGGATATTTCCTTTGGCCCTATAGTCTACAAAGGGATCCGAAATATCTGTTCTCAGATTCCACAGAAATAAGTCTAGCAAAGAGATCCATGAAATACAGATGTAACTCTGTGAGATGAATTAACAGAACACTAAGCAGTTTCTCAGAAAGCTTCTTTCCAGATTTCATCTGAGGATATATCCTTTTTCACCTTAGCCCTCTATGGGCTTCCAAATATCACTTTGCCAATTCCACAAGAACTGTCTTAGCGAAAGGCTCCTTGAGGGGAAAACTGTAACTCTGTGAGATGATTTCACAGAACACAAAGAAGTTTCTCAGAAAGCTTCTTTCTCTTTGTTATCGGAGGATATTTCCTTTGGCCCTATAGTCTTCAAAGGGATACGAAATATCTGTTCTCAGATTCCACAGAAATAAGGCTAGCAAAGAAATCCACGAAATACAGATGTAACTCTGTGAGATGAATTAACAGAACACTAAGAGGTTTCTCAGAAAGCTTCTTTCCAGATTTCATCTGAGGATATTTTCTTTTTCACCATAGCCCTCTAAGGGCTTCCAAATATCACTTTGCCAATTCCACAAGAACTGTCTTAGCGAAAGGCTCTTTTAGGGGAAAGCTGTAACTCTGTGAGATGATTTCAGAGAACACAACGAAGTTTCTCAGGTAGCTTCTTTCTCTTTGTTATCTGAGGATATTTCCTTTAGCCCTGTAGTCTTCAAAGGGATCCAAAATATCTGTTCTCAGATTCTACAGAAATAAGGCTAGCAAAGAGATCCACGAAATACAGATGTAACTCTGTGAGATGAATTAACAGAACACTAAGAAGTTTCTCAGAACGCTTCTTTCCAGATTTCATCTGAGGATATTTCCTTTTTCACCATAGCCCTCTATGGGCTTCCAAATATCACTTTGCCAATTCCACAAGAACTGTCTTAGCGAAAGGCTCCTTGAGGGAAAGCTGTAACTCTGTGAGATGATTTCACAGAACACAAAGAAGTTTCTCAGAAAGCTTCTTTCCCTTTGTTATCAGAAGATATTTTCTTTGGCCCTATAATCTTCAAAGGGATCCGAAATATCTGTTTTCAGATTCCACAGAAATAAGGCTAGCAAAGAGATCCACGAAATACAGATGTAACTCTGTGAGATGAATTAACAGAACACTAAGCAGTTTCTCAGAACGCTTCTTTCCAGATTTCATCTGAGGATATTTCCTTTTTCACCATAGCCCTCTATGGGCTTCCAAATATCACTTTACCAATTCCACAAGAACTGTCTTAGCGAAAGGCCCCTTGAGGGGAAAGCTGTAACTCTGTGAGATGATTTCACAGAACACAACGAAGTTTCCCAGAAAGCTTCTTTCTCTCTGTTATCGAAGGATATTTCCTTTGGCCCTATAGTCTTCAAAGGGATCCGAAATATCTGTTCTCAGATTCCACAGAAATAAGGCTAGCAAAGAGATCCACGAAATACAGATGTAACTCTGTGAGATGAATTAACAGAACACTAAGCAGTTTCTCAGAAAGCTTCTTTCCAGATTTCATCTGAGGATATTTCCTTTTTCACCATAGCCCTCTATGGGCTTCCAAATATCACTTTGCCAATTCCACAAGAACTGTCTTAGCGAAAGGCTCTTTGAGGGAAAGCTGTAACACTGTGAGATGATTTCACAGAACACAACGAAGTTTCTCAGAAAGCTTCTTTCTCTTTGTTATCGGAAGATATATTCTTTGGCCCTATAGTCTTCAAAGGGATCCGAAATATCTGTTCTCAGATTCCACAGAAATAAGGCTAACAAAGAGATCCACGAAATACAGATGTAACTCTGTGAGATGAATTAACAGAACACTAAGCAGTTTCTCAGAAAGCTTCTTTCCAGATATCATCTGAGGATATTTCCTTTTTCACCATAGTCCTCTAAGGGCTTCCAAATATCACTTTGCCAATTCCACAAGAACTGTCTTAGCGAAAGGCTCCTTGCGGGAAAGCTGTAACTCTGTGAGACGATTTCACAGAACACAACGAAGTTTCTCTGAAAGCTTCTTTCTCTTTGTTATCAGAAGATATTTTCTTTGGCCCTATAATCTTCAAAGGGATCCGAAATATCTGTTCTCAGATTCCACAGAAATAAGGCTAGCAAAGAGATCCACGAAATACAGATGTAACTCTGTGAGATGAATTAACAGAACACTAAGAAGTTTCTCAGAACGCTTCTTTCCAGATTTCATCTGAGGATATTTCCTTTTTCACCATAGCCCTCTATGGGCTTCCAAATATCACTTTGCCAATTCCACAAGAACTGTCTTAGCGAAAGGCTCCTTTAGGGGAAAGCTGTAACTCTGTGAGATGATTTCACAGAACACAACGAAGTTTCCCAGAAAGCTTCTTTCTCTCTGTTATCGAAGGATATTTCCTTTGGCCCTATAGTCTTCAAAGGGATCCGAAATATCTGTTCTCAGATTCCACAGAAATAAGGCTAGCAAAGAGATCCACGAAATACAGATGTAACTCTGTGAGATGAATTAACAGAACACTAAGCAGTTTCTCAGAAAGCTTCTTTCCAGATTTCATCTGAGGATATTTCCTTTTTCACCATAGCCCTCTATGGGCTTCCAAATATCACTTTGCCAATTCCACAAGAACTGTCTTAGCGAAAGGCTCTTTGAGGGAAAGCTGTAACACTGTGAGATGATTTCACAGAACACAACGAAGTTTCTCAGAAAGCTTCTTTCTCTTTGTTATCGGAAGATATATTCTTTGGCCCTATAGTCTTCAAAGGGATCCGAAATATCTGTTCTCAGATTCCACAGAAATAAGGCTAACAAAGAGATCCACGAAATACAGATGTAACTCTGTGAGATGAATTAACAGAACACTAAGCAGTTTCTCAGAAAGCTTCTTTCCAGATATCATCTGAGGATATTTCCTTTTTCACCATAGTCCTCTAAGGGCTTCCAAATATCACTTTGCCAATTCCACAAGAACTGTCTTAGCGAAAGGCTCCTTGCGGGAAAGCTGTAACTCTGTGAGACGATTTCACAGAACACAACGAAGTTTCTCTGAAAGCTTCTTTCTCTTTGTTATCAGAAGATATTTTCTTTGGCCCTATAATCTTCAAAGGGATCCGAAATATCTGTTCTCAGATTCCACAGAAATAAGGCTAGCAAAGAGATCCACGAAATACAGATGTAACTCTGTGAGATGAATTAACAGAACACTAAGAAGTTTCTCAGAACGCTTCTTTCCAGATTTCATCTGAGGATATTTCCTTTTTCACCATAGCCCTCTATGGGCTTCCAAATATCACTTTGCCAATTCCACAAGAACTGTCTTAGCGAAAGGCTCCTTTAGGGGAAAGCTGTAACTCTGTGAGTTCCTTTTACAGAACACAACGAAGTTTCTCAGAAAGCTTCTATCTCTTTGTTATCGGAGGATATTTCCTTTGGCCCTGTATTCTTCAAAGGGATCCGAAATATCTGTTCTCAGATTACACAGAAATAAGGCTAGCCAGGAGATCCACGAAATACAGATGTAACTCTGTGAGATGAATTAACAGAACACTAAGCAGTTTCTCAGAAAGTTTCTTTCCAGATTTCATCTGAGGATATTTCCTTTTTCACCATAGCCCTCTATGGGCTTCCAAATATCACTTTGCCAATTCCACAAGAACTGTCTTAGCGAAAGGCTCCTTGAGGGGAAAGCTGTAACTCTGTGAGATGTTTTCAAAGAACACAACGAAATTTCTCAGAAAGCTTCTTTCTCTTTGTTATCGGAGGATATTTCCTTTGTCCCTATAGTCTTCAAAGGGATCCGAAAAATCTTTTCTCAGATTCCACAGAAATAAGGCTAGCAAAGACAACCACGAAATACAGATGTAACTCTGTGAGATGAATTAACAGAACACTAAGCAGTTTCTCAGAAAGCTTCTTTCCAGATTTCATCTGAGGATATGTCCTTTTTCACCATAGCCCTCTAGGGGTTCCAAATATCCCTTTGCCAATTCCAGAAGAACTGTCTTAGCGAAAGGCTCCTTGGGAGAAAGCTATAACTCTGTGAGATGATTTCACAGAACACAACGAAGTTTCTCAGATAGCTTCTTTCTCTTTGTTATCTGAGGATATTTCCTTCAGCCCTATAGTCTTCAAAGGGATCCAAAATATCTGTTCTCAGATAGTACAGAAATAAGGCTAGCAAAGAGATCCACGAAATACAGATGTAACTCTGTGAGATGAATTAACAGAACACTAAGCAGTTTCTCAGAAAGCATCTTTCCAGATTTCATCTGAGGATAATTCCTTTTTCAACATAGCCCTCTATGGGCTTCCAAATATCACTTTGCCAATTCCACAAGAACTGTCTTAACGAAAGACTCCTTGAGGGAAAGTTGTAACTCTGTGAGACGATTTCACAGAACACATAGAAGTTTCTCAGAAAGCTTCTTTCTCTTTGTTATCTGAGGATATTTCCTTTAGCCCTATTGTCTTCAAAGGGATCCGAAATATCTGTTCTCAGATTCTACAGAAATAAGGCTAGCAAAGAGATCCACGAAATACAGATGTAACTCTGCGAGATGAATTAACAGAACACTAAGCAGTTTCTCAGAAAGTTTCTTTCCAGATTTCATCTGAGGATATTTCCTTTTTCACCATTGCCCTCTATGGGCTTCCAAATATCACTTTGCCAATTCCACAAGAACTGTCTTAGCGATAGGCTCCTTGAGGGGAAAGCTGTAACTCTGTGAGATGATTTCACAGAACACAACGAAGTTTCTCAGAAAGCTTCTTTCTCTTTGTTATCAGAGGATATTTCCTTTGGCCCTATAGTCTTCAAAGGGATCCGAAATATCTGTTCTCAGATTCCACAGAAACAAGGCTAGCCAAGACATCCATGAAATACAGATGTAACTCTGTGAGATGAATTAACAGAACAATAAGCAGTTTCTCAGAAAGCTTCTTTCCAGATTTCATCTGAGGATATTTTCTTTTTCACCATAGCCCTCTATGGGCTTCCAAATATCACTTTGCCAATTCCACAAAAACTGTCTTAGCGAAAGGCTCCTTGAGGGGAAAGCTGTAACTCTGTGAGATGATTTCACAGAACACAACGAAGTTTCTCAGAAAGCTTCTTTCTCTCTGTTATCGGAGGATATTTCCTTTGGCCCTAGAGTCTTCAAAGGGATCCGAAATATCTCTTCTCACATTCCACAGAAATAAGGCTAGCAAAGAGATCCACGAAATACAGATGTAACTCTGTGAAATGAATTAACAGAACACTAAGCAGTTTCTCAGAAAGCTTCTTCCCAGATTTCATCTGAGGATATTTCCTTTTTCACCATAGCCTTCTATGGGCTTCCAAATATCACTTTGCCAATTCCACAAGAACTGTCTTAGCGAAAGGCTCCTTTAGGGGAAAGCTGTAACTCTGTGAGTTCATTTCACAGAACAAAACGAAGTTTCTCAGAAAGCTTCTATCTCTTTGTTATCGGAGGATATTTCCTTTGGCCCTGTATTCTTCAAAGGGATCCGAAATATCTGTTCTCAGATTACACAGAAATAAGGCTAGCCAGGAGATCCACGAAATACAGATGTAACTCTGTGAGATGAATTAACAGAACACTAAGCAGTTTCTCAGAAAGCTTATTTCCAGATTTCATCTGAGGATATTTCCTTTTTCACCATAGCCCTCTATGGGCTTCCAAATATCACTTTGCCAATTCCACAAGAACTGTCTTAACGAAAGGCTCCTTGAGGGAAAGCTGTAAGTCTGTGAGACGATTTCACAGAACACAAAGAAGTTTCTCAGAAAGCTTCTTTCTCTTTGTTATCAGAAGATATTTTCTTTGGCCCTATAATCTTCAAAGGGATCCGAAATATCTGTTCTCAGATTCCACAGAAATAAGGCTAGCAAAGAGATCCACGAAATACAGATGTAACTCTGTGAGATGAATTAACAGAACACTAAGAAGTTTCTCAGAACGCTTCTTTCCAGATTTCATCTGAGGATATTTCCTTTTTCACCATAGCCCTCTATGGGCTTCCAAATATCACTCTGCCAGTTCCACAAGAACTGTCTTAGCGAAAGGGTCCTTGAGGGAAAGCTGTAACTCTGTGAGATGACTTCACAGAACACAAAGAAGTTTCTCAGAAAGCTTCTTTCTCTTTGTTATCGGAAGATATTTTCTTTGGCCCTAGAGTCTTCAAAGGGATCCGAAATATCTGTTCTCAGATTCCACAGAAATAAGGCTAGCAAAGAGGCCCACGAAATACAGATGTAACTCTCTGAGATGAATTAACAAAACACTAAGCAGTTTCTCAGAAAGCTTCTTTCCAGATTTCATCTGAGGATATTTTCTTTTTCACCATAGCCCTCTATGGGCTTCCAAATATCACTTTGCCAATTCCACAAGAACTGTCTTAGCGAAAGGCTCCTTGAGGGGAAAGCTGTAACTCTGTGAGATAATTTCACAGAACACAACGACGTTTCTCAGAAAGCTTCTTTCTCTCTGTTATCGGAGGATATTTCCTTTGGCCCTATAGTCTTCAAAGGGATCCGAAATATCTGTTCTCAGATTCCACAGAAATAAGGCTAGCAAAGAGATCCACGAAATACAGATGTAACTCTGTGAGATGAATTAACGGAACACTAAGCAGTTTCTCAGAAAGCTTCTTTCCAGATTTCATCTGAGGGTATTTCCTTTTTCACTGTAGCCCTCTGTGGGCTTCCAAATATCACTTTGCCAATTCCACAAGAACTGTCTTAGCGAAAGGCTCCTTGAGGGGAAAGCTGTAACTCTGTGAGATGATTTCACAGAACACAACGAAGTTTCTCTGAAAGCTTCTTTCTCTTTGTTATCGGAAGATATTTTCTTTGGCCCTATAGTCTTCAAAGGGATCCGAAATATCTGTTCTCAGATTCCACAGAAATAAGGCTAGCAAAGAGATCCACGAAATACAGTTGTAACTCTGTGAGATGAATTAACAGAACACTAAGCAGTTTCTCAGAAATCTTCTTTCCAGGTTTCATCTGAGGATATTTCCTTTTTCACCATAGCCCTCTATGGGCTTCCAAATATCACTTTGCCAATTCCACAAGAACTGTCTTAGCGAAAGGCTCCTTGAGGGGAAAGCTGTAACTCTGTGAGATGATTTCACAGAACACAACGAAATTTCTCAGAAAGCTTCTTTCTCTTTGTTATCGGAGGATATTTCCTTTGGCCCTATAGTCTTCAAAGGGATCCGAAATATCTGTTCTCCGATTCCACAGAAACAAGGCTAGCAAAGACATCCATGAAATACAGTTGTAACTCTGTGAGATGAATTAACAGAACAATAAGCAGTTTCTCAGAAAGCTTCTTTCCAGATTTCATCTGAGGATATTTTCTTTTTCACCATAGCCCTCTATGGGCTTCCAAATATCACTTTGCCAATTCCACAAAAACTGTCTTAGCGAAAGGCTCCTTGAGGGGAAAGCTGTAACTCTGTGAGATGATTTCACAGAACACAACGAATTTTCTCAGAAAGCTTCTTTCTCTCTGTTATCGGAGGATATTTCCTTTGGCCCAAGAGTCTTCAAAGGGATCCGAAATATCTGTTCTCAGATTCAACAGAAATAAGGCTAGCAAAGAGATCCAGGAAATACAGATGTAACTCTGTGAAATGAATTAACAGAACACTAAGCAGTTTCTCAGAAAGCTTCTTCCCAGATTTCATCTGAGGATATTTCCTTTTTCACCATAGCCTTCTCTGGGCTTCCAAATATCACTTTGCCAATTCCACAAGAACTGTCTTAGCGAAAGGCTCCTTTAGGGGAAAGCTGTTACTCTGTGAGATGATTTCACAGAACACAACGAAGTTTCTCAGAAAGCTTCTATCTCTTTGTTATCGGAGGATATTTCCTTTGGCCCTGTATTCTTCAAAGGGATCCGAAATATCTGTTCTCAGATTACACAGAAATAAGGCTAGCCAGGAGATCCACGAAATACAGATGTAACTCTGTGAGATGAATTAACAGAACACTAAGCAGTTTCTCAGAAAGCTTCTTTCCAGATTTCATCTGAGGATATTTCCTTTTTCACCATAGTCCTCTATGGGCTTCCAAATATCACTTTGCCAATTCCACAAGAACTGTCTTAGCGAAAGGCTCCTTGTGGGGAAAGCTGTAACTCTGTGTGATGATTTCACAGAACACAACGAAGTTTCTCAGAACGCTTCTTTCTCTTTGTTATCTGAGGATATTTCCTTTAGCCCTATTGTCTTCAAAGGGATCCGAAATATCTGTTCTCAGATTCTACAGAAATAAGGCTAGCAAAGAGATCCACGAAATACAGATGTAACTCTGTGAGATGAATTAACAGAACACTAAGCAGTTTCTCAGAAAGCTTCTTTCCAGATTCCATCTGAGGATATTTCCTTTTTCACCATAGCCCTCTATGGGCTTCCAAATATCACTTTGCCAATTCCACAAGAACTGTCTTAGCGAAAGGCTCCTTGAGGGGAAAGCTGTAACTCTGTGAGATGATTTCACAGAACACAACGAAGTTTCTCAGAAAGCTTCTTTCTCTTTGTTATCGGAGGATATTTCCTTTGGCCCTATAGTCTTCCAAGGGATCCGAAATATCTGTTCTCAGATTCCACAGAAACAAGGCTAGCAAAGACATCCATGAAATACAGATGTAACTCTGTGAGATGAATTAACAGAACACTAAGCAGTTTCTCAGAAAGCTTCTTTCCAGATTTCATCTGTGGATATTTCCTTTTTCACCATAGCCCTCTATGGGCTTCCAAATATCACTTTGCCAATTCCAAAAGAACTGGCTTAGCGAAAGGTTCCTTGAGGGGAAAGCTGTAACTCTGTGAGATGATTTCACAGAACACAACGAAGTTTCTCAGAAAGCTTCTTTCTCTCTGTTATCGGAGGATATTTCCTTTGGCCCTATACTCTTCAAAGGGATCCGAAATATCTGTTCTCAGATTCCACAGAAATAAGGCTAGCAAAGAGATCCACGAAATACAGATGTAACTCTGTGAGATGAATTTACAGAACACTAAGCAGTTTCTCACAAAGCTTCTTTCCGGATTTCATCTGAGGATATGTCCTTTTTCACCATAGCCCTCTAAGGGCTTCCAAATATCACTTTTCCATTTCCACAAGAACTGTCTTAGCGAAAGGCTCCTTGAGGGGAAAGCTGCAACTCTGTGAGATGATTTCACAGAACATATCGAAGTTTATCAGAAAGCTTCTTTCTCTTTGTTATCGGAGGATATTTCCTTTGGCCCTATAGTCTTCAAAGGGATCCGAAATATCTGTTCTCAGATTCCACAGAAATAAGTCTAGCAAAGACATCCATGAAATACAGATGTAACTCTGTGAGATGAATTAACAGAACACTAAGCAGTTTCTCAGAAAGCTTCTTTCCAGATTTCATCTGAGGATATTTCCTTTTTCAACATAGCCCTCTATGGGCTTCCAAATATCACTTTGCCAATTCCACAAGAACTGTCTTAGCGAAAGGCTCCTTGAGGGGAAAGCTGTAACTCTGTGAGATGATTTCACAGAACACAACGAAGTTTCTCAGAAAGCTTCTTTCTCTTTGTTATCGGAGGATATTTCCTCTGACCCTATAGTCTTCAAAGGGATCCGAAATATCTCTTCTCAGATTCCACAGAAATAAGGCTAGCAAAGAGATCCACGAAATACAGATGTAACTCTGTGACTTGAATTAACAGAACACTAAGCAGTTTCTCAGAAAGATTCTTTCCAGATTTCATCTGAGGATATTTCCTTTTTCACCATAGCCCTCTATGGGCTTCCAAATATCACTTTGCCAATTCCACAAGAACTGTCTTAGCGAAAGTCTCCTTGAGGGGAAAGCTTTAACTCTGTGAGATGATTTCACAGAACACAACGAAGTTTCTCAGAAAGCTTCTTTCTCTTTGTTATCTGAGGATATTTCCTTTAGCCCTATTGTCTTCAAAGGGATCCGAAATATCTGTTCTCAGATTCTACAGAAATAAGGCTAGCAAAGAGATCCACGAAATACAGATGTAACTCTGTGAGATGAATTAACAGAACACTAAGCAGTTTCTCAGAAAGCTTCTTTCCAGATTTCATCTGAGGATATTTCCTTTTTCACCATAGCCCTCTATGGGCTTCCAAATATCACTTTGCCAATTCCACAAGAACTGTCTTAGCCAAGGGCCCCTTTAGGGGAAAGCTGTAACTCTGTGAGATGATTTCACAGAACACAACGAAGTTTCTCAGAAAGCTTCTTTCTCTTTGTTATCGGAGGATATTTCCTTTGGCCCTATAGTCTTCAAAGGGATCCGAAATATCTGTTCTCAGATTCCACAGAAACAAGGCTAGCAAAGACATCCATGAAATACAGATGTAACTCTGTGAGATGAATTAACAGAACACTAAGCAGTTTCTCAGAAAGCTTCTTTCCAGATTTCATCTGAGGATATTTTCTTTTTCACCATAGCCCTCTATGGGCTTCCAAATATCACTTTGCCAATTCCACAAGAACTGTCTTAGCGAAAGGCTCCTTGAGGGGAAAGCTGTAACTCTGTGAGATGATTTCACAGAACACAACGAAGTTTCTCAGAAAGCTTCTTTCTCTCTGTTATCGGAGGATATTTCCTTTGGCCCTATAGTCTTCAAAGGGATCCGAAATATCTGTTCTCAGATTCCACAGAAATAAGGCTAGCAAAGAGATCCACGAAATACAGATGTAACTCTGTGTGATGAATTAACAGAACACTAAGCAGTTTCTCAGAAAGCTTCTTTCCAGATTTCATCTGAGGATATTTCCTTTTTCACCATAGCCCACTATGGGCTTCCAAATATCACTTTGCCAATTACACAAGAACTGTCTTAGCGAAAGGCTCCTTGAGGGGAAAGCTGTAACTCTGTGAGTTAATTTCACAGAACACAACGATGTTTCTCAGAAAGCTTCTTTCTCTTTGTTATCGGAGGATATTTCCTTTAGCCCTATAGTCTTCAAAGGGTTCCGAAATATCTGTTCTCAGATTCCACAGAAATAAGGCTAGCAAGGACATACAGAAAATACTGATGTAACTCTGTGAGATGAATTAACGGAACACTAAGCAGTTTCTCAGAAAGCTTCTTTCCAGATTTCATCTGAGGGTATTTCCTTTTTCACCGTAGCCCTCTATGGGCTTCCAAATATCACTTTGCCAATTCCACAAGAACTGTCTTAGCGAAAGGCTCCTTGAGGGGAAAGCTGTAACTCTGTGAGATGATTTCACAGAACACAACGAAGTTTCTTTGAAAGCTTCTTTCTCTTTGTTATCGGAAGATATTTTCTTTGGCCCTATAGTCTTCAAAGGGATCCGAAATATCTGTTCTCAGATTCCACAGAAATAAGGCTAGCAAAGAGATCCACGAAATACAGATGTAACTCTGTGAGATGAATTAACAGAACACTAAGCAGTTTCTCAGAAAGCTTCTTTCCAGATTTCATCTGAGGATATTTCCTTTTTCACCATAGCCCTCTATGGGCTTCCAAATATCACTTTGCCAATTCCACAAAAACTGTCTTAGCGAAAGGCTCCTTGAGGGGAAAGCTGTAACTCTGTGAGATGATTTCACAGAACACAACGAAGTTTCTCAGAAAGCTTCTTTCTCTCTGTTATCGGAGGATATTTCCTTTGGCCCAAGAGTCTTCAAAGGGATCCGAAATATCTGTTCTCAGATTCAACAGAAATAAGGCTAGCAAAGAGATCCAGGAAATACAGATGTAACTCTGTGAAATGAATTAACAGAACACTAAGCAGTTTCTCAGAAAGCTTCTTCCCAGATTTCATCTGAGGATATTTCCTTTTTCACCATAGCCTTCTCTGGGCTTCCAAATATCACTTTGCCAATTCCACAAGAACTGTCTTAGCGAAAGGCTCCTTTAGGGGAAAGCTGTTACTCTGTGAGATGATTTCACAGAACACAACGAAGTTTCTCAGAAAGCTTCTATCTCTTTGTTATCGGAGGATATTTCCTTTGGCCCTGTATTCTTCAAAGGGATCCGAAATATCTGTTCTCAGATTACACAGAAATAAGGCTAGCCAGGAGATCCACGAAATACAGATGTAACTCTGTGAGATGAATTAACAGAACACTAAGCAGTTTCTCAGAAAGCTTCTTTCCAGATTTCATCTGAGGATATTTCCTTTTTCACCATAGTCCTCTATGGGCTTCCAAATATCACTTTGCCAATTCCACAAGAACTGTCTTAGCGAAAGGCTCCTTGTGGGGAAAGCTGTAACTCTGTGTGATGATTTCACAGAACACAACGAAGTTTCTCAGAACGCTTCTTTCTCTTTGTTATCTGAGGATATTTCCTTTAGCCCTATTGTCTTCAAAGGGATCCGAAATATCTGTTCTCAGATTCTACAGAAATAAGGCTAGCAAAGAGATCCACGAAATACAGATGTAACTCTGTGAGATGAATTAACAGAACACTAAGCAGTTTCTCAGAAAGCTTCTTTCCAGATTTCATCTGAGGATATTTCCTTTTTCACCATAGCCCTCTATGGGCTTCCAAATATCACTTTGCCAATTCCACAAGAACTGTCTTAGCGAAAGGCTCCTTGAGGGGAAAGCTGTAACTCTGTGAGATGATTTCACAGAACACAACGAAGTTTCTCAGAAAGCTTCTTTCTCTTTGTTATCGGAGGATATTTCCTTTGGCCCTATAGTCTTCCAAGGGATCCGAAATATCTGTTCTCAGATTCCACAGAAACAAGGCTAGCAAAGACATCCATGAAATACAGATGTAACTCTGTGAGATGAATTAACAGAACACTAAGCAGTTTCTCAGAAAGCTTCTTTCCAGATTTCATCTGTGGATATTTCCTTTTTCACCATAGCCCTCTATGGGCTTCCAAATATCACTTTGCCAATTCCAAAAGAACTGGCTTAGCGAAAGGTTCCTTGAGGGGAAAGCTGTAACTCTGTGAGATGATTTCACAGAACACAACGAAGTTTCTCAGAAAGCTTCTTTCTCTCTGTTATCGGAGGATATTTCCTTTGGCCCTATACTCTTCAAAGGGATCCGAAATATCTGTTCTCAGATTCCACAGAAATAAGGCTAGCAAAGAGATCCACGAAATACAGATGTAACTCTGTGAGATGAATTTACAGAACACTAAGCAGTTTCTCACAAAGCTTCTTTCCGGATTTCATCTGAGGATATGTCCTTTTTCACCATAGCCCTCTAAGGGCTTCCAAATATCACTTTTCCATTTCCACAAGAACTGTCTTAGCGAAAGGCTCCTTGAGGGGAAAGCTGCAACTCTGTGAGATGATTTCACAGAACACATCGAAGTTTATCAGAAAGCTTCTTTCTCTTTGTTATCGGAGGATATTTCCTTTGGCCCTATAGTCTTCAAAGGGATCCGAAATATCTGTTCTCAGATTCCACAGAAATAAGTCTAGCAAAGACATCCATGAAATACAGATGTAACTCTGTGAGATGAATTAACAGAACACTAAGCAGTTTCTCAGAAAGCTTCTTTCCAGATTTCATCTGAGGATATTTCCTTTTTCAACATAGCCCTCTATGGGCTTCCAAATATCACTTTGCCAATTCCACAAGAACTGTCTTAGCGAAAGGCTCCTTGAGGGGAAAGCTGTAACTCTGTGAGATGATTTCACAGAACACAACGAAGTTTCTCAGAAAGCTTCTTTCTCTTTGTTATCGGAGGATATTTCCTCTGACCCTATAGTCTTCAAAGGGATCCGAAATATCTCTTCTCAGATTCCACAGAAATAAGGCTAGCAAAGAGATCCACGAAATACAGATGTAACTCTGTGACTTGAATTAACAGAACACTAAGCAGTTTCTCAGAAAGATTCTTTCCAGATTTCATCTGAGGATATTTCCTTTTTCACCATAGCCCTCTATGGGCTTCCAAATATCACTTTGCCAATTCCACAAGAACTGTCTTAGCGAAAGTCTCCTTGAGGGGAAAGCTGTAACTCTGTGAGATGATTTCACAGAACACAACGAAGTTTCTCAGAAAGCTTCTTTCTCTTTGTTATCTGAGGATATTTCCTTTAGCCCTATTGTCTTCAAAGGGATCCGAAATATCTGTTCTCAGATTCTACAGAAATAAGGCTAGCAAAGAGATCCACGAAATACAGATGTAACTCTGTGAGATGAATTAACAGAACACTAAGCAGTTTCTCAGAAAGCTTCTTTCCAGATTTCATCTGAGGATATTTCCTTTTTCACCATAGCCCTCTATGGGCTTCCAAATATCACTTTGCCAATTCCACAAGAACTGTCTTAGCCAAGGGCCCCTTTAGGGGAAAGCTGTAACTCTGTGAGATGATTTCACAGAACACAACGAAGTTTCTCAGAAAGCTTCTTTCTCTTTGTTATCGGAGGATATTTCCTTTGGCCCTATAGTCTTCAAAGGGATCCGAAATATCTGTTCTCAGATTCCACAGAAACAAGGCTAGCAAAGACATCCATGAAATACAGATGTAACTCTGTGAGATGAATTAACAGAACACTAAGCAGTTTCTCAGAAAGCTTCTTTCCAAATTTCATCTGAGGATATTTTCTTTTTCACCATAGCCCTCTATGGGCTTCCAAATATCACTTTGCCAATTCCACAAGAACTGTCTTAGCGAAAGGCTCCTTGAGGGGAAAGCTGTAACTCTGTGAGATGATTTCACAGAACACAACGAAGTTTCTCAGAAAGCTTCTTTCTCTCTGTTATCGGAGGATATTTCCTTTGGCCCTATAGTCTTCAAAGGGATCCGAAATATCTGTTCTCAGATTCCACAGAAATAAGGCTAGCAAAGAGATCCACGAAATACAGATGTAACTCTGTGTGATGAATTAACAGAACACTAAGCAGTTTCTCAGAAAGCTTCTTTCCAGATTTCATCTGAGGATATTTCCTTTTTCACCATAGCCCTCTATGGGCTTCCAAATATCACTTTGCCAATTACACAAGAACTGTCTTAGCGAAAGGCTCCTTGAGGGGAAAGCTGTAACTCTGTGAGTTAATTTCACAGAACACAACGATGTTTCTCAGAAAGCTTCTTTCTCTTTGTTATCGGAGGATATTTCCTTTAGCCCTATAGTCTTCAAAGGGTTCCGAAATATCTGTTCTCAGATTCCACAGAAATAAGGCTAGCAAGGAGATACACAAAATACAGATGTAACTCTGTGAGATGAATTAACGGAACACTAAGCAGTTTCTCAGAAAGCTTCTTTCCAGATTTCATCTGAGGGTATTTCCTTTTTCACCGTAGCCCTCTATGGGCTTCCAAATATCACTTTGCCAATTCCACAAGAACTGTCTTAGCGAAAGGCTCCTTGAGGGGAAAGCTGTAACTCTGTGAGATGATTTCACAGAACACAACGAAGTTTCTCTGAAAGCTTCTTTCTCTTTGTTATCGGAAGATATTTTCTTTGGCCCTATAGTCTTCAAAGGGATCCGAAATATCTGTTCTCAGATTCCACAGAAATAAGGCTAGCAAAGAGATCCACGAAATACAGATGTAACTCTGTGAGATGAATTAACAGAACACTAAGCAGTTTCTCAGAAAGCTTCTTTCCAGATTTCATCTGAGGATATTTCCTTTTTCACCATAGCCCTCTATGGGCTTCCAAATATCACTTTGCCAATTCCACAAGAACTGTCTTAGCGAAAGGCTCCTTGTGGGGAAAGCTGTAACTCTGTGTGATGATTTCACAGAACACAACGAAGTTTCTCAGAACGCTTCTTTCTCTTTGTTATCGGAGGATATTTCCTTTGGCCCTATAGTCTTCAAAGGGATCCGAAATATCTGTTCTCAGATTCCACAGAAATAAGTCTAGCAAAGACATCCATGAAATACAGATGTAACTCTGTGAGATGAATTAACAGAACACTAAGCAGTTTCTCAGAAAGCTTCTTTCCAGATTTCATCTGAGGGTATTTCCTTTTTCAACATAGCCCTCTATGGGCTTCCAAATATCACTTTGCCAATTCCACAAGAACTGTCTTAGCGAAAGGCTCCTTGAGGGGAAAGCTGTAACTCTGTGAGATGATTTCACAGAACACAACGAAGTTTCTCAGAAAGCTTCTTTCTCTTTGTTATCGGAGGATATTTCCTTTGACCCTATAGTCTTCAAAGGGATCCGAAATATCTCTTCTCAGATTCCACAGAAATAAGGCTAGCAAAGAGATCCATGAAATACAGATGTAACTCTGTGACTTGAATTAACAGAACACTAAGCAGTTTCTCAGAAAGATTCTTTCCAGATTTCATCTGAGGATATTTCCTTTTTCACCATTGCCCTCTATGGGCTTCCAAATATCACTTTGCCAATTCCACAAGAACTGTCTTAGCGAAAGGCTCCTTGAGGGGAAAGCTGTAACTCTGTGAGATGATTTCACAGAACACAACGAAGTTTCTCAGAAAGCTTCTTTCTCTTTGTTATCGGAGGATATTTCCTTTGGCCCTATAGTCTTCAAAGGGATCCGAAATATCTGTTCTCAGATTCCACAGAAATAAGGCTAGCAAAGAGATCCACGAAATACAGTTGTAACTCTGTGAGATGAATTAACAGAACACTAAGCAGTTTCTCAGAAAGCTTCTTTCCAGATTTCATCTGAGGATATATCCTTTTTCACAATAGCCCTCTTTGGGCTTCCAAATATCACTTTGCCAATTCCACATGAACTGTCTTAGCGAAAGGCTCCTTGAGGGGAAAGCTGTAACTCTGTGAGATGATTTCACAGAACACAACGAAGTTTCTCAGAAAGCTTCTTTCTCTTTGTTATCGGAGGATATTTCCTTTGGCCCTATAGTCTTCAAAGGGATACGAAATATCTGTTCTCAGATTCCACAGAAATAAGGCTAGCAAAGAGATCCACGAAATACAGATGTAACTCTGTGAGATGAATTAACAGAAATCTAAGCAGTTTCTCAGAAAGCTTCTTTCCAGATTTCATCTGAGGATATTTCCTTTTCACCATAGCCCTCTATGGGCTTCCAAATATCACTTTGCCAATTCCACAAGAACTGGCTTAGCGAAAGGTTCCTTGAGGGGAAAGCTGTAACTCTGTGAGATGATTTCACAGAACACAACGAAGTTTCTCAGAAAGCTTCTTTCTCTCTGTTATCGGAGGATATTTCCTTTGGCCCTATAGTATTCAAAGGGATCTGAAATATCTGTTCTCAGATTCCACAGAAATAAGGCTAGCAAAGAGATCCACAAAATACAGATGTAACTCTGTGAGATGAATTAACAGAACACTAAGCAGTTTCTCAGAAAGCTTCCTTCCTGATTTCATCTGAGGATATTTCCTTTTTCACCATAGCCCTCTATGGGCTTCCTAATATCACTTTGCCAATTCCACAAGGACTGTCTTAGCGAAAGGCTCCTGAGGGGAAAGCTGTAACTCTGTGAGTTCATTTCAAAGAACAAAACGAAGTTTCTCAGAAAGCTTCTTTCTCTTTGTTATCGGAGGATATTTCCTTTGTCCCTATAGTCTTCAAAGGGATCCGAAATATCTGTTCTCAGATTCCACAGAAATAAGGCTAGCAAGGAGATACACGAAATACAGATGTAACTCTGTGAGATGAATTAACAGAACACTAAGCAGTTTCTCAGAAAGCTTCTTTCCAGATTTCATCTGAGGATATTTCCTTTTTCACCATAGCCCTCTAAGGGCTTCCAAATATCACTTTGCCAATTCCACAAGAACTGTCTTAGCGAAAGGCTCCTTGAGGGTAAAGCTGTAACTCTGGGAGATGATTTCACAGAACACAACGAAGTTTCTCAGAAAGCTTCTTTCTCTTTGTTATCGGAAGATATTTTCTTTGGCCCTATAGTCTTCAAAGGGATCCGAAATATCTGTTCTCAGATTCCACAGAAATAAGGCTAGCAAAGAGATCCACGAAATACAGATGTAACTCTGTGAGATGAATTTACAGAACACTAAGCAGTTTCTCAGAAAGCTTCTTTCCAGATTTCATCTGAGGATATTTCCTTTTTCACCATAGCCCTCTATGGGCTTCCAAATATCACTTTGCCAATTCCACAAGAACTGTCTTAGCGAAAGGCTCCTTGAGGGGAAAGCTGTAAATCTGTGAGATGATTTCACAGAACACAACAAAGTTTCTCAGAAAGCTTCTTTCTCTTTGTTATCGGAGGATATTTCCTTTGGCCCTATAGTCTTCAAAGGGATCCGAAATATCTGTTCTCAGATTCCACAGAAATAAGGCTAGCAAAGACATCCATGAAATACAGATGTAACTCTGTGAGATGAATTAACAGAACACTAAGCAGTTTCTCAGAAAGCTTCTTTCCAGATTTCATTTGAGGATATTTCCTTTTTCAACATAGCCCTCTTTGGGCTTCCAAATATCACTTTTACAATTCCACAAGAACTGTCTTAGGGAAAGGCTCCTTGAGGGGAAAGCTGTAACTCTGTGAGATGATTTCACAGAACACAACGAAGTTTCTCAGAAAGCTTCTTTCTATTTGTTATCGGAGGATATTTCCTTTGGCCCTATAGTCTTCAAAGGGATCCTAAATATTTGTTCTCAGATTCCACAGAAATAAGGCTAGCAAAGAGATCCATGAAATACAGATGTAACTCTGTGATATGAATTAACAAAACACTAAGCAGTTTCTCAGAAAGCTTCTTTCCAGATTTCATCTGAGGATATTTCCTTTTTCACCATAGCCCTCTATGGGCTTCCAAATATCACTTTGCCAATTCCACAAGAACTGTCTTAGCGAAAGGCTCCTTGAGGGGAAAGCTGTAACTCTGTGAGGTGATTTCACAGAACACAACGAAGTTTCTCAGAAAGCTTCTTTCATCGGAGGATATTACCTTTGGCCCTATAGTCTTCAAAGGGATCCGAAATATCTGTTCTCAGATTCCACAGATATAAGGCTAGCAAAGAGCTCCCCGAAATACAGATGTAACTCTGTGAGATGAATTAACAGAACACTAAGCAGTTTCTCAGAAACCTTCTTTCCAGATTTCATCTGAGGATACTTCCTTTTTCACCATAGCCCTCTAAGGGCTTCCAAATATCACTTTGCCAATTCCACAAGAACTGTCTTAGCGAAAGGCTCCCTGAGGGGACAGCTGTAACTCTGTGAGATGATTTCACAGAACACAACGAAGTTTCTCAGAAAGCTTCTTTCTCTTTGTTATCGTAGGATATTTCCTTTGCCCTACAGTCTTCAAAGGGATCCGAAATATCTGTTCTCAGATTCCACAGAAATAAGGCTAGCAAAGAGATCCACGAAATACAGATGTAACTCTGTGACATGAATTAACAGAACACTAAGCAGTTTCTCAGAAAGCTTCTTTCCAGATTTCATCTGAGGATATTTCCTTTTTCACCATAGCCCTCTACGGGCTTCCAAATATCACTTTGCCAATTTCAGAAGAACTGTCTTAGCGAAAGGCTCCTTGAGGGGAAAGCTGTAACTCTGTGAGATGATTTCACAGAACACGAAGAAGTTTCTCAGAAAGCTTCTTTCTCTCTGTTATCGGAGGATATTTCCTTTGGCCCTATAGTATTCAAAGGGATCTGAAATATCTGTTCTCAGATTCCACAGAAATAAGGCTAGCAAAGACATCCACGAAATATAGATGTAACTCTGTGAGATGAATTAACAGAACACTAAGCAGTTTCTCAGAAATCTTCTTTACAGATTTCATCTGAGGATATTTCCTTTTTCACCATAGCCCTCTAAGGGCTTCCAAATATCACTTTGCCAATTCCACAAGAACTGTCTTAGCGAAAGGCTCCTTGAGAGGAAAGCTGTAACTCTGTGAGATGATTTCAGAGAACACAACGAAGTTTCTCAGAAAGCTTCTTTCTCTTTGTTATCGGAGGATATTTCCTTTGGCCCTATAGTCTTCAAAGGGATCCGAATTATTTGTTCTCAGATTCCACAGAAATAAGGCTAGCAAAGAGATCCATGAAATACACATGTAACTCTGTGAGATGAATTAAGAGAACACTAAGCAGTTTCTCAGAAGCTTCTTTCCAGATTTCATCTGAGGATATTTCCTTTTTCACCATAGCCCTCTATGGGCTTCCAAATATCACTTTGCCAATTTCAGAAGAACTGTCTTAGCGAAAGGCTCCTTGAGGTGAAAGCTGTAACTCTGTGAGGTGATTTCACAGAACACAAAGAAGTTTCTCAGAAAGCTTCTTTCTCTCTGTTATCGGAGGATATTTCCTTTGGCCCTATAGTATTCAAAGGGATCTGAAATATCTGTTCTCAGATTCCACAGAAATAAGGCTAGCAAAGACATCCACGAAATATAGATGTAACTCTGTGAGATGAATTAACAGAACACTAAGCAGTTTCTCAGAAATCTTCTTTCCAGATTTCATCTGAGGATATTTCCTTTTTCACCATAGCCCTCTAAGGGCTTCCAAATATCACTTTGCCAATTCCACAAGAACTGTCTTAGCGAAAGGCTCCTTAAGTGGAAAGCTATAACTGTGTGAGATGATTTCAGGGAACACAACGAAGTTTCTCAGAAAGCTTCTTTCTCTTTGTTATCGGAGGATATTTCCTTTAGCCCTATAGTCTTCAAAGGGATCCGAAATATCTCTTCTCAGATTCTACAGAAATAAGGCTAGCAAAGAGAACGACGAAATAGAGATGTAACTCTGTGAGATGAATTAACAGAACACTAGGCAGTTTCTCAGAAAGCTTCTTTCCAGATTTCATCTGAGGATATTTCCTTTTTCACCATAGCCCTCTATGGGCTTCCAAATATCACTTTGCCAATTCCACAAGAACTGTCTTAGCGAAAGGCTCCTTGAGGGGACAGCTGTAACTCTGTGAGATGATTTCACAGAACACAACGAAGTTTCTCAGAAAGCTTCTTTCTCTTTGTTATCGGAGGATATTTCCTTTGGCCCTATAGTCTTCAAAGGGATCCGAAATATCTGTTCTCAGATTCCACAGAAATAAGGCTAGCAAAGACATCCATGAAATACAGATGTAACTCTGTGAGATGAATTAACAGAACACTAAGCAGTTTCTCAGAAAGCTTCTTTCCATATTTCATCTGAGGATATTTCCTTTTACAACATAGCCCTCTTTGGGCTTCCAAATATCACTTTGCCAATTCCACAAGAACTGTCTTAGCGAAAGGCTCCTTGAGAGGAAAGCTGTAACTCTGTGAGATGATTTCACAGAACACAACGAAGTTTCTCAGAAAGCTTCTTTCTCTTTGTTATCGGAGGATATTTCCTTTGGCCCTATAGTCTTCAAAGGGATCCGAAATATTTGTTCTCAGATTCCACAGAAATAAGGCTAGCAAAGAGATCCATGAAATACAGATGTAACTCTGTGAGATGAATTAACAGAACACTAAGCAGTTTCTCAGAAAGCTTCTTTCCAGATTTCATCTGAGTATATTTCCTTTTTCACCATAGCCCTCTATGGGCTTCCAAATATCACTTTGCCAATTCCACAAGAACTGTCTTAGCGAAAGGCTCCTTGAGGGGAAAGCTGTAACTCTGTGAGGTGATTTCACAGAACACAACGAAGTTTCTCAGAAAGCTTCTTTCGTCGGAGGATATTTCCTTTGGCCCTATAGTCTTCAAAGGGATCCGAAATATCTGTTCTCAGATTCCACAGATAAGGCTAGCAAAGAGCTCCCCGAAATACAGATGTAACTCTGTGAGATGAATTAACAGAACACTAAGCAGTTTCTCAGAAACCTTCTTCCAGATTTCATCTGAGGATACTTCCTTTTTCACCATAGCCCTCTATGGGCTTCCAAATATCACTTTGCCAATTCCACAAGAACTGTCTTAGCGAAAGGCTCCCTGAGGGCACAGCTGTAACTCTGTGAGATGATTTCACAGAACACAACGAAGTTTCTCAGAAAGCTTCTTTCTCTTTTTTATCGTAGGATATTTCCTTTGCCCTACAGTCTTCAAAGGGATCCGAAATATCTGTTCTCAGATTCCACAGAAATAAGGCTAGCAAAGAGATCCACGAAATACAGATGTAACTCTGTGAGATGAATTAACAGAACACTAAGCAGTTTCTCAGAAAGCTTCTTTCCAGATTTCTTCTGAGGATATTTCCTTTTTCACCATAGCCCTCTATGGGCTTCCAAATATCACTCTGCCCATTCCACAAGAACTGTCTTAGCGAAAGGCTCCTTGCGGGGAAAGCTGTAACTCTGTGAGATGATTTCACAGAACACAACGTAGTTTCACAGAAAGCTTCTTTCTCTTTGTTATCGGAGGATATTTCCTTTGGCCCTATAGTCTTCAAAGGGATCCGAAATATCTGTTCTCAGATTCCACAGAAATAAGGCTAGCAAAGAGATCCACGAAATACAGATGTAACTCTGTGAGATGAATTAACAGAACACTAAGAAGTTTCTCAGAAAGCTTCTTTCCAGATTTCATCTGAGGATATTTCCTTTTTCACCATAGCCCTCTATGGGCTTCCAAATATCACTTTTCCAATTCCACAAGAACTGTCTTAGCGAAAGGCTCCTTGAGGGGAAAGCTGTAATTCTGTGAGATGATTTCACAGAACACCAAGAATTTTCTCCGAAAGGTTCTTTCTCTTTGTTTTCGGAGGATATTTCCTTTGGCCCTATAGTCTTCAAAGGATCCGAAATATCTGTTCTCAGATTCCACAGAAATAAGTCTAGCAAAGAGATCCACGAAATACATATGTAACTCTGTGAGATGTATTAAGAGAACACTAAGCAGTTTCTCAGAAATCTTCTTTCCAGATTTCATCTGAGGATATTTCCTTTTTCACCATAGCCATATAAGGGCTTCCAAATATCACTTTGCCAATTCCACAAGAACTGTCTTAGCGAAAGGCTCCTTGAGGGGAAAGCTGTAACTCTGTGAGATGATTTCACAGAACACAACGAAGTTTCTCAGAAAGCTTCTTTCTCTCTGTTATCGGAGGATATTTCCTTTGGCCCTATAGTCTTCAAAGGGATCCGAAATATCTGTTCTCAGATTCCACAGAAATAAGGCTAGCAAAGAGATCCACGAAATACAGATGTAACTCTGTGAGATGAATTAACAGAACACTAAGCAGTTTCTCATAAAGCTTCTTTCCAGATTTCATCTGAGGATATTTCCTTTTTCACCATAGCCCTCTATGGGCTTCCAAATATCACTTTGCCAATTACACAAGAACTGTCTTAGCGAAAGGCTCCTTGAGGGGAAAGCTGTAACTCTGTGAGTTAATTTCACAGAACACAGCTATGTTTCTCAGAAAGCTTCTTTCTCTTTGTTATCGGAGGATATTTCCTTTGGCCCTATAGTCTTCAAAGGGTTCCGAAATATCTGTTCTCAGATTCCACAGAAATAAGGCTAGCAAGGAGATACACGAAATACAGATGTAACTCTGTGAGATGAATTAACGGAACACTAAGCAGTTTCTCAGAAAGCTTCTTTCCAGATTTCATCTGAGGGTATTTCCTTTTTCACCGTAGCCCTCTATGGGCTTCCAAATATCACTTTGCCAATTCCACAAGAACTGTCTTAGCAAAAGGCTCCTTGAGGGGAAAGCTGTAACTCTGTGAGATGATTTCACAGAACACAACGAAGTTTCTCAGAAAGCTTCTTTCTCTTTGTTATCGGAAGATATTTTCTTTGGCCCTATAGTCTTCAAAGGGATCCAAAATATCTGTTCTCAGATTCCACAGAAATAAGGCTAGCAAAGAGATCCACGAAATACAGATGTAACTCTGTGAGATGAATTAACAGAACACTAAGCAGTTTCTCAGAAAGCTTCTTTCCAGATTTCATCTGAGGATATTTCCTTTTTCACCATAGCCCTCTATGGGCTTCCAAATATCACTTTGCCAATTCCACAAGAACTGTCTTAGCGAAAGGCTCCTTGAGGGGAAAGCTGTAACTCTGTGAGATGATTTCACAGAACACAACGAAGTTTCTCAGAAAGCTTCTTTCTCTTAGTTATCGGAGGATATTTCCTTTGGCCCCATAGTCTTCAAAGGGATCCGAAATATCGGTTCTCCGATTCCACAGAAACAAGGCTAGCAAAGACTTCCATGAAATACAGATGTAACTCTGTGAGATGAATTAACGGAACAATAAGCAGTTTCTCAGAAAGCTTCTTTCCAGATTTCATCTGAGGATATTTTCTTTTTCACCATAGCCCTCTATGGGCTTCCAAATATCACTTTGCCAATTCCACAAAAACTGTCTTAGCGAAAGGCTCCTTGAGGGGAAAGCTGTAACTCTGTGAGATGATTTCACAGAACACAACGAAGTTTCTCAGAAAGCTTCTTTCTCTCTGTTATCGGAGGATATTTCCTTTGGCCCTAGAGTCTTCAAAGGGATCCGAAATATCTGTTCTCAGATTCCACAGAAATAAGGCTAGCAAAGAGATCCACGAAATACAGATGTAACTCTGTGAAATGAATTAACAGAACACTAAGCAGTTTCTCAGAAAGCTTCTTCCCAGATTTCATCTGAGGATATTTCCTTTTTCACCATAGCCTTCTATGGGCTTCCAAATATCACTTTGCCAATTCCACAAGAACTCTCTTAGCGAAAGGCTCCTTGAGGGGAAAGCTGTAACTCTGTGAGATGATTTCACAGAACACAACGAAGTTTCTCAGAAAGCTTCTTTCTCTTTGTTATCGGAGGATATTTCCTTTGGCCCTGTATTCTTCGAAGGGATCCGAAATATCTGTTCTCAGATTACACAGAAATAAGGCTAGCCAGGAGATCCACGAAATACAGATGTAACTCTGTGAGATGAATTAACAGAACACTAAGCAGTTTCTCAGAAAGCTTCTTTCCAGATTTCATCTGAGGATATTTCCTTTTTCACCAAGCCCTCTATGGGCTTCCAAATATCACTTTGCCAATTCCACAAGAACTGTCTTAGCGAAAGGCTCCTTGAGGGGAAAGCTGTAACTCTGTGAGATGATTTCACAGAACACAACGAAGTTTCTCAGAAAGCTTCTTTCTCTCTGTTATCGGAGGATATTTCCTTTGGCCCTATATTCTTCAAAGGGATCTGAAATATCTGTTCTCAGATTCCACAGAAATAAGGCTAGCAAAGAGATCCACAAAGTACAGATGTAACACTGTGAGATGAATTAACAGAACACTAAGCAGTTTCTCAGAAAGCTTCCTTCCTGATTTCATCTGAGGATATTTCCTTTTTCACCATAGCCCTCTATGGGCTTCCTAATATCACTTTGCCAATTCCACAAGGACTGTCTTAGCGAAAGGCTCCTGAGGGGAAAGCTGTAACTCTGTGAGTTCATTTCACAGAACACAACGAAGTTTCTCAGAAAGCTTCTTTCTCTTTGTTATCGGAGGATATTTCCTTTGTCCCTATAGTCTTCAAAGGGATCCGAAATATCTGTTCTCAGATTCCACAGAAATAAGGCTAGCAAGGAGATCCACGAAATACAGATGTAACTCTGTGAGATGAATTAACAGAACACTAAGCAGTTTCTCAGAAAGCTTCTTTCCAGATTTCATCTGAGGATATTTCCTTTTTCACCATAGCCCTCTAAGGGCTTCCAAATATCACTTTGCCAATTCCACAAGAACTGTCTTAGCGAAAGGCTCCTTGAGGGTAAAGCTGTAACTCTGTGAGATGATTTCACAGAACACAACGAAGTTTCTCAGAAAGCTTCTTTCTCTTTGTTATCGGAAGATATTTTCTTTGGCCCTATAGTCTTCAAAGGGATCCGAAATATCTGTTCTCAGATTCCACAGAAATAAGGCTAGCAAAGAGATCCACGAAATACAGATGTAACTCTGTGAGATGAATTAACAGAACACTAAGCAGTTTCTCAGAAAGCTTCTTTCCAGATTTCATCTGAGGATATTTCCTTTTTCACCATAGCCCTCTATGGGCTTCCAAATATCACTTTGCCAATTCCACAAGAACTGTCTTAGCGAAAGGCTCCTTGAGGGGAAAGCTGTATATCTGTGAGATGATTTCACAGAACACAACAAAGTTTCTCAGAAAGCTTCTTTCTCTTTGTTATCGGAGGATATTTCCTTTGGCCCTATAGTCTTCAAAGGGATCCGAAATATCTGTTCTCAGATTCCACAGAAATAAGGCTAGCAAAGACATCCATGAAATACAGATGTAACTCTGTGAGATGAATTAACAGAACACTAAGCAGTTTCTCAGAAAGCTTCTTTCCAGATTTCATCTGAGGATATTTCCTTTTTCAACATAGCCCTCTTTGGGCTTCCAAATATCACTTTGACAATTCCACAAGAACTGTCTTAGGGAAAGGCTCCTTGAGGGGAAAGCTGTAACTCTGTGAGATGATTTCACAGAACACAACGAAGTTTCTCAGAAAGCTTCTTTCTATTTGTTATCGGAGGATATTTCCTTTGGCCCTATAGTCTTCAAAGGGATCCTAAATATTTGTTCTCAGATTCCACAGAAATAAGGCTAGCAAAGAGATCCATGAAATACAGATGTAACTCTGTGATATGAATTAACAAAACACTAAGCAGTTTCTCAGAAAGCTTCTTTCCAGATTTCATCTGAGGATATTTCCTTTTTCACCATAGCCCTCTATGGGCTTCCAAATATCACTTTGCCAATTCCACAAGAACTGTCTTAGCGAAAGGCTCCTTGAGGGGAAAAGTGTAACTCTGTGAGGTGATTTCACAGAACACAACGAAGTTTCTCAGAAAGCTTCTTTCATCGGAGGATATTTCCTTTGGCCCTATAGTCTTCAAAGGGATCCGAAATATCTGTTCTCAGATTCCACAGATATAAGGCTAGCAAAGAGCTCCCCGAAATACAGATGTAACTCTGTGAGATGAATTAACAGAACACTAAGCAGTTTCTCAGAAACCTTCTTTCCAGATTTCATCTGAGGATATTTCCTTTTTCACCATAGCCCTCTATGGGCTTCCAAATATCACTTTGCCAATTCCACAAGAACTGTCTTAGCGAAAGGCTCCCTGAGGGGACAGCTGTAACTCTGTGAGATGATTTCACAGAACACAACGAAGTTTCTCAGAAAGCTTCTTTCTCTCTGTTATCGGAGGATATTTCCTTTGGCCCTATAGTATTCAAAGGGATCTGAAATATCTGTTCTCAGATTCCACAGAAATAAGGCTAGCAAAGACATCCACGAAATATAGATGTAACTCTGTGAGATGAATTAACAGAACACGAAGCAGTTTCTCAGAAATCTTCTTTCCAGATTTCATCTGAGGATATTTCCTTTTTCACCATAGCCCTCTAAGGGCTTCCAAATATCACTTTGCCAATTCCACAAGAACTGTCTTAGCGAAAGGCTCCTTAAGTGGAAAGCTATAACTCTGTGAGATGATTTCAGAGAACACAACGAAGTTTCTCAGAAAGCTTCTTTCTCTTTGTTATCGGAGGATATTTCCTTTAGCCCTATAGTCTTCAAAGGGATCCGAAATATCTCTTCTCAGATTCTACAGAAATAAGGCTAGCAAAGAGATAGACGAAATACAGATGTAACTCTGTGAGATGAATTAACAGAACACTAGGCAGTTTCTCAGAAAGCTTCTTTCCAGATTTCATCTGAGGATATTTCCTTTTTCACCATAGCCCTCTATGGGCTTCCAAATATCACTTTGCCAATTCCACAAGAACTGTCTTTGCGAAAGGCTCCTTGAGGGGACAGCTGTAACTCTGTGAGATGATTTCACAGAACACAACGAAGTTTCTCAGAAAGCTTCTTTCTCTTTGTTATCGGAGGATATTTCCTTTGGCCCTATAGTCTTCAAAGGGATCCGAAATATCTGTTCTCAGATTCCACAGAAATAAGGCTAGCAAAGACATCCATGAAATACAGATGTAACTCTGTGAGATGAATTAACAGAACACTAAGCAGTTTCTCAGAAAGCTTCTTTCCATATTTCATCTGAGGATATTTCCTTTTACAACATAGCCCTCTTTGGGCTTCCAAATATCACTTTGCCAATTCCACAAGAACTGTCTTAGCGAAAGGCTCCTTGAGAGGAAAGCTGTAACTCTGTGAGATGATTTCACAGAACACAACGAAGTTTCTCAGAAAGCTTCTTTCTCTTTGTTATCGGAGGATATTTCCTTTGGCCCTACAGTCTTCAAAGGGATCCGAAATATTTGTTCTCAGATTCCACAGATATAAGGCTAGCAAAGAGATCCATGAAATACAGATGTAACTCTGTGAGATGAATTAACAGAACACTAAGCAGTTTCTCAGAAAGCTTCTTTCCAGATTTCATCTGAGGATATTTCCTTTTTCACCATAGCCCTCTATGGGCTTCCAAATATCACTTTGCCAATTCCACAAGAACTGTCTTAGCGAAAGGCTCCTTGAGGGGAAAGCTGTAACTCTGTGAGGTGATTTCACAGAACACAACGAAGTTTCTCAGAAAGCTTCTTTCATCGGAGGATATTTCCTTTGGCCCTATAGTCTTCAAAGGGATCCGAAATATCTGTTCTCAGATTCCACAGATATAAGGCTAGCAAAGAGCTCCCCGAAATACAGATGTAACTCTGTGAGATGAATTAACAGAACACTAAGCAGTTTCTCAGAAACCTTCTTCCAGATTTCATCTGAGGATACTTCCTTTTTCACCATAGCCCTCTATGGGCTTCCAAATATCACTTTGCCAATTCCACAAGAACTGTCTTAGCGAAAGGCTCCCTGAGGGCACAGCTGTAACTCTGTGAGATGATTTCACAGAACACAACGAAGTTTCTCAGAAAGCTTCTTTCTCTTTGTTATTGTAGGATATTTCCTTTGCCCTACAGTCTTCAAAGGGTTCCGAAATATCTGTTTTAGATTCCACAGAAATAAGGCTAGCAAAGAGATCCACGAAATACAGATGTAACTCTGTGAGATGAATTAACAGAACACTAAGCAGTTTCTCAGAAAGCTTCTTTCCAGATTTCTTCTGAGGATATTTCCTTTTTCACCATAGCCCTCTATGGGCTTCCAAATATCACTTTGCCCATTCCACAAGAACTGTCTTAGCGAAAGGCTCCTTGCGGGGAAAGCTGTAACTCTGTGAGATGATTTCACAGAACACAACGTAGTTTCACAGAAAGCTTCTTTCTCTTTGTTATCGGAGGATATTTCCTTTGGCCCTATAGTCTTCAAATGGATCCGAAATATCTGTTCTCAGATTCCACAGAAATAAGGCTAGCAAACACATCCATGAAATACAGATGTAACTCTGTGAGATGAATTAACAGAACACTAAGCAGTTTCTCAGAAAGCTTCTTTCCAGATTTCATCTGAGGATATTTCCTTTTTCACCATAGCCCTCTATGGGCTTCCAAATATCACTTTGCCAATTTCAGAAGAACTGTCTTAGCGAAAGGCTCCTTGAGGGGAAAGCTGTAACTCTGTGAGATGATTTCACAGAACACAAAGAAGTTTCTCAGAAAGCTTCTTTCTCTTTGTTATCGGAGGATATTTCCTTTGGCCCTATAGTATTCAAAGGGATCCGAAATATCTGTTCTCAGATTCCACAGAAATAAGGCTAGCAAAGACATCCACTAAATATAGATGTAACTCTGTGAGATGAATTAACAGAACACTAAGCAGTTTCTCAGAAATCTTCTTTCCTGATTTCATCTGAGGATATTTCCTTTTTCACCATAGCCCTCTAAGGGCTTCCAAATATCACTTTGCCAATTCCACAAGAACTGTCTTAGCGAAAGGCTCCTTAAGTGGAAAGCTATAACTCTGTGAGATGATTTCACAGAACACAACGAAGTTTCTCAGAAAGCTTCTTTCTCTTTGTTATCGGAGGATATTTCCTTTGGCCCTATAGTCTTCAAAGGGATCCGAAATATCTGTTCTCAGATTCCACAGAAATAAGGCTAGCAAAGAGATCCACGAAATACAGATGTAACTGTGTGAGATGAATTAACAGAACACTAAGCAGTTTCTCAGAAAGCTTCTTTCCAGATTTCATCTGAGGATATTTCCTTTTTCACCATAGCCCTCTAGGGGCTTACAAATATCACTTTGCCAATTCCACAAGAACTGTCTTAACGAAAGGCTCCTTGAGGGGAAAGCTGTAACTCTGTGAGATGATTTCACAGAACACAACGAAGTTTCTCAGAAAGCTTCTTTCTCTTTGTTATCGGAGGATATTTCCTTTGGCCCTATAGTCTTCAAAGGGATCCGAAATATCTGTTCTCAGATTCCACAGAAATAAGGCTAGCAAAGAGATCCACGAAATACAGATGTAACTCTGTGAGATGAATTAACAGAACACTAAGAAGTTTCTCAGAAAGCTTCTTTCCAGATTTCATCTGAGGATATTTCCTTTTTCACCATAGCCCTCTATGGGCTTCCAAATATCACTTTTCCAATTCCACAAGAACTGTCTTAGCGAAAGGCTCCTAGAGGGGAAAGCTGTAATTCTGTGAGATGATTTCACAGAACACCAAGAATTTTCTCCGAAAGGTTCTTTCTCTTTGTTTTCGGAGGATATTTCCTTTGGCCCTATAGTCTTCAAAGGTTCCGAAATATCTGTTCTCAGATTCCACAGAAATAAGTCTAGCAAAGAGATCCACGAAATACATATGTAACTCTGTGAGATGTATTAAGAGAACACTAAGCAGTTTCTCAGAAATCTTCTTTCCAGATTTCATCTGTGGATATTTCCTTTTTCACCATAGCCATCTAAGGGCTTCCAAATATCACTTTGCCAATTCCACAAGAACTGTCTTAGCGAAAGGCTCCTTGAGGGGAAAGCTGTAACTCTGTGAGATGATTTCACAGAACACAACGAAGTTTCTCAGAAAGCTTCTTTCTCTCTGTTATCGGAGGATATTTCCTTTGGCCCTATAGTCTTCAAAGGGATCCGAAATATCTGTTCTCAGATTCCACAGAAATAAGTCTAGCAAAGAGATCCACGAAATACAGATGTAACTCTGTGAGATGAATTAACAGAACACTAAGCAGTTTCTCAGAAAGCTTCTTTCCAGATTTCATCTGAGGATATTTCCTTTTTCACCATAGCCCTCTAAGGGCTTCCAAATATCACTTTGCCAATTACACAAGAACTGTCTTAGCGAAAGGCTCCTTGAGGGGAAAGCTGTAACTCTGTGAGTTAATTTCACAGAACACAGCGATGTTTCTCAGAAAGCTTCTTTCTCTTTGTTATCGGAGGATATTTCCTTTGGCCCTATAGTCTTCAAAGGGTTCCGAAATATCTGTTCTCAGATTCCACAGAAATAAGGCTAGCAAGGAGATACACGAAATACAGATGTAACTCTGTGAGATGAATTAACGGAACACTAAGCAGTTTCTCAGAAAGCTTCTTTCCAGATTTCATCTGAGGGTATTTCCTTTTTCACCGTAGCCCTCTATGGGCTTCCAAATATCACTTTGCCAATTCCACAAGAACTGTCTTAGCGAAAGGCTCCTTGAGGGGAAAGCTGTAACTCTGAGAGATGATTTCAGAGAACACAACGAAGTTTCTCAGAAAGCTTCTTTCTCTTTTTTATCGGAAGATATTTTCTTTGGCCCTATAGTCTTCAAAGGGATCCGAAATATCTGTTCTCAGATTCCACAGAAATAAGGCTAGCAAAGAGATCCACGAAATACAGATGTAACTCTGTGAGATGAATTAACAGAACACTAAGCAGTTTCTCAGAAAGCTTCTTTCCAGATTTCATCTGAGGATATTTCCTTTTTCACCATAGCCCTCTATGGGCTTCCAAATATCACTTTGGCAATTCCACAAGAACTGTCTTAGCGAAAGGCTCCTTGAGGGGAAAGCTGTAACTCTGTGAGATGATTTCACAGAACACAACGAAGTTTCTCAGAAAGCTTCTTTCTCTTAGTTATCGGAGGATATTTCCTTTGGCCCCATAGTATTCAAAGGGATCCGAAATATCTGTTCTCCGATTCCACAGAAACAAGGCTAGCAAAGACATCCATGAAATACAGATGTAACTCTGTGAGATGAATTAACAGAACAATAAGCAGTTTCTCAGAAAGCTTCTTTCCAGATTTCATCTGAGGATATTTCCTTTTTCACCATAGCCCTCTATGGGCTTCCAAATATCACTTTGCCAATTCCACAAGAACTGTCTTAGCGAAAGGCTCCTTGAGGGTAAAGCTGTAACTCTGTGAGATGATTTCACAGAACACAACGAAGTTTCTCAGAAAGCTTCTTTCTCTTTGTTATCGGAAGATATTTTCTTTGGCCCTATAGTCTTCAAAGGGATCCGAAATATCTGTTCTCAGATTCCACAGAAATAAGGCTAGCAAAGAGATCCACGAAATACAGATGTAACTCTGTGAGATGAATTAACAGAACACTAAGCAGTTTCTCAGAAAGCTTCTTTCCACATTTCATCTGAGGATATTTCCTTTTTCACCATAGCCCTCTATGGGCTTCCAAATATCACTTTGCCAATTCCACAAGAACTGTCTTAGCGAAAGGCTCCTTGAGGGGAAAGCTGTAAATCTGTGAGATGATTTCACAGAACACAACAAAGTTTCTCAGAAAGCTTCTTTTCTTTGTTATCGGATGATATTTCCTTTGGCCCTATAGTCTTCAAAGGGATCCGAAATATCTGTTCTCAGATTCCACAGAAATAAGGCTAGCAAAGACATCCATGAAATACAGATGTAACTCTGTGAGATGAATTAACAGAACACTAAGCAGTTTCTCAGAAAGCTTCTTTCCAGATTTCATCTGAGGATATTTCCTTTTTCAACATAGCCCTCTTTGGGCTTCCAAATATCACTTTGACAATTCCACAAGAACTGTCTTAGCGAAAGGCTCCTTGAGGGGAAAGCTGTAACTCTGTGAGATGATTTCACAGAACACAACAAAGTTTCTCAGAAAGCTTCTTTCTCTTTGTTATCGGAGGATATTTCCTTTGGCCCTATAGTCTTCAAAGGGATCCGAAATATCTGTTCTCAGATTCCGCAGAAATAAGGCTAGCAAAGACATCCATGAAGTACAGATGTAACTCTGTGAGATGAATTAACAGAACACTAAGCAGTTTCTCAGAAAGCTTCTTTCCAGACTTCATCTGAGGATATTTCCTTTTTCAACATAGCCCTCTTTGGGCTTCCAAATATCACTTTGACAATTCCACAAGAACTGTCTTAGCGAAAGGCTCCTTGAGGGGAAAGCTGTAACTCTGTGAGATGATTTCACAGAACACAACGAAGTTTCTCAGAAAGCTTCTTTCTCTTTGTTATCGGAGGATATTTCCTTTGGCCCTATAGCCTTCAAAGGGATCCTAAATATTTGTTCTCAGATTCCACAGAAATAAGGCTAGCAAAGAGATCCATGAAATACAGATGTAACTCTGTGATATGAATTAACACAACACTAAGCAGTTTCTCAGAAAGCTTCTTTCCAGATTTCATCTGAGGATATTTCCTTTTTCACCATAGCCCTCTATGGGCTTCCAAATATCACTTTGCCAATTCCACAAGAACTGTCTTAGCGAAAGGCTCCCTGACGGGACAGCTGTAACTCTGTGAGATGATTTCACAGAACACAACGAAGTTTCTCAGAAAGCTTCTTTCTCTTTGTTATCGTAGGGTATTTCCTTTGCCCTACAGTCTTCAAAGGGATCCGAAATATCTGTTCTCAGATTCCACAGAAATAAAGCTAGCAAAGAGATCCACGAAATACAGATGTAACTCTGTGACATGAATTAACAGAACACTAAGCAGTTTCTCAGAAATCTTCTTTCCAGATTTCATCTGAGGATATTTCCTTTTTCACCATAGCCCTCTATGGGCTTCCAAATATCACTTTGCCAATTTCAGAAGAACTGTCTTAGCGAAAGGCTCCTTGAGGGGAAAGGTGTAACTCTGTGAGATGATTTCACAGAACACAAAGAAGTTTCTCAGAAAGCTTCTTTCTCTTTGTTATCAGAGGATATTTCCTTTGGCCTTATAGTATTCAAAGGGATCTGAAATATCTGTTCTCAGATTCCACAGAAATAAGGGTAGCAAAGACATCCACGAAATATAGATGTAACTCTGTGAGATGAATTAACAGAACACTAAGCAGTTTCTCGGAAATCTTCTTTCCAGATTTCATCTGAGGATATTTCCTTTTTCACCATAGCCGTCTAAGGGCTTCCAAATATCACTTTGCCAATTCCACAAGAACTGTCTTAGCGAAAGGCTCCTTAAGTGAAAAGCTATAACTCTGTGAGATGATTTCAGAGAACACAACGAAGTTTCTCAGAAAGCTTCTTTCTCTTTGTTATGGGAGGATATTTCCTTTAGCCCTATAGTCTTCAAAGGGATCCGAAATATCTCTTCTCAGATTCTACAGAAATAAGGCTAGCAAAGAGATCGACGAAATACAGATGTAACTCTGTGAGATGAATTAACAGAACACTAGGCAGTTTCTCAGAAAGCTTCTTTCCAGATTTAATCTGAGGATATTTC
Source organism: Macaca nemestrina (assembly GCF_043159975.1). NCBI lineage: Eukaryota > Metazoa > Chordata > Mammalia > Primates > Cercopithecidae > Macaca > Macaca nemestrina. Next base: position 62,609,122 of record NC_092136.1, on the reverse strand, counting down.
CTTTTTCACCATAGCCCTCTATGGGCTTCCAAATATCACTTTGCCAATTCCACAAGAACTGTCTTAGCGAAAGGCTCCTTTAGGGGACAGCTGTAACTCTGTGAGATGATTTCACAGAACACAACGAAGTTTCTCATAAAGCTTCTATCTCTTTGTTATCGGAGGATATTTCCTTTGGCCCTGTATTCTTCAAAGGGATCCGAAATATCTGTTCTCAGATTACACAGAAATAAGGCTAGCCAGGAGATCCACGAAATACAGATGTAACTCTGTGAGATGAATTAACAGAACACTAAGCAGTTTCTCAGAAAGCTTCTTTCCAGATTTCATCTGAGGATATTTCCTTTTTCACCATAGCCCTCTATGGGCTTCCAAATATCACTTTGCCAATTCAACAAGAACTGTCTTAGCGAAAGGCTCCTTGTGGGGAAAGCTGTAACTCTGTGAGATGATTTCACAGAACACAACGAAGTTTCTCAGAAAGCTTCTTTCTCTTTGTTATCTGAGGATATTTCCTTTAGCCCTATTGTCTTCAAAGGGATCCGAAATATCTGTTCTCAGATTCTACAGAAATAAGGCTAGCAAAGAGATCCACGAAATACAGATGTAACTCTGTGAGATGAATTAACAGAACACTAAGCAGTTTCTCAGAAAGCTTCTTTCCAGATTTCATCTGAGGATATTTCCTTTTTCACCATAGCCCTCTAAGGGCTTCCAAATATCACTTTGCCAATTCCACAAGAACTGTCTTAGCGAAAGGCTCCTTGAGGGTAAAGCTGTAACTCTGTGAGATGATTTCACAGAACACAACGAAGTTTCTCAGAAAGCTTCTTTCTCTTTGTTATCGGAAGATATTTTCTTTGGCCCTATAGTCTTCAAAGGGATCCGAAATATCTGTTCTCAGATTCCACAGAAATAAGGCTAGCAAAGAGATCCACGAAATACAGATGTAACTCTGTGAGATGAATTAACAGAACACTAAGCAGTTTCTCAGAAAGCTTCTTTCCAGAATTCATCTGAGGATATTTCCTTTTTCACCATAGCCCTCTATGGGCTTCCAAATATCACTTTGCCAATTCCACAAGAACTGTCTTAGCGAAAGGCTCCTTGAGGGGAAAGCTGTAAATCTGTGAGATGATTTCACAGAACACAACAAAGTTTCTCAGAAAGCTTCTTTCTCTTTGTTATCGGAGGATATTTCCTTTGGCCCTATAGTCTTCAAAGGGATCCGAAACATCTGTTCTCAGATTCCACAGAAATAAGGCTAGCAAAGACATCCATGAAATACAGATGTAACTCTGTGAGATGAATTAACAGAACACTAAGCAGTTTCTCAGAAAGCTTCTTTCCAGATTTCATCTGAGGATATTTCCTTTTTCAACATAGCCCTCTTTGGGCTTCCAAATATCACTTTGACAATTCCACAAGAACTGTCTTAGCGAAAGGCTCCTTGAGGGGAAAGCTGTAACTCTGTGAGATGATTTCACAGAACACAACGAAGTTTCTCAGAAAGCTTCTTTCTCTTTGTCATCGGAGGATATTTCCTTTGGCCCTATAGTCTTCAAAGGGATCCGAAATATCTGTTCTCAGATTCCACAGAAACAAGGCTAGCAAAGACATCCGTGAAATACAGATGTAACTCTGTGAGATGAATTAACAGAACACTAAGCAGTTTCTCAGAAAGCTTCTTTCCAGATTTCATCTGAGGATATTTCCTTTTTCAACATAGCCCTCTATGGGCTTCCAAATATCACTTTGCCAATTCCACAAGAACTGGCTTAGCGAAAGGTTCCTTGAGGGGAAAGCTGTAACTCTGTGAGATGATTTCACAGAACACAACGAAGTTTCTCAGAAAGCTTCTTTCTCTCTGTTATCGGAGGATATTTCCTTTGGCCCTATAGTCTTCAAAGGATTCCGAAATATCTGTTCTCAGATTCCACAGAAATAAGGCTAGCAAAGAGATCCACGAAATACAGATGTAACTCTGTGAGATGAATTAACAGAACACTAAGCAGTTTCTCAGAAAGCTTCCTTCCAGATTTCATCTGAGGATATTTCCTTTTTCACCATAGCCCTCTATGGGCTTCCTAATATCACTTTGCCTATTCCACAAGGACTGTCTTAGCGAAAGGCTCCTTGAGGGGAAAGCTGTAACTCTGTGAGTTCATTTCACAGAACACAACGAAGTTTCTCAGAAAGCTTCTTTCTCTTTGTTATCGGAGGATATTTCCTTTGTCCCTATAGTCTTCAAAGGGATCCGAAATATCTGTTCTCAGATTCCACAGAAATAAGCCTAGCAAGGAGATACACGAAATACAGATGTAACTCTGTGAGATGAATTAACAGAACACTAAGCAGTTTCTCAGAAAGCTTCTTTCCAGATTTCATCTGAGGATATTTCCTTTTTCACCATAGCCCTCTAAGGGCTTCCAAATATCACTTTGCCAATTCCACAAGAACTGTCTTAGCGAAAGGCTCCTTGAGGGTAAAGCTGTAACTCTGTGAGATGATTTCACAGAACACAACGAAGTTTCTCAGAAAGCTTCTTTCTCTTTGTTATCGGAAGATATTTTCTTTGGCCCTATAGTCTTCAAAGGGATCCGAAATATCTGTTCTCAGATTCCACAGAAATAAGGCGAGCAAAGAGATCCACGAAATACAGATGTAACTCTGTGAGATGAATTAACAGAACACTAAGCAGTTTCTCAGAAAGCTTCTTTCCAGATTTCATCTGAGGATATTTCCTTTTTCACCATAGCCCTCTATGGGCTTCCAAATATCACTTTGCCAATTCCACAAGAACTGTCTTAGCGAAAGGCTCCTTGAGGGGAAAGCTGTAAATCTGTGAGATGATTTCACAGAACACAACAAAGTTTCTCAGAAAGCTTCTTTCTCTTTGTTATCGGAGGATATTTCCTTTGGCCCTATAGTCTTCAAAGGGATCCGAAATATCTGTTCTCAGATTCCGCAGAAATAAGGCTAGCAAAGACATCCATGAAATACAGATGTAACTCTGTGAGATGAATTAACAGAACACTAAGCAGTTTCTCAGAAAGCTTCTTTCCAGACTTCATCTGAGGATATTTCCTTTTTCAACATAGCCCTCTTTGGGCTTCCAAATATCACTTTGACAATTCCACAAGAATTGTCTTAGCGAAAGGCTCCTTGAGGGGAAAGCTGTAACTCTGTGAGATGATTTCACAGAACACAACGAAGTTTCTCAGAAAGCTTCTTTCTCTTTGTTATCGGAGGATATTTCCTTTGGCCCTATTGTCTTCAAAGGGATCCTAAATATTTGTTCTCAGATTCCACAGAAATAAGGCTAGCAAAGAGATCCATGAAATACAGATGTAACTCTGTGATATGAATTAACAGAACACTAAGCAGTTTCTCAGAAAGCTTCTTTCCAGATTTCATCTGAGGATATTTCCTTTTTCACCATAGCCCTCTATGGGCTTCCAAATATCACTTTGCCAATTCCACAAGAACTGTCTTAGCGAAAGGCTCCCTGAGGGGACAGCTGTAACTCTGTGAGATGATTTCACAGAACACAACGAATTTTCTCAGAAAGCTTCTTTCTCTTTGTTATCGTAGGGTATTTCCTTTGCCCTACAGTCTTCAAAGGGATCCGAAATATCTGTTCTCAGATTCCACAGAAATAAAGCTAGCAAAGAGATCCACGAAATACAGATGTAACTCTGTGACATGAATTAACAGAACACTAAGCAGTTTCTCAGAAAGCTTCTTTCCAGATTTCGTCTGAGGATATTTCCTTTTTCACCATAGCCCTCTATGGGCTTCCAAATATCACTTTGCCAATTCCACAAGAACTGGCTTAGCGAAAGGTTCCTTGAGGGGAAAGCTGTAACTCTGTGAGATGATTTCACAGAACACAACGAAGTTTCTCAGAAAGCTTCTTTCTCTCTGTTATCGGAGGATATTTCCTTTAGCCCTATTGTCTTCAAAGGGATCCGAAATATCTGTTCTCAGATTCTACAAAAATAAGGCTAGCAAAGAGATCCACGAAATACAGATGTAACTCTGTGAGATGAATTAACAGAACACTAAGCAGTTTCTCAGAAAGCTTCTTTCCAGATTTCATCTGAGGATATTTCCTTTTTCACCATAGCCCTCTAAGGGCTTCCAAATATCACTTTGCCAATTCCACAAGAACTGTCTTAGCGAAAGGCTCCTTGAGGGTAAAGCTGTAACTCTGTGAGATGATTTCACAGAACACAACGAAGTTTCTCAGAAAGCTTCTTTCTCTTTGTTATCGGAAGATATTTTCTTTGGCCCTATAGACTTCAAAGGGATCCGAAATATCTGTTCTCAGATTCCACAGAAATAAGGCTAGCAAAGAGATCCACGAAATACAGATGTAACTCTGTGAGATGAATTAACAGAACACTAAGCAGTTTCTCAGAAAGCTTCTTTCCAGAATTCATCTGAGGATATTTCCTTTTTCACCATAGCCCTCTATGGGCTTCCAAATATCACTTTGCCAATTCCACAAGAACTGTCTTAGCGAAAGGCTCCTTGAGGGGAAAGCTGTAAATCTGTGAGATGATTTCACAGAACACAACAAAGTTTCTCAGAAAGCTTCTTTCTCTTTGTTATCGGAGGATATTTCCTTTGGCCCTATAGTCTTCAAAGGGATCCGAAATATCTGTTCTCAGATTCCACAGAAATAAGGCTAGCAAAGACATCCATGAAATACAGATGTAACTCTGTGAGATGAATTAACAGAACACTAAGCAGTTTCTCAGAAAGCTTCTTTCCAGATTTCATCTGAGGATATTTCCTTTTTCAACATAGCCCTCTTTGGGCTTCCAAATATCACTTTGACAATTCCACAAGAACTGTCTTAGCGAAAGGCTCCTTGAGGGGAAAGCTGTAACTCTGTGAGATGATTTCACAGAACACAACGAAGTTTCTCAGAAAGCTTCTTTCTCTTTGTTATCGGAGGATATTTCCTTTGGCCCTATAGTCTTCAAAGGGATCCGAAATATCTGTTCTCAGATTCCACAGAAACAAGGCTAGCAAAGACATCCGTGAAATACAGATGTAACTCTGTGAGATGAATTAACAGAACACTAAGCAGTTTCTCAGAAAGCTTCTTTCCAGATTTCATCTGAGGATATTTCCTTTTTCAACATAGCCCTCTATGGGCTTCCAAATATCACTTTGCCAATTCCACAAGAACTGGCTTAGCGAAAGGTTCCTTGAGGGGAAAGCTGTAACTCTGTGAGATGATTTCACAGAACATAACGAAGTTTCTCAGAAAGCTTCTTTCTCTCTGTTATCGGAGGATATTTCCTTTGGCCCTATAGTCTTCAAAGGATTCCGAAATATCTGTTCTCAGATTCCACAGAAATAAGGCTAGCAAAGAGATCCACGAAATACAGATGTAACTCTGTGAGATGAATTAACAGAACACTAAGCAGTTTCTCAGAAAGCTTCCTTCCAGATTTCATCTGAGGATATTTCCTTTTTCACCATAGCCCTCTATGGGCTTCCTAATATCACTTTGCCTATTCCACAAGGACTGTCTTAGCGAAAGGCTCCTTGAGGGGAAGGCTGTAACTCTGTGAGTTCATTTCACAGAACACAACGAAGTTTCTCAGAAAGCTTCTTTCTCTTTGTTATCGGAGGATATTTCCTTTGTCCCTATAGTCTTCAAAGGGATCCGAAATATCTGTTCTCAGATTCCACAGAAATAAGCCTAGCAAGGAGATACACGAAATACAGATGTAACTCTGTGAGATGAATTAACAGAACACTAAGCAGTTTCTCAGAAAGCTTCTTTCCAGATTTCATCTGAGGATATTTCCTTTTTCACCATAGCCCTCTAAGGGCTTCAAAATATCACTTTGCCAATTCCACAAGAACTGTCTTAGCGAAAGGCTCCTTGAGGGTAAAGCTGTAACTCTGTGAGATGATTTCACAGAACACAACGAAGTTTCTCAGAAAGCTTCTTTCTCTTTGTTATCGGAAGATATTTTCTTTGGCCCTATAGTCTTCAAAGGGATCCGAAATATCTGTTCTCAGATTCCACAGAAATAAGGCGAGAAAAGAGATCCACGAAATACAGATGTAACTCTGTGAGATGAATTAACAGAACACTAAGCAGTTTCTCAGAAAGCTTCTTTCCAGATTTCATCTGAGGATATTTCCTTTTTCACCATAGCCCTCTATGGGCTTCCAAATATCACTTTGCCAATTCCACAAGAACTGTCTTAGCGAAAGGCTCCTTGAGGGGAAAGCTGTAAATCTGTGAGATGATTTCACAGAACACAACAAAGTTTCTCAGAAAGCTTCTTTCTCTTTGTTATCGGAGGATATTTCCTTTGGCCCTATAGTCTTCAAAGGGATCCGAAATATCTGTTCTCAGATTCCGCAGAAATAAGGCTAGCAAAGACATCCATGAAATACAGATGTAACTCTGTGAGATGAATTAACAGAACACTAAGCAGTTTCTCAGAAAGCTTCTTTCCAGACTTCATCTGAGGATATTTCCTTTTTCAACATAGCCCTCTCTGGGCTTCCAAATATCACTTTGACAATTCCACAAGAATTGTCTTAGCGAAAGGCTCCTTGAGGGGAAAGCTGTAACTCTGTGAGATGATTTCACAGAACACAACGAAGTTTCTCAGAAAGCTTCTTTCTCTTTGTTATCGGAGGATATTTCCTTTGGCCCTATAGTCTTCAAAGGGATCCTAAATATTTGTTCTCAGATTCCACAGAAATAAGGCTAGCAAAGAGATCCATGAAATACAGATGTAACTCTGTGATATGAATTAACAGAACACTAAGCAGTTTCTCAGAAAGCTTCTTTCCAGATTTCATCTGAGGATATTTCCTTTTTCACCATAGCCCTCTATGGGCTTCCAAATATCACTTTGCCAATTCCACAAGAACTGTCTTAGCGAAAGGCTCCCTGAGGGGACAGCTGTAACTCTGTGAGATGATTTCACAGAACACAACGAATTTTCTCAGAAAGCTTCTTTCTCTTTGTTATCGTAGGGTATTTCCTTTGCCCTACAGTCTTCAAAGGGATCCGAAATATCTGTTCTCAGATTCCACAGAAATAAAGCTAGCAAAGAGATCCACGAAATACAGATGTAACTCTGTGACATGAATTAACAGAACACTAAGCAGTTTCTCAGAAAGCTTCTTTCCAGATTTCGTCTGAGGATATTTCCTTTTTCACCATAGCCCTCTATGGGCTTCCAAATATCACTTTGCCAATTCCACAAGAACTGGCTTAGCGAAAGGTTCCTTGAGGGGAAAGCTGTAACTCTGTGAGATGATTTCACAGAACACAACGAAGTTTCTCAGAAAGCTTCTTTCTCTCTGTTATCGGAGGATATTTCCTTTGGCCCTATAGTCTTCAAAGGATTCCGAAATATCTGTTCTCAGATTCCACAGAAATAAGGCTAGCAAAGAGATCCACGAAATACAGATGTAACTCTGTGAGATGAATTAACAGAACACTAAGCAGTTTCTCAGAAAGCTTCCTTCCAGATTTCATCTGAGGATATTTCCTTTTTCACCATAGCCCTCTATGGGCTTCCTAATATCACTTTGCCTATTCCACAAGGACTGTCTTAGCGAAAGGCTCCTTGAGGGGAAAGCTGTAACTCTGTGAGTTCATTTCACAGAACACAACGAAGTTTCTCAGAAAGCTTCTTTCTCTTTGTTATCGGAGGATATTTCCTTTGTCCCTATAGTCTTCAAAGGGATCCGAAATATCTGTTCTCAGATTCCACAGAAATAAGTCTAGCAAGGATATACACGAAATACAGATGTAACTCTGTGAGATGAATTAACAGAACACTAAGCAGTTTCTCAGAAAGCTTCTTTCCAGATTTCATCTGAGGATATTTCCTTTTTCACCATAGCCCTCTAAGGGCTTCCAAATATCACTTTGCCAATTCCACAAGAACTGTCTTAGCGAAAGGCTCCTTGAGGGTAAAGCTGTAACTCTGTGAGATGATTTCACAGATCACAACGAAGTTTCTCAGAAAGCTTCTTTCTCTTTGTTATCGGAAGATATTTTCTTTGGCCCTATAGTCTTCAAAGGGATCCGAAATATCTGTTCTCAGATTCCACAGAAATAAGGCGAGCAAAGAGATCCACGAAATACAGATGTAACTCTGTGAGATGAATTAACAGAACACTAAGCAGTTTCTCAGAAAGCTTCTTTCCAGATTTCATCTGAGGATATTTCCTTTTTCACCATAGCCCTCTATGGGCTTCCAAATATCACTTTGCCAATTCCACAAGAACTGTCTTAGCGAAAGGCTCCTTGAGGGGAAAGCTGTAAATCTGTGAGATGATTTCACAGAACACAACAAAGTTTCTCAGAAAGCTTCTTTCTCTTTGTTATCGGAGGATATTTCCTTTGGCCCTATAATCTTCAAAGGGATCCGAAATATCTGTTCTCAGATTCCGCAGAAATAAGGCTAGCAAAGACATCCATGAAATACAGATGTAACTCTGTGAGATGAATTAACAGAACACTAAGCAGTTTCTCAGAAAGCTTCTTTCCAGACTTCATCTGAGGATATTTCCTTTTTCAACATAGCCCTCTTTGGGCTTCCAAATATCACTTTGACAATTCCACAAGAATTGTCTTAGCGAAAGGCTCCTTGAGGGGAAAGCTGTAACTCTGTGAGATGATTTCACAGAACACAACGAAGTTTCTCAGAAAGCTTCTTTCTCTTTGTTATCGGAGGATATTTCCTTTGGCCCTATAGTCTTCAAAGGGATCCTAAATATTTGTTCTCAGATTCCACAGAAATAAGGCTAGCAAAGAGATCCATGAAATACAGATGTAACTCTGTGATATGAATTAACAGAACACTAAGCAGTTTCTCAGAAAGCTTCTTTCCAGATTTCATCTGAGGATATTTCCTTTTTCACCATAGCCCTCTATGGGCTTCCAAATATCACTTTGCCAATTCCACAAGAACTGTCTTAGCGAAAGGCTCCCTGAGGGGACAGCTGTAACTCTGTGAGATGATTTCACAGAACACAACGAATTTTCTCAGAAAGCTTCTTTCTCTTTGTTATCGTAGGGTATTTCCTTTGCCCTACAGTCTTCAAAGGGATCCGAAATATCTGTTCTCAGATTCCACAGAAATAAAGCTAGCAAAGAGATCCACGAAATACAGATGTAACTCTGTGACATGAATTAACAGAACACTAAGCAGTTTCTCAGAAAGCTTCTTTCCAGATTTCGTCTGAGGATATTTCCTTTTTCACCATAGCCCTCTATGGGCTTCCAAATATCACTTTGCCAATTTCAGAAGAACTGTCTTAGCGAAAGGCTCCTTGAGGGGAAAGCTGTAACTCTGTGAGATGATTTCACAGAACACAAAGAAGTTTCTCAGAAAGCTTCTTTCTCTTTGTTATCGGAGGATATTTCCTTTGGCCTTATAGTATTCAAAGGGATCTGAAATATCTGTTCTCAGATTCCACAGAAATAAGGCTAGCAAAGACATCCACGAAATATAGATGTAACTCTGTGAGATGAATTAACAGAACACTAAGCAGTTTCTCGGAAATCTTCTTTCCAGATTTCATCTGAGGATATTTCCTTTTTCACCATAGCCCTCTAAGGGCTTCCAAATATCACTTTGCCAATTCCACAAGAACTGTCTTAGCGAAAGGCTCCTTAAGTGAAAAGCTATAACTCTGTGAGATGATTTCAGAGAACACAACGAAGTTTCTCAGAAAGCTTCTTTCTCTTTGTTATCGGAGGATATTTCCTTTAGCCCTATAGACTTCAAAGGGATCCGAAATATCTCTTCTCAGATTCTACAGAAATAAGGCTAGCAAAGACATCCATGAAATACAGATGTAACTCTGTGAGATGAATTAACAGAACACTAAGCAGTTTCTCAGAAAGCTTCTTTCCATATTTCATCTGAGGATATTTCCTTTTACAACATAGCCCTCTTTGGGCTTCCAAATATCACTTTGACAATTCCACAAGAACTGTCTTAGCGAAAGGCTCCTTGAGAGGAAAGCTGTAACTCTGTGAGATGATTTCACAGAACACAACGAAGTTTCTCAGAAAGCTTCTTTCTCTTTGTTATCGGAGGATATTTCCTTTGGCCCTATAGTCTTCAAAGGGATCCGAAATATTTGTTCTCAGATTCCACAGAAATAAGGCTAGCAAAGAGATCCATGAAATACAGATGTAACTCTGTGAGATGAATTAACAGAACACTAAGCAGTTTCTCAGAAAGCTTCTTTCCAGATTTCATCTGAGGATATTTCCTTTTTCACCATAGCCCTCTATGGGCTTCCAAATATCACTTTGCCAATTCCACAAGAACTGTCTTAGCGAAAGGCTCCTTGAGGGGAAAGCTGTAACTCTGTGAGGTGATTTCACAGAACACAACGAAGTTTCTCAGAAAGCTTCTTTCATCGGAGGATATTTCCTTTGGTCCTATAGTCTTCAAAGGGATCCGAAATATCTGTTCTCAGATTCCACAGATATAAGGCTAGCAAAGAGCTCCGTGAAATACAGATGTAACTCTGTGAGATGAATTAACAGAACACTAAGCAGTTTCTCAGAAACCTTCTTTCCAGATTTCATCTGAGGATACTTCCTTTTTCACCATAGCCCTCTATGGGCTTCCAAATATCACTTTGCCAATTCCACAAGAACTGTCTTAGCGAAAGGCTCCCTGAGGGGACAGCTGTAACTCTGTGAGATGATTTCACAGAACACAACGAAGTTTCTCAGAAAGCTTCTTTCTCTTTGTTATCGTAGGATATTTCCTTTGCCCTACAGTCTTCAAAGGGATGCGAAATATCTGTTCTCAGATTCCACAGAAATAAGGCTAGCAAAGAGATCCACGAAATACAGATGTAACTCTGTGAGATGAATTAACAGAACACTAAGCAGTTTCTCAGAAAGCTTCTTTCCAGATTTCATCTGAGGATATTTCCTTTTTCACCATAGCCCTCTATGGGCTTCCAAATATCACTTTGCCCATTCCACAAGAACTGTCTTATCGAAAGGCTCCTTGCGCGGAAAGCTGTAACTCTGTGAGATGATTTCACAGCACACAACGTAGTTTCACAGAAAGCTTCTTTCTCTTTGTTATCGGAGGATATTTCCTTTGGCCCTATAGTCTTCAAATGGATCCGAAATATCTGTTCTCAGATTCCACAGAAATAAGGCTAGCAAAGACATCCATGAAATACAGATGTAACTCTGTGAGATGAATTAACAGAACACTAAGCAGTTTCTCAGAAAGCTTCTTTCCAGATTTCATCTGAGGATATTTCCTTTTTCACCATAGCCCTCTAGGGGCTTCCAAATATCACTTTGCCAATTCCACAAGAACTGTCTTAGCGAAAGGCTCCTTGAGGGGAAAGCTGTAACTCTGTGAGATGATTTCACAGAACACAAAGAAGTTTCTCAGAAAGCTTCTTTCTCTTTGTTATCGGAGGATATTTCCTTTGGCCCTATAGTATTCAAAGGGATCCGAAATATCTGTTCTCAGATTCCACAGAAATAAGGCTAGCAAAGACATCCACGAAATATAGATGTAACTCTGTGAGATGAATTAACAGAACACTAAGCAGTTTCTCAGAAATCTTCTTTACAGATTTCATCGGAGGATATTTCCTTTTTCACCATAGCCCTCTAAGGGCTTCCAAATATCACTTTGCCAATTCCACAAGAACTGTCTTAGCGAAAGGCTCCTTAAGTGGAAAGCTATAACTCTGTGAGATGATTTCACAGAACACAACGAAGTTTCTCAGAAAGCTTCTTTCTCTTTGTTATCGGAGGATATTTCCTTTGGCCCTATTGTCTTCAAAGGGATCCGAAATATCTGTTCTCAGATTCCACAGAAATAAGGCTAGCAAAGACATCCATGAAATACAGATGTAACTCTGTGAGATGAATTAACAGAACACTAAGCAGTTTCTCAGAAAGCTTCTTTCCAGATTTCATCTGAGGATATTTCCTTTTTCACCATAGCCCTCTATGGGCTTCCAAATATCACTTTGCCAATTCCACAAGAACTGTCTTAGCGAAAGGCTCCCTGAGGGGACAGCTGTAACTCTGTGAGATGATTTCACAGAACACAACAAAGTTTCTCAGAAAGCTTCTTTCTCTTTGTTATCGTAGGATATTTCCTTTGCCCTACAGTCTTCAAAGGGATCCGAAATATCTGTTCTCAGATTCCACAGAAATAAGGCTAGCAAAGAGATCCACGAAATACAGATGTAACTCTGTGAGATGAATTAACAGAACACTAAGCAGTTTCTCAGAAAGCTTCTTTCCAGATCTCTTCTGAGGATATTTCCTTTTTCACCATAGCCCTCTATGGGCTTCCAAATATCACTTTGCCCATTCCACAAGAACTGTCTTAGCGAAAGGCTCCTTGCGGGGAAAGCTGTAACTCTGTGAGATGATTTCACAGCACACAACGTAGTTTCACAGAAAGCTTCTTTCTCTTTGTTATCGGAGGATATTTCCTTTGGCCCTATAGTCTTCAAATGGATCCGAAATATCTGTTCTCAGATTCCACAGAAATAAGGCTAGCAAAGACATCCATGAAATACAGATGTAACTCTGTGAGATGAATTAACAGAACACTAAGCAGTTTCTCAGAAAGCTTCTTTCCAGATTTCATCTGAGGATATTTCCTTTTTCACCATAGCCCTCTAGGGGCTTCCAAATATCACTTTGCCAATTCCACAAGAACTGTCTTAGCGAAAGGCTCCTTGAGGGGAAAGCTGTAACTCTGTGAGATGATTTCACAGAACACAAAGAAGTTTCTCAGAAAGCTTCTTTCTCTTTGTTATAGGAGGATATTTCCTTTGGCCCTATAGTATTCAAAGGGATCCGAAATATCTGTTCTCAGATTCCACAGAAATAAGGCTAGCAAAGACATCCACGAAATATAGATGTAAATCTGTGAGATGAATTAACAGAACACTAAGCAGTTTCTCAGAAATCTTCTTTACATATTTCATCTGAGGATATTTCCTTTTTCACCATAGCCCTCTAAGGGCTTCCAAATATCACTTTGCCAATTCCACAAGAACTGTCTTAGCGAAAGGCTCCTTAATGGAAAGCTATAACTCTGTGAGATGATTTCACAGAACACAACGAAGTTTCTCAGAAAGCTTCTTTCTCTTTGTTATCGGAGGATATTTCCTTTGGCCCTATTGTCTTCAAAGGGATCCGAAATATCTGTTCTCAGATTCTACAGAAATAAGGCTAGCAAGGAGATCCACGAAATACAGATGTAACTCTGTGAGATGAATTAACAGAACACTAAGCAGTTTCTCAGAAAGCTTCTTTCCAGATTTCATCTGAGGATATTTCCTTTTTCACCATAGCCCTCTAAGGGCTTCCAAATATCACTTTGCCAATTCCACAAGAACTGTCTTAGCGAAAGGCTCCTTTAGGGGAAAGCTGTAACTCTGTGAGATGATTTCACAGAACACAACGAAGTTTCTCAGAAAGCTTCTTTCTCTTTGTTATCGGAAGATATTTTCTTTGGCCCTATAGTCTTCAAAGGGATCCGAAATATCTGTTCTCAGATTCCACAGAAATAAGGCTAGCAAAGAGATCCACGAAATACAGATGTAACTCTGTTAGATGAATTAACAGAACACTAAGCAGTTTCTCAGAAAGCTTCTTTCCAGATTTCATCTGAGGATATTTCCTTTTTCAACATAGCCCTCTTTGGGCTTCCAAATATCACTTTGACAATTCCACAAGAACTGTCTTAGCGAAAGGCTCCTTGAGGGGAAAGCTGTAACTCTGTGAGATGATTTCACAGAACACAACGAAGTTTCTCAGAAAGCTTCTTTCTCTTTGTTATCGGAGGATATTTCCTTTGGCCCTATAGTCTTCAAAGGGATCCGAAATATCTGTTCTCAGATTCCACAGAAACAAGGCTAGCAAAGACATCCGTGAAATACAGATGTAACTCTGTGAGATGAATTAACAGAACACTAAGCAGTTTCTCAGAAAGCTTCTTTCCAGATTTCATCTGAGGATATTTCCTTTTTCACCATAGCCCTCTATGGGCTTCCAAATATCACTTTGCCAATTCCACAAGAACTGGCTTAGCGAAAGGTTCCTTGAGGGGAAAGCTGTAACTCTGTGAGATGATTTCACCTAACACAACGAAGTTTCTCAGAAAGCTTCTTTCTCTCTGTTATCGGAGGATATTTCCATTGGCCCTATAGTCTTCAAAGGATTCCGATATATCTGTTCTCAGATTCCACAGAAATAAGGCTAGCAAAGAGATCCACGAAATACAGATGTAACTCTGTGAGATGAATTAACAGAACACTAAGCAGTTTCTCAGAAAGCTTCCTTCCAGATTTCATCTGAGGATATTTCCTTTTTCACCATAGCCCTCTATGGGCTTCCTAATATCACTTTGCCAATTCCACAAGGACTGTCTTAGCGAAATGCTCCTTGAGGGGAAAGCTGTAACTCTGTGAGTTCATTTCACAGAACACAACGAAGTTTCTCAGAAAGCTTCTTTCTCTTTGTCATCGGAGGATATTTCCTTTGTCCCTATAGTCTTCAAAGGGATCCGAAATATCTGTTCTCAGATTCCACAGAAATAAGGCTAGCAAGGAGATACACGAAATACAGATGTAACTCTGTGAGATGAATTAACAGAACACTAAGCAGTTTCTCAGAAAGCTTCTTTCCAGATTTCATCTGAGGATATTTCCTTTTTCACCATAGCCCTCTAAGGGCTTCCAAATATCACTTTGCCAATTCCACAAGAACTGTCTTAGCGAAAGGCTCCTTGAGGGTAAAGCTGTAACTCTGTGAGATGATTTCACAGAACACAACGAAGTTTCTCAGAAAGCTTCTTTCTCTTTGTTATCGGAAGATATTTTCTTTGGCCCTATAGTCTTCAAAGGGATCCGAAATATCTGTTCTCAGATTCCACAGAAATAAGGCGAGCAAAGAGATCCACGAAATACAGATGTAACTCTGTGAGATGAATTAACAGAACACTAAGCAGTTTCTCAGAAAGCTTCTTTCCAGATTTCATCTGAGGATATTTCCTTTTTCACCATAGCCCTCTATGGGCTTCCAAATATCACTTTGCCAATTCCACAAGAACTGTCTTAGCGAAAGGCTCCCTGAGGGGACAGCTGTAACTCTGTGAGATGATTTCACAGAACACAACGAAGTTTCTCAGAAAGCTTCTTTTTCTTTGTTATCGTAGGGTATTTCCTTTGCCCTACAGTCTTCAAAGGGATCCGAAATATCTGTTCTCAGATTCCACAGAAATAAAGCTAGCAAAGAGATCCACGAAATACAGATGTAACTCTGTGACATGAATTAACAGAACACTAAGCAGTTTCTCAGAAAGCTTCTTTCCAGATTTCATCTGAGGATATTTCCTTTTTCACCATAGCCCTCTATGGGCTTCCAAATATCACTTTGCCAATTTCAGAAGAACTGTCTTAGCGAAAGGCTCCTTGAGGGGAAAGCTGTAACTCTGTGAGATGATTTCACAGAACACATAGAAGTTTCTCAGAAAGCTTCTTTCTCTTTGTTATCGGAGGATATTTCCTTTGGCCTTATAGTATTCAAAGGGATCTGAAATATCTGTTCTCAGATTCCACAGAAATAAGGCTAGCAAAGACATCCACGAAATATAGATGTAACTCTGTGACATGAATTAACAGAACACTAAGCAGTTTCTCGGAAATCTTCTTTCCAGATTTCATCTGAGGATATTTCCTTTTTCACCATAGCCCTCTAAGGGCTTCCAAATATCACTTTGCCAATTCCACAAGAACTGTCTTAGCGAAAGGCTCCTTAAGTGAAAAGCTATAACTCTGTGAGATGATTTCAGAGAACACAACGTAGTTTCTCAGAAAGCTTCTTTCTCTTTGTTATCGGAGGATATTTCCTTTAGCCCTATAGTCTTCAAAGGGATCCGAAATATCTTTTCTCAGATTCTACAGAAATAAGGCTAGCAAAGAGATCGACGAAATACAGATGTAACTCTGTGAGATGAATTAACAGAACACTAGGCAGTTTCTCAGAAAGCTGCTTTCCAGATTTAATCTGAGGATATTTTCTTTTTCACCATAGCCCTCTATGGGCTTCCAAATATCACTTTGCCAATTCCACAAGAACTGTCTTAGCGAAAGGCTCCTTTAGGGGACAGCTGTAACTCTGTGAGATGATTTCACAGAACACAACGAAGTTTCTCAGAAAGCTTCTATCTCTTTGTTATCGGAGGATATTTCCTTTAGCCCTGTATTCTTCAAAGGGATCCGAAATATCTGTTCTCAGATTACACAGAAATAAGGCTAGCCAGGAGATCCACGAAATACAGATGTAACTCTGTGAGATGAATTAACAGAACACTAAGCAGTTTCTCAGAAAGCTTCTTTCCAGATTTCATCTGAGGATATTTCCTTTTTCACCATAGCCCTCTATGGGCTTCCAAATATCACTTTGCCAATTCCACAAGAACTGTCTTAGCGAAAGGCTCCTTGTGGGGAAAGCTGTAACTCTGTGAGATGATTTCACAGAACACAACGAAGTTTCTCAGAAAGCTTCTTTCTCTTAGTTATCTGAGGATATTTCCTTTAGCCCTATTGTCTTCAAAGTGATCCGAAATATCTGTTCTCAGATTCCACAGAAACAAGGCTAGCAAAGACATCCGTGAAATACAGATGTAACTCTGTGAGATGAATTAACAGAACACTAAGCAGTTTCTCAGAAAGCTTCTTTCCAGATTTCATCTGAGGATATTTCCTTTTTCACCATAGCCCTCTATGGGCTTCCAAATATCACTTTGCCAATTCCACAAGAACTGGCTTAGCGAAAGGTTCCTTGAGGGGAAAGCTGTAACTCTGTGAGATGATTTCACAGAACACAACGAAGTTTCTCAGAAAGCTTCTTTCTCTCTGTTATCGGAGGATATTTCCTTTGGCCCTATAGTCTTCAAAGGATTCCGAAATATCTGTTCTCAGATTTCACAGAAATAAGGCTAGCAAAGAGATCCACGAAATACAGATGTAACTCTGTGAGATGAATTAACAGAACACTAAGCAGTTTCTCAGAAAGCTTCCTTCCAAATTTCATCTGAGGATATTTCCTTTTTCACCATAGCCGTCTATGGGCTTCCTAATATCACTTTGCCAATTCCACAAGGACTGTCTTAGCGAAAGGCTCCTTGAGGGGAAAGCTGTAACTCTGTGAGTTCATTTCACAGAACACAACGAAGATTCTCAGAAAGCTTCTTTCTCTTTGTTATCGGAGGATATTTCCTTTGTCCCTATAGTCTTCAAAGGGATCCGAAATATCTGTTCTCAGATTCCACAGAAATAAGGCTAGCAAGGAGATACACGAAATACAGATGTAACTCTGTGAGATGAATTAACAGAACACTAAGCAGTTTCTCAGAAAGCTTCTTTCCAGATTTCATCTGAGGATAATTCCTTTTTCACCATAGCCCTCTAAGGGCTTCCAAATATCACTTTGCCAATTCCACAAGAACTGTCTTAGCGAAAGGCTCCTTGAGGGTAAAGCTGTAACTCTGTGAGATGATTTCACAGAACACAACGAAGTTTCTCAGAAAGCTTCTTTCTCTTTGTTATCGGAAGATATTTTCTTTGGCCCTATAGTCTTCAAAGGGATCCGAAATATCTGTTCTCAGATTCCACAGAAATAAGGCGAGCAAAGAGATCCACGAAATACAGATGTAACTCTGTGAGATGAATTAACAGAACACTAAGCAGTTTCTCAGAAAGCTTCTTTCCAGATTTCATCTGAGGATATTTCCTTTTTCACCATAGCCCTCTATGGGCTTCCAAATATCACTTTGCCAATTCCACAAGAACTGTCTTAGCGAAAGGCTCCTTGAGGGGAAAGCTGTATATCTGTGAGATGATTTCACAGAACACAACAAAGTTTCTCAGAAAGCTTCTTTCTCTTTGTTATCGGAGGATATTTCCTTTGGCCCTATAGTCTTCAAAGGGATCCGAAATATCTGTTCTCAGATTCCGCAGAAATAAGGCTAGCAAAGACATCCATGAAATACAGATGTAACTCTGTGAGATGAATTAACAGAACACAAAGCAGTTTCTCAGAAAGCTTCTTTCCAGACTTCATCTGAGGATATTTCCTTTTTCAACATAGCCCTCTTTGGGCTTCCAAATATCACTTTGACAATTCCACAAGAACTGTCTTAGCGAAAGGCTCCTTGAGGGGAAAGCTGTAACTCTGTGAGATGATTTCACAGAACACAACGAAGTTTCTCAGAAAGCTTATTTCTCTTTGTTATCGAAGGATATTTCCTTTGGCCCTATAGTCTTCAAAGGGATCCTAAATATTTGTTCTCAGATTCCACAGAAATAAGGCTAGCAAAGAGATCCATGAAATACAGATGTAACTCTGTGATATGAATTAACAGAACACTAAGCAGTTTCTCAGAAAGCTTCTTTCCAGATTTCATCTGAGGATATTTCCTTTTTCACCATAGCCCTCTATGGGCTTCCAAATATCACTTTGCCAATTCCACAAGAACTGTCTTAGCGAAAGGCTCCCTGAGGGGACAGCTGTAACTCTGTGAGATGATTTCACAGAACACAACGAAGTTTCTCAGAAAGCTTCTTTCTCTTTGTTATCGTAGGGTATTTCCTTTGCCCTAGAGTCTTCAAAGGGATCCGAAATATCTGTTCTCAGATGCCACAGAAATAAAGCTAGCAAAGAGATCCACGAAATACAGATGTAACTCTGTGACATGAATTAACAGAACACTAAGCAGTTTCTCAGAAATCTTCTTTTCAGATTTCATCTGAGGATATTTCCTTTTTCACCATAGCCCTCTATGGGCTTCCAAATATCACTTTGCCAATTTCAGAAGAACTGTCTTAGCGAAAGGCTCCTTGAGGGGAAGGCTGTAACTCTGTGAGATGATTTCACAGAACACAAAGAAGTTTCTCAGAAAGCTTCTTTCTCTTTGTTATCGGAGGATATTTCCTTTGGCCTTATAGTATTCAAAGGGATCTGAAATATCTGTTCTCAGATTCCACAGAAATAAGGCTAGCAAAGACATCCACGAAATATAGATGTAACTCTGTGAGATGAATTAACAGAACACTAAGCAGTTTCTCGGAAATCTTCTTTCCAGATTTCATCTGAGGATATTTCCTTTTTCACCATAGCCCTCTAAGGGCTTCCAAATATCACTTTGCCAATTCCACAAGAACTGTCTTAGCGAAAGGCTCCTTAAGTGAAAAGCTATAACTCTGTGAGATGATTTCAGAGAACACAACGAAGTTTCTCAGAAAGCTTCTTTCTCTTTGTTATCGGAGGATATTTCCTTTAGCCCTATAGTCTTCAAAGGGATCCGAAATATCTCTTCTTAGATTCTACAGAAATAAGGCTAGCAAAGAGATCGACGAAATACAGATGTAACTCTGTGAGATGAATTAACAGAACACAAGGCAGTTTCTCAGAAAGCTTCTTTCCAGATTTAATCTGAGGATATTTCCTTTTTCACCATAGCCCTCTATGGGCTTCCAAATATCACTTTGCCAATTCCACAAGAACTGTCTTAGCGAAAGGCTCCTTTAGGGGACAGCTGTAACTCTGTGAGATGATTTCATAGAACACAACGAAGTTTCTCAGAAAGCTTCTTTCTCTTTGTTATCGGAGGATATTTCCTTTGGCCCTATAGTCTTCAAAGGGATCCGAAATATCTGTTCTCAGATTCCACAGAAATAAGGCTAGCAAAGACATCCATGAAATACAGATGTAACTCTGTGAGATGAATTAACAGAACACTAAGCAGTTTCTCAGAAAGCTTCTTTCCAGATTTCATCTGAGGATATTTCCTTTTACAACATAGCCCTCTTTGGGCTTCCAAATATCACTTTGACAATTCCACAAGAACTGTCTTAGCGAAAGGCTCCTTGAGAGGAAAGCTGTAACTCTGTGAGATGATTTCACAGAACACAACGAAGTTTCTCAGAAAGCTTCTTTCTCTTTGTTATCGGAGGATATTTCCTTTGGCCCTATAGTCTTCAAAGGGATCCGAAATATTTGTTCTCAGATTCCACAGAAATAAGGCTAGCAAAGAGATCCATGAAATACAGATGTAACTCTGTGAGATGAATTAACAGAACACTAAGCAGTTTCTCAGAAAGCTTCTTTCCAGATTTCATCTGAGGATATTTCCTTTTTCACCATAGCCCTCTATGGGCTTCCAAATATCACTTTGCCAATTCCACAAGAACTGTCTTAGCGAAAGGCTCCTTGAGGGGAAAGCTGTAACTCTGTCAGGTGATTTCACAGAACACAACGAAGTTTCTCAGAAAGCTTCTTTCATCGGAGGATATTTCCTTTGGTCCTATATTCTTCAAAGGGATCCGAAATATCTGTTCTCAGATTCCACAGAAATAAGGCTAGCAAAGAGATCGACGAAATACAGATGTAACTCAGTGAGATGAATTTACAGAACACTAAGCAGTTTCTCACAAAGCTTCTTTCCGGATTTCATCTGAGGATATGTCCTTTTTCACCATAGCCCTCTAAGGGCTTCCAAATATCACTTTGCCATTTCCACAAGAACTGTCTTAGCGAAAGGCTCCTTGAGGGGAAAGCTGTAACCTTGTGAGTTCATTTCACAGAACACAAAGAAGTTTCTCAGAAAGCTTCTTTCTCTTTGTTATCGGAGGATATTTCCTTTGGCCCTATAGTCTTCAAAGGGATCCGAAATATGTGTTTCAGATTTCACAGAAATAAGGCTAGCAAGGAGATACACGAAATACAGATGTAACTCTGTGAGATGAATTAACAGAACACTAAGCAGTTTCTCAGAAAGCTTCTTTCCAGATTTCATCTGAGGATATTTCCTTTTTCACCATAGCCTTCTTTGGGCTTCCAAATATCCCTTTGTCAATTCCACATGAACTGTCTTAGCGAAAGGCTCTTTGAGGGGAAAGCTGCAACTCTGTGAGATGATTTCACAGAACACATCGAAGTTTATCAGAAAGCTTCTTTCTCTTTGTTATCGGAGGATATTTCCTTTGGCCCTATAGTCTTCAAAGGGATCCGAAATATCTGTTCTCAGATCCCAAAGAAATAAGTCTAGCAAAGACATCCATGAAATACAGATGTAACTCTGTGAGATGAATTAACAGAACACTAAGCAGTTTCTCAGAAAGCTTCTTTCCAGATTTCATCTGAGGATATATCCTTTTTCACCATAGCCCTCTATGGGCTTCCAAATATCACTTTGCCAATTCCACAAGAACTGTCTTAGCGAAAGGCTCCTTGAGGGGAAAGCTGTAACTCTGTGAGATGATTTCACAGAACACAACGAAATTTCTCAGAAAGCTTCTTTCTCTTTGTTATCGGAGGATATTTTCTTTGGCCCTATAGTCTTCAAAGGGATCCGAAATATCTCTTCTCAGATTCCACAGAAATAAGGCTAGCAAAGAGATCCACGAAATACAGATGTAACTCTGTGAGATGAATTAACAGAACACTAAGCAGTTTCTCAGAAAGCTTCTTTCCAGATTTCATCTGAGGATATTTCCTTTTTCACCATAGCCCTCCATGGGCTTCCAAATATCACTTTGCCAATTCCAAAAGAACTGTCTTAGCGAAAGGCTCCTTGAGGGGAAAGCTGTAACTCTGTGAGATGATTTCACAGAACACAACGAAGTTTCTCAGAAAGCTTCTTTCTCTTTGTTATCGGAGGATATTTCCTTTGGTCCTATAGTCTTCAAAGGGACCCGAAATATCTGTTCTCAGATTCCACAGAAACAAGGCTAGCAAAGACATCCATGAAATACAGATGTAACTCTGTGAGATGAATTAACATAACAATAAGCAGTTTCTCAGAAAGCTTCTTTCCAGATTTCATCTGAGGATATTTCCTTTTTCACCATAGCCCTCTACGGGCTTCCAAATATCACTTTGTCAATTCCACAAGAACTGTCTTAGCGAAAGGCTCCTTGAGGGATAAGCTGTATCTCTGTGAGATGATTTCACAGAACACAACGAAGTTTCTCAGAAAGCTTCTTTCTCTTTGTTATCGGAGGATATTGCTCTTGGCCCTTTTGTCTTCAAAGGGACGCGAATATCTGTTCTCAGATTCGACAGAAATAAGGCTAGCAAAGAGATACACGAAATACAGATGTAGCTCCGTGAGATGAATTAACAGAACACTAAGCAGTTTCTCAGAAAGCTTCTTTCCATATTTCATCTGAGGATATTTCCTTTTTCACCTTAGCCCTCTATGGTCTTCCAAATATCACTTTGCCATTTCCATAAGAACTGTCTTAGCGAAAGGCTCCTTGAGGGGAAAGCTGTAACTCTGTGAGATGATTTCACAGAACACAACGAAGTTTCTCAGAAAGCTTCTTTCTCTTTGTTATCGGAGGATATTTCCTTTGGCCCTATAGTCTTCAAAGGGATCCGAAATATCTGTTCTCAGATTCCACAGAAAAAAGGCTAGCAAAGAGATCCACGAAATACAGATGTAACTCTGTGAGATGAATTAACAGAACACTAAGCAGTTTCTCAGAAAGCTTCTTTCCAGATTTCATTTGAGGATATTTCCTTTTTCACCATAGCCCTCTATGGGCTTCCAAATATCACTTCGCCAATTCCACAAGAACTGTCTTAGCGAAAGGCTCCTTGAGGGGAAAGCTGTAACTCTGTGAGATGATTTCACAGAACACAACGAAGTTTCACAGAAAACTTCTTTCTCTTTGTTATCGGAGGATATTTCCTTTGGCCCTATAGTCTTCAAAGGGATCCGAAATATCTGTTTCAGATTTCACAGAAAAAAGGCTAGCAAAGACATCCATGAAATACAGATGTAACTCTGTGAGATGAATTAACAGAACACTAAGCAGTTTCTCAGAAAGCTTCTTTCCAGATTTCATCTGAGGATATTTTCTTTTTCACCATAGCCCTCTATGGGCTTCCAAATATCACTTTGCCAATTTCACAAGAACTGTCTTAGCGAAAGGCTCCTTGTGGGGAAATCTGTAACTCTGTGAGATGATTTCACAGAACACAACGAAGTTTCTCAGAAAGCTTCTTTCTCTTTGTTATCGGAGGATATTTCCTTTAGCCCTATTGTCTTCAAAGGGATCCGAAATATCTTTTCTCAGATTCTACAGAAATAAGGCTAGCAAAGAGATCCACGAAATACAGATGTAACTCTGTGAGATGAATTAACAGAACACTAAGCAGTTTCTCAGAAAGCTTCTTTCCAGATTTCATCTGAGTATATTTCCTTTTTCAGCATAGCCCTCTATGGGCTTCCAAATATCACTTTGCCTATTCCACAAGAACTGTCTTAGCGAAAGGCTCCTTGAGGGGAAAGCTGTAACTCTGTGAGATGATTTCACAGAACACAACGAAGTTTCTCAGATAGCTTCTTTCTCTTTGTTATCTGAGGATATTTCCTTTAGCCCTATAGTCTTCAAAGGGATCCAAAATATCTGTTCTCAGATTCTACAGAAATAAGGCTAGCAAAGATATGCACGAAATACAGATGTAACTCTGTGAGATGAATTAACAGAACACTAAGCAGTTTCTCAGAAAGCTTCTTTCCAGATTTCATATGAGGGTATTTCCTTTTTCACCATAGCACTCTATGGGCTTCCAAATATCACTTTGCCAATTCCACAAGAACTGTCTTAGCGAAAGGCTCCTTGAGGGGAAAGCTGAAATTCTGTGAGATGATTTCACAGAACACAACGAAGTTTCTCAGAAAGCTTCTTTCTCTTTGTTATCGGAGGATATTTCCTTTGACCCTATAGTCTTCGACGGGATCCGAAATATCTGTTCTCAGATTCCACAGAAATAAGGCTAGCAAAGAGATCCACGAAATACAGATGTAACTCTGTGAGATGAATTAACCGAACACTAAGCAGTTTCTCAGAAAGCTTCTTTCCAGATTTCATCTGAGGACATTTCCTTTTTCACCATATCCCTCTATGGGCTTCCAAATATCACTTTGCCAATTCCACAAGAACTGTCTTAGCGAAAGGCTCCTTGAGGGGAAAGCTGTAACTCTGTGAGATGATTTCAGAGAACACAACGAAGTTTCTCAGAAAGCTTCTTTCTCTTTGTTATCTGAGGATATTTCCTTTAGCCCAATTGTCTTCAAAGGGATCCGAAATATCTGTTCTTAGATTCTACGGAAATAAGGCTAGCAAAGAGATCCACGAAATACAGATGTAACTCTGTGAGATGAATTAACAGAACACTATGCAGTTTCTCATAAAGCTTCTTTCCAGATTTCATCTGAGGATATTTCCTTTTTCACCGTAGCCCTCCATGGGCTTCCAAATATCACTTTGCCAATTCCACAAGAACTGTCTTAGCGAAAGGCTCCTTGAGGGGAAAGCTGTAACTCTGTGAGATGATTTCACAGAACACAACGAAGTTTCTCAGAAAGCTTCTTTCTCTTTGTTATCGGAGGATATTTCCTTTGGCCCTATAGTCTTCAAAGGGATCCGAAATATCTGTTCTCAGATTCCACAGAAACAAGGCTAGCAAAGACATCCATGAAATACAGATGTAACTCTGTGAGATGAATTAACAGAACAATAAGCAGTTTCTCAGAAAGCTTCTTTCCAGATTTCATCTGAGGATATTTCCTTTTTCACCATAGCCATCTATGGGCTTCCAAATATCACTTTGTCAATTCCACAAGAACTGTCTTAGCGAAAGGCTCCTTGAGGGATAAGCTGTAACTCTGTGAGATGATTTCACAGAACACAACGAAGTTTCTCAGAAAGCTTCTTTCTCTTTGTTATCGGAGGATATTTCCTTTGGCCCTATAGTCTTCAAAGGGATCCGAAATATCTGTTCTCAGATTCCACAGAAATAAGGCTAGCAAAGAGATGCACGAAATACAGATGTAACTCTGTGAGATGAATTAACAGAACAATAAGCAGTTTCTCAGAAAGCTTCTTTCCAGATTTCATCTGAGGACATTTCCTTTTTCACCATAGCCCTCTATGGGCTTCCAAATATCACTTTGCCAATTCCACAAGAACTGTCTTAGCGAAAGGCTCCTTGGGGGGAAAGCTGTAACTCTTTGACATGATTTCACAGAACACAACGAAGTTTCTCAGAAAGCTTCTTTCTCTTTGTTATCGGAGGATATTGCTCTTGGCCCTTTTGTCTTCAAAGGGATCCGAATATCTGTTCTCAGATTCCACAGAAATAAGGCTAGCAAAGAGATACACGAAATACAGATGTAGCTCCGTGAGATGAATTAACAGAACACTAAGCAGTTTCTCAGAAAGCTTCTTTCCAGATTTCATCTGAGGATATTTCCTTTTTCACCATAGCCCTCTATGGGCTTCCAAATATCACTTTGCCATTTCCATAAGAACTGTCTTAGCGAAAGGCTCCTTGAGGGGAAAGCTGTAACTCTGTGAGATGATTTCACAGAACACAACGAAGTTTCTCAGAAAGCTTCTTTCTCTTTGTTATCGGAGGATATTTCCTTTGGCCCTATAGTCTTCAAAGCGATCCGAAATATCTGTTCTCAGATTCCACAGAAAAAAGGCTAGCAAAGAGATCCACGAAATACAGATGTAACTCTGTGAGATGAATTAACAGAACACTAAGCAGTTTCTCAGAAAGCTTCTTTCCAGATTTCATTTGAGGATATTTCCTTTTTCACCATAGCCCTCTATGGGCTTCCAAATATCACTTCGCCAATTCCACAAGAACTGTCTTAGCGAAAGGCTCCTTGAGGGGAAAGCTGTAACTCTGTGAGATGATTTCACAGAACACAACGGAGTTTCACAGAAAACTTCTTTCTCTTTGTTATCGGAGGATATTTCCTTTGGCCCTATAGTCTTCAAAGGGATCCGAAATATCTGTTTCAGATTTCACAGAAATAAGGCTAGCAAGGAGATACACGAAATACAGATGTAACTCTGTGAGATGAATTAACAGAACACTAAGCAGTTTCTCAGAAAGCTTCTTTCCAGATTTCATCTGAGGATATTTCCTTTTTCACAATAGTCCTCTATGGGCTTCCAAATATCCCTTTTCCAATTCCACATGAACTGTCTTAGCGAAAGGCTCCTTGAGGGGAAAGCTGCAACTCTGTGAGATGATTTCACAGAACACAACGAAGTTTATCAGAAAGCTTCTTTCTCTTTGTCATCGGAGGATATTTCCTTTGGACCTATAGTCTTCATAGGGATCCGAAATATCTGTTCTCAGATTCCACAGAAATAAGTCTAGCAAAGACATCCATGAAATACAGATGTAACTCTGTGAGATGAATTAACAGAACACTAAGCAGTTTCTCAGAAAGCTTCTTTCCAGATTTCATCTGAGGATATTTCCTTTTTCACCACAGCCCTCTATGGGCTTCCAAATATCACTTTGCCAATTCCACAAGAACTGTCTTAGCGAAAGGCTCCTTGTGGAGAAAGCTGTAATTCTGTGAGATGATTTCACAGAACACAACGAAATTTCTCAGAAAGCTTCTTTCTCTTTGTTATCGGAGGATATTTCCCTTAGCCCTATTGTCTTCAAAGGGATCCGAAATATCTGTTCTCAGATTCTACAGAAATAAGGCTAGCAAAGAGATCCACGAAATACAGATGTAACTCTGTGAGATGAATTAACAGAACACTAAGCAGTTACTCAGAAAGCTTCTTTCCAGATTTCATCTGAGGATATTTCCTTTTTCACCATAGCCCTCTATGGGCTTCCAAATATCACTTTGCCAATTCCACAAGAACTGTCTTAGCGAAAGGCTCCTTGAGGGGAAAGCTGTAACTCTGTGAGATGATTTCACAGACCACAACGAAGTTTCTCAGAAAGCTTCTTTCTCTTTGTTATCGGAGGATATTTCCTTTGGCCCTATAGTCTTCAAAGGGATCCGAAATATCTGTTCTCAGATTCCACAGAAACAAGGCTAGCAAAGACATCCGTGAAACACAGATGTAACTCTGTGAGATGAATTAACAGAACAATAAGCAGTTTCTCAGAAAGCTTCTTTCCAGATTTCATCTGAGGATATTTCCTTTTTCACCATAGCCCTCTAAGGGCTTCCAAATATCACTTTGCCAATTCCACATGAACTGTCTTAGCGAAAGGCTCCTTGAGGGGAAAGCTGTAACTCTGTGAGATGATTTCACAGAACACAACGAAGTTTCTCAGAAAGCTTCTTTCTCTTTGTTATCGGAGGATATTGCTCTTGGCCCTTTTGTCTTCAAAGGGACGCGAATATCTGTTCTCAGATTCCACAGAAATAAGGCTAGCAAAGAGATACACGAAATACAGATGTAGCTCCGTGAGATGAATTAACAGAATACTAAGCAGTTTCTCAGAAAGCTTCTTTCCAGATTTCATCTGAGGATATTTCCTTTTTCACCTTAGCCCTCTATGGTCTTCCAAATATCACTTTGCCATTTCCATAAGAACTGTCTTAGCGAAAGGCTCCTTGAGGGGAAAGCTGTAACTCTGTGAGATGATTTCACAGAACACAACGAAGTTTCTCAGAAAGCTTCTTTCTCTTTGTTATCGGAGGATATTTCCTTTGGCCCTATAGTCTTCAAAGGGATCCAAAATATCTGTTCTCAGATTCCACAGAAAAAAGGCTAGCAAAGAGATCCACGAAATACAGATGTAACTCTGTGAGATGAATTAACAGAACAATAAGCAGTTTCTCAGAAAGCTTCTTTCCAGATTTCATTTGAGGATATTTCCTTTTTCACCATAGCCCTCTATGGGCTTCCAAATATCACTTCGCCAATTCCACAAGAACTGTCTTAGCGAAAGGCTCCTTGAGGGGAAAGCTGTAACTCTGTGAGATGATTTCACAGAACACAACGAAGTTTCACAGAAAACTTCTTTCTCTTTGTTATCGGAGGATATTTCCTTTGGCCCTATAGTCTTCAAAGGGATCCGAAATATCTGTTTCAGATTTCACAGAAATAAGGCTAGCAAGGAGATACACGAAATACAGATGTAACTCTGTGAGATGAATTAAGAGAACACTAAGCAGTTTCTCAGAAAGCTTCTTTCCAGATTTCATCTGAGGATATTTCCTTTTTCACCATAGTCCTCTATGGGCTTCCAAATATCCCTTTGCCAATTCCACATGAACTGTCTTAGCGAAAGGCTCCTTGAGGGGAAAGCTGCAACTCTGTGAGATGATTTCACAGAACACAACGAAGTTTATCAGAAAGCTTCTTTCTCTTTGTCATCGGAGGATATTTCCTTTGGACCTATAGTCTTCATAGGGATCCGAAATATCTGTTCTCAGATTCCACAGAAATAAGGCTAGCAAAGAGATCCACGAAATACAGATGTAACTCTGTGAGATGAATTAACAGAACACTAAGCAGTTTCTCAGAAAGCTTCTTTCCAGATTTCATCTGAGGATATTTCCTTTTTCACCATAGCCCTCTATGGGCTTCCAAATATCACTTTGCCAATTCCACACGAACTGTCTTAGCGAAAGGCTCCTTGAGGGGAAAGCTGTAACTCTGTGAGATGATTTCACAGAACACAACGAAGTTTCTCAGAAAGCTTCCTTCTCTTTGTTATCGGAGGATATTTCCTTTGGCCCTATAGTCTTCAAAGGGATCCGAAATATCTGTTTCAGATTTCACAGAAATAAGGCTAGCAAGGAGATACACGAAATACAGATGTAACTCTGTGAGATGAATTAACAGAACACTAAGCAGTTTCTCAGAAAGCTTCTTTCCAGATTTCATCTGAGGATATTTCCTTTTTCACCATAGCCCTCTACGGGCTACCAAATATCACTTTGTCAATTCCACAAGAACTGTCTTAGCGAAAGGCTCCTTGAGGGATAAGCTGTATCTCTGTGAGATGATTTCACAGAACACAACGAAGTTTCTCAGAAAGCTTCTTTCTCTCTGTTATCGGAGGATATTTCCTTTGGCCCTATAGTCTTCAAAGGGATCCGAAATATCTGTTCTCAGATTCCACAGAAATAAGGCTAGCAAAGAGATCCACGAAATACAGATGTAACTCTGTGAGATGAATTAACAGAACACTAAGCAGTTTCTCAGAAAGCTTCTTTCCAGATTTCATCTGAGGACATTTCCTTTTTCACCATAGCCCTCTATGGGCTTCCAAATATCACTTTGCCATTTCCACAAGAATTGTCTTAGCGAAAGGCTCCTTGGGGGGAAAGCTGTAACTGTTTGAGATGATTTCACAGAACACAACGAAGTTTCTAAGAAAGCTTCTTTCTCTTTGTTATCGGAGGATATTTCCTTTAGCCCAATTGTCTTCAAAGGGATCCGAAATTTCTGTTCTTAGATTCTACGGAAATAAGGCTAGCAAAGAGATCCACGAAATACAGATGTAACTCTGTGAGATGAATTAACAGAACACTAAGCAGTTTCTCAGAAAGCTTCTTTCCAGATTTCATCTGAGGATATTTCCTTTTTCACCGTAGCCCTCCATGGGCTTCCAAATATCACTTTGCCAATTCCACAAGAACTGTCTTAGCGAAAGGCTCCTTGAGGGGAAAGCTGTAACTCTGTGAGATGATTTCACAGAACACAACGAAGTTTCTCAGAAAGCTTCTTTCTCTTTGTTATCAGAGGATATTTCCTTTGGCCCTATAGTCTTCAAAGGGATCCGAAATATCTGTTCTCAGATTCCACAGAAACAAGGCTAGCAAAGACATCCATGAAATACAGATGTAACTCTGTGAGATGAATTAACAGAACAATAAGCAGTTTCTCAGAAAGCTTCTTTCCAGATTTCATCTGAGGATATTTCCTTTTTCACCATAGCCATCTATGGGCTTCCAAATATCACTTTGTCAATTCCACAAGAACTGTCTTAGCGAAAGGCTCCTTGAGGGATAAGCTGTAACTCTGTGAGATGATTTCACAGAACACAACGAAGTTTCTCAGAAAGCTTCTTTCTCTCTGTTATCGGAGGATATTTCCTTTGGCCCTATAGTCTTCAAAGGGATCCGAAATATCTGTTCTCAGATTCCACAGAAATAAGGCTAGCAAAGAGATCCACGAAATACAGATGTAACTCTGTGAGATGAATTAACAGAACACTAAGCAGTTTCTCAGAAAGCTTCTTTCCAGATTTCATCTGAGGACATTTCCTTTTTCACCATAGCCCTCTATGGGCTTCCAAATATCACTTTGCCAATTCCACAAGAACTGTCTTAGCGAAAGGCTCCTTGGGGGGAAAGCTGTAACTCTTTGAGATGATTTCACAGAACACAACGAAGTTTCTCAGAAAGCTTCTTTCTCTTTGTTATCGGAGGATATTGCTCTTGGCCCTTTTGTCTTCCAAGGGATCCGAATATCTGTTCTCAGATTCCACAGAAATAAGGCTAGCAAAGAGATACACGAAATACAGATGTAGCTCCGTGAGATGAATTAACAGAACACTAAGCAGTTTCTCAGAAAGCTTCTTTCCAGATTTCATCTGAGGATATTTCCTTTTTCACCATAGCCCTCTATGGGCTTCCAAATATCACTTTGCCATTTCCATAAGAACTGTCTTAGCGAAAGGCTCCTTGAGGGGAAAGCTGTAACTCTGTGAGATGATTTCACAGAACACAACGAAGTTTCTCAGAAAGCTTAGTTCTCTTTTTTATCGGAGGATATTTCCTTTGGCCCTATAGTCTTCAAAGGGATCCGAAATATCTGTTCTCAGATTCCACAGAAAAAAGGCTAGCAAAGAGTTCCACGAAATACAGATGTAACTCTGTGAGATGAATTAACAGAACACTAAGCAGTTTCTCAGAAAGCTTCTTTCCAGATTTCATTTGAGGATATTTCCTTTTTCACCATAGCCCTCTATGGGCTTCCAAATATCACTTCGCCAATTCCACAAGAACTGTCTTAGCGAAAGGCTCCTTGAGGGGAAAGCTGTAACTCTGTGAGATGATTTCACAGAACACAACGGAGTTTCACAGAAAACTTCTTTCTCTTTGTTATCGGAGGATATTTCCTTTGGCCCTATAGTCTTCAAAGGGATCCGAAATATCTGTTTCAGATTTCACAGAAATAAGGCTAGCAAGGAGATACACGAAATACAGATGTAACTCTGTGAGATGAATTAACAGAACACTAAGCAGTTTCTCAGAAAGCTTCTTTCCAGATTTCATCTGAGGATATTTCCTTTTTCACCATAGCCCTCTTTGGGCTTCCAAATATCCCTTTGCCAATTCCACATGAACTGTCTTAGCGAAAGGCTCTTTGAGGGGAAAGCTGCAACTCTGTGAGATGATTTCACAGAACACATCGAAGTTTATCAGAAAGCTTCTTTCTCTTTGTTATCGGAGGATATTTCCTTTGGCCCTATAGTCTTCAAAGGGATCCGAAATATCTGTTCTCAGATCCCACAGAAATAAGTCTAGCAAAGACATCCATGAAATACAGATGTAACTCTGTGAGATGAATTAACAGAACACTAAGCAGTTTCTCAGAAAGCTTCTTTCCAGATTTCATCTGAGGATAATTCCTTTTTCACCATAGCCCTCTACGGGCTTCCAAATATCACTTTGTCAATTCCACAAGAACTGTCTTAGCGAAAGGCTCCTTGAGGGATAAGCTGTATCTCTGTGAGATGATTTCACAGAACACAACGAAGTTTCTCAGAAAGCTTCTTTCTCTCTGTTATCAGAGGATATTTCCTTTGGCCCTATAGTCTTCAAAGGGATCCGAAATATCTGTTCTCAGATTCCACAGAAATAAGGCTAGCAAAGAGATCCACGAAATACAGATGTAACTCTGTGAGATGAATTATCAGAACACTAAGCAGTTTCTCAGAAAGCTTCTTTCCAGATTTCATCTGAGGACATTTCCTTTTTCACCATAGCCCTCTATGGGCTTCCAAATATCACTTTGCCAATTCCACAAGAACTGTCTTAGCGAAAGGCTCCTTGGGGGGAAAGCTGTAACTGTTTGAGATGATTTCACAGAACACAACGAAGTTTCTCAGAAAGCTTCTTTCTCTTTGTTATCGGAGGATATTGCTCTTTGCCCTTTTGTCTTCAAAGGGACGCGAATATCTGTTCTCAGATTCCACAGAAATAAGGCTAGCAAAGAGATACACGAAATACAGATGTAGCTCCGTGAGATGAATTAACAGAACACTAAGCAGTTTCTCAGAAAGCTTCTTTCCAGATTTCATCTGAGGATATTTCCTTTTTTACCTTAGCCCTCTATGGTCTTCCAAATATCACTTTGCCATTTCCATAAGAACTGTCTTAGCGAAAGGCTCCTTGAGGGGAAAGCTGTAACTCTGTGAGATGATTTCACAGAACACAACGAAGTTTCTCAGAAAGCTTCTTTCTCTTTGTTATCGGAGGATATTTCCTTTGGCCCTATAGTCTTCAAAGGGATCCGAAATATCTGTTCTCAGATTCCACAGAAAAAAGGCTGGCAAAGAGATCCACGAAATACAGATGTAACTCTGTGAGATGAATTAACAGAACACTAAGCAGTTTCTCAGAAAGCTTCTTTCCAGATTTCATTTGAGGATATTTCCTTTTTCACCATAGCCCTCTATGGGCTTCCAAATATCACTTCGCCAATTCCACAAGAACTGTCTTAGCGAAAGGCTCCTTGAGGGGAAAGCTGTAACTCTGTGAGATGATTTCACAGAACACAACGAAGTTTCACAGAAAACTTCTTTCTCTTTGTTATCGGAGGATATTTCCTTTGGCCCTATAGTCTTCAAAGGGATCCGAAATATCTGTTTCAGATTTCACAGAAATAAGGCTAGCAAGGAGATACACGAAATACAGATGTAACTCTGTGAGATGAATTAACAGAACACTAAGCAGTTTCTCAGAAAGCTTCTTTCCAGATTTCATCTGAGGATATTTCCTTTTTCACCATAGTCCTCTATGGGCTTCCAAATATCCATTTGCCAATTCCACAAGAACTGTCTTAGCGAAAGGCTCCTTGAGGGGAAAGCTGCAACTCTGTGAGATGATTTCACAGAACACAACGAAGTTTCTCAGAAAGCTTCTTTCTCTTTGTCATCGGAGGATATTTCCTTTGAACCTATAGTCTTCATAGGGATCCGAAATATCTGTTCTCAGATTCCACAGAAATAAGTCTAGCAAAGACATCCATGAAATACAGATGTAACTCTGTGAGATGAATTAACAGAACACTAAGCAGTTTCTCAGAAAGCTTCTTTCCAGATTTCATCTGAGGATATTTCCTTTTTCACCATAGCCCTCTATGGGCTTCCAAATATCACTTTGCCAATTTCACAAGAACTGTCTTAGCGAAAGGCTCCTTGTGGGGAAATCTGTAACTCTGTGAGATGATTTCACAGAACACAACGAAGTTTCTCAGAAAGCTTCTTTCTCTTTGTTATCGGAGGATATTTCCTTTAGCCCTATTGTCTTCAAAGGGATCCGAAATATCTGTTCTCAGATTCTACAGAAATAAGGCTAGCAAAGAGATCCACGAAATACAGATGTAACTCTGTGAGATGAATTAACAGAACACTAAGCAGTTTCTCAGAAAGCTTCTTTCCAGATTTCATCTGAGTATATTTCCTTTTTCAGCATAGCCCTCTATGGGCTTCCAAATATCACTTTGCCAATTCCACAAGAACTGTCTTAGCGAAAGGCTCCTTGAGGGGAAAGCTGTAACTCTGTGAGATGATTTCACAGAACACAACGAAGTTTCTCAGATAGCTTCTTTCTCTTTGTTATCTGAGGATATTTCCTTTAGCCCTATAGTCTTCAAAGGGATCCAAAATATCTGTTCTCAGATTCTACAGAAATAAGGCTAGCAAAGAGATGCACGAAATACAGATGTAACTCTGTGAGATGAATTAACAGAACACTAAGCAGTTTCTCAGAAAGCTTCTTTCCAGATTTCATATGAGGGTATTTCCTTTTTCACCATAGCACTCTATGGGCTTCCAAATATCACTTTGCCAATTCCACAAGAACTGTCTTAGCGAAAGGCTCCTTGAGGGGAAAGCTGAAACTCTGTGAGATGATTTCACAGAACACAACGAAGTTTCTCAGAAAGTTTCTTTCTCTTTGTTATCGGAGGATATTTCCTTTGGCCCTATAGTCTTCAAAGGGATCCGAAATATCTGTTCTCAGATTCCACAGAAATAAGGCTAGCAAAGAGATCCACGAAATACAGATGTAACTCTGTGAGATGAATTAACCGAACACTAAGCAGTTTCTCAGAAAGCTTCTTTCCAGATTTCATCTGAGGACATTTCCTTTTTCAGCATATCCCTCTATGGGCTTCCAAATATCACTTTGCCAATTCCACAAGAACTGTCTTAGCGAAAGGCTCCTTGAGGGGAAAGCTGCAACTCTGTGAGATGATTTCACAGAACACAACGAAGTTTATCAGAAAGCTTCTTTCTCTTTGTCATCGGAGGATATTTCCTTTGGACCTATAGTCTTCATAGGGATACGAAATATCTGTTCTCAGATTCCACAGAAATAAGTCTAGCAAAGACATCCATGAAATACAGATGTAACTCTGTGAGATGAATTAACAGAACACTAAGCAGTTTCTCAGAAAGCTTCTTTCCAGATTTCATCTGAGGATATTTCCTTTTTCACCATAGCCCTCTATGGGCTTCCAAATATCACTTTGCCAATTTCACAAGAACTGTCTTAGCGAA
The DNA here is from genome assembly GCF_043159975.1 of Macaca nemestrina. NCBI lineage: Eukaryota > Metazoa > Chordata > Mammalia > Primates > Cercopithecidae > Macaca > Macaca nemestrina. Next base: position 62,574,444 of record NC_092136.1, on the reverse strand, counting down.
AGGCTCCTTGTGGGGAAATCTGTAACTCTGTGAGATGATTTCACAGAACACAACGAAGTTTCTCAGAAAGCTTCTTTCTCTTTGTTATCGGAGGATATTTCCTTTAGCCCTATTGTCTTCAAAGGGATCCGAAATATCTGTTCTCAGATTCTACAGAAATAAGGCTAGCAAAGAGATCCACGAAATACAGATGTAACTCTGTGAGATGAACTAACAGAACACTAAGCAGTTTCTCAGAAAGCTTCTTTCCAGATTTCATCTGAGTATATTTCCTTTTTCAGCATAGCCCTCTATGGGCTTCCAAATATCACTTTGCCAATTCCACAAGAACTGTCTTAGCGAAAGGCTCCTTGAGGGGAAAGCTGTAACTCTGTGAGATGATTTCACAGAACACAACGAAGTTTCTCAGAAAGCTTCTTTCTCTTTGTTATCGGAGGATATTTCCTTTGGCCCTATAGTCTTCAAAGGGATCCGAAATATCTGTTCTCAGATTCCACAGAAACAAGGCTAGCAAAGACATCCATGAAATACAGATGTAACTCTGTGAGATGAATTAACAGAACAATAAGCAGTTTCTCAGAAAGCTTCTTTCCAGATTTCATCTGAGGATATTTCCTTTTTCACCATAGCCATCTATGGGCTTCCAAATATCACTTTGTCAATTCCACAAGAACTGTCTTAGCGAAAGGCTCCTTGAGGGATAAGCTGTAACTCTGTGAGATGATTTCACAGAACACAACGAAGTTTCTCAGAAAGCTTCTTTCTCTCTGTTATCGGAGGATATTTCCTTTGGCCCTATAGTCTTCAAAGGGATCCGAAATATCTGTTCTCAGATTCCACAGAAATAAGGCTAGCAAAGAGATCCACGAAATACAGATGTAACTCTGTGAGATGAATTAACAGAACACTAAGCAGTTTCTCAGAAAGCTTCTTTCCAGATTTCATCTGAGGACATTTCCTTTTTCACCATAGCCCTCTAAGGGCTTCCAAATATCACTTTGCCAATTCCACAAGAACTGTCTTAGCGAAAGGCTCCTTGGGGGGAAAGCTGTAACTCTTTGAGATGATTTCACAGAACACAACGAAGTTTCTCAGAAATCTTCTTTCTCTTTGTTATCGGAGGATATTGCTCTTGGCCCTTTTGTCTTCAAAGGGATCCGAATATTTGTTCTCAGATTCCACAGAAATAAGGCTAGCAAAGAGATACACGAAATACAGATGTAGCTCCGTGAGATGAATTAACAGAACACTAAGCAGTTTCTCAGAAAGCTTCTTTCCAGATTTCATCTGAGGATATTTCCTTTTTCACCATAGCCCTCTATGGGCTTCCAAATATCACTTTGCCATTTCCATAAGAACTGTCTTAGCGAAAGGCTCCTTGAGGGGAAAGCTGTAACTCTGTGAGATGATTTCACAGAACACAACGAAGTTTCTCAGAAAGCTTCTTGCTCTTTGTTATCGGAGGATATTTCCTTTGGCCCTATAGTCTTCAAAGGGATCCGAAATATCTGTTCTCAGATTCCACAGAAAAAAGGCTAGCAAAGAGATCCACGAAATACAGATGTAACTCTGTGAGATGAATTAACAGAACACTAAGCAGTTTCTCAGAAAGCTTCTTTCCAGATTTCATTTGAGGATATTTCCTTTTTCACCATAGCCCTCTATGGGCTTCCAAATATCACTTCGCCAATTCCACAAGAACTGTCTTAGCGAAAGGCTCCTTGAGGGGAAAGCTGTAACTCTGTGAGATGATTTCACAGAACACAACGGAGTTTCACAGAAAACTTCTTTCTCTTTGTTATCGGAGGATATTTCCTTTGGCCCTATAGTCTTCAAAGGGATCCGAAATATCTGTTTCAGATTTCACAGAAATAAGGCTAGCAAGGAGATACACGAAATACAGATGTAACTCTGTGAGATGAATTAACAGAACACTAAGCAGTTTCTCAGAAAGCTTCTTTCCAGATTTCATCTGAGGATATTTCCTTTTTCACCATAGTCCTCTATGGGCTTCCAAATATCCCTTTGCCAATTCCACATGAACTGTCTTAGCGAAAGGCTCCTTGAGGGGAAAGCTGCAACTCTGTGAGATGATTTCACAGAACACAACGAAGTTTCTCAGAAAGCTTCTTTCTCTTTGTTATCGGAGGATATTTCCTTTGGCCCTATAGTCTTCAAAGGGATCCGAAATATCTGTTCTCAGATTCCACAGAAACAAGGCTAGCAAAGACATCCGTGAAACACAGATGTAACTCTGTGAGATGAATTAACAGAACAATAAGCAGTTTCTCAGAAAGCTTCTTTCCAGATTTCATCTGAGGATATTTTCTTTTTCACCATAGCCCTCTAAGGGCTTCCAAATATCACTTTGCCAATTCCACATTAACTGTCTTAGCGAAAGGCTCCTTGAGGGGAAAGCTGTAACTCTGTGAGATGATTTCACAGAACACAACGAAGTTTCTCAGAAAGCTTCTTTCTCTTTGTTATCGGAGGATATTTCCTTTGGCCCTATAGTCTTCAAAGGGATCCGAAATATCTGTTCTCAGATTCCACAGTAATAAGGCTAGCAAAGACATCCATGAAATACAGATGTAACTCTGTGAGATGAATTAACAGAACACTAAGCAGTTTCTCAGAAAGCTTCTTTCCAGATTTCATCTGAGGATATATCCTTTTTCACCATAGCCCTCTAAGGGCTTCCAAATATCACTTTGCCAATTCCACAAGAACTGTCTTAGCGAAAGGCTCCTTGGGGGGAAAGCTGTAACTCTTTGAGATGATTTCACAGAACACAACGAAGTTTCTCAGAAAGCTTCTTTCTCTTTGTTATCGGAGGATATTGCTCTTGGCCCTTTTGTCTTCAAAGGGATCCGAATATTTGTTCTCAGATTCCACAGAAATAAGGCTAGCAAAGAGATACACGAAACAGAGATGTAGCTCCGTGAGATGAATTAACAGAACACTAAGCAGTTTCTCAGAAAGCTTCTTTCCAGATTTCATCTGAGGATATTTCCTTTTTCACCATAGCCCTCTATGGGCTTCCAAATATCACTTTGCCATTTCCATAAGAACTGTCTTAGCGAAAGGCTCCTTGAGGGGAAAGCTGTAACTCTGTGAGATGATTTCACAGAACACAACGAAGTTTCTCAGAAAGCTTCTTTCTCTTTGTTATCGGAGGATATTTCCTTTGGCCCTATAGTCTTCAAAGGGATCCGAAATATCTGTTCTCAGATTCCACAGAAAAAAGGCTAGCAAAGAGATCCACGAAATACAGATGTAACTCTGTGAGATGAATTAACAGAACACTAAGCAGTTTCTCAGAAAGCTTCTTTCCAGATTTCATTTGAGGATATTTCCTTTTTCACCATAGCCCTCTATGGGCTTCCAAATATCACTTCGCCAATTCCACAAGAACTGTCTTAGCGAAAGGCTCCTTGAGGGGAAAGCTGTAACTCTGTGAGATGATTTCACAGAACACAACGGAGTTTCACAGAAAACTTCTTTCTCTTTGTTATCGGAGGATATTTCCTTTGGCCCTATAGTCTTCAAAGGGATCCGAAATATCTGTTTCAGATTTCACAGAAATAAGGCTAGCAAGGAGATACACGAAATACAGATGTAACTCTGTGAGATGAATTAACAGAACACTAAGCAGTTTCTCAGAAAGCTTCTTTCCAGATTTCATCTGAGGATATTTCCTTTTTCACCATAGTCCTCTATGGGCTTCCAAATATCCCTTTGCCAATTCCACATGAACTGTCTTAGCGAAAGGCTCCTTGAGGGGAAAGCTGCAACTCTGTGAGATGATTTCACAGAACACAACGAAGTTTCTCAGAAAGCTTCTTTCTCTTTGTTATCGGAGGATATTTCCTTTGGCCCTATAGTCTTCAAAGGGATCCGAAATATCTGTTCTCAGATTCCACAGAAACAAGGCTAGCAAAGACATCCGTGAAACACAGATGTAACTCTGTGAGATGAATTAACAGAACACTAAGCAGTTTCTCAGAAAGCTTCTTTCCAGATTTCATCTGAGGATATTTCCTTTTTCACCATAGCCCTCTACGGGCTACCAAATATCACTTTGTCAATTCCACAAGAACTGTCTTAGCGAAAGGCTCCTTGAGGGATAAGCTGTATCTCTGTGAGATGATTTCACAGAACACAACGAAGTTTCTCAGAAAGCTTCTTTCTCTCTGTTATCGGAGGATATTTCCTTTGGCCCTATAGTCTTCAAAGGGATCCGAAATATCTGTTCTCAGATTCCACAGTAATAAGGCTAGCAAAGAGATCCAAGAAAAACAGATGTAACTCTGTGAGATGAATTAACAGAACACTAAGCAGTTTCTCAGAAAGCTTCTTTCCAGATTTCATCTGAGGATATATCCTTTTTCACCATAGCCCTCTAAGGGCTTCCAAATATCACTTTGCCAATTCCACAAGAACTGTCTTAGCGAAAGGCTCCTTGGGGGGAAAGCTGTAACTCTTTGAGATGATTTCACAGAACACAACGAAGTTTCTCAGAAAGCTTCTTTCTCTTTGTTATCGGAGGATATTGCTCTTGGCCCTTTTGTCTTCAAAGGGATCCGAATATTTGTTCTCAGATTCCACAGAAATAAGGCTAGCAAAGAGATACACGAAACACAGATGTAGCTCCGTGAGATGAATTAACAGAACACTAAGCAGTTTCTCAGAAAGCTTCTTTCCAGATTTCATCTGAGGATATTTCCTTTTTCACCATAGCCCTCTATGGGCTTCCAAATATCACTTTGCCATTTCCATAAGAACTGTCTTAGCGAAAGGCTCCTTGAGGGGAAAGCTGTAACTCTGTGAGATGATTTCACAGAACACAACGAAGTTTCTCAGAAAGCTTCTTTCTCTTTGTTATCGGAGGATATTTCCTTTGGCCCTATAGTCTTCAAAGGGATCCGAAATATCTGTTCTCAGATTCCACAGAAAAAAGGCTAGCAAAGAGATCCACGAAATACAGATGTAACTCTGTGAGATGAATTAACAGAACACTAAGCAGTTTCTCAGAAAGCTTCTTTCCAGATTTCATTTGAGGATATTTCCTTTTTCACCATAGCCCTCTATGGGCTTCCAAATATCACTTCGCCAATTCCACAAGAACTGTCTTAGCGAAAGGCTCCTTGAGGGGAAAGCTGTAACTCTGTGAGATGATTTCACAGAACACAACGGAGTTTCACAGAAAACTTCTTTCTCTTTGTTATCGGAGGATATTTCCTTTGGCCCTATAGTCTTCAAAGGGATCCGAAATATCTGTTTCAGATTTCACAGAAATAAGGCTAGCAAGGAGATACACGAAATACAGATGTAACTCTGTGAGATGAATTAACAGAACACTAAGCAGTTTCTCAGAAAGCTTCTTTCCAGATTTCATCTGAGGATATTTCCTTTTTCACCATAGTCCTCTATGGGCTTCCAAATATCCCTTTGCCAATTCCACATGAACTGTCTTAGCGAAAGGCTCCTTGAGGGGAAAGCTGCAACTCTGTGAGATGATTTCACAGAACACAACGAAGTTTCTCAGAAAGCTTCTTTCTCTTTGTTATCGGAGGATATTTCCTTTGGCCCTATAGTCTTCAAAGGGATCCGAAATATCTGTTCTCAGATTCCACAGAAACAAGGCTAGCAAAGACATCCGTGAAACACAGATGTAACTCTGTGAGATGAATTAACAGAACACTAAGCAGTTTCTCAGAAAGCTTCTTTCCAGATTTCATCTGAGGATATTTCCTTTTTCACCATAGCCCTCAACGGGCTACCAAATATCACTTTGTCAATTCCACAAGAACTGTCTTAGCGAAAGGCTCCTTGAGGGATAAGCTGTATCTCTGTGAGATGATTTCACAGAACACAACGAAGTTTCTCAGAAAGCTTCTTTCTCTCTGTTATCGGAGGATATTTCCTTTGGCCCTATAGTCTTCAAAGGGATCCGAAATATCTGTTCTCAGATTCCACAGAAATAAGGCTAGCAAAGAGATCCACGAAATACAGATGTAACTCTGTGAGATGAATTAACAGAACACTAAGCAGTTTCTCAGAAAGCTTCTTTCCAGATTTCATCTGAGGACATTTCCTTTTTCACCATAGCCCTCTATGGGCTTCCAAATATCTCTTTGCCATTTCCACAAGAATTGTCTTAGCGAAAGGCTCCTTGGGGGGAAAGCTGTAACTGTTTGAGATGATTTCACAGAACACAACGAAGTTTCTCAGAAAGCTTCTTTCTCTTTGTTATCGGAGGATATTTCCTTTAGCCCAATTGTCTTCAAAGGGATCCGAAATTTCTGTTCTTAGATTCTACGGAAATAAGGCTAGCAAAGAGATCCACGAAATACAGATGTAACTCTGTGAGATGAATTAACAGAACACTAAGCAGTTTCTCAGAAAGCTTCTTTCCAGATTTCATCTGAGGATATTTACTTTTTCACCGTAGCCCTCCATGGGCTTCCAAATATCACTTTGCCAATTCCACAAGAACTGTCTTAGCGAAAGGCTCCTTGAGGGGAAAGCTGTAACTCTGTGAGATGATTTCACAGAACACAACGAAGTTTCTCATAAAGCTTCTTTCTCTTTGTTATCAGAGGATATTTCCTTTGGCCCTATAGTCTTCAAAGGGATCCGAAATATCTGTTCTCAGATTCCACAGAAACAAGGCTAGCAAAGACATCCATGAAATACAGATGTAACTCTGTGAGATGAATTAACAGAACAATAAGCAGTTTCTCAGAAAGCTTCTTTCCAGATTTCATCTGAGGATATTTCCTTTTTCACCATAGCCATCTATGGGCTTCCAAATATCACTTTGTCAATTCCACAAGAACTGTCTTAACGAAAGGCTCCTTGAGGGATAAGCTGTAACTCTGTGAGATGATTTCACAGAACACAACGAAGTTTCTCAGAAAGCTTCTTTCTCTCTGTTATCGGAGGATATTTCCTTTGGCCCTATAGTCTTCAAAGGGATCCGAAATATCTGTTCTCAGATTCCACAGAAATAAGGCTAGCAAAGAGATCCACGAAATACAGATGTAACTCTGTGAGATGAATTAACAGAACACTAAGCAGTTTCTCAGAAAGCTTCTTTCCAGATTTCATCTGAGGACATTTCCTTTTTCACCATAGCCCTCTATGGGCTTCCAAATATCACTTTGCCAATTCCACAAGAACTGTCTTAGCGAAAGGCTCCTTGGGGGGAAAGCTGTAACTCTTTGAGATGATTTCACAGAACACAACGAAGTTTCTCAGAAAGCTTCTTTCTCTTTGTTATCGGAGGATATTGCTCTTGGCCCTTTTGTCTTCCAAGGGATCCGAATATCTGTTCTCAGATTCCACAGAAATAAGGCTAGCAAAGAGATACACGAAATACAGATGTAGCTCCGTGAGATGAATTAACAGAACACTAAGCAGTTTCTCAGAAAGCTTCTTTCCAGATTTCATCTGAGGATATTTCCTTTTTCACCATAGCCCTCTATGGGCTTCCAAATATCACTTTGCCATTTCCATAAGAACTGTCTTAGCGAAAGGCTCCTTGAGGGGAAAGCTGTAACTCTGTGAGATGATTTCACAGAACACAACGAAGTTTCTCAGAAAGCTTCTTTCTCTTTTTTATCGGAGGATATTTCCTTTGGCCCTATAGTCTTCAAAGGGATCCGAAATATCTGTTCTCAGATTCCACAGAAAAAAGGGTAGCAAAGAGTTCCACGAAATACAGATGTAACTCTGTGAGATGAATTAACAGAACACTAAGCAGTTTCTCAGAAAGCTTCTTTCCAGATTTCATTTGAGGATATTTCCTTTTTCACCATAGCCCTCTATGGGCTTCCAAATATCACTTCGCCAATTCCACAAGAACTGTCTTAGCGAAAGGCTCCTTGAGGGGAAAGCTGTAACTCTGTGAGATGATTTCACAGAACACAACGGAGTTTCACAGAAAACTTCTTTCTCTTTGTTATCGGAGGATATTTCCTTTGGCCCTATAGTCTTCAAAGGGATCCGAAATATCTGTTTCAGATTTCACAGAAATAAGGCTAGCAAGGAGATACACGAAATACAGATGTAACTCTGTGAGATGAATTAACAGAACACTAAGCAGTTTCTCAGAAAGCTTCTTTCCAGATTTCATCTGAGGATATTTCCTTTTTCACCATAGCCCTCTTTGTGCTTCCAAATATCCCTTTGCCAATTCCACATGAACTGTCTTAGCGAAAGGCTCTTTGAGGGGAAAGCTGCAACTCTGTGAGATGATTTCACAGAACACATCGAAGTTTATCAGAAAGCTTCTTTCTCTTTGTTATCGGAGGATATTTCCTTTGGCCCTATAGTCTTCAAAGGGATCCGAAATATCTGTTCTCAGATCCCACAGAAATAAGTCTAGCAAAGACATCCATGAAATACAGATGTAACTCTGTGAGATGAATTAACAGAACACTAAGCAGTTTCTCAGAAAGCTTCTTTCCAGATTTCATCTGAGGATAATTCCTTTTTCACCATAGCCCTCTACGGGCTTCCAAATATCACTTTGTCAATTCCACAAGAACTGTCTTAGCGAAAGGCTCCTTGAGGGATAAGCTGTATCTCTGTGAGATGATTTCACAGAACACAACGAAGTTTCTCAGAAAGCTTCTTTCTCTCTGTTATCAGAGGATATTTCCTTTGGCCCTATAGTCTTCAAAGGGATCCGAAATATCTGTTCTCAGATTCCACAGAAATAAGGCTAGCAAAGAGATCCACGAAATACAGATGTAACTCTGTGAGATGAATTATCAGAACACTAAGCAGTTTCTCAGAAAGCTTCTTTCCAGATTTCATCTGAGGACATTTCCTTTTTCACCATAGCCCTCTATGGGCTTCCAAATATCACTTTGCCAATTCCACAAGAACTGTCTTAGCGAAAGGCTCCTTGGGGGAAAAGCTGTAACTGTTTGAGATGATTTCACAGAACACAACGAAGTTTCTCAGAAAGCTTCTTTCTCTTTGTTATCGGAGGATATTGCTCTTTGCCCTTTTGTCTTCAAAGGGACGCGAATATCTGTTCTCAGATTCCACAGAAATAAGGCTAGCAAAGAGATACACGAAATACAGATGTAGCTCCGTGAGATGAATTAACAGAACACTAAGCAGTTTCTCAGAAAGCTTCTTTCCAGATTTCATCTGAGGATATTTCCTTTTTCACCTTAGCCCTCTATGGTCTTCCAAATATCACTTTGCCATTTCCATAAGAACTGTCTTAGCGAAAGGCTCCTTGAGGGGAAAGCTGTAACTCTGTGAGATGATTTCACAGAACACAACGAAGTTTCTCAGAAAGCTTCTTTCTCTTTGTTATCGGAGGATATTTCCTTTGGCCCTATAGTCTTCAAAGGGATCCGAAATATCTGTTCTCAGATTCCACAGAAAAAAGGCTAGCAAAGAGATCCACGAAATACAGATGTAACTCTGTGAGATGAATTAACAGAACACTAAGCAGTTTCTCAGAAAGCTTCTTTCCAGATTTCATTTGAGGATATTTCCTTTTTCACCATAGCCCTCTATGGGCTTCCAAATATCACTTCGCCAATTCCACAAGAACTGTCTTAGCGAAAGGCTCCTTGAGGGGAAAGCTGTAACTCTGTGAGATGATTTCACAGAACACAACGAAGTTTCACAGAAAACTTCTTTCTCTTTGTTATCGGAGGATATTTCCTTTGGCCCTATAGTCTTCAAAGGGATCCGAAATATCTGTTTCAGATTTCACAGAAATAAGGCTAGCAAGGAGATACACGAAATACAGATGTAACTCTGTGAGATGAATTAACAGAACACTAAGCAGTTTCTCAGAAAGCTTCTTTCCAGATTTCATCTGAGGATATTTCCTTTTTCACCATAGTCCTCTATGGGCTTCCAAATATCCATTTGCCAATTCCACAAGAACTGTCTTAGCGAAAGGCTCCTTGAGGGGAAAGCTGCAACTCTGTGAGATGATTTCACAGAACACAACGAAGTTTCTCAGAAAGCTTCTTTCTCTTTGTCATCGGAGGATATTTCCTTTGAACCTATAGTCTTCATAGGGATCCGAAATATCTGTTCTCAGATTCCACAGAAATAAGTCTAGCAAAGACATCCATGAAATACAGATGTAACTCTGTGAGATGAATTAACAGAACACTAAGCAGTTTCTCAGAAAGCTTCTTTCCAGATTTCATCTGAGGATATTTCCTTTTTCACCATAGCCCTCTATGGGCTTCCAAATATCACTTTGCCAATTTCACAAGAACTGTCTTAGCGAAAGGCTCCTTGTGGGGAAATCTGTAACTCTGTGAGATGATTTCACAGAACACAACGAAGTTTCTCAGAAAGCTTCTTTCTCTTTGTTATCGGAGGATATTTCCTTTAGCCCTATTGTCTTCAATGGGATCCGAAATATCTGTTCTCAGATTCTACAGAAATAAGGCTAGCAAAGAGATCCACGAAATACAGATGTAACTCTGTGAGATGAATTAACAGAACACTAAGCAGTTTCTCAGAAAGCTTCTTTCCAGATTTCATCTGAGTATATTTCCTTTTTCAGCATAGCCCTCTATGGGCTTCCAAATATCACTTTCCCAATTCCACAAGAACTGTCTTAGCGAAAGGCTCCTTGAGGGGAAAGCTGTAACTCTGTGAGATGATTTCACAGAACACAACGAAGTTTCTCAGATAGCTTCTTTCTCTTTGTTATCTGAGGATATTTCCTTTAGCCCTATAGTCTTCAAAGGGATCCAAAATATCTGTTCTCAGATTCTACAGAAATAAGGCTAGCAAAGAGATGCACGAAATACAGATGTAACTCTGTGAGATGAATTAACAGAACACTAAGCAGTTTCTCAGAAAGCTTCTTTCCAGATTTCATATGAGGGTATTTCCTTTTTCACCATAGCACTCTATGGGCTTCCAAATATCACTTTGCCAATTCCACAAGAACTGTCTTAGCGAAAGGCTCCTTGAGGGGAAAGCTGAAACTCTGTGAGATGATTTCACAGAACACAACGAAGTTTCTCAGAAAGTTTCTTTCTCTTTGTTATCGGAGGATATTTCCTTTGGCCCTATAGTCTTCAAAGGGATCCGAAATATCTGTTCTCAGATTCCACAGAAATAAGGCTAGCAAAGAGATCCACGAAATACAGATGTAACTCTGTGAGATGAATTAACCGAACACTAAGCAGTTTCTCAGAAAGCTTCTTTCCAGATTTCATCTGAGGACATTTCCTTTTTCACCATATCCCTCTATGGGCTTCCAAATATCACTTTGCCAATTCCACAAGAACTGTCTTAGCGAAAGGCTCCTTGAGGGGAAAGCTGCAACTCTGTGAGATGATTTCACAGAACACAACGAAGTTTATCAGAAAGCTTCTTTCTCTTTGTCATCGGAGGATATTTCCTTTGGACCTATAGTCTTCATAGGGATACGAAATATCTGTTCTCAGATTCCACAGAAATAAGTCTAGCAAAGACATCCATGAAATACAGATGTAACTCTGTGAGATGAATTAACAGAACACTAAGCAGTTTCTCAGAAAGCTTCTTTCCAGATTTCATATGAGGGTATTTCCTTTTTCACCATAGCACTCTATGGGCTTCCAAATATCACTTTGCCAATTCCACAAGAACTGTCTTAGCGAAAGGCTCCTTGAGGGGAAAGCTGAAACTCTGTGAGATGATTTCACAGAACACAACGAAGTTTCTCAGAAAGCTTCTTTCTCTCTGTTATCGGAGGATATTTCCTTTGGCCCTATAGTCTTCAAAGGGATCCGAAATATCTGTTCTCAGATTCCACAGAAATAAGGCTAGCAAAGAGATCCACGAAATACAGATGTAACTCTGTGAGATGAATTAACAGAACACTAAGCAGTTTCTCAGAAAGCTTCTTTCCAGATTTCATCTGAGGACATTTCCTTTTTCACCATAGCCCTCTAAGGGCTTCCAAATATCACTTTGCCAATTCCACAAGAACTGTCTTAGCGAAAGGCTCCTTGGGGGGAAAGCTGTAACTCTTTGAGATGATTTCACAGAACACAACGAAGTTTCTCAGAAAGCTTCTTTCTCTTTGTTATCGGAGGATATTGCTCTTGGCCCTTTTGTCTTCAAAGGGATCCGAATATTTGTTCTCAGATTCCACAGAAATAAGGCTAGCAAAGAGATACACGAAATACAGATGTAGCTCCGTGAGATGAATTAACAGAACACTAAGCAGTTTCTCAGAAAGCTTCTTTCCAGATTTATCTGAGGATATTTCCTTTTTCACCATAGCCCTCTATGGGCTTCCAAATATCACTTTGCCATTTCCATAAGAACTGTCTTAGCGAAAGGCTCCTTGAGGGAAAGCTGTAACTCTGTGAGATGATTTCACAGAACACAACGAAGTTTCTCAGAAAGCTTCTTTCTCTTTGTTATCGGAGGATATTTCCTTTGGCCCTATAGTCTTCAAAGGGATCCGAAATATCTGTTCTCAGATTCCACAGAAAAAAGGCTAGCAAAGAGATCCACGAAATACAGATGTAACTCTGTGAGATGAATTAACAGAACACTAAGCAGTTTCTCAGAAAGCTTCTTTCCAGATTTCATTTGAGGATATTTCCTTTTTCACCATAGCCCTCTATGGGCTTCCAAATATCACTTCGCCAATTCCACAAGAACTGTCTTAGCGAAAGGCTCCTTGAGGGGAAAGCTGTAACTCTGTGAGATGATTTCACAGAACACAACGGAGTTTCACAGAAAACTTCTTTCTCTTTGTTATCGGAGGATATTTCCTTTGGCCCTATAGTCTTCAAAGGGATCCGAAATATCTGTTTCAGATTTCACAGAAATAAGGCTAGCAAGGAGATACACGAAATACAGATGTAACTCTGTGAGATGAATTAACAGAACACTAAGCAGTTTCTCAGAAAGCTTCTTTCCAGATTTCATCTGAGGATATTTCCTTTTTCACCATAGTCCTCTATGGGCTTCCAAATATCCCTTTGCCAATTCCACATGAACTGTCTTAGCGAAAGGCTCCTTGAGGGGAAAGCTGCAACTCTGTGAGATGATTTCACAGAACACAACGAAGTTTCTCAGAAAGCTTCTTTCTCTTTGTTATCGGAGGATATTTCCTTTGGCCCTATAGTCTTCAAAGGGATCCGAAATATCTGTTCTCAGATTCCACAGAAACAAGGCTAGCAAAGACATCCGTGAAACACAGATGTAACTCTGTGAGATGAATTAACAGAACAATAAGCAGTTTCTCAGAAAGCTTCTTTCCAGATTTCATCTGAGGATATTTCCTTTTTCACCATAGCCCTCTAAGGGCTTCCAAATATCACTTTGCCAATTCCACATTAACTGTCTTAGCGAAAGGCTCCTTGAGGGGAAAGCTGTAACTCTGTGAGATGATTTCACAGAACACAACGAAGTTTCTCAGAAAGCTTCTTTCTCTTTGTTATCGGAGGATATTTCCTTTGGCCCTATAGTCTTCAAAGGGATCCGAAATATCTGTTCTCAGATTCCACAGTAATAAGGCTAGCAAAGAGATCCAAGAAAAACAGATGTAACTCTGTGAGATGAATTAACAGAACACTAAGCAGTTTCTCAGAAAGCTTCTTTCCAGATTTCATCTGAGGATATATCCTTTTTCACCATAGCCCTCTAAGGGCTTCCAAATATCACTTTGCCAATTCCACAAGAACTGTCTTAGCGAAAGGCTCCTTGGGGGAAAGCTGTAACTCTTTGAGATGATTTCACAGAACACAACGAAGTTTCTCAGAAAGCTTCTTTCTCTTTGTTATCGGAGGATATTGCTCTTGGCCCTTTTGTCTTCAAAGGGATCCGAATATTTGTTCTCAGATTCCACAGAAATAAGGCTAGCAAAGAGATACACGAAATACAGATGTAGCTCCGTGAGATGAATTAACAGAACACTAAGCAGTTTCTCAGAAAGCTTCTTTCCAGATTTCATCTGAGGATATTTCCTTTTTCACCATAGCCCTCTATGGGCTTCCAAATATCACTTTGCCATTTCCATAAGAACTGTCTTAGCGAAAGGCTCCTTGAGGGGAAAGCTGTAACTCTGTGAGATGATTTCACAGAACACAACGAAGTTTCTCAGAAAGCTTCTTTCTCTTTGTTATCGGAGGATATTTCCTTTGGCCCTATAGTCTTCAAAGGGATCCGAAATATCTGTTCTCAGATTCCACAGAAAAAAGGCTAGCAAAGAGATCCACGAAATACAGATGTAACTCTGTGAGATGAATTAACAGAACACTAAGCAGTTTCTCAGAAAGCTTCTTTCCAGATTTCATTTGAGGATATTTCCTTTTTCACCATAGCCCTCTATGGGCTTCCAAATATCACTTTGCCAATTCCACAAGAACTGTCTTAGCGAAAGGCTCCTTGAGGGGAAAGCTGTAACTCTGTGAGATGATTTCACAGAACACAACGGAGTTTCACAGAAAACTTCTTTCTCTTTGTTATCGGAGGATATTTCCTTTGGCCCTATAGTCTTCAAAGGGATCCGAAATATCTGTTTCAGATTTCACAGAAATAAGGCTAGCAAGGAGATACACGAAATACAGATGTAACTCTGTGAGATGAATTAACAGAACACTAAGCAGTTTCTCAGAAAGCTTCTTTCCAGATTTCATCTGAGGATATTTCCTTTTTCACCATAGTCCTCTATGGGCTTCCAAATATCCCTTTGCCAATTCCACATGAACTGTCTTAGCGAAAGGCTCCTTGAGGGGAAAGCTGCAACTCTGTGAGATGATTTCACAGAACACAACGAAGTTTCTCAGAAAGCTTCTTTCTCTTTGTTATCGGAGGATATTTCCTTTGGCCCTATAGTCTTCAAAGGGATCCGAAATATCTGTTCTCAGATTCCACAGAAACAAGGCTAGCAAAGACATCCGTGAAACACAGATGTAACTCTGTGAGATGAATTAACAGAACAATAAGCAGTTTCTCAGAAAGCTTCTTTCCAGATTTCATCTGAGGATATTTCCTTTTTCACCATAGCCCTCTAAGGGCTTCCAAATATCACTTTGCCAATTCCACATTAACTGTCTTAGCGAAAGGCTCCTTGAGGGGAAAGCTGTAACTCTGTGAGATGATTTCACAGAACACAACGAAGTTTCTCAGAAAGCTTCTTTCTCTTTGTTATCGGAGGATATTTCCTTTGGCCCTATAGTCTTCAAAGGGATCCGAAATATCTGTTCTCAGATTCCACAGAAACAAGGCTAGCAAAGACATCCATGAAATACAGATGTAACTCTGTGAGATGAATTAACAGAACAATAAGCAGTTTCTCAGAAAGCTTCTTTCCAGATTTCATCTGAGGATATTTCCTTTTTCACCATAGCCATCTATGGGCTTCCAAATATCACTTTGTCAATTCCACAAGAACTGTCTTAGCGAAAGGCTCCTTGAGTGATAAGCTGTAACTCTGTGAGATGATTTCACAGAACACAACGAAGTTTCTCAGAAAGCTTCTTTCTCTCTGTTATCGGAGGATATTTCCTTTGGCCCTATAGTCTTCAAAGGGATCCGAAATATCTGTTCTCAGATTCCACAGAAATAAGGCTAGCAAAGAGATCCACGAAATACAGATGTAACTCTGTGAGATGAATTAACAGAACACTAAGCAGTTTCTCAGAAAGCTTCTTTCCAGATTTCATCTGAGGACATTTCCTTTTTCACCATAGCCCTCTATGGGCTTCCAAATATCACTTTGCCAATTCCACAAGAACTGTCTTAGCGAAAGGCTCCTTGGGGGGAAAGCTGTAACTCTTTGAGATGATTTCACAGAACACAGCGAAGTTTCTCAGAAAGCTTCTTTCTCTTTGTTATCGGAGGATATTGCTCTTGGCCCTTTTGTCTTCAAAGGGATCCGAATATCTGTTCTCAGATTCCACAGAAATAAGGCTAGCAAAGAGATACACGAAATACAGATGTAGCTCCGTGAGATGAATTAACAGAACACTAAGCAGTTTCTCAGAAAGCTTCTGTCCAGATTTCATCTGAGGATATTTACTTTTTCACCATAGCCCTCTATGGGCTTCCAAATATCACTTTGCCATTTCCATAAGAACTGTCTTAGCGAAAGGCTCCTTGAGGGGAAAGCTGTAACTCTGTGAGATGATTTCACAGAACACAACGAAGTTTCTCAGAAAGCTTCTTTCTCTTTGTTATCGGAGGATATTTCCTTTGGCCCTATATTCTTCAAAGGGATCCGAAATATCTGTTCTCAGATTCCACAGAAAAAAGGCTAGCAAAGAGATCCACGAAATACAGATGTAACTCTGTGAGATGAATTAACAGAACACTAAGCAGTTTCTCAGAAAGCTTCTTTCCAGATTTCATTTGAGGATATTTCCTTTTTCACCATAGCCCTCTATGGGCTTCCAAATATCACTTCGCCAATTCCACAAGAACTGTCTTAGCGAAAGGCTCCTTGAGGGGAAAGCTGTAACTCTGTGAGATGATTTCACAGAACACAACGGAGTTTCACAGAAAACTTCTTTCTCTTTGTTATCGGAGGATATTTCCTTTGGCCCTATAGTCTTCAAAGGGATCCGAAATATCTGTTTCAGATTTCACAGAAATAAGGCTAGCAAGGAGATACACGAAATACAGATGTAACTCTGTGAGATGAATTAACAGAACACTAAGCAGTTTCTCAGAAAGCTTCTTTCCAGATTTTATCTGAGGATATTTCCTTTTTCACCATAGTCCTCTATGGGCTTCCAAATATCCCTTTGCCAATTCCACATGAACTGTCTTAGCGAAAGGCTCCTTGAGGGGAAAGCTGCAACTCTGTGAGATGATTTCACAGAACACAACGAAGTTTCTCAGAAAGCTTCTTTCTCTTTGTTATCGGAGGATATTTCCTTTGGCCCTATAGTCTTCAAAGGGATCCGAAATATCTGTTCTCAGATTCCACAGAAACAAGGCTAGCAAAGACATCCGTGAAACACAGATGTAACTCTGTGAGATGAATTAACAGAACAATAAGCAGTTTCTCAGAAAGCTTCTTTCCAGATTTCATCTGAGGATATTTCCTTTTTCACCATAGCCCTCTAAGGGCTTCCAAATATCACTTTGCCAATTCCACATGAACTGTCTTAGCGAAAGGCTCCTTGAGGGGAAAGCTGTAACTCTGTGAGATGATTTCACAGAACACAACGAAGTTTCTCAGAAAGCTTCTTTCTCTTTGTTATCGGAGGATATTTCCTTTGGCCATATAGTCTTCAAAGGGATCCGAAATATCTGTTCTCAGATTCCACAGTAATAAGGCTAGCAAAGAGATCCAAGAAAAACAGATGTAACTCTGTGAGATGAATTAACAGAACACTAAGCAGTTTCTCAGAAAGCTTCTTTCCAGATTTCATCTGAGGATATATCCTTTTTCACCATAGCCCTCTATGGGCTTCTAAATATTACTTTGCCAATTCCACATGAACTGTCTTAGCGAAAGGCTCCTTGAGGGGAAAGCTGTAACTCTGTGAGATGATTTCACAGAACACAAAGAAGTTTCTCAGAAAGCTTCTTTCTCTTTGTTATCGGAGGATAATTCCTTTGGCCCTATAGTCTTCAAAGGGATCCGAAATATCTGTTCTCAGATCCCACAGAAATAAGTATAGCAAAGACATCCATGAAATACAGATGTAACTCTGTGAGATGAATTAACAGAACACTAAGCAGTTTCTCAGAAAGCTTCTTTCCAGATTTCATCTGAGGATATTTCCTTTTTCACCATTGCCTCTATGGGCTTCCAAATATCACTTTGCCAATTCCACAAGAACTGTCTTAGCGAAAGGGTCCTTGAGGGGAAAGCTGTAACTCTGTGAGATGATTTCACAGAACACAACGAAGTTTCTCAGAAAGCTTCTTTCTCTTTGTTATCGGAGGATATTTCCTTTGGCCCTATAGTCTTCAAAGGGATCCGAAATATCTGTTCTCAGATTCCACAGAAATAAGGCGAGCAAAGAGATCCACGAAATACAGATGTAACTCTGTGAGATGAATTAACAGAACACTAAGAAGTTTCTCAGAAAGCTTCTTTCCAGATTTCATCTGAGGATATTTCCTTTTTCAACATAGCCCTCTATGGGCTTCCAAATATCATTTTTCCAATTTCACAAGAACTGTCTTAGCGAAAGGCTCCTTGAGGGAAAGCTGTAACTCTGTGAGATGATTACACAGAACACAAAGAAGTTTCTCAGAAAGCTTCTTTCTCTTTGTTATCGGAGGATATTTCCTTTGGCCCTATAGTCTTCAAAGGGATCCGAAATATCTGTTCTCAGATTCCACAGAAACAAGGCTAGCAAAGACATCCGTGAAACACAGATGTAACTCTGTGAGATGAATTAACAGAACACTAAGCAGTTTCTCAGAAAGCTTCTTTCCAGATTTCATCTGAGGATATTTCCTTTTTCACCATAGCCCTCTAAGGGCTTCCAAATATCACTTTGCCAATTCCACATTAACTGTCTTAGCGAAAGGCTCCTTGAGGGGAAAGCTGTAACTCTGTGAGATGATTTCACAGAACACAACGAAGTTTCTCAGAAAGCTTCTTTCTCTTTGTTATCGGAGGATATTTCCTTTGGCCCTATAGTCTTCAAAGGGATCCGAAATATCTGTTCTCAGATTCCACAGTAATAAGGCTAGCAAAGAGATCCAAGAAAAACAGATGTAACTCTGTGAGATGAATTAACAGAACACTAAGCAGTTTCTCAGAAAGCTTCTTTCCAGATTTCATCTGAGGATATATCCTTTTTCACCATAGCCCTCTAAGGGCTTCCAAATATCACTTTGCCAATTCCACAAGAACTGTCTTAGCGAAAGGCTCCTTGGGGGAAAGCTGTAACTCTTTGAGATGATTTCACAGAACACAACGAAGTTTCTCAGAAAGCTTCTTTCTCTTTGTTATCGGAGGATATTGCTCTTGGCCCTTTTGTCTTCAAAGGGATCCGAATATTTGTTCTCAGATTCCACAGAAATAAGGCTAGCAAAGAGATACACGAAATACAGATGTAGCTCCGTGAGATGAATTAACAGAACACTAAGCAGTTTCTCAGAAAGCTTCTTTCCAGATTTCATCTGAGGATATTTCCTTTTTCACCATAGCCCTCTATGGGCTTCCAAATATCACTTTGCCATTTCCATAAGAACTGTCTTAGCGAAAGGCTCCTTGAGGGGAAAGCTGTAACTCTGTGAGATGATTTCACAGAACACAACGAAGTTTCTCAGAAAGCTTCTTTCTCTTTGTTATCGGAGGATATTTCCTTTGGCCCTATAGTCTTCAAAGGGATCCGAAATATCTGTTCTCAGATTCCACAGAAAAAAGGCTAGCAAAGAGATCCACGAAATACAGATGTAACTCTGTGAGATGAATTAACAGAACACTAAGCAGTTTCTCAGAAAGCTTCTTTCCAGATTTCATTTGAGGATATTTCCTTTTTCACCATAGCCCTCTATGGGCTTCCAAATATCACTTTGCCAATTCCACAAGAACTGTCTTAGCGAAAGGCTCCTTGAGGGGAAAGCTGTAACTCTGTGAGATGATTTCACAGAACACAACGGAGTTTCACAGAAAACTTCTTTCTCTTTGTTATCGGAGGATATTTCCTTTGGCCCTATAGTCTTCAAAGGGATCCGAAATATCTGTTTCAGATTTCACAGAAATAAGGCTAGCAAGGAGATACACGAAATACAGATGTAACTCTGTGAGATGAATTAACAGAACACTAAGCAGTTTCTCAGAAAGCTTCTTTCCAGATTTCATCTGAGGATATTTCCTTTTTCACCATAGTCCTCTATGGGCTTCCAAATATCCCTTTGCCAATTCCACATGAACTGTCTTAGCGAAAGGCTCCTTGAGGGGAAAGCTGCAACTCTGTGAGATGATTTCACAGAACACAACGAAGTTTCTCAGAAAGCTTCTTTCTCTTTGTTATCGGAGGATATTTCCTTTGGCCCTATAGTCTTCAAAGGGATCCGAAATATCTGTTCTCAGATTCCACAGAAACAAGGCTAGCAAAGACATCCGTGAAACACAGATGTAACTCTGTGAGATGAATTAACAGAACAATAAGCAGTTTCTCAGAAAGCTTCTTTCCAGATTTCATCTGAGGATATTTCCTTTTTCACCATAGCCCTCTAAGGGCTTCCAAATATCACTTTGCCAATTCCACATTAACTGTCTTAGCGAAAGGCTCCTTGAGGGGAAAGCTGTAACTCTGTGAGATGATTTCACAGAACACAACGAAGTTTCTCAGAAAGCTTCTTTCTCTTTGTTATCGGAGGATATTTCCTTTGGCCCTATAGTCTTCAAAGGGATCCGAAATATCTGTTCTCAGATTCCACAGAAACAAGGCTAGCAAAGACATCCATGAAATACAGATGTAACTCTGTGAGATGAATTAACAGAACAATAAGCAGTTTCTCAGAAAGCTTCTTTCCAGATTTCATCTGAGGATATTTCCTTTTTCACCATAGCCATCTATGGGCTTCCAAATATCACTTTGTCAATTCCACAAGAACTGTCTTAGCGAAAGGCTCCTTGAGTGATAAGCTGTAACTCTGTGAGATGATTTCACAGAACACAACGAAGTTTCTCAGAAAGCTTCTTTCTCTCTGTTATCGGAGGATATTTCCTTTGGCCCTATAGTCTTCAAAGGGATCCGAAATATCTGTTCTCAGATTCCACAGAAATAAGGCTAGCAAAGAGATCCACGAAATACAGATGTAACTCTGTGAGATGAATTAACAGAACACTAAGCAGTTTCTCAGAAAGCTTCTTTCCAGATTTCATCTGAGGACATTTCCTTTTTCACCATAGCCCTCTATGGGCTTCCAAATATCACTTTGCCAATTCCACAAGAACTGTCTTAGCGAAAGGCTCCTTGGGGGGAAAGCTGTAACTCTTTGAGATGATTTCACAGAACACAGCGAAGTTTCTCAGAAAGCTTCTTTCTCTTTGTTATCGGAGGATATTGCTCTTGGCCCTTTTGTCTTCAAAGGGATCCGAATATCTGTTCTCAGATTCCACAGAAATAAGGCTAGCAAAGAGATACACGAAATACAGATGTAGCTCCGTGAGATGAATTAACAGAACACTAAGCAGTTTCTCAGAAAGCTTCTGTCCAGATTTCATCTGAGGATATTTCCTTTTTCACCATAGCCCTCTATGGGCTTCCAAATATCACTTTGCCATTTCCATAAGAACTGTCTTAGCGAAAGGCTCCTTGAGGGGAAAGCTGTAACTCTGTGAGATGATTTCACAGAACACAACGAAGTTTCTCAGAAAGCTTCTTTCTCTTTGTTATCGGAGGATATTTCCTTTGGCCCTATAGTCTTCAAAGGGATCCGAAATATCTGTTTCAGATTTCACAGAAATAAGGCTAGCAAGGAGATACACGAAATACAGATGTAACTCTGTGAGATGAATTAACAGAACACTAAGCAGTTTCTCAGAAAGCTTCTTTCCAGATTTTATCTGAGGATATTTCCTTTTTCACCATAGTCCTCTATGGGCTTCCAAATATCCCTTTGCCAATTCCACATGAACTGTCTTAGCGAAAGGCTCCTTGAGGGGAAAGCTGCAACTCTGTGAGATGATTTCACAGAACACAACGAAGTTTCTCAGAAAGCTTCTTTCTCTTTGTTATCGGAGGATATTTCCTTTGGCCCTATAGTCTTCAAAGGGATCCGAAATATCTGTTCTCAGATTCCACAGAAACAAGGCTAGCAAAGACATCCGTGAAACACAGATGTAACTCTGTGAGATGAATTAACAGAACAATAAGCAGTTTCTCAGAAAGCTTCTTTCCAGATTTCATCTGAGGATATTTCCTTTTTCACCATAGCCCTCTAAGGGCTTCCAAATATCACTTTGCCAATTCCACATGAACTGTCTTAGCGAAAGGCTCCTTGAGGGGAAAGCTGTAACTCTGTGAGATGATTTCACAGAACACAACGAAGTTTCTCAGAAAGCTTCTTTCTCTTTGTTATCGGAGGATATTTCCTTTGGCCATATAGTCTTCAAAGGGATCCGAAATATCTGTTCTCAGATTCCACAGTAATAAGGCTAGCAAAGAGATCCAAGAAAAACAGATGTAACTCTGTGAGATGAATTAACAGAACACTAAGCAGTTTCTCAGAAAGCTTCTTTCCAGATTTCATCTGAGGATATATCCTTTTTCACCATAGCCCTCTATGGGCTTCTAAATATTACTTTGCCAATTCCACATGAACTGTCTTAGCGAAAGGCTCCTTGAGGGGAAAGCTGTAACTCTGTGAGATGATTTCACAGAACACAAAGAAGTTTCTCAGAAAGCTTCTTTCTCTTTGTTATCGGAGGATAATTCCTTTGGCCCTATAGTCTTCAAAGGGATCCGAAATATCTGTTCTCAGATCCCACAGAAATAAGTATAGCAAAGACATCCATGAAATACAGATGTAACTCTGTGAGATGAATTAACAGAACACTAAGCAGTTTCTCAGAAAGCTTCTTTCCAGATTTCATCTGAGGATATTTCCTTTTTCACCATTGCCTCTATGGGCTTCCAAATATCACTTTGCCAATTCCACAAGAACTGTCTTAGCGAAAGGGTCCTTGAGGGGAAAGCTGTAACTCTGTGAGATGATTTCACAGAACACAACGAAGTTTCTCAGAAAGCTTCTTTCTCTTTGTTATCGGAGGATATTTCCTTTGGCCCTATAGTCTTCAAAGGGATCCGAAATATCTGTTCTCAGATTCCACAGAAATAAGGCGAGCAAAGAGATCCACGAAATACAGATGTAACTCTGTGAGATGAATTAACAGAACACTAAGAAGTTTCTCAGAAAGCTTCTTTCCAGATTTCATCTGAGGATATTTCCTTTTTCAACATAGCCCTCTATGGGCTTCCAAATATCATTTTTCCAATTTCACAAGAACTGTCTTAGCGAAAGGCTCCTTGAGGGAAAGCTGTAACTCTGTGAGATGATTACACAGAACACAAAGAAGTTTCTCAGAAAGCTTCTTTCTCTTTGTTATCGGAGGATATTTCCTTTGGCCCTATAGTCTTCAAAGGGATCCAAAATATCTGTTCTCAGATTCCACAGAAATAAGGCTAGCAAAGAGATCAAGGAAATACAGATGTAACTCTGTGAGATGAATTAACAGAACACTAAGCAGTTTCTCAGAAAGCTTCTTTCCAGATTTCATCTGAGGATATTTCCTTTTTCACCATAGCCCTATATGGGCTTCCAAATATCACGTTGCCATTTCCACAAGAACTGTCTTAGCGAAAGGCTCCTTGAGGGGAAAGCTGTAACTCTGTGAGATGATTTCAGAGAACACAACGAAGTTTCTCAGAAAGCTTCTTTCTCTTTGTTATCTGAGGATATTTCCTTTAGCCCTATTGACTTCAAAGGGATCCGAAATATCTGTTCTTAGATTCTACGGAAATAAGGCTAGCAAAGAGATCCACGAAATACAGATGTAACTCTGTGAGATGAATTAGCAGAACACTAAGCAGATTCTCAGAAAGCTTCTTTCCAGATTTCATCTGAGGATATTTCCTTTTTCACCATATCCCTCCATGGGCTTCCAAATATCACTTTGCCAATTCCACAAGAACTGTCTTAGCGAAAGGCTCCTTGAGCGGAAAGCTGTAACTCTGTGAGATGATTTCACAGAACACAACGAAGTTTCTCAGAAAGCTTCTTTCTCTTTGTTATCGGAGGATATTTCCTTTGGCCCTATAGTCTTCAAAGGGATCCGAAATATCTCTTCTCAGATTCCACAGAAACAAGGCTAGCAAAGACATCCATGAAATACAGATGTAACTCTGTGAGATGAATTAACAGAACACTAAGCAGTTTCTCAGAAAGCTTCTTTCCAGATTTCATCTGAGTACCTTTCCTTTTTCACCATAGCCCTCTATGGGCTTCCAAATATCACTTTGCCAATTCCACAAGAACTGTCTTAACGAAAGGCTCCTTGAGGGGAAAGCTGTAACTCTGTGAGATGATTTCACAGAACACAACCAAGTTTCTCAGAAAGCTTCTTTCTCTTTGTTATCTGAGGATATTTCCTTTAGCCCTATTGTCTTCAAAGGGATCCGAAATATCTGTTCTTAGATTCTACGGAAATAAGGCTAGCAAAGAGATCCACGAAATACAGATGTAACTCTGTGAGATGAATTAACAGAACACTAAGCAGTTTCTCAGAAAGCTTCTTTCCAGATTTCATCTGAGGATATTTCCTTTTTCACCATAGCCCTCTATGGGCTTCCAAATATCACTTTGCCAATTCCAGAAGAACTGTCTTAGCGAAAGGCTCCTTGAGGGGAAAGCTGTAACTCTGTGAGATGATTTCACAGAACACAACGAAGTTTCTCAGAAAGCTTCTTTCTCTCTGTTATCGGTGGATATTTCCTTTGGCCCTATAGTCTTCAAAGGGATCCGAAATATCTGTTCTCAGATTCCACAGAAATAAGGCTAGCAAAGAGATCCACGAAATACAGATGTAACTCTGTGAGATGAATTAACAGAACACTAAAGAGTTTCTCAGAAAGCTTCTTCCCATATTTCATCTGAGGATATTTCCTTTTTCACCATAGCCCTCTATGGGCTTCCAAATATCACTTTGCCGATACCACAAGAACTGTCGTAGCGAAAGGCTCCTTGAGGGGAAAGCTGTAACTCTGTGAGATGATTTCACAGAACACAACGAAGTTTCTCAGAAAGCTTCTTTCTCTTTGTTATCGGAGGATATTTCCTTTGGTCCTATTGTCTTCAAAGGGATCCGAAATATCTGTTCTCAGTTTCCACAGAAACAAGGCTAGCAAAGACATCCATGAAATACAGATGTAACTCTGTGAGATGAATTAACAGAACAATAAGCAGTTTCTCAGAAAGCTTCTTTCCAGATTTCATCTGAGGATATTTTCTTTTTCACCATAGCCCTCTATGGGCTTCCAAATATCACTTTGCCAATTCCACAAGAACTGTCTTAGCGAAAGGCTCCTTGAGGGGAAAGCTGTAACTCTGTGAGATGATTTCACAGAACACAACGAAGTATCTCAGAAAGCTTCCTTCTCTCTGTTATCTTAGGATATTTCCTTTGGCCCTAGAGTCTTCAAAGGGATCCGAAATATCTGTTCTCAGATTCCACAGAAATAAGGCTAGCAAAGAGGTCCACTAAATACCGACGTAACTCTGTGAAATGAATTAACAGAACACTAAGCAGTTTCTCAGAAAGCTTCTTCCCAGATTTCATCTGAGGATATTTCCTTTTTCTCCATAGCCTTCTATGGGCTTCCAAATATCACTTTGCCAATTCCACAAGAACGGTCTTAGCGAAAGGCTCCTTGAGGGGAAAGCTGTAACTCTGTGAGTTCATTTCACAGAACACAACGAAGTTTCTCAGAAAGCTTCTTTCTCTTTGTTATCGGAGGATATTTCCTTTGGCCCTGTATTCTTCAAAGGATCCCAAATATCTGTTCTCAGATTCCACAGAAATAAGGCTAGCAAAGAGATCCACGAAATACAGATGTAACTCTGTGAGATGAATTAACAGAACACTAAGCAGTTTCTCAGAAAGCTTCTTTCCAGATTTCATCTGAGGATATTTCCTTTTTCACCATAGCCCTCTATGGGCTTCCAAATATCACTTTGCCAATTCCACAAGAACTGTCTTAGCGGAAGGCTCCTTGAGGGGAAAGCTGTAACTCTGTGAGATGATTTCACAGAACACAACGAAGTTTCTCAGATAGCTTCTTTCTCTTTGTTATCGGAGGATATTTCCTTTGGCCCTATAGTCTTCAAAGGGATCCGAAATATCTGTTCTCAGATTCCACAGAAATAAGGCTAGCAAAGAGATCCACGAAATACAGATGTAACTCTGTGAGATGAATTAACAGAACACTAAGCAGTTTCTCAGAAAGCTTCTTTCCCGATTTCATCTGAGGATATTTCCTTTTTCACCGTAGCCCTCTATGAGCTTCCAAATATCACTTTGGCAATTCCACAAGAACTGTTTTAGAGAAAGGCTCCTTGAGG
This sequence comes from Macaca nemestrina, assembly GCF_043159975.1. NCBI lineage: Eukaryota > Metazoa > Chordata > Mammalia > Primates > Cercopithecidae > Macaca > Macaca nemestrina. The sequence continues at coordinate 62,548,392 of NC_092136.1, read as the reverse complement.
GGAAAGCTGCAACTCTGTGAGATGATTTCACAGAACACAACGAAGTTTCTCAGAAAGCTTCTTTCTCTTTGTTATCGGAGAATATTTCCTTTGGCCCTATAGTCTTCAGAGGGATCCGAAATATCTGTTCTCAGATTCCACGGAAAAAAGGCTAGCAAAGAGATCCACGAAATACAGATGTAACTCTGTGATATGAATTAACAGAACACTAAGCAGTTTCTCAGAAAGCTTCTATCCAGATTTCATCTGCGGATATTTCCTTTTTCACCATAGCCCTCTATGGGCTTCCAAATATCACTTTGCCAATTCCACAAGAACTGTTTTAGCGAAAGACTCCTTGAGGGGAAAGCTGTAACTCTGTGAGATGATTTCACAGAACACAACGAAGTTTCTCAGAAAGCTTCTTTCTCTTTGTTATCGGAGGATATTTCCTTTGGCCCTATAGTCTTCAGAGGGATCCGAAATATCTGTTCTCAGATTCCACAGAAACAAGGGTAGCAAAGACATCCATGAAATACAGATGTAATTCTGTGAGATGAATTAATAGAACACTAAGTAGTTTCTCAGAAAGCTTCTTTCCAGATTTCATCTGAGGATATTTCCTTTTTCACCATTGCCCTCTATGGGCTTCCAAATATCACTTTGCCAATTCCACAAGAACTGTCTTAGCGAAAGGCTCCTTGAGGGGAAAGCTGTAACTCTGTGAGATGATTTCACAGAACACAACGAAGTTTCTCAGAAAGCTTCTTTCTCTTTGTTATCGGAGGATATTTCCTTTGGCCCTAGAGTCTTCAAAGGGATCCGAAATATCTCTTCTCAGATTCCACAGAAAAAAGGCTAGCAAAGAGATCCACGAAATGCAGATGTAACTCTGTGAGATGAATTAACAGAACACTAAGCAGTTTCTCAGAAAGCTTCTTTCCAGATTTCATCTGAGTACCTTTCCTTTTTCACCATAGCCCTCTATGGGCTTCCAAATATCACTTTGCCAATTCCACAAGAACTGTTTTAACGAAAGGCTCCTTGAGGGGAAAGCTGTAACTCTGTGAGATGATTTCACAGAACACAACGAAGTTTCTCAGAAAGCTTCTTTCTCTTTGTTATCTGAGGATATTTCCTTTAGCCCTATTGTCTTCAAAGGATCCGAAATATCTGTTCTTAGATTCTACGGAAATAAGTCTAGCAAAGAGATCCACGAAATACAGACGTAACTCTGTGAGATGAATTAACAGAACACTAAGCAGTTTCTCAGAAAGCTTCTTTCCAGATTTCATCTGAGGATATTTCCTTTTTCACCATAGCCCTCTATGGGCTTCCAAATATCACTTTGCCAATTCCAGAAGAATTGGCTTAGCGAAAGGCTCCTTGAGGGGAAAGCTGTAACTCTGTGAGATGATTTCACAGAACACAACGAAGTTTCTCAGAAAGCTTCTTTCTCTCTGTTATCGGTGGATATTTCCTTTGGCCCTATAGTCTTCAAAGGGATCCGAAATATCTGTTCTCAGATTCCACAGAAATAAGGCTAGCAAAGAGATCCACGAAATACAGATGTAACTCTGTGAGATGAATTAACAGAACACTAAAGAGTTTCTCAGAAAGCTTCTTCCCATATTTCATCTGAGGATATTTCCTTTTTCACCGTAGCCCTCTATGGGCTTCCAAATATCACTTTGCCGATACCACAAGAACTGTCGTAGCGAAAGGCTCCTTGAGGGGAAAGCTGTAACTCTGTGGGATGATTTCACAGAACACAACGAAGTTTCTCAGAAAGCTTCTTTCTCTTTGTTATCGGAGGATATTTCCTTTGGCCCTATTGTCTTCAAAGGGATCCGAAATATCTGTTCTCAGTTTCCACAGAAACAAGGCTAGCAAAGACATCCATGAAATACAGATGTAACTCTGTGAGATGAATTAACAGAACAATAAGCAGTTTCTCAGAAAGCTTCTTTCCAGATTTCATCTGAGGATATTTTCTTTTTCACCGTAGCCCTCTATGGGCTTCCAAATATCACTTTGCCAATTCCACAAGAACTGTCTTAGCGAAAGGCTCCTTGAGGGGAAAGCTGTAACTCTGTGAGATGATTTCACAGAACACAACGAAGTATCTCAGAAAGCTTCCTTCTCTCTGTTATCGGAGGACATTTCCTTTGTCCCTAGAGTCTTCAAAGGGATCCGAAATATCTGTTCTCAGATTCCACAGAAATAAGGCTAGCAAAGAGGTCCACTAAATACCGACGTAACTCTGTGAAATGAATTAACAGAACACTAAGCAGTTTCTCAGAAAGCTTCTTCCCAGATTTCATCTGAGGATATTTCCTTTTTCACCATAGCCTTCTATGGGCTTCCAAATATCACTTTGCCAATTCCACAAGAACGGTCTTAGCGAAAGGCTCCTTGAGGGGAAAGCTGTAACTCTGTGAGTTCATTTCACAGAACACAACGAAGTTTCTCAGAAAGCTTCTTTCTCTTTGTTATCGGAGGATATTTCCTTTGGCCCTGTATTCTTCAAAGGATCCCAAATATCTGTTCTCAGATTCCACAGAAATAAGGCTAGCAAGGAGATCCACGAAATACAGATGTAACTCCGTGAGATGAATTAACAGAACACTAAGCAGTTTCTCAGAAAGCTTCTTTCCAGATTTCATCTGAGGATATTTCCTTTTTCACCATAGCCCTCTATGGGCTTCCAAATATCACTTTGCCAATTTCACAAGAACTGTCTTAGCGAAAGGCTCCTTGTGGGGAAAGCTGTAACTCTGTGAGATGATTTCACAGAACACAACGAAGTTTCTCAGAAAGCTTCTTTCTCTTTGTTATCTGAGGATATTTCCTTTAGCCCTATTGTCTTCAAAGGGATCCGAAATATCTGTTCTCAGATTCTACAGAAATAAGGCTAGCAAAGAGATCCACGAAATACAGATGTAACTCTGTGAGATGAATTAACAGAACACTAAGCAGTTTCTCAGAAAGCTTCTTTCCAGATTTCATCTGAGGATATTTCCTTTTTCACCATAGCCCTCTATGGGCTTCCAAATATCACTTTGCCAATTCCACAAGAACTGTCTTAGCGAAAGGCTCCTTGAGGGGAAAGCTGTAACTCTGTGAGATGATTTCACAGAACACAACGAAGTTTCTCAGAAAGCTTCTTTCTCTTTGTTATCGGAGGATATTTCCTTTGGCCCTATAGTCTTCAAAGGGATCTGAAATATCTGTTCTCAGATTCCACAGAAACAAGGCTAGCAAAGACATCCGTGAAATACAGATGTAACTCTGTGAGATGAATTAACAGAACAATAAGCAGTTTCTCAGAAAGCTTCTTTCCAGATTTCATCTGAGGATATTTCCTTTTTCACCATAGCCCTCTATGGGCTTCCAAATATCACTTTGCCAATTCCACAAGAACTGTCTTAGCGAAAGGCTCCTTGAGGGGAAAGCTGTAACTCTGTGAGATGATTTCACAGAACACAACGAAGTTTCTCAGAAAGCTTCTTTCTCTCTGTTATTGGAGGATATTTCCTTTGGCCCAATACTCTTCAAAGGGATCCGAAATATCTGTTCTCAGATTCCACAGAAATAAGGCTAGCAAAGAGATCCACGAAATACAGATGTAACTCTGTGAGATGAATTAACAGAACACTAAGCAGATTCTCAGAAAGCTTCTTTCCAGATTTCATCTGAGGATATTTCCTTTTTCACCATAGCCCTCTATGGGCTTCCAAATATCACTTTGCCAATTCCACAAGAACTGTCTTAGCGAAAGGCTCCTAGAGGGGAAAGCTGTAACTCTGTGAGTTCATTTCACAGCACACAACGAAGTTTCTCAGAAAGCTTCTTTCTCTTTGTTATCGGAGGATATTTCCTTTGGCCCTATATTCTTCAAAGGGATCCGAAATATCTGTTCTCAGATTCCACAGAAATAAGGCTAGCAAGGAGATACACGAAATACAGATGTAACTCTGTGAGATGAATTAACAGAACACTAAGCATTTTCTCAGAAACCTTCTTTCCAGATTTCATCTGACGATATTTCCTTTTTGACCATAGCCCTCTATGGGCTTCCAAATATCACTTTGCCAATTCCACATGAACTGTCTTAGCGAAAGGCTCCTTGAGGGGAAAGCTGTAACTCTGTGAGATGATTTCACAGAACACAAAGAAGTTTCACAGAAAGCTTCTCTCTCTTTGTTATCGGAGGATATTTCCTTTGGCCCTATAGTCTTCAAAGGGATCCGTAATATCTGTTCTCAGATTCCACAGAAATAAGGCTAGCAAAGAGATCCACGAAATACAGATGTAACTCTGTGAGATGAATTAACAGAACACTAAGCAGTTTCTCAGAAAGCTTCTTCCCAGATTTCATCTGAGGATATTTCCTTTTTCACCATAGCCTTCTATGGGCTTCCAAATATCACTTTGCCAATTCCACAAGAACGGTCTTAGCGAAAGGCTCCTTGAGGGGAAAGCTGTAACTCTGTGAGTTCATTTCACAGAACACAACGAAGTTTCTCAGAAAGCTTCTTTCTCTTTGTTATCGGAGGATATTTCCTTTGGCCCTGTATTCTTCAAAGGATCCCAAATATCTGTTCTCAGATTCCACAGAAATAAGGCTAACAAGGAGATCCACGAAATACAGATGTAACTCCGTGAGATGAATTAACAGAACACTAAGCAGTTTCTCAGAAAGCTTCTTTCCAGATTTCATCTGAGGATATTTCCTTTTTCACCATAGCCCTCTATGGGCTTCCAAATATCACTTTGCAAATTTCACAAGAACTGTCTTAGCGAAAGGCTCCTTGTGGGGAAAGCTGTAACTCTGTGAGATGATTTCACAGAACACAACGAAGTTTCTCAGAAAGCTTCTTTCTCTTTGTTATCTGAGGATATTTCCTTTAGCCCTATTGTCTTCAAAGGGATCCGAAATATCTGTTCTCAGATTCTACAGAAATAAGGCTAGCAAAGAGATCCACGAAATACAGATGTAACTCTGTGAGATGAATTAACAGAACACTAAGCAGTTTCTCAGAAAGCTTCTTTCCAGATTTCATCTGAGGATATTTCCTTTTTCACCATAGCCCTCTATGGGCTTCCAAATATCACTTTGCCAATTCCACAAGAACTGTCTTAGCGAAAGGCTCCTTGAGGGGAAAGCTGTAACTCTGTGAGATGATTTCACAAAACACAACGAAGTTTCTCAGAAAGCTTCTTTCTCTCTGTTATTGGAGGATATTTCCTTCGGCCCAATACTCTTCAAAGGGATCCGAAATATCTGTTCTCAGATTCCACAGAAATAAGGCTAGCAAAGAGATCCACGAAATACAGATGTAACTCTGTGAGATGAATTAACAGAACACTAAGCAGATTCTCAGAAAGCTTCTTTCCAGATTTCATCTGAGGATATTTCCTTTTTCACCATAGCCCTCTATGGGCTTCCAAATATCACTTTGCCAATTCCACAAGAACTGTCTTAGCGAAAGGCTCCTAGAGGGGAAAGCTGTAACTCTGTGAGTTCATTTCACAGCACACAACGAAGTTTCTCAGAAAGCTTCTTTCTCTTTGTTATCGGAGGATATTTTCTTTGGCCCTATTTTCTTCAAAGGGATCCGAAATATCTGTTCTCAGATTCCACAGAAATAAGGCTAGCAAGGAGATACACGAAATACAGATGTAACTCTGTGAGATGAATTAACAGAACACTAAGCATTTTCTCAGAAAGCTTCTTTCCAGATTTCATCTGACGATATTTCCTTTTTGACGATAGCCCTCTATGGGCTTCCAAATATCACTTTGCCAATTCCACATGAACTGTCTCAGCGAAAGGCTCCTTGAGGGGAAAGCTGTAACTCTGTGAGATGATTTCACAGAACACAAAGAAGTTTCACAGAAAGCTTCTCTCTCTTTGTTATCGGAGGATATTTCCTTTGGCCCTATAGTCTTCAAAGGGATCCGTAATATCTGTTCTCAGATTCCACAGAAATAAGGCTAGCAAAGAGATCCACGAAATACAGATGTAACTCTGTGAGATGAATTAACAGAACACTAAGCAGTTTCTCAGAAAGCTTCTTTCCAGATTTCATCTGAGGATATTTGCTTTTTCACCATAGCCCTCTAAGGGCTTCCAAATATCACTTTGCCAATTCCACAAGAACTGTTTTAGCGAAAGGCTCCTTGAGGGGAAAGCTGTAACTCTATGAGATGATTTAACAGAACACAACGAACTTTCTCAGAAAGCTTCTTTCTCTTTGTTATCGGAGGATATTTACTTTGGCACTATAGTCTTCATAGGGATCCGAAATATCTGTTCTCAGATTCCACAGAAATAAGGCTAGCAAAGAGATCCACGAAATACAGATGTAACTCTGTGAGATGAATTAACAGAACACTAAGCAGTTTCTCAGAAAGCTTCTTTCCAGATTTCATCTGAGGATATTTCCTTTTTCACCATAGCCCTCTATGGGCTTCCAAATATCACTTTGCCAATTCCACAAGAACTGTCTTAGCGGAAGGCTCCTTGAGTGGAAAGCTGTAACTCTGTGAGATGATTTCACAGAACACAACGAAGTTTCTCAGATAGCTTCTTTCTCTTTGTTATCGGAGGATATTTCCTTTGGCCCTATTGTCTTCAAAGGGATCCGAAATATCTGTTCTGAGATTCCACAGAAAAAAGGCTAGCAAAGAGATCCACGAAACGCAGATGTAACTCTGTGAGATGAATTAACAGAACACTAAGCAGTTTCTCAGAAAGCTTCTTTCCAGATTTCATCTGAGGATATTTCCTTTTTCACCCTAGCCCTCTATGGGCTTCCAAATATCACTTTGCCAATTCCACAAGAACTGTTTTAGAGAAAGGCTCCTTGAGGGGAAAGCTGTAACTCTGTGAGATGATTTCACAGAACACAACGAAGTTTCTCAGAAAGCTTCTTTCTCTTTGTTATCGGAGGATATTTCCTTTGGCCCTATTGTCTTCAAAGGGATCCGAAATATCTGTTCTCAGATTCCACAGAAATAAGTCTAGCAAAGAGATCCACAATATACAGATGTAACTCTGTGAGATGAATTAACAGAACACTAAGCAATTTCTCAGAAAGCTTCTTTCCAGATTTCATCTGAGGATATTTCCTTTTTCACCATAGCCCTCTATGGGCTTCCAAATATCACTTTGCCAATACCACAAGAACTGTCTTAGCGAAAGGCTCCTTGAGGGGAAAGCTGTAACTCTGTTAGATGATTTCACAGAACACAATGAAGTTTCTCAGAAAGCTTCTTTCTCTTTGTTATCGGAGAATATTTCCTTTGGCCCTATAGTCTTCAGAGGGATCCGAAATATCTGTTCTCAGATTCCACAGAAAAAAGGCTAGCAAAGAGATCCACGAAATACAGATGTAACTCTGTGATATGAATTAACAGAACACTAAAGAGTTTCTCAGAAAGCTTCTTCCCATATTTCATCTGAGGATATTTCCTTTTTCACCATAGCCCTCTATGGGCTTCCAAATATCACTTTGCCAATTCCACAAGAACTGTCTTAGCGAAAGGCTCCTTGAGGGGAAAGCTGTAACTCTGTGAGATGATTTCACAGAACACAACGAAGTTTCTCAGAAAGCTTCTTTCTCTTTGTTATCGGAGGATATTTCCTTTGGCCCTATAGTCTTCAAAGGGATCCGAAATATCTGTTCTCAGATTCCACAGAAACAAGGCTAGCAAAGACATCCGTGAAATACAGATGTAACTCTGTGAGATGAATTAACAGAACAATAAGCAGTTTCTCAGAAAGCTTCTTTCCAGATTTCATCTGAGTATATTTCCTTTTTCACCATAGCCCTCTATGGGCTTCCAAATATCACTTTGCCAATTCCACAAGAACTGTCTTAGCGAAAGGCTCCTTGAGGGGAAAGCTGTAACTCTGTGAGATGATTTCACAGAACACAACGAAGTTTCTCAGAAAGCTTCTTTCTCTCTGTTATTGGAGGATATTTCCTTTGGCCCAATACTCTTCAAAGGGATCCGAAATATCTGTTCTCAGATTCCACAGAAATAAGGCTAGCAAAGAGATCCACGAAATACAGATGTAACTCTGTGAGATGAATTAACAGAACACTAAGCAGATTATCAGAAAGCTTCTTTCCAGATTTCATCTGAGTATATTTCCTTTTTCACCACAGCCCTCTATGGGCTTCCAAATATCACTTTGCCAATTCCACAAGAACTGTCTTAGCGAAAGGCTCCTAGAGGGGAAAGCTGTAACTCTGTGAGTTCATTTCACAGCACACAACGAAGTTTCTCAGAAAGCTTCTTTCTCTTTGTTATCGGAGGATATTTCCTTTGGCCCTATAGTCTTCAAAGGGATCCGAAATATCTGTTCTCAGATTCCACCGAAATAAGGCTAGCAAGGAGATACACGAAATACAGATGTAACTCTGTGAGATGAATTAACAGAACACTAAGCATTTTCTCAGAAAGCTTCTTTCCAGATTTCATCTGACGATATTTCCTTTTTGACCATAGCCCTCTATGGGCTTCCAAATATCACTTTGCCAATTCCACATGAACTGTCTTAGCGAAAGGCTCCTTGAGGGAAAAGCTGTAACTCTGTGAGATGATTTCACAGAACACAAAGAAGTTTCACAGAAAGCTTCTCTCTCTTTGTTATCGGAGGATATTTCCTTTGGCCCTATAGTCTTCAAAGGGATCCGTAATATCTGTTCTCAGATTCCACAGAAATAAGGCTAGCAAAGAGATCCACGAAATACAGATGTAACTCTGTGAGATGAATTAACAGAACACTAAGCAGTTTCTCAGAAAGCTTCTTTCCAGATTTCATCTGAGGATATTTGCTTTTTCACCATAGCCCTCTAAGGGCTTCCAAATATCACTTTGCCAATTCCACAAGAACTGTTTTAGCGAAAGGCTCCTTGAGGGGAAAGCTGTAACTCTATGAGATGATTTAACAGAACACAACGAACTTTCTCAGAAAGCTTCTTTCTCTTTGTTATCGGAGGATATTTACTTTCGCACTATAGTCTACATAGGGATCCGAAATATCTGTTCTCAGATTCCACAGAAATAAGGCTAGCAAAGAGATCCACGAAATACAGATGTAACTCTGTGAGATGAATTCACAGAACACTAAGCAGTTTCTCAGAAAGCTTCTTTCCAGATTTCATCTGAGGATATTTCCTTTTTCACCATAGCCCTCTATGAGCTTCCAAATATCACTTTGCCAATTCCACAAGAACTGTCTTAGCGGAAGGCTCCTTGAGGGGAAAGCTGTAACTCTGTGAGATGATTTCACAGAACACAACGAAGTTTCTCAGATAGCTTCTTTCTCTTTGTTATCGGAGGATATTTCCTTTGGCCCTATAGTCTTCAAAGGGATCCGAAATATCTGTTCTCAGATTCCACAGAAATAAGGCTAGCAAAGAGATCCACGAAATACAGATGTAACTCTGTGAGATGAATTAACAGAACACTAAGCAGTTTCTCAGAAAGCTTCTTTCCCGATTTCATCTAAGGATATTTCCTTTTTCACCGTAGCCCTCTATGGGCTTCCAAATATCACTTTGGCAATTCCACAAGAACTGTTTTAGAGAAAGGCTCCTTGAGGGGAAAGCTGCAACTCTGTGAGATGATTTCACAGAACACAACGAAGTTTCTCAGAAAGCTTCTTTCTCTTTGTTATCGGAGGATATTTGCTTTGGCCCTATAGTCTTCAAAGGGATCCGAAATATCTGTTCTCAGATTCAACAGAAATAAGTCTAGCAAAGACATCCATGAAATACAGATGTAACACTGTGAGATGAATAAAAAGAACACTAAGCAGTTTCTCAGAAAGCTTCTTTCCAGATTTCATCTGAGGATATATCCTTTTTCACCATAGACCTCTGAGGGCTTCCAAATATCACTTTGCCAATTCCACAAGAACTGTCTTAGCGAAAGGCTCCTTGAGGGAAAAGCTGTAACTCTGTGAGATGATTTCACAGAACATAACGAAGTTTCTCAGAAAGCTTCTTTCTCTTTGTTATCGGAGGATATTTCCTTTGGCCCTATAGTCTTCAAAGGGATCCAAAATATCTGTTCTCAGATTCCACAGAAATAAGGCTAGCAAGGAGATCTACGAAATACAGATGTAACTCTGTGAGATGAATTAAGAGAACACTAAGCAGTTTCTCAGAAAACTTATTTCCAGATTTCATCTGAGGATATTTCCTTTTTACCATAGCCCTCTATGGGCTTCCAAATATCACTTTGCCAATTCCACAAAAACCGTCTTAGCGAAAGGCTCCTTGAGGGGAAAGCTGTAACTCTGTGAGATGATTTCACAGAACACAAAGAAGTTTCTCAGAAAGCTTCTTTCTCTTTGTTATCGGAGGATATTTCCTTTGGCCCTATAGTCTTCAAAGGGATCCGAAATATCTGTTCTCAGATTCCACAGAAATAAGGCTAGCAAAGAGATCCACGAAATACAGATGTAACGCTGTGAGATGAATTAACAGAACACTAAGCAGTTTCTCAGAAAGCTTCTTTCCAGATTTCATCTGAGGATATTTCCTTTTTCACCATAGCCCTCTATGGGCTTCCAAATATCACTTTGCCAATTCCACATGAACTGTCTTAGCGAAAGGCTCCTTGAGGGGAAAGGTGTAACTCTGTGAGTTCATTTCACAGAACACAACGAAGTTTCTCAGAAAGCTTCTTTCTCTTTGTTATCGGAGGATATTTCCTTTGGCCCTACAGTCTTCAAAGGGATCCGAAATATCTGTTCTCAGATTCCACAGAAATAAGGCTAGCAAGGAGATCCACGAAATACAGACGTAACTCTGTGAGATGAATTAACAGAACACTAAGCAGTTTCTCAGAAAGCTTCTTTCCAGATTTCATCTGAGGATTTTTCCTTTTTCAGTATAGCCCTCTATGGGCTTCCAAATATCACTTTGCCAATTCCACAAGAACTGTCTTAGTGAAAGGCTCCTTGAGGGGAAAGCTGTAACTCTGTGAGATGATTTCACAGAACACAACGAAGTTTCTCGGAAAGCTTCTTTCTCTTTGTTATCTGAGGATATTTTCTTTAGCCCTATAGTCTTCAAAGGGATCCGAAATATCTGATCTCAGATTCTACAGAAATAAGGCTAGCAAAGAGATCCACGAAATACAGATGTAACTCTGTGAGATGAATTAACAGAACACTAAGCAGTTTCTCAGAAAGCTTCTTTCCAGATTTCTTCTGAGGATATTTCCTTTTTCACCATAGCCCTCTATGGGCTTCCAAATATCACTTTGCCAATTCCACAAGAACTGTCTTAGCTAAAGGCTCCTTGAGGGAAAAGCTGTAACTCTGTGAGATGATTTCACAGAACACCAAGAAGTTTCTCAGAAAGCTTCTTTCTCTTTGTTATCGGAGGATATTTCCTTTGGCCCTATAGTCTTCAAAGGGATCGGAAATATCTGTTCTCAGATTCCACACAAATAAGGCTAGCAAAGAGATCCACGAAATACAGATGTAACGCTGTGAGACGAATTTACAGAACACTAAGGAGATTCTCACAAAGCTTCTTTCCAGATTTCATCTGAGGATATTTACTTTTTCACCATAGCCCTCTAAGGGCTTTCAAATATCACTTTTACATTTCCACAAAACTGTCTTAGCGAAAGGCTCCTTGAGGGGAAAGCTGTAACTCTGTGAGATGATTTCACAGAACACAACGAAGTTTCTCAGAAAGCTTCTTTCTCTTTGTTATCGGAGAATATTTCCTTTGGCCCTATAGTCTTCAAAGGGATCCGAAATATCTGTTCTCAGATTCCACAGAAATTAGGCTAGCAAGGAGATCCACGAAATACAGATGTAACTCTGTGAGATGAAATAAAAGAACACTAAGCAGTTTCTCAGAAAGCTTCTTTCCAGATTTCATCTGAGGATATTTCCTTTTTCACCATAGCCCTCTATGGGCTTCCAAATATCACTTTGCGAATTCCACAAGAACTGTCTTAGCGAAAGGCTCCTTGATTGGAAAGCTGTAACTGTGTGAGATGATTTCACAGAACACAACGAAGTTTATCAGAAAGCTTCTCTCTCTCTGTTATCGGAGGATATTTCCTTTGGCCCTATAGTCTTCAAAGGGATCCGAAATATCTGTTCTCAGATTCCACAGAAATAAGGCTAGCAAAGAGATCCACCAAATACAGATGTAACTCTGTGAGATGAATTAACAGAACACTAAGCAGTTTCTCAGAAAGCTTCTTTCCAGATTTCATTTGAGGATAGTTCCTTTTTCAACATAGCCCTCTATGGGCTTCCAAATATCACTTTGCCAATTCCACAAGAACTGTCTTAGCGAAAGGATCCCTGAGGGGAAAGCTGCAACTCTGTGAGAAGTTTTCACAGAACACAACGAAGTTTCTCAGAAAGCTTCTTTCTCTCTGTTATCGGAGGATATTTCCTTTGGCCCTATAGTCTTCAAAGGGATCCGAAATATCTGTTCTCAGATTCCACAGAAATAAGTCTCGCAAAGACATCCATGAAATACAGATGTAACTCTGTGAGATGAATTAACAGAACACTAAGCAGTTTCTCAGAAAGCTTCTTTCCAGATTTCATCTGAGGATATTTCCTTTTTCACCATAGCCCTCTAAGGGCTTCCAAATATCACTTTGCCAATTCCACAAGAACTGTCTTAGCGAAATGCTCCTTGAGGAGAAAGCGGTAACTCTGTGAGATGATTTCAAAGAACAAAACGAAGTTTCTCAGAAAGCTTCTTTCTCTTTGTTATCGGAGGATATTTCCTTTGGCCCTATAGTCTTCAAAGGGATCCGACATATCTGTTCTCAGATTCCACAGAAATAAGGCTAGCAAAGAGATCCACGAAATACAGATGTAACTCTGTGAGATGAATTAACAGAACAGTAAGCAGTTTCTCAGAAAGCTTCTTTCCATATTTCATCTGAGGATATTTCCTTTTTCACCATAGCCCTCTATGGGCTTCCAAATATCACTTTCCAATTCCACAAGAACTGTCTTAGCGAAAGGTTCCTTGAGGGGAAAGCTGCAACTCTGTGAGATGATTTCACAGAACACAACGAAGTTTCTCAGAAATCTTCTTTCTCTTTGTTATCGGAGGATATTTCCTTTGGCCCTATAGTCACCAAAGGGATCCGAAATATCTGTTCTCAGATTCCACAGAAATAAGTCTCGCAAAGACATCCATGAAATTCAGATGTAACTCTGTGAGATGAATTAGCAGAACACTAAGCAGTTTCTCAGAAAGCTTCTTTCCAGATTTCACCTGAGGATATTTCCTTTTTCACCATAGCCCTCTATGGGCTTCCAAATATCACTTTGCCAATTCCACAAGAACTGTCTTAGCGAAATGCTCCTTGAGGGAAAAGCTGTAACTCTGTGAGATGATTTCAAAGAACACAACGAAGTTTCTCAGAAAGCTTCTTTCTCTTTGTTATCGGAGCATAATTCCTTTGGCCCTATAGTCTTCAAAGGGATCCGAAATATCTGTTCTCAGATTCCACAGAAATAAGGCTAGCAAAGAGATCCACGAAATACAGATGTAACTCTGTGAGATGAATTAACAGAACACTAAGCAGTTTCTCAGAAAGCTTCTTTCCAGATTTCATCTGAGGATATTTCCTTTTTCACCATAGACCTCTATGGGCTTCCAAATATCACTTTGCCAATTCCACATGAACTGTCTTAGCGAAAGGCTCCTTGAGGGGAAAGGTGTAACTCTGTGAGTTCATTTCACAGAACACAACGAAGTTTCTCAGAAAGCTTCTTTCTCTTTTTTATCGGAGGATATTTCCTTTGGACCTATAGCCTTCAAAGGGATCCGAAATATCTGTTCTCAGATTCCACAGAAATAAGGCTAGCAAGGAGATCCACGAAATACAGATGTAACTCTGTGAGATGAATTAACAGAACACTAAGCAGTTTCTCAGAAAGCTTCTTTCCAGATTTCATCTGAGGATATTTCTTTTTCACCATAGCCCTCTATGGGCTTCCAAATATCACTTTGCCAATTCCACAAGAACTGTCTTAGCGAAAGGCTCCTTCAGGAGAAAGCTGTAACTCTGTGAGATGATTTCACAGAACACAACGAAGTTTCTGAGAAAGCTTCTTTCTCTTTGTTATCGGAGGATATTTCCTTTGGCCCTATAGTCTTCAAAGGGATCCGAAATATCTGTTCTCAGATTCCACAGAAATAAGGCTAGCAAAGAGATCCACGAAATACTGATGTAACTCCGTGAGATGAATTAACAGAACACTAAGGAGTTTCTCAGAAAGCTTCTTTCCAGATTTCATCTGAGGATATTTCCTTTTTCACCATAGCCCTCTAGGGGCTTCCAAATATCACTTTGCCAATTCCACAAGAACTGTCTTAGCGAAAGGCTCCTTGAGGGGAAAGCTGTAACTCTGTGACATGATTTCACAGAACACAAAGAAGTTTCTCAGAAAGCTTCCTTCTCTTTGTTATCGGAAGATATTTTCTTTGGCCCTATAGTCTTCAAAGGGATCCGAATTATCTGTTCTCAGATTCCACAGAAATAAGGCTAGCAAAGAGATCCACGAAATACAGATGTAACTCTGTGATATGAATTAACAGAACACTAAGCAGTTTCTCAGAAAGCTTCTTTCCAGATTTCATCTGAGGATATTTCCTTTTTCACCATAGCCCTCTATGGGCTTCCAAATATCACTTTGCGAATTCCACAAGAACTGTCTTAGCGAAAGGCTCCTTGATTGGAAAGCTGTAACTGTGTGAGATGATTTCACAGAACACAACGAAGTTTATCAGAAAGCTTCTCTCTCTCTGTTATCGGAGGATATTTCCTTTGGCCCTATAGTCTTCAAAGGGATCCGAAATATCTGTTCTCAGATTCCACAGAAATAAGGCTAGCAAAGAGATCCACCAAATACAGATGTAACTCTGTGAGATGAATTAACAGAACACTAAGCAGTTTCTCAGAAAGCTTCTTTCCAGATTTCATTTGAGGATAGTTCCTTTTTCAACATAGCCCTCTATGGGCTTCCAAATATCACTTTGCCAATTCCACAAGAACTGTCTTAGCGAAAGGATCCCTGAGGGGAAAGCTGCAACTCTGTGAGAAGTTTTCACAGAACACAACGAAGTTTCTCAGAAAGCTTCTTTCTCTCTGTTATCGGAGGATATTTCCTTTGGCCCTATAGTCTTCAAAGGGATCCGAAATATCTGTTCTCAGATTCCACAGAAATAAGTCTCGCAAAGACATCCATGAAATACAGATGTAACTCTGTGAGATGAATTAACAGAACACTAAGCAGTTTCTCAGAAAGCTTCTTTCCAGATTTCATCTGAGGATATTTCCTTTTTCACCATAGCCCTCTAAGGGCTTCCAAATATCACTTTGCCAATTCCACAAGAACTGTCTTAGCGAAATGCTCCTTGAGGAGAAAGCGGTAACTCTGTGAGATGATTTCAAAGAACAAAACGAAGTTTCTCAGAAAGCTTCTTTCTCTTTGTTATCGGAGGATATTTCCTTTGGCCCTATAGTCTTCAAAGGGATCCGACATATCTGTTCTCAGATTCCACAGAAATAAGGCTAGCAAAGAGATCCACGAAATACAGATGTAACTCTGTGAGATGAATTAACAGAACAGTAAGCAGTTTCTCAGAAAGCTTCTTTCCATATTTCATCTGAGGATATTTCCTTTTTCACCATAGCCCTCTATGGGCTTCCAAATATCACTTTCCAATTCCACAAGAACTGTCTTAGCGAAAGGTTCCTTGAGGGGAAAGCTGCAACTCTGTGAGATGATTTCACAGAACACAACGAAGTTTCTCAGAAATCTTCTTTCTCTTTGTTATCGGAGGATATTTCCTTTGGCCCTATAGTCACCAAAGGGATCCGAAATATCTGTTCTCAGATTCCACAGAAATAAGTCTCGCAAAGACATCCATGAAATTCAGATGTAACTCTGTGAGATGAATTAGCAGAACACTAAGCAGTTTCTCAGAAAGCTTCTTTCCAGATTTCACCGGAGGATATTTCCTTTTTCACCATAGCCCTCTATGGGCTTCCAAATATCACTTTGCCAATTCCACAAGAACTGTCTTAGCGAAATGCTCCTTGAGGGAAAAGCTGTAACTCTGTGAGATGATTTCAAAGAACACAACGAAGTTTCTCAGAAAGCTTCTTTCTCTTTGTTATCGGAGCATATTTCCTTTGGCCCTATAGTCTTCAAAGGGATCCGAAATATCTGTTCTCAGATTCCACAGAAATAAGGCTAGCAAAGAGATCCACGAAATACAGATGTAACTCTGTGAGATGAATTAACAGAACACTAAGCAGTTTCTCAGAAAGCTTCTTTCCAGATTTCATCTGAGGATATTTCCTTTTTCACCATAGACCTCTATGGGCTTCCAAATATCACTTTGCCAATTCCACATGAACTGTCTTAGCGAAAGGCTCCTTGAGGGGAAAGGTGTAACTCTGTGAGTTCATTTCACAGAACACAACGAAGTTTCTCAGAAAGCTTCTTTCTCTTTTTTATCGGAGGATATTTCCTTTGGACCTATAGCCTTCAAAGGGATCCGAAATATCTGTTCTCAGATTCCACAGAAATAAGGCTAGCAAGGAGATCCACGAAATACAGATGTAACTCTGTGAGATGAATTAACAGAACACTAAGCAGTTTCTCAGAAAGCTTCTTTCCAGATTTCATCTGAGGATATTTCTTTTTCACCATAGCCCTCTATGGGCTTCCAAATATCACTTTGCCAATTCCACAAGAACTGTCTTAGCGAAAGGCTCCTTCAGGAGAAAGCTGTAACTCTGTGAGATGATTTCACAGAACACAACGAAGTTTCTGAGAAAGCTTCTTTCTCTTTGTTATCGGAGGATATTTCCTTTGGCCCTATAGTCTTCAAAGGGATCCGAAATATCTGTTCTCAGATTCCACAGAAATAAGGCTAGCAAAGAGATCCACGAAATACTGATGTAACTCCGTGAGATGAATTAACAGAACACTAAGGAGTTTCTCAGAAAGCTTCTTTCCAGATTTCATCTGAGGATATTTCCTTTTTCACCATAGCCCTCTAGGGGCTTCCAAATATCACTTTGCCAATTCCACAAGAACTGTCTTAGCGAAAGGCTCCTTGAGGGGAAAGCTGTAACTCTGTGACATGATTTCACAGAACACAAAGAAGTTTCTCAGAAAGCTTCCTTCTCTTTGTTATCGGAAGATATTTTCTTTGGCCCTATAGTCTTCAAAGGGATCCGAATTATCTGTTCTCAGATTCCACAGAAATAAGGCTAGCAAAGAGATCCACGAAATACAGATGTAACTCTGTGATATGAATTAACAGAACACTAAGCAGTTTCTCAGAAAGCTTCTTTCCAGATTTCATCTGAGGATATTTCCTTTTTCACCATAGCCCTCTATGGGCTTCCAAATATCACTTTGCCAATTCCACAAGAACTGTCTTAGCGAAAGGCTCCTTGAGGGGAAAGCTGTAACTCTGTGAGATGATTTCACAGAACACAACGAAGTTTCTCAGAAAGATTCTTTCTCTTTGTTATCGGAGGATATTTCCTATGGCCCTGTAGTCTTCAAAGGGATCCGAAATATCTGTTCTCAGATTCCACAGAAATAAGGCTAGCAAGGAGATCCACGAAATACAGATGTAACTCTGTGAGATGAATTAACAGAACACTAAGCAGTTTCTCAGAAAGCTTCTTTCCAGATTTCATCTGAGGATATTTCCTTTTTCACCATAGCCCTCTATGGGCTTCCAAATATCACTTTGCCAATTCCACAAGAACTGTCTTAGCGAAAGGCTCCTTCAGGGGAAAGCTGTAACTCTGTGAGATGATTTCACAGAACACAACGAAGTTTCTCAGAAAGCTTCTTTCTCTTTTTTATCGGAGCATATTTCCTTTAGCCCTATAGTCTTCAAAGGGATCCGAAATATCTGTTCTCAGATTCCACAGAAATAAGGCTAGCAAAGAGATCGACGAAATACTGAGGTAACTCTGTGAGATGAATTAACCGAACACTATGCAGTTTCTTAGAAAACTTCTTTCCAGATTTCATCTGAGGATATATCCTTTTTCACCATAGCCCTCTATTTGTTTCCAAATATCACTTTGCAAATTTCACAAGAACTGTCTTAGCGAAAGGCTCCTTGAGGGGAAAGCTGTAACTCTGTGAGATGATTTCACAGAACACAAAGAAGTTTCTCAGAAAGCTTCTTTCTCTTTGTTATCGGAGGATATTTCCTTTGGCCCTATAGTCTTCAAAGGGATCCGAAATATCTGTTCTCAGATTCCACAGAAATAAGGCTAGCAAAGAGATCCACGGAATACAGATGTAACTCTGTGAGATGAATTAACAGAACACTAAGCAGTTTCTCAGAAAGCTTCTTTCCAGATTTCATCTTAGGATATATCCTTTTTCATCATAGCCGTCTATGGGCTTCCAAATATCACTTTGCCAATTCCACATGAACTGTCTTAGCGAAAGGCTCCTTGAGGGGAAAGCTGTAACTCTGTGAGATGATTTCACAGAACACCACGAAGTTTCTCAGAAAGCTTCTTTCTCTTTGTTATCAGAGGATATTTCCTTTGGCCCTATAGTCTTCAAAGGGATCCGAAATATCTGTTCTCAGATTCCACAGAAATAAGGCTAGCAAAGAGATCCATGAAATACAGATGTAACTCCGTGATATGAATTAACAGAACACTAAGCAGTTTCTCAGAAAGCTTCTTTCCAGATTTCATCTGAGGATATTTCCTTTTTCACCATAGCCCTCTATGGGCTTCCAAACATCACTTTGCCAATTCCACAAGGACTGTCTTAGTGAAAGGCTCCTTGAGTAGAAAGCTGTAACTCTGTGAGATGATTTCAAAGAACAAAACGAAGTTTCTCAGAAAGCTTCTTTCTCTTTGTTATCGGAGGATATTCCTTTGGCCCTATAGTCTTCAAAGGGATCCGAATTATCTGTTCTCAGATTCCAGAGAAATAAGGCTAGCAAAGACATCCACGAAATACAGATGTAACTCTGTGAGATGAATTAACAGAACACTAAGCAGTTTCTCAGAAAGCTTCTTTCCAGATTTCATCTGAGGATATTTCCTTTTTCACCATAGCCCTCTAAGGGCTTCCAAATATCACTTTACCAATTCCACAAGAACTGTCTTAGGGGAAGGCTCCTTGAGGGGAAAGCTGTAACTCTGTGAGATGATTTCACAGAACACAACGAAGTTTCTCAGAAAGCTTCTTTCTCTTTGTTATCGGAGGATATTTCCTTTGGCCCTATATTTTTCAAAGGGATCCGAAATATCTGTTCTCAGATTCCACAGAAATAAGGCTAGCAAAGAGATCGACGAAATACAGATGTAACTCCGTGATATGAATCAACAGAACATTAAGCAGTTTCTCAGAAAGCTTCTTTCCGGATTTCATCTGAGGATATTTCCTTTTTCACCATAGCCCTCTAAGGGCTTCCAAATATCACTTTGCCAATTCCACAAGAACTGTCTTAGAGAAAGGCTCCTTGAGGGGAAATCTGCAACTCTGTGAGATGGTTTCACGGAACACAACGAAGTTTCTCAGAAAGCTTCTTTCTCTTTGTTATCAGAGGATATTTCCTTTGACCCCATAGTCTTCAAAGGGATCCGAAATATCTGCTCTCAGATTCCACAGAAATAAGGCTATCAAAGAGATCCACGAAATACAGATGTAACTCTGTGAGATGAATTAACAGAACACTAAGCAGTTTCTCAGAAAGCTTCTTTCCAGATTTCATCTGAGGATATTTCCTTTTTCACCATAGCCCTCTATGGGCTTCCAAATATCACTTTGCCAATTCCACAAGAACTGTCTTAGCGAAAGGCTCCTTGAGGGGAAAGCTGCAACTCTGTGAGTTCATTTCACAGAACACAACCAAGTTTCTCAGAAAGCTTCTTTCTCTTTGTTATCGGAGGATATTTCCTTTGGCCCTATAGTCTTCAAAGGGATCCGAAATATCTGTTCTCAGATTCCACAGAAATAATTCTAGCAAAGAGATCCACGAAATACAGATGTAACTCTGAGATGAATTAACAGAACACTAAGTAGTTTCTCAGAAAGCTTCTTTCCAGATTTCATCTGAGGATATTTCCTTTTTCACCATAGCCCTCTATGGGCTTCCAAATATCACTTTGCCAATTCCACAAGAACTGTCTCAGCGAAAGGCTCCTTGAGGGGAAAGCTGTAACTCTGTGAGATGATTTCACAGAACACAACGAAGTTTCTCAGAAAGCTTCTTTCTCTTTGTTATCGGAGGATATTTCCTTTTGCCCTATAGTCTTCAAAGGGATCCGAAATATCTGTTCTCAGATTCCACAGAAATAAGGCTAGCAAAGAGATCCACGAAATACAGATGTAACTCTGTGAGATGAATTAACAGAACACTAAGCAGTTTCTCAGAAAGCTTCTTTCCAGATTTCATCAGTGTATATTACCTTTTTCACCATAGCCCTCTAAGGGCTTCCAAATATCACTTTGCCAATACCACAAGAACTGTCTTAGCGAAAGGCTCCTTGAGGGGAAAGCTGTAACTCTTTGAGATGATTTCACAGAACACAACGAAGTTTCTCAGAAAGCTTCTTTCTCTTTGTTATCGGAGGATATTTCCTTTGGCCCTATAGTCTTCAAAGGGATCAGAAATATCTGTTCTCAGGTTCCACAGAAATAAGGCTAGCAAAGACATCCACGAAATACAGATGTAACTCTGTGAGATGAATTAACAGAACACTAAGAAGTTTCTCAGAAAGCTTCTTTCCAGATTTCATCTGAGGACATTTCGTTTTTCACCATAGCCCTCTATGGGCTTCCAAATATCACTTTGCCAATTCCACAAGAACTGTCTTAGCGAAAGGCTCCTTGAGGGGAAAGCTGTAACTCTGTGAGATCATTTCACAGAACACAACGAAGTTTCTCAGAAAGCTTCTTTCTCTTTGTTATCGGAGGATATTTCCTTTGGCCATATAGTCTTCAAAGGGATCAGAAATATCTGCTCTCAGATTCCACAGAAACAAGGCTAGCAAAGACATCCATGAAATACAGATGTAATTCTGTGAGATGAATTAACAGAACACTAAGCAGATTCTCAGAAAGCTTCTTTCCAGATTTCATCTGAGGATATTTCCTTTTTCACCATAGCCCTCTATGGGCTTCCAAATATCACTTTGCCAATTCCACAAGAACTGCCTTAGCGAAAGGCTCCTTGAGGGGAAAGCTGTAACTCTGTGAGATGATTTCACAGAACACAACGAAGTTTCTCAGAAAGCTTCTTTCTCTTTGTTATCAGAGGATATTTCCTTTGGACCTAGAGTCTTCAAAGGGATCCGAAATATCTGTTCTCAGATTCCACAGAAATAAGTCTAGCAAAGAGATCCACGAAATACAGATGTAACTCTGTGAGATGAATTAACAGAACAATAAGTAGTTTCTCAGAAAGCTTCTTTCCAGATTTCATCTGAGGATATTTCCTTTTTCACCATAGCCCTCTATGGGCTTCCAAATATCACTTTGCCAATTCCACAAGAACTGTCTTAGCGAAAGGCTCCTTGAGGGGAAAGTTGCAACTCTGTGAGATGATTTCACAGAACACAACGAAGTTTCTCAGAACGCTTCTTGCTCTTTGTTATCGGAGGATATTTCCTTTGGCCCTATAGTCTTCAAAGGGATCCGAAATATCTGTTCTCAGATTCCACAGAAATAAGGCTAGCAAAGAGATCCACGGAATACAGATGTAACTCTGTGAGATGAATTAACAGAACACTAAGCAGTTTCTCAGAAAGCTTCTTTCCAGATTTCATCTGAGGATATATCCTTTTTCATCATAGCCATCTATGGGCTTCCAAATATCACTTTGCCAATTCCACAAGAACTGTCTTAGCGAAAGGCTCCTTGAGGGGAAAGCTGTAACTCTGTGAGATGATTTCACAGAACACCACGAAGTTTCTCAGAAAGCTTCTTTCTCTTTGTTATCAGAGGATATTTCCTTTGGCCCTATAGTCTTCAAAGGGATCCGAAATATCTGTTCTGAGATTCCACAGAAATAAGGCTAGCAAAGAGATCCATGAAATACAGATGTAACTCCGTGATATGAATTAACAGAACACTAAGCAGTTTCTCAGAAAGCTTCTTTCCAGATTTCATCTGAGGATATTTCCTTTTTCACCATAGCCCTCTATGGGCTTCCAAACATCACTTTGCCAATTCCACAAGGACTGTCTTAGTGAAAGGCTCCTTCAGGGGAAAGCTGTAACTCTGTGAGATGATTTCACAGAACACAAAGAAGTTTCTCAGAAATCTTCCTTCTCTTTGTTATCGGAAGATATTTTCTTTGGCCCTATACTCTTCAAAGGGATCCGAATTATCTGTTCTCAGATTCCACAGAAATAAGGCTAACAAAGACATCCACGAAATACAGATGTAACTCTGTGAGATGAATTAACAGAACACTAAGCAGTTTCTCAGAAAGCTTCTTTCCAGATTTCATCTGAGGATATTTTCTCTTTCACCATAGCCCTCTATGGGCTTCCAAATATCACTTTGCCAATTCCACAAAAACTGTCTAAGCGAAAGGCTCCTTGAGGAGAAAGCTGGAACTCTGTGAGATGATTTCACAGAACACAACGAAGTTTCTCAGAAAGCTTCTTTCTCTCTGTTATCGGAGGATATTTCCTTTGGCCCTCTAGTCTTCAAAGGGATCCGAATTATCTGTTCTCAGATTCCACAGAAATAAGGCTATCACAGAGGTCCACGAAATACAGATGTAACACTGTGAGATGAATAAAAAGAACACTAAGCAGTTTCTCAGAAAGCTTCTTTCCAGATTTCATCTGAGGATATATCCTTTTTCATCATAGCCATCTATGGGCTTCCAAATATCACTTTGCCAATTCCACAAGAACTGTCTTAGCGAAAGGCTCCTTGAGGGAAAAGCTGTAACTCTGTGAGATGATTTCACAGAACATAACGAAGTTTCTCAGAAAGCTTCTTTCTCTTTGTTAACGGAGGATATTTCCTTTGGCCCTATAGTCTTCAAAGGGATCCAAAATATCTGTTCTCAGATTCCACAGAAATAAGGCTAGCAAGGAGATCTACGAAATACAGATGTAACTCTGTGAGATGAATTAAGAGAACACTAAGCAGTTTCTCAGAAAACTTATTTCCAGATTTCATCTGAGGATATTTCCTTTTTACCATAGCCCTCGATGGGCTTCCAAATATCACTTTGCCAATTCCACAAAAACCGTCTTAGCGAAAGGCTCCTTGAGGGGAAAGCTGTAACTCTGTGAGATGATTTCACAGAACACAAAGAAGTTTCTCAGAAAGCTTCTTTCTCTTTGTTATCGGAGGATATTTCCTTTGGCCCTATAGTCTTCAAAGGGATCCGAAATATCTGTTCTCAGATTCCACAGAAATAAGGCTAGCAAAGAGATCCACGAAATACAGATGTAACGCTGTGAGATGAATTAACAGAACACTAAGCAGTTTCTCAGAAAGCTTCTTTCCAGATTTCATCTGAGGATATTTCCTTTTTCACCATAGCCCTCTATGGGCTTCCAAATATCACTTTGCCAATTCCACATGAACTGTCTTAGCGAAAGGCTCCTTGAGGGGAAAGGTGTAACTCTGTGAGTTCATTTCACAGAACACAACGAAGTTTCTCAGAAAGCTTCTTTCTCTTTGTTATCGGAGGATATTTCCTTTGGCCCTATAGTCTTCAAAGGGATCCGAAATATCTGTTCTCAGATTCCACAGAAATAAGGCTAGCAAGGAGATCCACGAAATACAGACGTAACTCTGTGAGATGAATTAACAGAACACTAAGCAGTTTCTCAGAAAGCTTCTTTCCAGATTTCATCTGAGGATTTTTCCTTTTTCAGTATAGCCCTCTATGGGCTTCCAAATATCACTTTGCCAATTCCACAAGAACTGTCTTAGTGAAAGGCTCCTTGAGGGGAAAGCTGTAACTCTGTGAGATGATTTCACAGAACACAACGAAGTTTCTCAGAAACCTTCTTTCTCTTTGTTATCGGAGGATATTTCCTTTGGCCCTATAGTCTTCAAAGGGATCCGAATATCTGTTCTCAGATTCCAGAGAAATAAGGCTAGCAAAGACATCCACGAAATACAGATGTAACTCCATGAGATGAAGTAACAGAACACTAAGCAGTTTGTCAGAAAGCTTCTTTCCAGATTTCATCTCAGGATACTTTCTTTTTCACCATAGCCCTCTATGGGCTTCCAAATATCACTTTGCCAATTCCACAAGAACTGTCTTAGGGGAAGGCTCCTTGAGGGGAAAGCTGTAACTCTGTGAGATGATTTCACAGAACACAACGAAGTTTCTCAGAAAGCTTCTTTCTCTTTGTTATCGGAGGATATTTCCTTTGGCCCTATATTTTTCAAAGGGATCCGAAATATCTGTTCTCAGATTCCACAGAAATAAGGCTAGCAAAGAGATCCACGAAATACAGATGTAACTCCGTGATATGAATCAACAGAACATTAAGCAGTTTCTCCGAAAGCTTCTTTCCGGATTTCATCTGAGGATATTTCCTTTTTCACCATAGCCCTCTAAGGGCTTCCAAATATCACTTTGCCAATTCCACAAGAACTGTCTTAGAGAAAGGCTCCTTGAGGGGAAATCTGCAACTCTGTGAGATGATTTCACAGAACACAACGAAGTTTATCAGAAAGCTTCTTTCTCTTTGTCATCGGAGGATATTTCCTTTGGACCTATAATCTTCATAGGGATACGAAATATCTGTTCTCAGATTCCACAGAAATAAGTCTAGCAAAGACATCCATGAAATACAGATGTAACTCTGTGAGATGAATTAACAGAACACTAAGCAGTTTCTCAGAAAGCTTCTTTCCAGATTTCATATGAGGGTATTTCCTTTTTCACCATAGCACTCTATGGGCTTCCAAATATCACTTTGCCAATTCCACAAGAACTGTCTTAGCGAAAGGCTCCTTGAGGGGAAAGCTGAAACTCTGTGAGATGATTTCACAGAACACAACGAAGTTTCTCAGAAAGCTTCTTTCTCTCTGTTATCGGAGGATATTTCCTTTGGCCCTATAGTCTTCAAAGGGATCCGAAATATCTGTTCTCAGATTCCACAGAAATAAGGCTAGCAAAGAGATCCACGAAATACAGATGTAACTCTGTGAGATGAATTAACAGAACACTAAGCAGTTTCTCAGAAAGCTTCTTTCCAGATTTCATCTGAGGACATTTCCTTTTTCACCATAGCCCTCTAAGGGCTTCCAAATATCACTTTGCCAATTCCACAAGAACTGTCTTAGCGAAAGGCTCCTTGGGGGGAAAGCTGTAACTCTTTGAGATGATTTCACAGAACACAACGAAGTTTCTCAGAAAGCTTCTTTCTCTTTGTTATCGGAGGATATTGCTCTTGGCCCTTTTGTCTTCAAAGGGATCCGAATATTTGTTCTCAGATTCCACAGAAATAAGGCTAGCAAAGAGATACACGAAATACAGATGTAGCTCCGTGAGATGAATTAACAGAACACTAAGCAGTTTCTCAGAAAGCTTCTTTCCAGATTTATCTGAGGATATTTCCTTTTTCACCATAGCCCTCTATGGGCTTCCAAATATCACTTTGCCATTTCCATAAGAACTGTCTTAGCGAAAGGCTCCTTGAGGGAAAGCTGTAACTCTGTGAGATGATTTCACAGAACACAACGAAGTTTCTCAGAAAGCTTCTTTCTCTTTGTTATCGGAGGATATTTCCTTTGGCCCTATAGTCTTCAAAGGGATCCGAAATATCTGTTCTCAGATTCCACAGAAAAAAGGCTAGCAAAGAGATCCACGAAATACAGATGTAACTCTGTGAGATGAATTAACAGAACACTAAGCAGTTTCTCAGAAAGCTTCTTTCCAGATTTCATTTGAGGATATTTCCTTTTTCACCATAGCCCTCTATGGGCTTCCAAATATCACTTCGCCAATTCCACAAGAACTGTCTTAGCGAAAGGCTCCTTGAGGGGAAAGCTGTAACTCTGTGAGATGATTTCACAGAACACAACGGAGTTTCACAGAAAACTTCTTTCTCTTTGTTATCGGAGGATATTTCCTTTGGCCCTATAGTCTTCAAAGGGATCCGAAATATCTGTTTCAGATTTCACAGAAATAAGGCTAGCAAGGAGATACACGAAATACAGATGTAACTCTGTGAGATGAATTAACAGAACACTAAGCAGTTTCTCAGAAAGCTTCTTTCCAGATTTCATCTGAGGATATTTCCTTTTTCACCATAGTCCTCTATGGGCTTCCAAATATCCCTTTGCCAATTCCACATGAACTGTCTTAGCGAAAGGCTCCTTGAGGGGAAAGCTGCAACTCTGTGAGATGATTTCACAGAACACAACGAAGTTTCTCAGAAAGCTTCTTTCTCTTTGTTATCGGAGGATATTTCCTTTGGCCCTATAGTCTTCAAAGGGATCCGAAATATCTGTTCTCAGATTCCACAGAAACAAGGCTAGCAAAGACATCCGTGAAACACAGATGTAACTCTGTGAGATGAATTAACAGAACAATAAGCAGTTTCTCAGAAAGCTTCTTTCCAGATTTCATCTGAGGATATTTCCTTTTTCACCATAGCCCTCTAAGGGCTTCCAAATATCACTTTGCCAATTCCACATTAACTGTCTTAGCGAAAGGCTCCTTGAGGGGAAAGCTGTAACTCTGTGAGATGATTTCACAGAACACAACGAAGTTTCTCAGAAAGCTTCTTTCTCTTTGTTATCGGAGGATATTTCCTTTGGCCCTATAGTCTTCAAAGGGATCCGAAATATCTGTTCTCAGATTCCACAGTAATAAGGCTAGCAAAGAGATCCAAGAAAAACAGATGTAACTCTGTGAGATGAATTAACAGAACACTAAGCAGTTTCTCAGAAAGCTTCTTTCCAGATTTCATCTGAGGATATATCCTTTTTCACCATAGCCCTCTAAGGGCTTCCAAATATCACTTTGCCAATTCCACAAGAACTGTCTTAGCGAAAGGCTCCTTGGGGGAAAGCTGTAACTCTTTGAGATGATTTCACAGAACACAACGAAGTTTCTCAGAAAGCTTCTTTCTCTTTGTTATCGGAGGATATTGCTCTTGGCCCTTTTGTCTTCAAAGGGATCCGAATATTTGTTCTCAGATTCCACAGAAATAAGGCTAGCAAAGAGATACACGAAATACAGATGTAGCTCCGTGAGATGAATTAACAGAACACTAAGCAGTTTCTCAGAAAGCTTCTTTCCAGATTTCATCTGAGGATATTTCCTTTTTCACCATAGCCCTCTATGGGCTTCCAAATATCACTTTGCCATTTCCATAAGAACTGTCTTAGCGAAAGGCTCCTTGAGGGGAAAGCTGTAACTCTGTGAGATGATTTCACAGAACACAACGAAGTTTCTCAGAAAGCTTCTTTCTCTTTGTTATCGGAGGATATTTCCTTTGGCCCTATAGTCTTCAAAGGGATCCGAAATATCTGTTCTCAGATTCCACAGAAAAAAGGCTAGCAAAGAGATCCACGAAATACAGATGTAACTCTGTGAGATGAATTAACAGAACACTAAGCAGTTTCTCAGAAAGCTTCTTTCCAGATTTCATTTGAGGATATTTCCTTTTTCACCATAGCCCTCTATGGGCTTCCAAATATCACTTTGCCAATTCCACAAGAACTGTCTTAGCGAAAGGCTCCTTGAGGGGAAAGCTGTAACTCTGTGAGATGATTTCACAGAACACAACGGAGTTTCACAGAAAACTTCTTTCTCTTTGTTATCGGAGGATATTTCCTTTGGCCCTATAGTCTTCAAAGGGATCCGAAATATCTGTTTCAGATTTCACAGAAATAAGGCTAGCAAGGAGATACACGAAATACAGATGTAACTCTGTGAGATGAATTAACAGAACACTAAGCAGTTTCTCAGAAAGCTTCTTTCCAGATTTCATCTGAGGATATTTCCTTTTTCACCATAGTCCTCTATGGGCTTCCAAATATCCCTTTGCCAATTCCACATGAACTGTCTTAGCGAAAGGCTCCTTGAGGGGAAAGCTGCAACTCTGTGAGATGATTTCACAGAACACAACGAAGTTTCTCAGAAAGCTTCTTTCTCTTTGTTATCGGAGGATATTTCCTTTGGCCCTATAGTCTTCAAAGGGATCCGAAATATCTGTTCTCAGATTCCACAGAAACAAGGCTAGCAAAGACATCCGTGAAACACAGATGTAACTCTGTGAGATGAATTAACAGAACAATAAGCAGTTTCTCAGAAAGCTTCTTTCCAGATTTCATCTGAGGATATTTCCTTTTTCACCATAGCCCTCTAAGGGCTTCCAAATATCACTTTGCCAATTCCACATTAACTGTCTTAGCGAAAGGCTCCTTGAGGGGAAAGCTGTAACTCTGTGAGATGATTTCACAGAACACAACGAAGTTTCTCAGAAAGCTTCTTTCTCTTTGTTATCGGAGGATATTTCCTTTGGCCCTATAGTCTTCAAAGGGATCCGAAATATCTGTTCTCAGATTCCACAGAAACAAGGCTAGCAAAGACATCCATGAAATACAGATGTAACTCTGTGAGATGAATTAACAGAACAATAAGCAGTTTCTCAGAAAGCTTCTTTCCAGATTTCATCTGAGGATATTTCCTTTTTCACCATAGCCATCTATGGGCTTCCAAATATCACTTTGTCAATTCCACAAGAACTGTCTTAGCGAAAGGCTCCTTGAGTGATAAGCTGTAACTCTGTGAGATGATTTCACAGAACACAACGAAGTTTCTCAGAAAGCTTCTTTCTCTCTGTTATCGGAGGATATTTCCTTTGGCCCTATAGTCTTCAAAGGGATCCGAAATATCTGTTCTCAGATTCCACAGAAATAAGGCTAGCAAAGAGATCCACGAAATACAGATGTAACTCTGTGAGATGAATTAACAGAACACTAAGCAGTTTCTCAGAAAGCTTCTTTCCAGATTTCATCTGAGGACATTTCCTTTTTCACCATAGCCCTCTATGGGCTTCCAAATATCACTTTGCCAATTCCACAAGAACTGTCTTAGCGAAAGGCTCCTTGGGGGGAAAGCTGTAACTCTTTGAGATGATTTCACAGAACACAGCGAAGTTTCTCAGAAAGCTTCTTTCTCTTTGTTATCGGAGGATATTGCTCTTGGCCCTTTTGTCTTCAAAGGGATCCGAATATCTGTTCTCAGATTCCACAGAAATAAGGCTAGCAAAGAGATACACGAAATACAGATGTAGCTCCGTGAGATGAATTAACAGAACACTAAGCAGTTTCTCAGAAAGCTTCTGTCCAGATTTCATCTGAGGATATTTCCTTTTTCACCATAGCCCTCTATGGGCTTCCAAATATCACTTTGCCATTTCCATAAGAACTGTCTTAGCGAAAGGCTCCTTGAGGGGAAAGCTGTAACTCTGTGAGATGATTTCACAGAACACAACGAAGTTTCTCAGAAAGCTTCTTTCTCTTTGTTATCGGAGGATATTTCCTTTGGCCCTATATTCTTCAAAGGGATCCGAAATATCTGTTCTCAGATTCCACAGAAAAAAGGCTAGCAAAGAGATCCACGAAATACAGATGTAACTCTGTGAGATGAATTAACAGAACACTAAGCAGTTTCTCAGAAAGCTTCTTTCCAGATTTCATTTGAGGATATTTCCTTTTTCACCATAGCCCTCTATGGGCTTCCAAATATCACTTCGCCAATTCCACAAGAACTGTCTTAGCGAAAGGCTCCTTGAGGGGAAAGCTGTAACTCTGTGAGATGATTTCACAGAACACAACGGAGTTTCACAGAAAACTTCTTTCTCTTTGTTATCGGAGGATATTTCCTTTGGCCCTATAGTCTTCAAAGGGATCCGAAATATCTGTTTCAGATTTCACAGAAATAAGGCTAGCAAGGAGATACACGAAATACAGATGTAACTCTGTGAGATGAATTAACAGAACACTAAGCAGTTTCTCAGAAAGCTTCTTTCCAGATTTTATCTGAGGATATTTCCTTTTTCACCATAGTCCTCTATGGGCTTCCAAATAT
Organism: Macaca nemestrina; assembly: GCF_043159975.1. NCBI lineage: Eukaryota > Metazoa > Chordata > Mammalia > Primates > Cercopithecidae > Macaca > Macaca nemestrina. The sequence continues at coordinate 62,518,279 of NC_092136.1, read as the reverse complement.
CCCTTTGCCAATTCCACATGAACTGTCTTAGCGAAAGGCTCCTTGAGGGGAAAGCTGCAACTCTGTGAGATGATTTCACAGAACACAACGAAGTTTCTCAGAAAGCTTCTTTCTCTTTGTTATCGGAGGATATTTCCTTTGGCCCTATAGTCTTCAAAGGGATCCGAAATATCTGTTCTCAGATTCCACAGAAACAAGGCTAGCAAAGACATCCGTGAAACACAGATGTAACTCTGTGAGATGAATTAACAGAACAATAAGCAGTTTCTCAGAAAGCTTCTTTCCAGATTTCATCTGAGGATATTTCCTTTTTCACCATAGCCCTCTAAGGGCTTCCAAATATCACTTTGCCAATTCCACATGAACTGTCTTAGCGAAAGGCTCCTTGAGGGGAAAGCTGTAACTCTGTGAGATGATTTCACAGAACACAACGAAGTTTCTCAGAAAGCTTCTTTCTCTTTGTTATCGGAGGATATTTCCTTTGGCCATATAGTCTTCAAAGGGATCCGAAATATCTGTTCTCAGATTCCACAGTAATAAGGCTAGCAAAGAGATCCAAGAAAAACAGATGTAACTCTGTGAGATGAATTAACAGAACACTAAGCAGTTTCTCAGAAAGCTTCTTTCCAGATTTCATCTGAGGATATATCCTTTTTCACCATAGCCCTCTATGGGCTTCTAAATATTACTTTGCCAATTCCACATGAACTGTCTTAGCGAAAGGCTCCTTGAGGGGAAAGCTGTAACTCTGTGAGATGATTTCACAGAACACAAAGAAGTTTCTCAGAAAGCTTCTTTCTCTTTGTTATCGGAGGATAATTCCTTTGGCCCTATAGTCTTCAAAGGGATCCGAAATATCTGTTCTCAGATCCCACAGAAATAAGTATAGCAAAGACATCCATGAAATACAGATGTAACTCTGTGAGATGAATTAACAGAACACTAAGCAGTTTCTCAGAAAGCTTCTTTCCAGATTTCATCTGAGGATATTTCCTTTTTCACCATTGCCTCTATGGGCTTCCAAATATCACTTTGCCAATTCCACAAGAACTGTCTTAGCGAAAGGGTCCTTGAGGGGAAAGCTGTAACTCTGTGAGATGATTTCACAGAACACAACGAAGTTTCTCAGAAAGCTTCTTTCTCTTTGTTATCGGAGGATATTTCCTTTGGCCCTATAGTCTTCAAAGGGATCCGAAATATCTGTTCTCAGATTCCACAGAAATAAGGCGAGCAAAGAGATCCACGAAATACAGATGTAACTCTGTGAGATGAATTAACAGAACACTAAGAAGTTTCTCAGAAAGCTTCTTTCCAGATTTCATCTGAGGATATTTCCTTTTTCAACATAGCCCTCTATGGGCTTCCAAATATCATTTTTCCAATTTCACAAGAACTGTCTTAGCGAAAGGCTCCTTGAGGGAAAGCTGTAACTCTGTGAGATGATTACACAGAACACAAAGAAGTTTCTCAGAAAGCTTCTTTCTCTTTGTTATCGGAGGATATTTCCTTTGGCCCTATAGTCTTCAAAGGGATCCGAAATATCTGTTCTCAGATTCCACAGAAACAAGGCTAGCAAAGACATCCGTGAAACACAGATGTAACTCTGTGAGATGAATTAACAGAACACTAAGCAGTTTCTCAGAAAGCTTCTTTCCAGATTTCATCTGAGGATATTTCCTTTTTCACCATAGCCCTCTAAGGGCTTCCAAATATCACTTTGCCAATTCCACATTAACTGTCTTAGCGAAAGGCTCCTTGAGGGGAAAGCTGTAACTCTGTGAGATGATTTCACAGAACACAACGAAGTTTCTCAGAAAGCTTCTTTCTCTTTGTTATCGGAGGATATTTCCTTTGGCCCTATAGTCTTCAAAGGGATCCGAAATATCTGTTCTCAGATTCCACAGTAATAAGGCTAGCAAAGAGATCCAAGAAAAACAGATGTAACTCTGTGAGATGAATTAACAGAACACTAAGCAGTTTCTCAGAAAGCTTCTTTCCAGATTTCATCTGAGGATATATCCTTTTTCACCATAGCCCTCTAAGGGCTTCCAAATATCACTTTGCCAATTCCACAAGAACTGTCTTAGCGAAAGGCTCCTTGGGGGAAAGCTGTAACTCTTTGAGATGATTTCACAGAACACAACGAAGTTTCTCAGAAAGCTTCTTTCTCTTTGTTATCGGAGGATATTGCTCTTGGCCCTTTTGTCTTCAAAGGGATCCGAATATTTGTTCTCAGATTCCACAGAAATAAGGCTAGCAAAGAGATACACGAAATACAGATGTAGCTCCGTGAGATGAATTAACAGAACACTAAGCAGTTTCTCAGAAAGCTTCTTTCCAGATTTCATCTGAGGATATTTCCTTTTTCACCATAGCCCTCTATGGGCTTCCAAATATCACTTTGCCATTTCCATAAGAACTGTCTTAGCGAAAGGCTCCTTGAGGGGAAAGCTGTAACTCTGTGAGATGATTTCACAGAACACAACGAAGTTTCTCAGAAAGCTTCTTTCTCTTTGTTATCGGAGGATATTTCCTTTGGCCCTATAGTCTTCAAAGGGATCCGAAATATCTGTTCTCAGATTCCACAGAAAAAAGGCTAGCAAAGAGATCCACGAAATACAGATGTAACTCTGTGAGATGAATTAACAGAACACTAAGCAGTTTCTCAGAAAGCTTCTTTCCAGATTTCATTTGAGGATATTTCCTTTTTCACCATAGCCCTCTATGGGCTTCCAAATATCACTTTGCCAATTCCACAAGAACTGTCTTAGCGAAAGGCTCCTTGAGGGGAAAGCTGTAACTCTGTGAGATGATTTCACAGAACACAACGGAGTTTCACAGAAAACTTCTTTCTCTTTGTTATCGGAGGATATTTCCTTTGGCCCTATAGTCTTCAAAGGGATCCGAAATATCTGTTTCAGATTTCACAGAAATAAGGCTAGCAAGGAGATACACGAAATACAGATGTAACTCTGTGAGATGAATTAACAGAACACTAAGCAGTTTCTCAGAAAGCTTCTTTCCAGATTTCATCTGAGGATATTTCCTTTTTCACCATAGTCCTCTATGGGCTTCCAAATATCCCTTTGCCAATTCCACATGAACTGTCTTAGCGAAAGGCTCCTTGAGGGGAAAGCTGCAACTCTGTGAGATGATTTCACAGAACACAACGAAGTTTCTCAGAAAGCTTCTTTCTCTTTGTTATCGGAGGATATTTCCTTTGGCCCTATAGTCTTCAAAGGGATCCGAAATATCTGTTCTCAGATTCCACAGAAACAAGGCTAGCAAAGACATCCGTGAAACACAGATGTAACTCTGTGAGATGAATTAACAGAACAATAAGCAGTTTCTCAGAAAGCTTCTTTCCAGATTTCATCTGAGGATATTTCCTTTTTCACCATAGCCCTCTAAGGGCTTCCAAATATCACTTTGCCAATTCCACATTAACTGTCTTAGCGAAAGGCTCCTTGAGGGGAAAGCTGTAACTCTGTGAGATGATTTCACAGAACACAACGAAGTTTCTCAGAAAGCTTCTTTCTCTTTGTTATCGGAGGATATTTCCTTTGGCCCTATAGTCTTCAAAGGGATCCGAAATATCTGTTCTCAGATTCCACAGAAACAAGGCTAGCAAAGACATCCATGAAATACAGATGTAACTCTGTGAGATGAATTAACAGAACAATAAGCAGTTTCTCAGAAAGCTTCTTTCCAGATTTCATCTGAGGATATTTCCTTTTTCACCATAGCCATCTATGGGCTTCCAAATATCACTTTGTCAATTCCACAAGAACTGTCTTAGCGAAAGGCTCCTTGAGTGATAAGCTGTAACTCTGTGAGATGATTTCACAGAACACAACGAAGTTTCTCAGAAAGCTTCTTTCTCTCTGTTATCGGAGGATATTTCCTTTGGCCCTATAGTCTTCAAAGGGATCCGAAATATCTGTTCTCAGATTCCACAGAAATAAGGCTAGCAAAGAGATCCACGAAATACAGATGTAACTCTGTGAGATGAATTAACAGAACACTAAGCAGTTTCTCAGAAAGCTTCTTTCCAGATTTCATCTGAGGACATTTCCTTTTTCACCATAGCCCTCTATGGGCTTCCAAATATCCCTTTGCCAATTCCACATGAACTGTCTTAGCGAAAGGCTCCTTGAGGGGAAAGCTGCAACTCTGTGAGATGATTTCACAGAACACAACGAAGTTTCTCAGAAAGCTTCTTTCTCTTTGTTATCGGAGGATATTTCCTTTGGCCATATAGTCTTCAAAGGGATCCGAAATATCTGTTCTCAGATTCCACAGTAATAAGGCTAGCAAAGAGATCCAAGAAAAACAGATGTAACTCTGTGAGATGAATTAACAGAACACTAAGCAGTTTCTCAGAAAGCTTCTTTCCAGATTTCATCTGAGGATATATCCTTTTTCACCATAGCCCTCTATGGGCTTCTAAATATTACTTTGCCAATTCCACATGAACTGTCTTAGCGAAAGGCTCCTTGAGGGGAAAGCTGTAACTCTGTGAGATGATTTCACAGAACACAAAGAAGTTTCTCAGAAAGCTTCTTTCTCTTTGTTATCGGAGGATAATTCCTTTGGCCCTATAGTCTTCAAAGGGATCCGAAATATCTGTTCTCAGATCCCACAGAAATAAGTATAGCAAAGACATCCATGAAATACAGATGTAACTCTGTGAGATGAATTAACAGAACACTAAGCAGTTTCTCAGAAAGCTTCTTTCCAGATTTCATCTGAGGATATTTCCTTTTTCACCATTGCCTCTATGGGCTTCCAAATATCACTTTGCCAATTCCACAAGAACTGTCTTAGCGAAAGGGTCCTTGAGGGGAAAGCTGTAACTCTGTGAGATGATTTCACAGAACACAACGAAGTTTCTCAGAAAGCTTCTTTCTCTTTGTTATCGGAGGATATTTCCTTTGGCCCTATAGTCTTCAAAGGGATCCGAAATATCTGTTCTCAGATTCCACAGAAATAAGGCGAGCAAAGAGATCCACGAAATACAGATGTAACTCTGTGAGATGAATTAACAGAACACTAAGAAGTTTCTCAGAAAGCTTCTTTCCAGATTTCATCTGAGGATATTTCCTTTTTCAACATAGCCCTCTATGGGCTTCCAAATATCATTTTTCCAATTTCACAAGAACTGTCTTAGCGAAAGGCTCCTTGAGGGAAAGCTGTAACTCTGTGAGATGATTACACAGAACACAAAGAAGTTTCTCAGAAAGCTTCTTTCTCTTTGTTATCGGAGGATATTTCCTTTGGCCCTATAGTCTTCAAAGGGATCCAAAATATCTGTTCTCAGATTCCACAGAAATAAGGCTAGCAAAGAGATCAAGGAAATACAGATGTAACTCTGTGAGATGAATTAACAGAACACTAAGCAGTTTCTCAGAAAGCTTCTTTCCAGATTTCATCTGAGGATATTTCCTTTTTCACCATAGCCCTATATGGGCTTCCAAATATCACGTTGCCATTTCCACAAGAACTGTCTTAGCGAAAGGCTCCTTGAGGGGAAAGCTGTAACTCTGTGAGATGATTTCAGAGAACACAACGAAGTTTCTCAGAAAGCTTCTTTCTCTTTGTTATCTGAGGATATTTCCTTTAGCCCTATTGACTTCAAAGGGATCCGAAATATCTGTTCTTAGATTCTACGGAAATAAGGCTAGCAAAGAGATCCACGAAATACAGATGTAACTCTGTGAGATGAATTAGCAGAACACTAAGCAGATTCTCAGAAAGCTTCTTTCCAGATTTCATCTGAGGATATTTCCTTTTTCACCATATCCCTCCATGGGCTTCCAAATATCACTTTGCCAATTCCACAAGAACTGTCTTAGCGAAAGGCTCCTTGAGCGGAAAGCTGTAACTCTGTGAGATGATTTCACAGAACACAACGAAGTTTCTCAGAAAGCTTCTTTCTCTTTGTTATCGGAGGATATTTCCTTTGGCCCTATAGTCTTCAAAGGGATCCGAAATATCTCTTCTCAGATTCCACAGAAACAAGGCTAGCAAAGACATCCATGAAATACAGATGTAACTCTGTGAGATGAATTAACAGAACACTAAGCAGTTTCTCAGAAAGCTTCTTTCCAGATTTCATCTGAGTACCTTTCCTTTTTCACCATAGCCCTCTATGGGCTTCCAAATATCACTTTGCCAATTCCACAAGAACTGTCTTAACGAAAGGCTCCTTGAGGGGAAAGCTGTAACTCTGTGAGATGATTTCACAGAACACAACCAAGTTTCTCAGAAAGCTTCTTTCTCTTTGTTATCTGAGGATATTTCCTTTAGCCCTATTGTCTTCAAAGGGATCCGAAATATCTGTTCTTAGATTCTACGGAAATAAGGCTAGCAAAGAGATCCACGAAATACAGATGTAACTCTGTGAGATGAATTAACAGAACACTAAGCAGTTTCTCAGAAAGCTTCTTTCCAGATTTCATCTGAGGATATTTCCTTTTTCACCATAGCCCTCTATGGGCTTCCAAATATCACTTTGCCAATTCCAGAAGAACTGTCTTAGCGAAAGGCTCCTTGAGGGGAAAGCTGTAACTCTGTGAGATGATTTCACAGAACACAACGAAGTTTCTCAGAAAGCTTCTTTCTCTCTGTTATCGGTGGATATTTCCTTTGGCCCTATAGTCTTCAAAGGGATCCGAAATATCTGTTCTCAGATTCCACAGAAATAAGGCTAGCAAAGAGATCCACGAAATACAGATGTAACTCTGTGAGATGAATTAACAGAACACTAAAGAGTTTCTCAGAAAGCTTCTTCCCATATTTCATCTGAGGATATTTCCTTTTTCACCATAGCCCTCTATGGGCTTCCAAATATCACTTTGCCGATACCACAAGAACTGTCGTAGCGAAAGGCTCCTTGAGGGGAAAGCTGTAACTCTGTGAGATGATTTCACAGAACACAACGAAGTTTCTCAGAAAGCTTCTTTCTCTTTGTTATCGGAGGATATTTCCTTTGGTCCTATTGTCTTCAAAGGGATCCGAAATATCTGTTCTCAGTTTCCACAGAAACAAGGCTAGCAAAGACATCCATGAAATACAGATGTAACTCTGTGAGATGAATTAACAGAACAATAAGCAGTTTCTCAGAAAGCTTCTTTCCAGATTTCATCTGAGGATATTTTCTTTTTCACCATAGCCCTCTATGGGCTTCCAAATATCACTTTGCCAATTCCACAAGAACTGTCTTAGCGAAAGGCTCCTTGAGGGGAAAGCTGTAACTCTGTGAGATGATTTCACAGAACACAACGAAGTATCTCAGAAAGCTTCCTTCTCTCTGTTATCTTAGGATATTTCCTTTGGCCCTAGAGTCTTCAAAGGGATCCGAAATATCTGTTCTCAGATTCCACAGAAATAAGGCTAGCAAAGAGGTCCACTAAATACCGACGTAACTCTGTGAAATGAATTAACAGAACACTAAGCAGTTTCTCAGAAAGCTTCTTCCCAGATTTCATCTGAGGATATTTCCTTTTTCTCCATAGCCTTCTATGGGCTTCCAAATATCACTTTGCCAATTCCACAAGAACGGTCTTAGCGAAAGGCTCCTTGAGGGGAAAGCTGTAACTCTGTGAGTTCATTTCACAGAACACAACGAAGTTTCTCAGAAAGCTTCTTTCTCTTTGTTATCGGAGGATATTTCCTTTGGCCCTGTATTCTTCAAAGGATCCCAAATATCTGTTCTCAGATTCCACAGAAATAAGGCTAGCAAAGAGATCCACGAAATACAGATGTAACTCTGTGAGATGAATTAACAGAACACTAAGCAGTTTCTCAGAAAGCTTCTTTCCAGATTTCATCTGAGGATATTTCCTTTTTCACCATAGCCCTCTATGGGCTTCCAAATATCACTTTGCCAATTCCACAAGAACTGTCTTAGCGGAAGGCTCCTTGAGGGGAAAGCTGTAACTCTGTGAGATGATTTCACAGAACACAACGAAGTTTCTCAGATAGCTTCTTTCTCTTTGTTATCGGAGGATATTTCCTTTGGCCCTATAGTCTTCAAAGGGATCCGAAATATCTGTTCTCAGATTCCACAGAAATAAGGCTAGCAAAGAGATCCACGAAATACAGATGTAACTCTGTGAGATGAATTAACAGAACACTAAGCAGTTTCTCAGAAAGCTTCTTTCCCGATTTCATCTGAGGATATTTCCTTTTTCACCGTAGCCCTCTATGAGCTTCCAAATATCACTTTGGCAATTCCACAAGAACTGTTTTAGAGAAAGGCTCCTTGAGGGGAAAGCTGCAACTCTGTGAGATGATTTCACAGAACACAACGAAGTTTCTCAGAAAGCTTCTTTCTCTTTGTTATCGGAGAATATTTCCTTTGGCCCTATAGTCTTCAGAGGGATCCGAAATATCTGTTCTCAGATTCCACGGAAAAAAGGCTAGCAAAGAGATCCACGAAATACAGATGTAACTCTGTGATATGAATTAACAGAACACTAAGCAGTTTCTCAGAAAGCTTCTATCCAGATTTCATCTGCGGATATTTCCTTTTTCACCATAGCCCTCTATGGGCTTCCAAATATCACTTTGCCAATTCCACAAGAACTGTTTTAGCGAAAGACTCCTTGAGGGGAAAGCTGTAACTCTGTGAGATGATTTCACAGAACACAACGAAGTTTCTCAGAAAGCTTCTTTCTCTTTGTTATCGGAGGATATTTCCTTTGGCCCTATAGTCTTCAGAGGGATCCGAAATATCTGTTCTCAGATTCCACAGAAACAAGGGTAGCAAAGACATCCATGAAATACAGATGTAATTCTGTGAGATGAATTAATAGAACACTAAGTAGTTTCTCAGAAAGCTTCTTTCCAGATTTCATCTGAGGATATTTCCTTTTTCACCATTGCCCTCTATGGGCTTCCAAATATCACTTTGCCAATTCCACAAGAACTGTCTTAGCGAAAGGCTCCTTGAGGGGAAAGCTGTAACTCTGTGAGATGATTTCACAGAACACAACGAAGTTTCTCAGAAAGCTTCTTTCTCTTTGTTATCGGAGGATATTTCCTTTGGCCCTAGAGTCTTCAAAGGGATCCGAAATATCTCTTCTCAGATTCCACAGAAAAAAGGCTAGCAAAGAGATCCACGAAATGCAGATGTAACTCTGTGAGATGAATTAACAGAACACTAAGCAGTTTCTCAGAAAGCTTCTTTCCAGATTTCATCTGAGTACCTTTCCTTTTTCACCATAGCCCTCTATGGGCTTCCAAATATCACTTTGCCAATTCCACAAGAACTGTTTTAACGAAAGGCTCCTTGAGGGGAAAGCTGTAACTCTGTGAGATGATTTCACAGAACACAACGAAGTTTCTCAGAAAGCTTCTTTCTCTTTGTTATCTGAGGATATTTCCTTTAGCCCTATTGTCTTCAAAGGATCCGAAATATCTGTTCTTAGATTCTACGGAAATAAGTCTAGCAAAGAGATCCACGAAATACAGACGTAACTCTGTGAGATGAATTAACAGAACACTAAGCAGTTTCTCAGAAAGCTTCTTTCCAGATTTCATCTGAGGATATTTCCTTTTTCATCATAGCCCTCTATGGGCTTCCAAATATCACTTTGCCAATTCCAGAAGAATTGGCTTAGCGAAAGGCTCCTTGAGGGGAAAGCTGTAACTCTGTGAGATGATTTCACAGAACACAACGAAGTTTCTCAGAAAGCTTCTTTCTCTCTGTTATCGGTGGATATTTCCTTTGGCCCTATAGTCTTCAAAGGGATCCGAAATATCTGTTCTCAGATTCCACAGAAATAAGGCTAGCAAAGAGATCCACGAAATACAGATGTAACTCTGTGAGATGAATTAACAGAACACTAAAGAGTTTCTCAGAAAGCTTCTTCCCATATTTCATCTGAGGATATTTCCTTTTTCACCGTAGCCCTCTATGGGCTTCCAAATATCACTTTGCCGATACCACAAGAACTGTCGTAGCGAAAGGCTCCTTGAGGGGAAAGCTGTAACTCTGTGGGATGATTTCACAGAACACAACGAAGTTTCTCAGAAAGCTTCTTTCTCTTTGTTATCGGAGGATATTTCCTTTGGCCCTATTGTCTTCAAAGGGATCCGAAATATCTGTTCTCAGTTTCCACAGAAACAAGGCTAGCAAAGACATCCATGAAATACAGATGTAACTCTGTGAGATGAATTAACAGAACAATAAGCAGTTTCTCAGAAAGCTTCTTTCCAGATTTCATCTGAGGATATTTTCTTTTTCACCGTAGCCCTCTATGGGCTTCCAAATATCACTTTGCCAATTCCACAAGAACTGTCTTAGCGAAAGGCTCCTTGAGGGGAAAGCTGTAACTCTGTGAGATGATTTCACAGAACACAACGAAGTATCTCAGAAAGCTTCCTTCTCTCTGTTATCGGAGGACATTTCCTTTGTCCCTAGAGTCTTCAAAGGGATCCGAAATATCTGTTCTCAGATTCCACAGAAATAAGGCTAGCAAAGAGGTCCACTAAATACCGACGTAACTCTGTGAAATGAATTAACAGAACACTAAGCAGTTTCTCAGAAAGCTTCTTCCCAGATTTCATCTGAGGATATTTCCTTTTTCACCATAGCCTTCTATGGGCTTCCAAATATCACTTTGCCAATTCCACAAGAACGGTCTTAGCGAAAGGCTCCTTGAGGGGAAAGCTGTAACTCTGTGAGTTCATTTCACAGAACACAACGAAGTTTCTCAGAAAGCTTCTTTCTCTTTGTTATCGGAGGATATTTCCTTTGGCCCTGTATTCTTCAAAGGATCCCAAATATCTGTTCTCAGATTCCACAGAAATAAGGCTAGCAAGGAGATCCACGAAATACAGATGTAACTCCGTGAGATGAATTAACAGAACACTAAGCAGTTTCTCAGAAAGCTTCTTTCCAGATTTCATCTGAGGATATTTCCTTTTTCACCATAGCCCTCTATGGGCTTCCAAATATCACTTTGCCAATTTCACAAGAACTGTCTTAGCGAAAGGCTCCTTGTGGGGAAAGCTGTAACTCTGTGAGATGATTTCACAGAACACAACGAAGTTTCTCAGAAAGCTTCTTTCTCTTTGTTATCTGAGGATATTTCCTTTAGCCCTATTGTCTTCAAAGGGATCCGAAATATCTGTTCTCAGATTCTACAGAAATAAGGCTAGCAAAGAGATCCACGAAATACAGATGTAACTCTGTGAGATGAATTAACAGAACACTAAGCAGTTTCTCAGAAAGCTTCTTTCCAGATTTCATCTGAGGATATTTCCTTTTTCACCATAGCCCTCTATGGGCTTCCAAATATCACTTTGCCAATTCCACAAGAACTGTCTTAGCGAAAGGCTCCTTGAGGGGAAAGCTGTAACTCTGTGAGATGATTTCACAGAACACAACGAAGTTTCTCAGAAAGCTTCTTTCTCTTTGTTATCGGAGGATATTTCCTTTGGCCCTATAGTCTTCAAAGGGATCTGAAATATCTGTTCTCAGATTCCACAGAAACAAGGCTAGCAAAGACATCCGTGAAATACAGATGTAACTCTGTGAGATGAATTAACAGAACAATAAGCAGTTTCTCAGAAAGCTTCTTTCCAGATTTCATCTGAGGATATTTCCTTTTTCACCATAGCCCTCTATGGGCTTCCAAATATCACTTTGCCAATTCCACAAGAACTGTCTTAGCGAAAGGCTCCTTGAGGGGAAAGCTGTAACTCTGTGAGATGATTTCACAGAACACAACGAAGTTTCTCAGAAAGCTTCTTTCTCTCTGTTATTGGAGGATATTTCCTTTGGCCCAATACTCTTCAAAGGGATCCGAAATATCTGTTCTCAGATTCCACAGAAATAAGGCTAGCAAAGAGATCCACGAAATACAGATGTAACTCTGTGAGATGAATTAACAGAACACTAAGCAGATTCTCAGAAAGCTTCTTTCCAGATTTCATCTGAGGATATTTCCTTTTTCACCATAGCCCTCTATGGGCTTCCAAATATCACTTTGCCAATTCCACAAGAACTGTCTTAGCGAAAGGCTCCTAGAGGGGAAAGCTGTAACTCTGTGAGTTCATTTCACAGCACACAACGAAGTTTCTCAGAAAGCTTCTTTCTCTTTGTTATCGGAGGATATTTCCTTTGGCCCTATATTCTTCAAAGGGATCCGAAATATCTGTTCTCAGATTCCACAGAAATAAGGCTAGCAAGGAGATACACGAAATACAGATGTAACTCTGTGAGATGAATTAACAGAACACTAAGCATTTTCTCAGAAACCTTCTTTCCAGATTTCATCTGACGATATTTCCTTTTTGACCATAGCCCTCTATGGGCTTCCAAATATCACTTTGCCAATTCCACATGAACTGTCTTAGCGAAAGGCTCCTTGAGGGGAAAGCTGTAACTCTGTGAGATGATTTCACAGAACACAAAGAAGTTTCACAGAAAGCTTCTCTCTCTTTGTTATCGGAGGATATTTCCTTTGGCCCTATAGTCTTCAAAGGGATCCGTAATATCTGTTCTCAGATTCCACAGAAATAAGGCTAGCAAAGAGATCCACGAAATACAGATGTAACTCTGTGAGATGAATTAACAGAACACTAAGCAGTTTCTCAGAAAGCTTCTTCCCAGATTTCATCTGAGGATATTTCCTTTTTCACCATAGCCTTCTATGGGCTTCCAAATATCACTTTGCCAATTCCACAAGAACGGTCTTAGCGAAAGGCTCCTTGAGGGGAAAGCTGTAACTCTGTGAGTTCATTTCACAGAACACAACGAAGTTTCTCAGAAAGCTTCTTTCTCTTTGTTATCGGAGGATATTTCCTTTGGCCCTGTATTCTTCAAAGGATCCCAAATATCTGTTCTCAGATTCCACAGAAATAAGGCTAACAAGGAGATCCACGAAATACAGATGTAACTCCGTGAGATGAATTAACAGAACACTAAGCAGTTTCTCAGAAAGCTTCTTTCCAGATTTCATCTGAGGATATTTCCTTTTTCACCATAGCCCTCTATGGGCTTCCAAATATCACTTTGCCAATTTCACAAGAACTGTCTTAGCGAAAGGCTCCTTGTGGGGAAAGCTGTAACTCTGTGAGATGATTTCACAGAACACAACGAAGTTTCTCAGAAAGCTTCTTTCTCTTTGTTATCTGAGGATATTTCCTTTAGCCCTATTGTCTTCAAAGGGATCCGAAATATCTGTTCTCAGATTCTACAGAAATAAGGCTAGCAAAGAGATCCACGAAATACAGATGTAACTCTGTGAGATGAATTAACAGAACACTAAGCAGTTTCTCAGAAAGCTTCTTTCCAGATTTCATCTGAGGATATTTCCTTTTTCACCATAGCCCTCTATGGGCTTCCAAATATCACTTTGCCAATTCCACAAGAACTGTCTTAGCGAAAGGCTCCTTGAGGGGAAAGCTGTAACTCTGTGAGATGATTTCACAAAACACAACGAAGTTTCTCAGAAAGCTTCTTTCTCTCTGTTATTGGAGGATATTTCCTTCGGCCCAATACTCTTCAAAGGGATCCGAAATATCTGTTCTCAGATTCCACAGAAATAAGGCTAGCAAAGAGATCCACGAAATACAGATGTAACTCTGTGAGATGAATTAACAGAACACTAAGCAGATTCTCAGAAAGCTTCTTTCCAGATTTCATCTGAGGATATTTCCTTTTTCACCATAGCCCTCTATGGGCTTCCAAATATCACTTTGCCAATTCCACAAGAACTGTCTTAGCGAAAGGCTCCTAGAGGGGAAAGCTGTAACTCTGTGAGTTCATTTCACAGCACACAACGAAGTTTCTCAGAAAGCTTCTTTCTCTTTGTTATCGGAGGATATTTTCTTTGGCCCTATTTTCTTCAAAGGGATCCGAAATATCTGTTCTCAGATTCCACAGAAATAAGGCTAGCAAGGAGATACACGAAATACAGATGTAACTCTGTGAGATGAATTAACAGAACACTAAGCATTTTCTCAGAAAGCTTCTTTCCAGATTTCATCTGACGATATTTCCTTTTTGACCATAGCCCTCTATGGGCTTCCAAATATCACTTTGCCAATTCCACATGAACTGTCTCAGCGAAAGGCTCCTTGAGGGGAAAGCTGTAACTCTGTGAGATGATTTCACAGAACACAAAGAAGTTTCACAGAAAGCTTCTCTCTCTTTGTTATCGGAGGATATTTCCTTTGGCCCTATAGTCTTCAAAGGGATCCGTAATATCTGTTCTCAGATTCCACAGAAATAAGGCTAGCAAAGAGATCCACGAAATACAGATGTAACTCTGTGAGATGAATTAACAGAACACTAAGCAGTTTCTCAGAAAGCTTCTTTCCAGATTTCATCTGAGGATATTTGCTTTTTCACCATAGCCCTCTAAGGGCTTCCAAATATCACTTTGCCAATTCCACAAGAACTGTTTTAGCGAAAGGCTCCTTGAGGGGAAAGCTGTAACTCTATGAGATGATTTAACAGAACACAACGAACTTTCTCAGAAAGCTTCTTTCTCTTTGTTATCGGAGGATATTTACTTTGGCACTATAGTCTTCATAGGGATCCGAAATATCTGTTCTCAGATTCCACAGAAATAAGGCTAGCAAAGAGATCCACGAAATACAGATGTAACTCTGTGAGATGAATTAACAGAACACTAAGCAGTTTCTCAGAAAGCTTCTTTCCAGATTTCATCTGAGGATATTTCCTTTTTCACCATAGCCCTCTATGGGCTTCCAAATATCACTTTGCCAATTCCACAAGAACTGTCTTAGCGGAAGGCTCCTTGAGTGGAAAGCTGTAACTCTGTGAGATGATTTCACAGAACACAACGAAGTTTCTCAGATAGCTTCTTTCTCTTTGTTATCGGAGGATATTTCCTTTGGCCCTATTGTCTTCAAAGGGATCCGAAATATCTGTTCTGAGATTCCACAGAAAAAAGGCTAGCAAAGAGATCCACGAAACGCAGATGTAACTCTGTGAGATGAATTAACAGAACACTAAGCAGTTTCTCAGAAAGCTTCTTTCCAGATTTCATCTGAGGATATTTCCTTTTTCACCGTAGCCCTCTATGGGCTTCCAAATATCACTTTGCCAATTCCACAAGAACTGTTTTAGAGAAAGGCTCCTTGAGGGGAAAGCTGTAACTCTGTGAGATGATTTCACAGAACACAACGAAGTTTCTCAGAAAGCTTCTTTCTCTTTGTTATCGGAGGATATTTCCTTTGGCCCTATTGTCTTCAAAGGGATCCGAAATATCTGTTCTCAGATTCCACAGAAATAAGTCTAGCAAAGAGATCCACAATATACAGATGTAACTCTGTGAGATGAATTAACAGAACACTAAGCAATTTCACAGAAAGCTTCTTTCCAGATTTCATCTGAGGATATTTCCTTTTTCACCATAGCCCTCTATGGGCTTCCAAATATCACTTTGCCAATACCACAAGAACTGTCTTAGCGAAAGGCTCCTTGAGGGGAAAGCTGTAACTCTGTTAGATGATTTCACAGAACACAACGAAGTTTCTCAGAAAGCTTCTTTCTCTTTGTTATCGGAGAATATTTCCTTTGGCCCTATAGTCTTCAGAGGGATCCGAAATATCTGTTCTCAGATTCCACAGAAAAAAGGCTAGCAAAGAGATCCACGAAATACAGATGTAACTCTGTGATATGAATTAACAGAACACTAAAGAGTTTCTCAGAAAGCTTCTTCCCATATTTCATCTGAGGATATTTCCTTTTTCACCATAGCCCTCTATGGGCTTCCAAATATCACTTTGCCAATTCCACAAGAACTGTCTTAGCGAAAGGCTCCTTGAGGGGAAAGCTGTAACTCTGTGAGATGATTTCACAGAACACAACGAAGTTTCTCAGAAAGCTTCTTTCTCTTTGTTATCGGAGGATATTTCCTTTGGCCCTATAGTCTTCAAAGGGATCCGAAATATCTGTTCTCAGATTCCACAGAAACAAGGCTAGCAAAGACATCCGTGAAATACAGATGTAACTCTGTGAGATGAATTAACAGAACAATAAGCAGTTTCTCAGAAAGCTTCTTTCCAGATTTCATCTGAGTATATTTCCTTTTTCACCATAGCCCTCTATGGGCTTCCAAATATCACTTTGCCAATTCCACAAGAACTGTCTTAGCGAAAGGCTCCTTGAGGGGAAAGCTGTAACTCTGTGAGATGATTTCACAGAACACAACGAAGTTTCTCAGAAAGCTTCTTTCTCTCTGTTATTGGAGGATATTTCCTTTGGCCCAATACTCTTCAAAGGGATCCGAAATATCTGTTCTCAGATTCCACAGAAATAAGGCTAGCAAAGAGATCCACGAAATACAGATGTAACTCTGTGAGATGAATTAACAGAACACTAAGCAGATTATCAGAAAGCTTCTTTCCAGATTTCATCTGAGTATATTTCCTTTTTCACCACAGCCCTCTATGGGCTTCCAAATATCACTTTGCCAATTCCACAAGAACTGTCTTAGCGAAAGGCTCCTAGAGGGGAAAGCTGTAACTCTGTGAGTTCATTTCACAGCACACAACGAAGTTTCTCAGAAAGCTTCTTTCTCTTTGTTATCGGAGGATATTTCCTTTGGCCCTATAGTCTTCAAAGGGATCCGAAATATCTGTTCTCAGATTCCACCGAAATAAGGCTAGCAAGGAGATACACGAAATACAGATGTAACTCTGTGAGATGAATTAACAGAACACTAAGCATTTTCTCAGAAAGCTTCTTTCCAGATTTCATCTGACGATATTTCCTTTTTGACCATAGCCCTCTATGGGCTTCCAAATATCACTTTGCCAATTCCACATGAACTGTCTTAGCGAAAGGCTCCTTGAGGGAAAAGCTGTAACTCTGTGAGATGATTTCACAGAACACAAAGAAGTTTCACAGAAAGCTTCTCTCTCTTTGTTATCGGAGGATATTTCCTTTGGCCCTATAGTCTTCAAAGGGATCCGTAATATCTGTTCTCAGATTCCACAGAAATAAGGCTAGCAAAGAGATCCACGAAATACAGATGTAACTCTGTGAGATGAATTAACAGAACACTAAGCAGTTTCTCAGAAAGCTTCTTTCCAGATTTCATCTGAGGATATTTGCTTTTTCACCATAGCCCTCTAAGGGCTTCCAAATATCACTTTGCCAATTCCACAAGAACTGTTTTAGCGAAAGGCTCCTTGAGGGGAAAGCTGTAACTCTATGAGATGATTTAACAGAACACAACGAACTTTCTCAGAAAGCTTCTTTCTCTTTGTTATCGGAGGATATTTACTTTCGCACTATAGTCTACATAGGGATCCGAAATATCTGTTCTCAGATTCCACAGAAATAAGGCTAGCAAAGAGATCCACGAAATACAGATGTAACTCTGTGAGATGAATTCACAGAACACTAAGCAGTTTCTCAGAAAGCTTCTTTCCAGATTTCATCTGAGGATATTTCCTTTTTCACCATAGCCCTCTATGAGCTTCCAAATATCACTTTGCCAATTCCACAAGAACTGTCTTAGCGGAAGGCTCCTTGAGGGGAAAGCTGTAACTCTGTGAGATGATTTCACAGAACACAACGAAGTTTCTCAGATAGCTTCTTTCTCTTTGTTATCGGAGGATATTTCCTTTGGCCCTATAGTCTTCAAAGGGATCCGAAATATCTGTTCTCAGATTCCACAGAAATAAGGCTAGCAAAGAGATCCACGAAATACAGATGTAACTCTGTGAGATGAATTAACAGAACACTAAGCAGTTTCTCAGAAAGCTTCTTTCCCGATTTCATCTGAGGATATTTCCTTTTTCACCGTAGCCCTCTATGGGCTTCCAAATATCACTTTGGCAATTCCACAAGAACTGTTTTAGAGAAAGGCTCCTTGAGGGGAAAGCTGCAACTCTGTGAGATGATTTCACAGAACACAACGAAGTTTCTCAGAAAGCTTCTTTCTCTTTGTTATCGGAGGATATTTGCTTTGGCCCTATAGTCTTCAAAGGGATCCGAAATATCTGTTCTCAGATTCAACAGAAATAAGTCTAGCAAAGACATCCATGAAATACAGATGTAACACTGTGAGATGAATAAAAAGAACACTAAGCAGTTTCTCAGAAAGCTTCTTTCCAGATTTCATCTGAGGATATATCCTTTTTCACCATAGACCTCTGAGGGCTTCCAAATATCACTTTGCCAATTCCACAAGAACTGTCTTAGCGAAAGGCTCCTTGAGGGAAAAGCTGTAACTCTGTGAGATGATTTCACAGAACATAACGAAGTTTCTCAGAAAGCTTCTTTCTCTTTGTTATCGGAGGATATTTCCTTTGGCCCTATAGTCTTCAAAGGGATCCAAAATATCTGTTCTCAGATTCCACAGAAATAAGGCTAGCAAGGAGATCTACGAAATACAGATGTAACTCTGTGAGATGAATTAAGAGAACACTAAGCAGTTTCTCAGAAAACTTATTTCCAGATTTCATCTGAGGATATTTCCTTTTTACCATAGCCCTCTATGGGCTTCCAAATATCACTTTGCCAATTCCACAAAAACCGTCTTAGCGAAAGGCTCCTTGAGGGGAAAGCTGTAACTCTGTGAGATGATTTCACAGAACACAAAGAAGTTTCTCAGAAAGCTTCTTTCTCTTTGTTATCGGAGGATATTTCCTTTGGCCCTATAGTCTTCAAAGGGATCCGAAATATCTGTTCTCAGATTCCACAGAAATAAGGCTAGCAAAGAGATCCACGAAATACAGATGTAACGCTGTGAGATGAATTAACAGAACACTAAGCAGTTTCTCAGAAAGCTTCTTTCCAGATTTCATCTGAGGATATTTCCTTTTTCACCATAGCCCTCTATGGGCTTCCAAATATCACTTTGCCAATTCCACATGAACTGTCTTAGCGAAAGGCTCCTTGAGGGGAAAGGTGTAACTCTGTGAGTTCATTTCACAGAACACAACGAAGTTTCTCAGAAAGCTTCTTTCTCTTTGTTATCGGAGGATATTTCCTTTGGCCCTACAGTCTTCAAAGGGATCCGAAATATCTGTTCTCAGATTCCACAGAAATAAGGCTAGCAAGGAGATCCACGAAATACAGACGTAACTCTGTGAGATGAATTAACAGAACACTAAGCAGTTTCTCAGAAAGCTTCTTTCCAGATTTCATCTGAGGATTTTTCCTTTTTCAGTATAGCCCTCTATGGGCTTCCAAATATCACTTTGCCAATTCCACAAGAACTGTCTTAGTGAAAGGCTCCTTGAGGGGAAAGCTGTAACTCTGTGAGATGATTTCACAGAACACAACGAAGTTTCTCGGAAAGCTTCTTTCTCTTTGTTATCTGAGGATATTTTCTTTAGCCCTATAGTCTTCAAAGGGATCCGAAATATCTGATCTCAGATTCTACAGAAATAAGGCTAGCAAAGAGATCCACGAAATACAGATGTAACTCTGTGAGATGAATTAACAGAACACTAAGCAGTTTCTCAGAAAGCTTCTTTCCAGATTTCTTCTGAGGATATTTCCTTTTTCACCATAGCCCTCTATGGGCTTCCAAATATCACTTTGCCAATTCCACAAGAACTGTCTTAGCTAAAGGCTCCTTGAGGGAAAAGCTGTAACTCTGTGAGATGATTTCACAGAACACCAAGAAGTTTCTCAGAAAGCTTCTTTCTCTTTGTTATCGGAGGATATTTCCTTTGGCCCTATAGTCTTCAAAGGGATCGGAAATATCTGTTCTCAGATTCCACACAAATAAGGCTAGCAAAGAGATCCACGAAATACAGATGTAACGCTGTGAGACGAATTTACAGAACACTAAGGAGATTCTCACAAAGCTTCTTTCCAGATTTCATCTGAGGATATTTACTTTTTCACCATAGCCCTCTAAGGGCTTTCAAATATCACTTTTACATTTCCACAAAACTGTCTTAGCGAAAGGCTCCTTGAGGGGAAAGCTGTAACTCTGTGAGATGATTTCACAGAACACAACGAAGTTTCTCAGAAAGCTTCTTTCTCTTTGTTATCGGAGAATATTTCCTTTGGCCCTATAGTCTTCAAAGGGATCCGAAATATCTGTTCTCAGATTCCACAGAAATTAGGCTAGCAAGGAGATCCACGAAATACAGATGTAACTCTGTGAGATGAAATAAAAGAACACTAAGCAGTTTCTCAGAAAGCTTCTTTCCAGATTTCATCTGAGGATATTTCCTTTTTCACCATAGCCCTCTATGGGCTTCCAAATATCACTTTGCGAATTCCACAAGAACTGTCTTAGCGAAAGGCTCCTTGATTGGAAAGCTGTAACTGTGTGAGATGATTTCACAGAACACAACGAAGTTTATCAGAAAGCTTCTCTCTCTCTGTTATCGGAGGATATTTCCTTTGGCCCTATAGTCTTCAAAGGGATCCGAAATATCTGTTCTCAGATTCCACAGAAATAAGGCTAGCAAAGAGATCCACCAAATACAGATGTAACTCTGTGAGATGAATTAACAGAACACTAAGCAGTTTCTCAGAAAGCTTCTTTCCAGATTTCATTTGAGGATAGTTCCTTTTTCAACATAGCCCTCTATGGGCTTCCAAATATCACTTTGCCAATTCCACAAGAACTGTCTTAGCGAAAGGATCCCTGAGGGGAAAGCTGCAACTCTGTGAGAAGTTTTCACAGAACACAACGAAGTTTCTCAGAAAGCTTCTTTCTCTCTGTTATCGGAGGATATTTCCTTTGGCCCTATAGTCTTCAAAGGGATCCGAAATATCTGTTCTCAGATTCCACAGAAATAAGTCTCGCAAAGACATCCATGAAATACAGATGTAACTCTGTGAGATGAATTAACAGAACACTAAGCAGTTTCTCAGAAAGCTTCTTTCCAGATTTCATCTGAGGATATTTCCTTTTTCACCATAGCCCTCTAAGGGCTTCCAAATATCACTTTGCCAATTCCACAAGAACTGTCTTAGCGAAATGCTCCTTGAGGAGAAAGCGGTAACTCTGTGAGATGATTTCAAAGAACAAAACGAAGTTTCTCAGAAAGCTTCTTTCTCTTTGTTATCGGAGGATATTTCCTTTGGCCCTATAGTCTTCAAAGGGATCCGACATATCTGTTCTCAGATTCCACAGAAATAAGGCTAGCAAAGAGATCCACGAAATACAGATGTAACTCTGTGAGATGAATTAACAGAACAGTAAGCAGTTTCTCAGAAAGCTTCTTTCCATATTTCATCTGAGGATATTTCCTTTTTCACCATAGCCCTCTATGGGCTTCCAAATATCACTTTCCAATTCCACAAGAACTGTCTTAGCGAAAGGTTCCTTGAGGGGAAAGCTGCAAATCTGTGAGATGATTTCACAGAACACAACGAAGTTTCTCAGAAATCTTCTTTCTCTTTGTTATCGGAGGATATTTCCTTTGGCCCTATAGTCACCAAAGGGATCCGAAATATCTGTTCTCAGATTCCACAGAAATAAGTCTCGCAAAGACATCCATGAAATTCAGATGTAACTCTGTGAGATGAATTAGCAGAACACTAAGCAGTTTCTCAGAAAGCTTCTTTCCAGATTTCACCTGAGGATATTTCCTTTTTCACCATAGCCCTCTATGGGCTTCCAAATATCACTTTGCCAATTCCACAAGAACTGTCTTAGCGAAATGCTCCTTGAGGGAAAAGCTGTAACTCTGTGAGATGATTTCAAAGAACACAACGAAGTTTCTCAGAAAGCTTCTTTCTCTTTGTTATCGGAGCATAATTCCTTTGGCCCTATAGTCTTCAAAGGGATCCGAAATATCTGTTCTCAGATTCCACAGAAATAAGGCTAGCAAAGAGATCCACGAAATACAGATGTAACTCTGTGAGATGAATTAACAGAACACTAAGCAGTTTCTCAGAAAGCTTCTTTCCAGATTTCATCTGAGGATATTTCCTTTTTCACCATAGACCTCTATGGGCTTCCAAATATCACTTTGCCAATTCCACATGAACTGTCTTAGCGAAAGGCTCCTTGAGGGGAAAGGTGTAACTCTGTGAGTTCATTTCACAGAACACAACGAAGTTTCTCAGAAAGCTTCTTTCTCTTTTTTATCGGAGGATATTTCCTTTGGACCTATAGCCTTCAAAGGGATCCGAAATATCTGTTCTCAGATTCCACAGAAATAAGGCTAGCAAGGAGATCCACGAAATACAGATGTAACTCTGTGAGATGAATTAACAGAACACTAAGCAGTTTCTCAGAAAGCTTCTTTCCAGATTTCATCTGAGGATATTTCTTTTTCACCATAGCCCTCTATGGGCTTCCAAATATCACTTTGCCAATTCCACAAGAACTGTCTTAGCGAAAGGCTCCTTCAGGAGAAAGCTGTAACTCTGTGAGATGATTTCACAGAACACAACGAAGTTTCTGAGAAAGCTTCTTTCTCTTTGTTATCGGAGGATATTTCCTTTGGCCCTATAGTCTTCAAAGGGATCCGAAATATCTGTTCTCAGATTCCACAGAAATAAGGCTAGCAAAGAGATCCACGAAATACTGATGTAACTCCGTGAGATGAATTAACAGAACACTAAGGAGTTTCTCAGAAAGCTTCTTTCCAGATTTCATCTGAGGATATTTCCTTTTTCACCATAGCCCTCTAGGGGCTTCCAAATATCACTTTGCCAATTCCACAAGAACTGTCTTAGCGAAAGGCTCCTTGAGGGGAAAGCTGTAACTCTGTGACATGATTTCACAGAACACAAAGAAGTTTCTCAGAAAGCTTCCTTCTCTTTGTTATCGGAAGATATTTTCTTTGGCCCTATAGTCTTCAAAGGGATCCGAATTATCTGTTCTCAGATTCCACAGAAATAAGGCTAGCAAAGAGATCCACGAAATACAGATGTAACTCTGTGATATGAATTAACAGAACACTAAGCAGTTTCTCAGAAAGCTTCTTTCCAGATTTCATCTGAGGATATTTCCTTTTTCACCATAGCCCTCTATGGGCTTCCAAATATCACTTTGCGAATTCCACAAGAACTGTCTTAGCGAAAGGCTCCTTGATTGGAAAGCTGTAACTGTGTGAGATGATTTCACAGAACACAACGAAGTTTATCAGAAAGCTTCTCTCTCTCTGTTATCGGAGGATATTTCCTTTGGCCCTATAGTCTTCAAAGGGATCCGAAATATCTGTTCTCAGATTCCACAGAAATAAGGCTAGCAAAGAGATCCACCAAATACAGATGTAACTCTGTGAGATGAATTAACAGAACACTAAGCAGTTTCTCAGAAAGCTTCTTTCCAGATTTCATTTGAGGATAGTTCCTTTTTCAACATAGCCCTCTATGGGCTTCCAAATATCACTTTGCCAATTCCACAAGAACTGTCTTAGCGAAAGGATCCCTGAGGGGAAAGCTGCAACTCTGTGAGAAGTTTTCACAGAACACAACGAAGTTTCTCAGAAAGCTTCTTTCTCTCTGTTATCGGAGGATATTTCCTTTGGCCCTATAGTCTTCAAAGGGATCCGAAATATCTGTTCTCAGATTCCACAGAAATAAGTCTCGCAAAGACATCCATGAAATACAGATGTAACTCTGTGAGATGAATTAACAGAACACTAAGCAGTTTCTCAGAAAGCTTCTTTCCAGATTTCATCTGAGGATATTTCCTTTTTCACCATAGCCCTCTAAGGGCTTCCAAATATCACTTTGCCAATTCCACAAGAACTGTCTTAGCGAAATGCTCCTTGAGGAGAAAGCGGTAACTCTGTGAGATGATTTCAAAGAACAAAACGAAGTTTCTCAGAAAGCTTCTTTCTCTTTGTTATCGGAGGATATTTCCTTTGGCCCTATAGTCTTCAAAGGGATCCGACATATCTGTTCTCAGATTCCACAGAAATAAGGCTAGCAAAGAGATCCACGAAATACAGATGTAACTCTGTGAGATGAATTAACAGAACAGTAAGCAGTTTCTCAGAAAGCTTCTTTCCATATTTCATCTGAGGATATTTCCTTTTTCACCATAGCCCTCTATGGGCTTCCAAATATCACTTTCCAATTCCACAAGAACTGTCTTAGCGAAAGGTTCCTTGAGGGGAAAGCTGCAACTCTGTGAGATGATTTCACAGAACACAACGAAGTTTCTCAGAAATCTTCTTTCTCTTTGTTATCGGAGGATATTTCCTTTGGCCCTATAGTCACCAAAGGGATCCGAAATATCTGTTCTCAGATTCCACAGAAATAAGTCTCGCAAAGACATCCATGAAATTCAGATGTAACTCTGTGAGATGAATTAGCAGAACACTAAGCAGTTTCTCAGAAAGCTTCTTTCCAGATTTCACCGGAGGATATTTCCTTTTTCACCATAGCCCTCTATGGGCTTCCAAATATCACTTTGCCAATTCCACAAGAACTGTCTTAGCGAAATGCTCCTTGAGGGAAAAGCTGTAACTCTGTGAGATGATTTCAAAGAACACAACGAAGTTTCTCAGAAAGCTTCTTTCTCTTTGTTATCGGAGCATATTTCCTTTGGCCCTATAGTCTTCAAAGGGATCCGAAATATCTGTTCTCAGATTCCACAGAAATAAGGCTAGCAAAGAGATCCACGAAATACAGATGTAACTCTGTGAGATGAATTAACAGAACACTAAGCAGTTTCTCAGAAAGCTTCTTTCCAGATTTCATCTGAGGATATTTCCTTTTTCACCATAGACCTCTATGGGCTTCCAAATATCACTTTGCCAATTCCACATGAACTGTCTTAGCGAAAGGCTCCTTGAGGGGAAAGGTGTAACTCTGTGAGTTCATTTCACAGAACACAACGAAGTTTCTCAGAAAGCTTCTTTCTCTTTTTTATCGGAGGATATTTCCTTTGGACCTATAGCCTTCAAAGGGATCCGAAATATCTGTTCTCAGATTCCACAGAAATAAGGCTAGCAAGGAGATCCACGAAATACAGATGTAACTCTGTGAGATGAATTAACAGAACACTAAGCAGTTTCTCAGAAAGCTTCTTTCCAGATTTCATCTGAGGATATTTCTTTTTCACCATAGCCCTCTATGGGCTTCCAAATATCACTTTGCCAATTCCACAAGAACTGTCTTAGCGAAAGGCTCCTTCAGGAGAAAGCTGTAACTCTGTGAGATGATTTCACAGAACACAACGAAGTTTCTGAGAAAGCTTCTTTCTCTTTGTTATCGGAGGATATTTCCTTTGGCCCTATAGTCTTCAAAGGGATCCGAAATATCTGTTCTCAGATTCCACAGAAATAAGGCTAGCAAAGAGATCCACGAAATACTGATGTAACTCCGTGAGATGAATTAACAGAACACTAAGGAGTTTCTCAGAAAGCTTCTTTCCAGATTTCATCTGAGGATATTTCCTTTTTCACCATAGCCCTCTAGGGGCTTCCAAATATCACTTTGCCAATTCCACAAGAACTGTCTTAGCGAAAGGCTCCTTGAGGGGAAAGCTGTAACTCTGTGACATGATTTCACAGAACACAAAGAAGTTTCTCAGAAAGCTTCCTTCTCTTTGTTATCGGAAGATATTTTCTTTGGCCCTATAGTCTTCAAAGGGATCCGAATTATCTGTTCTCAGATTCCACAGAAATAAGGCTAGCAAAGAGATCCACGAAATACAGATGTAACTCTGTGATATGAATTAACAGAACACTAAGCAGTTTCTCAGAAAGCTTCTTTCCAGATTTCATCTGAGGATATTTCCTTTTTCACCATAGCCCTCTATGGGCTTCCAAATATCACTTTGCGAATTCCACAAGAACTGTCTTAGCGAAAGGCTCCTTGATTGGAAAGCTGTAACTGTGTGAGATGATTTCACAGAACACAACGAAGTTTATCAGAAAGCTTCTCTCTCTCTGTTATCGGAGGATATTTCCTTTGGCCCTATAGTCTTCAAAGGGATCCGAAATATCTGTTCTCAGATTCCACAGAAATAAGGCTAGCAAAGAGATCCACCAAATACAGATGTAACTCTGTGAGATGAATTAACAGAACACTAAGCAGTTTCTCAGAAAGCTTCTTTCCAGATTTCATTTGAGGATAGTTCCTTTTTCAACATAGCCCTCTATGGGCTTCCAAATATCACTTTGCCAATTCCACAAGAACTGTCTTAGCGAAAGGATCCCTGAGGGGAAAGCTGCAACTCTGTGAGAAGTTTTCACAGAACACAACGAAGTTTCTCAGAAAGCTTCTTTCTCTCTGTTATCGGAGGATATTTCCTTTGGCCCTATAGTCTTCAAAGGGATCCGAAATATCTGTTCTCAGATTCCACAGAAATAAGTCTCGCAAAGACATCCATGAAATACAGATGTAACTCTGTGAGATGAATTAACAGAACACTAAGCAGTTTCTCAGAAAGCTTCTTTCCAGATTTCATCTGAGGATATTTCCTTTTTCACCATAGCCCTCTAAGGGCTTCCAAATATCACTTTGCCAATTCCACAAGAACTGTCTTAGCGAAATGCTCCTTGAGGAGAAAGCGGTAACTCTGTGAGATGATTTCAAAGAACAAAACGAAGTTTCTCAGAAAGCTTCTTTCTCTTTGTTATCGGAGGATATTTCCTTTGGCCCTATAGTCTTCAAAGGGATCCGACATATCTGTTCTCAGATTCCACAGAAATAAGGCTAGCAAAGAGATCCACGAAATACAGATGTAACTCTGTGAGATGAATTAACAGAACAGTAAGCAGTTTCTCAGAAAGCTTCTTTCCATATTTCATCTGAGGATATTTCCTTTTTCACCATAGCCCTCTATGGGCTTCCAAATATCACTTTCCAATTCCACAAGAACTGTCTTAGCGAAAGGTTCCTTGAGGGGAAAGCTGCAACTCTGTGAGATGATTTCACAGAACACAACGAAGTTTCTCAGAAATCTTCTTTCTCTTTGTTATCGGAGGATATTTCCTTTGGCCCTATAGTCACCAAAGGGATCCGAAATATCTGTTCTCAGATTCCACAGAAATAAGTCTCGCAAAGACATCCATGAAATTCAGATGTAACTCTGTGAGATGAATTAGCAGAACACTAAGCAGTTTCTCAGAAAGCTTCTTTCCAGATTTCACCTGAGGATATTTCCTTTTTCACCATAGCCCTCTATGGGCTTCCAAATATCACTTTGCCAATTCCACAAGAACTGTCTTAGCGAAATGCTCCTTGAGGGAAAAGCTGTAACTCTGTGAGATGATTTCAAAGAACACAACGAAGTTTCTCAGAAAGCTTCTTTCTCTTTGTTATCGGAGCATATTTCCTTTGGCCCTATAGTCTTCAAAGGGATCCGAAATATCTGTTCTCAGATTCCACAGAAATAAGGCTAGCAAAGAGATCCACGAAATACAGATGTAACTCTGTGAGATGAATTAACAGAACACTAAGCAGTTTCTCAGAAAGCTTCTTTCCAGATTTCATCTGAGGATATTTCCTTTTTCACCATAGACCTCTATGGGCTTCCAAATATCACTTTGCCAATTCCACATGAACTGTCTTAGCGAAAGGCTCCTTGAGGGGAAAGGTGTAACTCTGTGAGTTCATTTCACAGAACACAACGAAGTTTCTCAGAAAGCTTCTTTCTCTTTTTTATCGGAGGATATTTCCTTTGGACCTATAGCCTTCAAAGGGATCCGAAATATCTGTTCTCAGATTCCACAGAAATAAGGCTAGCAAGGAGATCCACGAAATACAGATGTAACTCTGTGAGATGAATTAACAGAACACTAAGCAGTTTCTCAGAAAGCTTCTTTCCAGATTTCATCTGAGGATATTTCTTTTTCACCATAGCCCTCTATGGGCTTCCAAATATCACTTTGCCAATTCCACAAGAACTGTCTTAGCGAAAGGCTCCTTCAGGAGAAAGCTGTAACTCTGTGAGATGATTTCACAGAACACAACGAAGTTTCTGAGAAAGCTTCTTTCTCTTTGTTATCGGAGGATATTTCCTTTGGCCCTATAGTCTTCAAAGGGATCCGAAATATCTGTTCTCAGATTCCACAGAAATAAGGCTAGCAAAGAGATCCACGAAATACTGATGTAACTCCGTGAGATGAATTAACAGAACACTAAGGAGTTTCTCAGAAAGCTTCTTTCCAGATTTCATCTGAGGATATTTCCTTTTTCACCATAGCCCTCTAGGGGCTTCCAAATATCACTTTGCCAATTCCACAAGAACTGTCTTAGCGAAAGGCTCCTTGAGGGGAAAGCTGTAACTCTGTGACATGATTTCACAGAACACAAAGAAGTTTCTCAGAAAGCTTCCTTCTCTTTGTTATCGGAAGATATTTTCTTTGGCCCTATAGTCTTCAAAGGGATCCGAATTATCTGTTCTCAGATTCCACAGAAATAAGGCTAGCAAAGAGATCCACGAAATACAGATGTAACTCTGTGATATGAATTAACAGAACACTAAGCAGTTTCTCAGAAAGCTTCTTTCCAGATTTCATCTGAGGATATTTCCTTTTTCACCATAGCCCTCTATGGGCTTCCAAATATCACTTTGCCAATTCCACAAGAACTGTCTTAGCGAAAGGCTCCTTGAGGGGAAAGCTGTAACTCTGTGAGATGATTTCACAGAACACAACGAAGTTTCTCAGAAAGATTCTTTCTCTTTGTTATCGGAGGATATTTCCTATGGCCCTGTAGTCTTCAAAGGGATCCGAAATATCTGTTCTCAGATTCCACAGAAATAAGGCTAGCAAGGAGATCCACGAAATACAGATGTAACTCTGTGAGATGAATTAACAGAACACTAAGCAGTTTCTCAGAAAGCTTCTTTCCAGATTTCATCTGAGGATATTTCCTTTTTCACCATAGCCCTCTATGGGCTTCCAAATATCACTTTGCCAATTCCACAAGAACTGTCTTAGCGAAAGGCTCCTTCAGGGGAAAGCTGTAACTCTGTGAGATGATTTCACAGAACACAACGAAGTTTCTCAGAAAGCTTCTTTCTCTTTTTTATCGGAGCATATTTCCTTTAGCCCTATAGTCTTCAAAGGGATCCGAAATATCTGTTCTCAGATTCCACAGAAATAAGGCTAGCAAAGAGATCGACGAAATACTGAGGTAACTCTGTGAGATGAATTAACCGAACACTATGCAGTTTCTTAGAAAACTTCTTTCCAGATTTCATCTGAGGATATATCCTTTTTCACCATAGCCCTCTATTTGTTTCCAAATATCACTTTGCAAATTTCACAAGAACTGTCTTAGCGAAAGGCTCCTTGAGGGGAAAGCTGTAACTCTGTGAGATGATTTCACAGAACACAAAGAAGTTTCTCAGAAAGCTTCTTTCTCTTTGTTATCGGAGGATATTTCCTTTGGCCCTATAGTCTTCAAAGGGATCCGAAATATCTGTTCTCAGATTCCACAGAAATAAGGCTAGCAAAGAGATCCACGGAATACAGATGTAACTCTGTGAGATGAATTAACAGAACACTAAGCAGTTTCTCAGAAAGCTTCTTTCCAGATTTCATCTTAGGATATATCCTTTTTCATCATAGCCGTCTATGGGCTTCCAAATATCACTTTGCCAATTCCACATGAACTGTCTTAGCGAAAGGCTCCTTGAGGGGAAAGCTGTAACTCTGTGAGATGATTTCACAGAACACCACGAAGTTTCTCAGAAAGCTTCTTTCTCTTTGTTATCAGAGGATATTTCCTTTGGCCCTATAGTCTTCAAAGGGATCCGAAATATCTGTTCTCAGATTCCACAGAAATAAGGCTAGCAAAGAGATCCATGAAATACAGATGTAACTCCGTGATATGAATTAACAGAACACTAAGCAGTTTCTCAGAAAGCTTCTTTCCA
This sequence comes from Macaca nemestrina, assembly GCF_043159975.1. Lineage (NCBI taxonomy): Eukaryota > Metazoa > Chordata > Mammalia > Primates > Cercopithecidae > Macaca > Macaca nemestrina. The sequence continues at coordinate 62,488,514 of NC_092136.1, read as the reverse complement.
GATTTCATCTGAGGATATTTCCTTTTTCACCATAGCCCTCTATGGGCTTCCAAACATCACTTTGCCAATTCCACAAGGACTGTCTTAGTGAAAGGCTCCTTGAGTAGAAAGCTGTAACTCTGTGAGATGATTTCAAAGAACAAAACGAAGTTTCTCAGAAAGCTTCTTTCTCTTTGTTATCGGAGGATATTCCTTTGGCCCTATAGTCTTCAAAGGGATCCGAATTATCTGTTCTCAGATTCCAGAGAAATAAGGCTAGCAAAGACATCCACGAAATACAGATGTAACTCTGTGAGATGAATTAACAGAACACTAAGCAGTTTCTCAGAAAGCTTCTTTCCAGATTTCATCTGAGGATATTTCCTTTTTCACCATAGCCCTCTAAGGGCTTCCAAATATCACTTTACCAATTCCACAAGAACTGTCTTAGGGGAAGGCTCCTTGAGGGGAAAGCTGTAACTCTGTGAGATGATTTCACAGAACACAACGAAGTTTCTCAGAAAGCTTCTTTCTCTTTGTTATCGGAGGATATTTCCTTTGGCCCTATATTTTTCAAAGGGATCCGAAATATCTGTTCTCAGATTCCACAGAAATAAGGCTAGCAAAGAGATCGACGAAATACAGATGTAACTCCGTGATATGAATCAACAGAACATTAAGCAGTTTCTCAGAAAGCTTCTTTCCGGATTTCATCTGAGGATATTTCCTTTTTCACCATAGCCCTCTAAGGGCTTCCAAATATCACTTTGCCAATTCCACAAGAACTGTCTTAGAGAAAGGCTCCTTGAGGGGAAATCTGCAACTCTGTGAGATGGTTTCACGGAACACAACGAAGTTTCTCAGAAAGCTTCTTTCTCTTTGTTATCAGAGGATATTTCCTTTGACCCCATAGTCTTCAAAGGGATCCGAAATATCTGCTCTCAGATTCCACAGAAATAAGGCTATCAAAGAGATCCACGAAATACAGATGTAACTCTGTGAGATGAATTAACAGAACACTAAGCAGTTTCTCAGAAAGCTTCTTTCCAGATTTCATCTGAGGATATTTCCTTTTTCACCATAGCCCTCTATGGGCTTCCAAATATCACTTTGCCAATTCCACAAGAACTGTCTTAGCGAAAGGCTCCTTGAGGGGAAAGCTGCAACTCTGTGAGTTCATTTCACAGAACACAACCAAGTTTCTCAGAAAGCTTCTTTCTCTTTGTTATCGGAGGATATTTCCTTTGGCCCTATAGTCTTCAAAGGGATCCGAAATATCTGTTCTCAGATTCCACAGAAATAATTCTAGCAAAGAGATCCACGAAATACAGATGTAACTCTGAGATGAATTAACAGAACACTAAGTAGTTTCTCAGAAAGCTTCTTTCCAGATTTCATCTGAGGATATTTCCTTTTTCACCATAGCCCTCTATGGGCTTCCAAATATCACTTTGCCAATTCCACAAGAACTGTCTCAGCGAAAGGCTCCTTGAGGGGAAAGCTGTAACTCTGTGAGATGATTTCACAGAACACAACGAAGTTTCTCAGAAAGCTTCTTTCTCTTTGTTATCGGAGGATATTTCCTTTTGCCCTATAGTCTTCAAAGGGATCCGAAATATCTGTTCTCAGATTCCACAGAAATAAGGCTAGCAAAGAGATCCACGAAATACAGATGTAACTCTGTGAGATGAATTAACAGAACACTAAGCAGTTTCTCAGAAAGCTTCTTTCCAGATTTCATCAGTGTATATTACCTTTTTCACCATAGCCCTCTAAGGGCTTCCAAATATCACTTTGCCAATACCACAAGAACTGTCTTAGCGAAAGGCTCCTTGAGGGGAAAGCTGTAACTCTTTGAGATGATTTCACAGAACACAACGAAGTTTCTCAGAAAGCTTCTTTCTCTTTGTTATCGGAGGATATTTCCTTTGGCCCTATAGTCTTCAAAGGGATCAGAAATATCTGTTCTCAGGTTCCACAGAAATAAGGCTAGCAAAGACATCCACGAAATACAGATGTAACTCTGTGAGATGAATTAACAGAACACTAAGAAGTTTCTCAGAAAGCTTCTTTCCAGATTTCATCTGAGGACATTTCGTTTTTCACCATAGCCCTCTATGGGCTTCCAAATATCACTTTGCCAATTCCACAAGAACTGTCTTAGCGAAAGGCTCCTTGAGGGGAAAGCTGTAACTCTGTGAGATCATTTCACAGAACACAACGAAGTTTCTCAGAAAGCTTCTTTCTCTTTGTTATCGGAGGATATTTCCTTTGGCCATATAGTCTTCAAAGGGATCAGAAATATCTGCTCTCAGATTCCACAGAAACAAGGCTAGCAAAGACATCCATGAAATACAGATGTAATTCTGTGAGATGAATTAACAGAACACTAAGCAGATTCTCAGAAAGCTTCTTTCCAGATTTCATCTGAGGATATTTCCTTTTTCACCATAGCCCTCTATGGGCTTCCAAATATCACTTTGCCAATTCCACAAGAACTGCCTTAGCGAAAGGCTCCTTGAGGGGAAAGCTGTAACTCTGTGAGATGATTTCACAGAACACAACGAAGTTTCTCAGAAAGCTTCTTTCTCTTTGTTATCAGAGGATATTTCCTTTGGCCCTAGAGTCTTCAAAGGGATCCGAAATATCTGTTCTCAGATTCCACAGAAATAAGTCTAGCAAAGAGATCCACGAAATACAGATGTAACTCTGTGAGATGAATTAACAGAACAATAAGTAGTTTCTCAGAAAGCTTCTTTCCAGATTTCATCTGAGGATATTTCCTTTTTCACCATAGCCCTCTATGGGCTTCCAAATATCACTTTGCCAATTCCACAAGAACTGTCTTAGCGAAAGGCTCCTTGAGGGGAAAGTTGCAACTCTGTGAGATGATTTCACAGAACACAACGAAGTTTCTCAGAACGCTTCTTGCTCTTTGTTATCGGAGGATATTTCCTTTGGCCCTATAGTCTTCAAAGGGATCCGAAATATCTGTTCTCAGATTCCACAGAAATAAGGCTAGCAAAGAGATCCACGGAATACAGATGTAACTCTGTGAGATGAATTAACAGAACACTAAGCAGTTTCTCAGAAAGCTTCTTTCCAGATTTCATCTGAGGATATATCCTTTTTCATCATAGCCATCTATGGGCTTCCAAATATCACTTTGCCAATTCCACAAGAACTGTCTTAGCGAAAGGCTCCTTGAGGGGAAAGCTGTAACTCTGTGAGATGATTTCACAGAACACCACGAAGTTTCTCAGAAAGCTTCTTTCTCTTTGTTATCAGAGGATATTTCCTTTGGCCCTATAGTCTTCAAAGGGATCCGAAATATCTGTTCTGAGATTCCACAGAAATAAGGCTAGCAAAGAGATCCATGAAATACAGATGTAACTCCGTGATATGAATTAACAGAACACTAAGCAGTTTCTCAGAAAGCTTCTTTCCAGATTTCATCTGAGGATATTTCCTTTTTCACCATAGCCCTCTATGGGCTTCCAAACATCACTTTGCCAATTCCACAAGGACTGTCTTAGTGAAAGGCTCCTTCAGGGGAAAGCTGTAACTCTGTGAGATGATTTCACAGAACACAAAGAAGTTTCTCAGAAATCTTCCTTCTCTTTGTTATCGGAAGATATTTTCTTTGGCCCTATACTCTTCAAAGGGATCCGAATTATCTGTTCTCAGATTCCACAGAAATAAGGCTAACAAAGACATCCACGAAATACAGATGTAACTCTGTGAGATGAATTAACAGAACACTAAGCAGTTTCTCAGAAAGCTTCTTTCCAGATTTCATCTGAGGATATTTTCTCTTTCACCATAGCCCTCTATGGGCTTCCAAATATCACTTTGCCAATTCCACAAAAACTGTCTAAGCGAAAGGCTCCTTGAGGAGAAAGCTGGAACTCTGTGAGATGATTTCACAGAACACAACGAAGTTTCTCAGAAAGCTTCTTTCTCTCTGTTATCGGAGGATATTTCCTTTGGCCCTCTAGTCTTCAAAGGGATCCGAATTATCTGTTCTCAGATTCCACAGAAATAAGGCTATCACAGAGGTCCACGAAATACAGATGTAACACTGTGAGATGAATAAAAAGAACACTAAGCAGTTTCTCAGAAAGCTTCTTTCCAGATTTCATCTGAGGATATATCCTTTTTCATCATAGCCATCTATGGGCTTCCAAATATCACTTTGCCAATTCCACAAGAACTGTCTTAGCGAAAGGCTCCTTGAGGGAAAAGCTGTAACTCTGTGAGATGATTTCACAGAACATAACGAAGTTTCTCAGAAAGCTTCTTTCTCTTTGTTAACGGAGGATATTTCCTTTGGCCCTATAGTCTTCAAAGGGATCCAAAATATCTGTTCTCAGATTCCACAGAAATAAGGCTAGCAAGGAGATCTACGAAATACAGATGTAACTCTGTGAGATGAATTAAGAGAACACTAAGCAGTTTCTCAGAAAACTTATTTCCAGATTTCATCTGAGGATATTTCCTTTTTACCATAGCCCTCGATGGGCTTCCAAATATCACTTTGCCAATTCCACAAAAACCGTCTTAGCGAAAGGCTCCTTGAGGGGAAAGCTGTAACTCTGTGAGATGATTTCACAGAACACAAAGAAGTTTCTCAGAAAGCTTCTTTCTCTTTGTTATCGGAGGATATTTCCTTTGGCCCTATAGTCTTCAAAGGGATCCGAAATATCTGTTCTCAGATTCCACAGAAATAAGGCTAGCAAAGAGATCCACGAAATACAGATGTAACGCTGTGAGATGAATTAACAGAACACTAAGCAGTTTCTCAGAAAGCTTCTTTCCAGATTTCATCTGAGGATATTTCCTTTTTCACCATAGCCCTCTATGGGCTTCCAAATATCACTTTGCCAATTCCACATGAACTGTCTTAGCGAAAGGCTCCTTGAGGGGAAAGGTGTAACTCTGTGAGTTCATTTCACAGAACACAACGAAGTTTCTCAGAAAGCTTCTTTCTCTTTGTTATCGGAGGATATTTCCTTTGGCCCTATAGTCTTCAAAGGGATCCGAAATATCTGTTCTCAGATTCCACAGAAATAAGGCTAGCAAGGAGATCCACGAAATACAGACGTAACTCTGTGAGATGAATTAACAGAACACTAAGCAGTTTCTCAGAAAGCTTCTTTCCAGATTTCATCTGAGGATTTTTCCTTTTTCAGTATAGCCCTCTATGGGCTTCCAAATATCACTTTGCCAATTCCACAAGAACTGTCTTAGTGAAAGGCTCCTTGAGGGGAAAGCTGTAACTCTGTGAGATGATTTCACAGAACACAACGAAGTTTCTCAGAAACCTTCTTTCTCTTTGTTATCGGAGGATATTTCCTTTGGCCCTATAGTCTTCAAAGGGATCCGAATATCTGTTCTCAGATTCCAGAGAAATAAGGCTAGCAAAGACATCCACGAAATACAGATGTAACTCCATGAGATGAAGTAACAGAACACTAAGCAGTTTGTCAGAAAGCTTCTTTCCAGATTTCATCTCAGGATACTTTCTTTTTCACCATAGCCCTCTATGGGCTTCCAAATATCACTTTGCCAATTCCACAAGAACTGTCTTAGGGGAAGGCTCCTTGAGGGGAAAGCTGTAACTCTGTGAGATGATTTCACAGAACACAACGAAGTTTCTCAGAAAGCTTCTTTCTCTTTGTTATCGGAGGATATTTCCTTTGGCCCTATATTTTTCAAAGGGATCCGAAATATCTGTTCTCAGATTCCACAGAAATAAGGCTAGCAAAGAGATCCACGAAATACAGATGTAACTCCGTGATATGAATCAACAGAACATTAAGCAGTTTCTCCGAAAGCTTCTTTCCGGATTTCATCTGAGGATATTTCCTTTTTCACCATAGCCCTCTAAGGGCTTCCAAATATCACTTTGCCAATTCCACAAGAACTGTCTTAGAGAAAGGCTCCTTGAGGGGAAATCTGCAACTCTGTGAGATGGTTTCACGGAACACAACGAAGTTTCTCAGAAAGCTTCTTTCTCTTTGTTATCAGAGGATATTTCCTTTGACCCCATAGTCTTCAAAGGGATCCGAAATATCTGCTCTCAGATTCCACAGAAATAAGGCTAGCAAAGAGATCCACGAAATACAGATGTAACTCTGTGAGATGAATTAACAGAACACTAAGCAGTTTCTCAGAAAGCTTCTTTCCAGATTTCATCTGAGGATATTTCCTTTTTCACCATAGCCCTCTATGGGCTTCCAAATATCACTTTGCCAATTCCACAAGAACTGTCTTAGCGAAAGGCTCCTTGAGGAGAAAGCTGCAACTCTGTGAGTTCATTTCACAGAACACAACCAAGTTTCTCAGAAAGCTTCTTTCTCTTTGTTATCGGAGGATATTTCCTTTGGCCCTATAGTCTTCAAAGGGATCCGAAATATCTGTTCTCAGATTCCACAGAAATAATTCTAGCAAAGAGATCCACGAAATACAGATGTAACTCTGAGATGAATTAACAGAACACTAAGTAGTTTCTCAGAAAGCTTCTTTCCAGATTTCATCTGAGGATATTTCCTTTTTCACCATAGCCCTCTATGGGCTTCCAAATATCACTTTGCCAATTCCACAAGAACTGTCTTAGCGAAAGGCTCCTTGAGGGGAAAGCTGTAACTCTGTGAGATGATTTCACAGAACACAACGAAGTTTCTCAGAAAGCTTCTTTCTCTTTGTTATCGGAGGATATTTCCTTTTGCCCTATAGTCTTCAAAGGGATCCGAAATATCTGTTCTCAGATTCCACAGAAATAAGGCTAGCAAAGAGATCCACGAAATACAGATGTAACTCTGTGAGATGAATTAACAGAACACTAAGCAGTTTCTCAGAAAGCTTCTTTCCAGATTTCATCAGTGTATATTTCCTTTTTCACCATAGCCCTCTAAGGGCTTCCAAATATCACTTTGCCAATACCACAAGAACTGTCTTAGCGAAAGGCTCCTTGAGGGGAAAGCTGTAACTCTGTGAGATGATTTCACAGAACACAACGAAGTTTCTCAGAAAGCTTCTTTCTCTTTGTTATCGGAGGATATTTCCTTTGGCCCTATAGTCTTCAAAGGGATCAGAAATATCTGTTCTCAGATTCCACAGAAATAAGGCTAGCAAAGACATCCACGAAATACAGATGTAACTCTGTGAGATGAATTAACAGAACACTAAGAAGTTTCTCAGAAAGCTTCTTTCCAGATTTCATCTGAGGACATTTCGTTTTTCACCATAGCCCTCTATGGGCTTCCAAATATCACTTTGCCAATTCCACAAGAACTGTCTTAGCGAAAGGCTCCTTGAGGGGAAAGCTGTAACTCTGTGAGATAATTTCACAGAACACAACGAAGTTTCTCAGAAAGCTTCTTTCTCTTTGTTATCAGAGGATATTTCCTTTGACCCCATAGTCTTCAAAGGGATCCGAAATATCTGCTCTCAGATTCCACAGAAATAAGGCTATCAAAGAGATCCACGAAATACAGATGTAACTCTGTGAGATGAATTAACAGAACACTAAGCAGTTTCTCAGAAAGCTTCTTTCCAGATTTCATCTGAGGATATTTCCTTTTTCACCATAGCCCTCTATGGGCTTCCAAATATCACTTTGCCAATTCCACAAGAACTGTCTTAGCGAAAGGCTCCTTGAGGGGAAAGCTGCAACTCTGTGAGTTCATTTCACAGAACACAACCAAGTTTCTCAGAAAGCTTCTTTCTCTTTGTTATCGGAGGATATTTCCTTTGGCCCTATAGTCTTCAAAGGGATCCGAAATATCTGTTCTCAGATTCCACAGAAATAATTCTAGCAAAGAGATCCACGAAATACAGATGTAACTCTGAGATGGATTAACAGAACACTAAGTAGTTTCTCAGAAAGCTTCTTTCCAGATTTCATCTGAGGATATTTCCTTTTTCACCATAGCCCTCTATGGGCTTCCAAATATCACTTTGCCAATTCCACAAGAACTGTCTCAGCGAAAGGCTCCTTGAGGGGAAAGCTGTAACTCTTTGAGATGATTTCACAGAACACAACGAAGTTTCTCAGAAAGCTTCTTTCTCTTTGTTATCGGAGGATATTTCCTTTTGCCCTATAGTCTTCAAAGGGATCCGAAATATCTGTTCTCAGATTCCACAGAAATAAGGCTAGCAAAGAGATCCACGAAATACAGATGTAACTCTGTGAGATGAATTAACAGAACACTAAGCAGTTTCTCAGAAAGCTTCTTTCCAGATTTCATCAGTGTATATTACCTTTTTCACCATAGCCCTCTAAGGGCTTCCAAATATCACTTTGCCAATACCACAAGAACTGTCTTAGCGAAAGGCTCCTTGAGGGGAAAGCTGTAACTCTTTGAGATGATTTCACAGAACACAACGAAGTTTCTCAGAAAGCTTCTTTCTCTTTGTTATCGGAGGATATTTCCTTTGGCCCTATAGTCTTCAAAGGGATCAGAAATATCTGTTCTCAGGTTCCACAGAAATAAGGCTAGCAAAGACATCCACGAAATACAGATGTAACTCTGTGAGATGAATTAACAGAACACTAAGAAGTTTCTCAGAAAGCTTCTTTCCAGATTTCATCTGAGGACATTTCGTTTTTCACCATAGCCCTCTATGGGCTTCCAAATATCACTTTGCCAATTCCACAAGAACTGTCTTAGCGAAAGGCTCCTTGAGGGGAAAGCTGTAACTCTGTGAGATCATTTCACAGAACACAACGAAGTTTCTCAGAAAGCTTCTTTCTCTTTGTTATCGGAGGATATTTCCTTTGGCCATATAGTCTTCAAAGGGATCAGAAATATCTGCTCTCAGATTCCACAGAAACAAGGCTAGCAAAGACATCCATGAAATACAGATGTAATTCTGTGAGATGAATTAACAGAACACTAAGCAGTTTCTCAGAAAGCTTCTTTCCAGATTTCATCTGAGGATATTTCCTTTTTCACCATAGCCCTCTATGGGCTTCCAAATATCACTTTGCCAATTCCACAAGAACTGCCTTAGCGAAAGGCTCCTTGAGGGGAAAGCTGTAACTCTGTGAGATGATTTCACAGAACACAACGAAGTTTCTCAGAAAGCTTCTTTCTCTTTGTTATCAGAGGATATTTCCTTTGGCCCTAGAGTCTTCAAAGGGATCCGAAATATCTGTTCTCAGATTCCACAGAAATAAGTCTAGCAAAGAGATCCACGAAATACAGATGTAACTCTGTGAGATGAATTAACAGAACACTAAGTAGTTTCTCAGAAAGCTTCTTTCCAGATTTCATCTGAGGATATTTCCTTTTTCACCATAGCCCTCTATGGGCTTCCAAATATCACTTTGCCAATTCCACAAGAACTGTCTTAGCGAAAGGCTCCTTGAGGGGAAAGTTGCAACTCTGTGAGATGATTTCACAGAACACAACGAAGTTTCTCAGAACGCTTCTTGCTCTTTGTTATCGGAGGATATTTCCTTTGGCCCTATAGTCTTCAAAGGGATCCGAAATATCTGTTCTCAGATTCCACAGAAATAAGGCTAGCAAAGAGATCCACGGAATACAGATGTAACTCTGTGAGATGAATTAACAGAACACTAAGCAGTTTCTCAGAAAGCTTCTTTCCAGATTTCATCTGAGGATATATCCTTTTTCATCATAGCCATCTATGGGCTTCCAAATATCACTTTGCCAATTCCACAAGAACTGTCTTAGCGAAAGGCTCCTTGAGGGGAAAGCTGTAACTCTGTGAGATGATTTCACAGAACACCACGAAGTTTCTCAGAAAGCTTCTTTCTCTTTGTTATCAGAGGATATTTCCTTTGGCCCTATAGTCTTCAAAGGGATCCGAAATATCTGTTCTGAGATTCCACAGAAATAAGGCTAGCAAAGAGATCCATGAAATACAGATGTAACTCCGTGATATGAATTAACAGAACACTAAGCAGTTTCTCAGAAAGCTTCTTTCCAGATTTCATCTGAGGATATTTCCTTTTTCACCATAGCCCTCTATGGGCTTCCAAACATCACTTTGCCAATTCCACAAGGACTGTCTTAGTGAAAGGCTCCTTCAGGGGAAAGCTGTAACTCTGTGAGATGATTTCACAGAACACAAAGAAGTTTCTCAGAAATCTTCCTTCTCTTTGTTATCGGAAGATATTTTCTTTGGCCCTATACTCTTCAAAGGGATCCGAATTATCTGTTCTCAGATTCCACAGAAATAAGGCTAACAAAGACATCCACGAAATACAGATGTAACTCTGTGAGATGAATTAACAGAACACTAAGCAGTTTCTCAGAAAGCTTCTTTCCAGATTTCATCTGAGGATATTTTCTCTTTCACCATAGCCCTCTATGGGCTTCCAAATATCATTTTGCCAATTCCACAAAAACTGTCTAAGCGAAAGGCTCCTTGAGGAGAAAGCTGGAACTCTGTGAGATGATTTCACAGAACACAACGAAGTTTCTCAGAAAGCTTCTTTCTCTCTGTTATCGGAGGATATTTCCTTTGGCCCTCTAGTCTTCAAAGGGATCCGAATTATCTGTTCTCAGATTCCACAGAAATAAGGCTATCACAGAGGTCCACGAAATACAGATGTAACACTGTGAGATGAATAAAAAGAACACTAAGCAGTTTCTCAGAAAGCTTCTTTCCAGATTTCATCTGAGGATATATCCTTTTTCATCATAGCCATCTATGGGCTTCCAAATATCACTTTGCCAATTCCACAAGAACTGTCTTAGCGAAAGGATCCTTGAGGGAAAAGCTGTAACTCTGTGAGATGATTTCACAGAACATAACGAAGTTTCTCAGAAAGCTTCTTTCTCTTTGTTATCGGAGGATATTTCCTTTGGCCCTATAGTCTTCAAAGGGATCCAAAATATCTGTTCTCAGATTCCACAGAAATAAGGCTAGCAAGGAGATCTACGAAATACAGATGTAACTCTGTGAGATGAATTAAGAGAACACTAAGCAGTTTCTCAGAAAACTTATTTCCAGATTTCATCTGAGGATATTTCCTTTTTACCATAGCCCTCGATGGGCTTCCAAATATCACTTTGCCAATTCCACAAAAACCGTCTTAGCGAAAGGCTCCTTGAGGGGAAAGCTGTAACTCTGTGAGATGATTTCACAGAACACAAAGAAGTTTCTCAGAAAGCTTCTTTCTCTTTGTTATCGGAGGATATTTCCTTTGGCCCTATAGTCTTCAAAGGGATCCGAAATATCTGTTCTCAGATTCCACAGAAATAAGGCTAGCAAAGAGATCCACGAAATACAGATGTAACGCTGTGAGATGAATTAACAGAACACTAAGCAGTTTCTCAGAAAGCTTCTTTCCAGATTTCATCTGAGGATATTTCCTTTTTCACCATAGCCCTCTATGGGCTTCCAAATATCACTTTGCCAATTCCACATGAACTGTCTTAGCGAAAGGCTCCTTGAGGGGAAAGGTGTAACTCTATGAGTTCATTTCACAGAACACAACGAAGTTTCTCAGAAAGCTTCTTTCTCTTTGTTATCGGAGGATATTTCCTTTGGCCCTATAGTCTTCAAAGGGATCCGAAATATCTGTTCTCAGATTCCACAGAAATAAGGCTAGCAAGGAGATCCACGAAATACAGACGTAACTCTGTGAGATGAATTAACAGAACACTAAGCAGTTTCTCAGAAAGCTTCTTTCCAGATTTCATCTGAGGATTTTTCCTTTTTCAGTATAGCCCTCTATGGGCTTCCAAATATCACTTTGCCAATTCCACAAGAACTGTCTTAGTGAAAGGCTCCTTGAGGGGAAAGCTGTAACTCTGTGAGATGATTTCACGGAACACAACGAAGTTTCTCAGAAACCTTCTTTCTCTTTGTTATCGGAGGATATTTCCTTTGGCCCTATAGTCTTCAAAGGGATCCGAATATCTGTTCTCAGATTCCAGAGAAATAAGGCTAGCAAAGACATCCACGAAATACAGATGTAACTCCATGAGATGAAGTAACAGAACACTAAGCAGTTTGTCAGAAAGCTTCTTTCCAGATTTCATCTCAGGATACTTTCCTTTTCACCATAGCCCTCTATGGGCTTCCAAATATCACTTTGCCAATTCCACAAGAACTGTCTTAGGGGAAGGCTCCTTGAGGGGAAAGCTGTAACTCTGTGAGATGATTTCACAGAACACAACGAAGTTTCTCAGAAAGCTTCTTTCTCTTTGTTATCGGAGGATATTTCCTTTGGCCCTATATTTTTCAAAGGGATCCGAAATATCTGTTCTCAGATTCCACAGAAATAAGGCTAGCAAAGAGATCCACGAAATACAGATGTAACTCCGTGATATGAATCAACAGAACATTAAGCAGTTTCTCCGAAAGCTTCTTTCCGGATTTCATCTGAGGATATTTCCTTTTTCACCATAGCCCTCTAAGGGCTTCCAAATATCACTTTGCCAATTCCACAAGAACTGTCTTAGAGAAAGGCTCCTTGAGCGGAAATCTGCAACTCTGTGAGATGGTTTCACGGAACACAACGAAGTTTCTCAGAAAGCTTCTTTCTCTTTGTTATCAGAGGATATTTCCTTTGACCCCATAGTCTTCAAAGGGATCCGAAATATCTGCTCTCAGATTCCACAGAAATAAGGCTAGCAAAGAGATCCACGAAATACAGATGTAACTCTGTGAGATGAATTAACAGAACACTAAGCAGTTTCTCAGAAAGCTTCTTTCCAGATTTCATCTGAGGATATTTCCTTTTTCACCATAGCCCTCTATGGGCTTCCAAATATCACTTTGCCAATTCCACAAGAACTGTCTTAGCGAAAGGCTCCTTGAGGAGAAAGCTGCAACTCTGTGAGTTCATTTCACAGAACACAACCAAGTTTCTCAGAAAGCTTCTTTCTCTTTGTTATCGGAGGATATCTCCTTTGGCCCTATAGTCTTCAAAGGGATCCGAAATATCTGTTCTCAGATTCCACAGAAATAATTCTAGCAAAGAGATCCACGAAATACAGATGTAACTCTGAGATGAATTAACAGAACACTAAGTAGTTTCTCAGAAAGCTTCTTTCCAGATTTCATCTGAGGATATTTCCTTTTTCACCATAGCCCTCTATGGGCTTCCAAATATCACTTTGCCAATTCCACAAGAACTGTCTTAGCGAAAGGCTCCTTGAGGGGAAAGCTGTAACTCTGTGAGATGATTTCACAGAACACAACGAAGTTTCTCAGAAAGCTTCTTTCTCTTTGTTATCGGAGGATATTTCCTTTTGCCCTATAGTCTTCAAAGGGATCCGAAATATCTGTTCTCAGATTCCACAGAAATAAGGCTAGCAAAGAGATCCACGAAATACAGATGTAACTCTGTGAGATGAATTAACAGAACACTAAGCAGTTTCTCAGAAAGCTTCTTTCCAGATTTCATCAGTGTATATTTCCTTTTTCACCATAGCCCTCTAAGGGCTTCCAAATATCACTTTGCCAATACCACAAGAACTGTCTTAGCGAAAGGCTCCTTGAGGGGAAAGCTGTAACTCTGTGAGATGATTTCACAGAACACAACGAAGTTTCTCAGAAAGCTTCTTTCTCTTTGTTATCGGAGGATATTTCCTTTGGCCCTATAGTCTTCAAAGGGATCAGAAATATCTGTTCTCAGATTCCACAGAAATAAGGCTAGCAAAGACATCCACGAAATACAGATGTAACTCTGTGAGATGAATTAACAGAACACTAAGAAGTTTCTCAGAAAGCTTCTTTCCAGATTTCATCTGAGGACATTTCGTTTTTCACCATAGCCCTCTATGGGCTTCCAAATATCACTTTGCCAATTCCACAAGAACTGTCTTAGCGAAAGGCTCCTTGAGGGGAAAGCTGTAACTCTGTGAGATCATTTCACAGAACACAAAGAAGTTTCTCAGAAAGCTTCTTTCTCTTTGTTATCGGAGGATATTTCCATTGGCCATATAGTCTTCAAAGGGATCAGAAATATCTGCTCTCAGATTCCACAGAAACAAGGCTAGCAAAGACATCCATGAAATACAGATGTAACTCTGTGAGATGAATTAACAGAACACTAAGCAGTTTCTCAGAAAGCTTCTTTCCAGATTTCATCTGAGGATATTTCCTTTTTCACCATAGCCCTCTATGGGCTTCCAAATATCACTTTGCCAATTCCACAAGAACTGTCTTAGCGAAAGGCTCCTTGAGGGGAAAGTTGCAACTCTGTGAGATGATTTCACAGAACACAACGAAGTTTCTCAGAACGCTTCTTGCTCTTTGTTATCGGAGGATATTTCCTTTGGCCCTATAGTCTTCAAAGGGATCCGAAATATCTGTTCTCAGATTCCACAGAAATAAGGCTAGCAAAGAGATCCACGGAATACAGATGTAACTCTGTGAGATGAATTAACAGAACACTAAGCAGTTTCTCAGAAAGCTTCTTTCCAGATTTCATCTGAGGATATATCCTTTTTCATCATAGCCATCTATGGGCTTCCAAATATCACTTTGCCAATTCCACAAGAACTGTCTTAGCGAAAGGCTCCTTGAGGGGAAAGCTGTAACTCTGTGAGATGATTTCACAGAACACCACGAAGTTTCTCAGAAAGCTTCTTTCTCTTTGTTATCAGAGGATATTTCCTTTGGCCCTATAGTCTTCAAAGGGATCCGAAATATCTGTTCTGAGATTCCACAGAAATAAGGCTAGCAAAGAGATCCATGAAATACAGATGTAACTCCGTGATATGAATTAACAGAACACTAAGCAGTTTCTCAGAAAGCTTCTTTCCAGATTTCATCTGAGGATATTTCCTTTTTCACCATAGCCCTCTATGGGCTTCCAAACATCACTTTGCCAATTCCACAAAAACTGTCTAAGCGAAAGGCTCCTTGAGGAGAAAGCCTGGAACTCTGTGAGATGATTTCACAGAACACAACGAAGTTTCTCAGAAAGCTTCTTTCTCTCTGTTATCGGAGGATATTTCCTTTGGCCCTCTAGTCTTCAAAGGGATCCGAATTATCTGTTCTCAGATTCCACAGAAATAAGGCTATCACAGAGGTCCACGAAATACAGATGTAACACTGTGAGATGAATAAAAAGAACACTAAGCAGTTTCTCAGAAAGCTTCTTTCCAGATTTCATCTGAGGATATATCCTTTTTCACCATAGACCTCTGAGGGCTTCCAAATATCACTTTGCCAATTCCACAAGAACTGTCTTAGCGAAAGGCTCCTTGAGGGAAAAGCTGTAACTCTGTGAGATGATTTCACAGAACATAACGAAGTTTCTCAGAAAGCTTCTTTCTCTTTGTTATCGGAGGATATTTCCTTTGGCCCTATAGTCTTCAAAGGGATCCAAAATATCTGTTCTCAGATTCCACAGAAATAAGGCTAGCAAGGAGATCTACGAAATACAGATGTAACTCTGTGAGATGAATTAAGAGAACACTAAGCAGTTTCTCAGAAAACTTATTTCCAGATTTCATCTGAGGATATTTCCTTTTTACCATAGCCCTCTATGGGCTTCCAAATATCACTTTGCCAATTCCACAAAAACCGTCTTAGCGAAAGGCTCCTTGAGGGGAAAGCTGTAACTCTGTGAGATGATTTCACAGAACACAAAGAAGTTTCTCAGAAAGCTTCTTTCTCTTTGTTATCGGAGGATATTTCCTTTGGCCCTATAGTCTTCAAAGGGATCCGAAATATCTGTTCTCAGATTCCACAGAAATAAGGCTAGCAAAGAGATCCACGAAATACAGATGTAACGCTGTGAGATGAATTAACAGAACACTAAGCAGTTTCTCAGAAAGCTTCTTTCCAGATTTCATCTGAGGATATTTCCTTTTTCACCATAGCCCTCTATGGGCTTCCAAATATCACTTTGCCAATTCCACATGAACTGTCTTAGCGAAAGGCTCCTTGAGGGGAAAGGTGTAACTCTGTGAGTTCATTTCACAGAACACAACGAAGTTTCTCAGAAAGCTTCTTTCTCTTTGTTATCGGAGGATATTTCCTTTGGCCCTATAGTCTTCAAAGGGATCCGAAATATCTGTTCTCAGATTCCACAGAAATAAGGCTAGCAAGGAGATCCACGAAATACAGACGTAACTCTGTGAGATGAATTAACAGAACACTAAGCAGTTTCTCAGAAAGCTTCTTTCCAGATTTCATCTGAGGATTTTTCCTTTTTCAGTATAGCCCTCTATGGGCTTCCAAATATCACTTTGCCAATTCCACAAGAACTGTCTTAGTGAAAGGCTCCTTGAGGGGAAAGCTGTAACTCTGTGAGATGATTTCACAGAACACAACGAAGTTTCTCAGAAACCTTCTTTCTCTTTGTTATCGGAGGATATTTCCTTTGGCCCTATAGTCTTCAAAGGGATCCGAATATCTGTTCTCAGATTCCAGAGAAATAAGGCTAGCAAAGACATCCACGAAATACAGATGTAACTCCATGAGATGAAGTAACAGAACACTAAGCAGTTTGTCAGAAAGCTTCTTTCCAGATTTCGTCTCAGGATACTTTCTTTTTCACCATAGCCCTCTATGGGCTTCCAAATATCACTTTGCCAATTCCACAAGAACTGTCTTAGCGAAAGGCTCCTTGAGGGGAAAGCTGTAACTCTGTGAGATGATTTCACAGAACACACCGAAGTTTCTCGGAAAGCTTCTTTCTCTTTGTTATCTGAGGATATTTTCTTTAGCCCTATAGTCTTCAAAGGGATCCGAAATATCTGATCTCAGATTCTACAGAAATAAGGCTAGCAAAGAGATCCACGAAATACAGATGTAACTCTGTGAGATGAATTAAGAGAACACTAAGCAGTTTCTCAGAAAGCTTCTTTCCAGATTTCTTCTGAGGATATTTCCTTTTTCACCATAGCCCTCTATGGGCTTCCAAATATCACTTTGCCAATTCCACAAGAACTGTCTTAGCTAAAGGCTCCTTGAGGGAAAAGCTGTAACTCTGTGAGATGATTTCACAGAACACCAAGAAGTTTCTCAGAAAGCTTCTTTCTCTTTGTTATCGGAGGATATTTCCTTTGGCCCTATAGTCTTCAAAGGGATCGGAAATATCTGTTCTCAGATTCCACACAAATAAGGCTAGCAAAGAGATCCACGAAATACAGATGTAACGATGTGAGACGAATTTACAGAACACTAAGCAGATTCTCACAAAGCTTCTTTCCAGATTTCATCTGAGGATATTTACTTTTTCACCATAGCCCTCTAAGGGCTTTCAAATATCACTTTTACATTTCCACAAAACTGTCTTAGCGAAAGGCTCCTTGAGGGGAAAGCTGTAACTCTGTGAGATGATTTCACAGAACACAACGAAGTTTCTCAGAAAGCTTCTTTCTCTTTGTTATCGGAGAATATTTCCTTTGGCCCTATAGTCTTCAAAGGGATCCGAAATATCTGTTCTCAGATTCCACAGAAATTAGGCTAGCAAGGAGATCCACGAAATACAGATGTAACTCTGTGAGATGAAATAAAAGAACACTAAGCAGTTTCTCAGAAAGCTTCTTTCCAGATTTCATCTGAGGATATTTCCTTTTTCACCATAGCCCTCTATGGGCTTCCAAATATCACTTTGCGAATTCCACAAGAACTGTCTTAGCGAAAGGCTCCTTGATTGGAAAGCTGTAACTGTGTGAGATGATTTCACAGAACACAACGAAGTTTCTCAGAAAGCTTCTCTCTCTCTGTTATCGGAGGATATTTCCTTTGGCCCTATAGTCTTCAAAGGGATCCGAAATATCTGTTCTCAGATTCCACAGAAATAAGGCTAGCAAAGAGATCCACCAAATACAGATGTAACTCTGTGAGATGAATTAACAGAACACTAAGCAGTTTCTCAGAAAGCTTCTTTCCAGATTTCATTTGAGGATAGTTCCTTTTTCAACATAGCCCTCTATGGGCTTCCAAATATCACTTTGCCAATTCCACAAGAACTGTCTTAGCGAAAGGATCCCTGAGGGGAAAGCTGCAACTCTGTGAGAAGTTTTCACAGAACACAACGAAGTTTCTCAGAAAGCTTCTTTCTCTCTGTTATCGGAGGATATTTCCTTTGGCCCTATAGTCTTCAAAGGGATCCGAAATATCTGTTCTCAGATTCCACAGAAATAAGTCTCGCAAAGACATCCATGAAATACAGATGTAACTCTGTGAGATGAATTAACAGAACACTAAGCAGTTTCTCAGAAAGCTTCTTTCCAGATTTCATCTGAGGATTTTTCCTTTTTCAGTATAGCCCTCTATGGGCTTCCAAATATCACTTTGCCAATTCCACAAGAACTGTCTTAGTGAAAGGCTCCTTGAGGGGAAAGCTGTAACTCTGTGAGATGATTTCACAGAACACAACGAAGTTTCTCAGAAACCTTCTTTCTCTTTGTTATCGGAGGATATTTCCTTTGGCCCTATAGTCTTCAAAGGGATCCGAATATCTGTTCTCAGATTCCAGAGAAATAAGGCTAGCAAAGACATCCACGAAATACAGATGTAACTCCATGAGATGAAGTAACAGAACACTAAGCAGTTTGTCAGAAAGCTTCTTTCCAGATTTCATCTCAGGATACTTTCTTTTTCACCATAGCCCTCTATGGGCTTCCAAATATCACTTTGCCAATTCCACAAGAACTGTCTTAGGGGAAGGCTCCTTGAGGGGAAAGCTGTAACTCTGTGAGATGATTTCACAGAACACAACGAAGTTTCTCAGAAAGCTTCTTTCTCTTTGTTATCGGAGGATATTTCCTTTGGCCCTATATTTTTCAAAGGGATCCGAAATATCTGTTCTCAGATTCCACAGAAATAAGGCTAGCAAAGAGATCCACGAAATACAGATGTAACTCCGTGATATGAATCAACAGAACATTAAGCAGTTTCTCCGAAAGCTTCTTTCCGGATTTCATCTGAGGATATTTCCTTTTTCACCATAGCCCTCTAAGGGCTTCCAAATATCACTTTGCCAATTCCACAAGAACTGTCTTAGAGAAAGGCTCCTTGAGGGGAAATCTGCAACTCTGTGAGATGGTTTCACGGAACACAACGAAGTTTCTCAGAAAGCTTCTTTCTCTTTGTTATCAGAGGATATTTCCTTTGACCCCATAGTCTTCAAAGGGATCCGAAATATCTGCTCTCAGATTCCACAGAAATAAGGCTAGCAAAGAGATCCACGAAATACAGATGTAACTCTGTGAGATGAATTAACAGAACACTAAGCAGTTTCTCAGAAAGCTTCTTTCCAGATTTCATCTGAGGATATTTCCTTTTTCACCATAGCCCTCTATGGGCTTCCAAATATCACTTTGCCAATTCCACAAGAACTGTCTTAGCGAAAGGCTCCTTGAGGAGAAAGCTGCAACTCTGTGAGTTCATTTCACAGAACACAACCAAGTTTCTCAGAAAGCTTCTTTCTCTTTGTTATCGGAGGATATTTCCTTTGGCCCTATAGTCTTCAAAGGGATCCGAAATATCTGTTCTCAGATTCCACAGAAATAATTCTAGCAAAGAGATCCACGAAATACAGATGTAACTCTGAGATGAATTAACAGAACACTAAGTAATTTCTCAGAAAGCTTCTTTCCAGATTTCATCTGAGGATATTTCCTTTTTCACCATAGCCCTCTATGGGCTTCCAAATATCACTTTGCCAATTCCACAAGAACTGTCTTAGCGAAAGGCTCCTTGAGGGGAAAGCTGTAACTCTGTGAGATGATTTCACAGAACACAACGAAGTTTCTCAGAAAGCTTCTTTCTCTTTGTTATCGGAGGATATTTCCTTTTGCCCTATAGTCTTCAAAGGGATCCTAAATATCTGTTCTCAGATTCCACAGAAATAAGGCTAGCAAAGAGATCCACGAAATACAGATGTAACTCTGTGAGATGAATTAACAGAACACTAAGCAGTTTCTCAGAAAGCTTCTTTCCAGATTTCATCAGTGTATATTTCCTTTTTCACCATAGCCCTCTAAGGGCTTCCAAATATCACTTTGCCAATACCACAAGAACTGTCTTAGCGAAAGGCTCCTTGAGGGGAAAGCTGTAACTCTGTGAGATGATTTCACAGAACACAACGAAGTTTCTCAGAAAGCTTCTTTCTCTTTGTTATCGGAGGATATTTCCTTTGGCCCTATAGTCTTCAAAGGGATCAGAAATATCTGTTCTCAGATTCCACAGAAATAAGGCTAGCAAAGACATCCACGAAATACAGATGTAACTCTGTGAGATGAATTAACAGAACACTAAGAAGTTTCTCAGAAAGCTTCTTTCCAGATTTCATCTGAGGACATTTCGTTTTTCACCATAGCCCTCTATGGGCTTCCAAATATCACTTTGCCAATTCCACAAGAACTGTCTTAGCGAAAGGCTCCTTGAGGGGAAAGCTGTAACTCTGTGAGATCATTTCACAGAACACAACGAAGTTTCTCAGAAAGCTTCTTTCTCTTTGTTATCAGAGGATATTTCCTTTGACCCCATAGTCTTCAAAGGGATCCGAAATATCTGCTCTCAGATTCCACAGAAATAAGGCTATCAAAGAGATCCACGAAATACAGATGTAACTCTGTGAGATGAATTAACAGAACACTAAGCAGTTTCTCAGAAAGCTTCTTTCCAGATTTCATCTGAGGATATTTCCTTTTTCACCATAGCCCTCTATGGGCTTCCAAATATCACTTTGCCAATTCCACAAGAACTGTCTTAGCGAAAGGCTCCTTGAGGGGAAAGCTGCAACTCTGTGAGTTCATTTCACAGAACACAACCAAGTTTCTCAGAAAGCTTCTTTCTCTTTGTTATCGGAGGATATTTCCTTTGGCCCTATAGTCTTCAAAGGGATCCGAAATATCTGTTCTCAGATTCCACAGAAATAATTCTAGCAAAGAGATCCACGAAATACAGATGTAACTCTGAGATGAATTAACAGAACACTAAGTAGTTTCTCAGAAAGCTTCTTTCCAGATTTCATCTGAGGATATTTCCTTTTTCACCATAGCCCTCTATGGGCTTCCAAATATCACTTTGCCAATTCCACAAGAACTGTCTCAGCGAAAGGCTCCTTGAGGGGAAAGCTGTAACTCTGTGAGATGATTTCACAGAACACAACGAAGTTTCTCAGAAAGCTTCTTTCTCTTTGTTATCGGAGGATATTTCCTTTTGCCCTATAGTCTTCAAAGGGATCCGAAATATCTGTTCTCAGATTCCACAGAAATAAGGCTAGCAAAGAGATCCACGAAATACAGATGTAACTCTGTGAGATGAATTAACAGAACACTAAGCAGTTTCTCAGAAAGCTTCTTTCCAGATTTCATCAGTGTATATTACCTTTTTCACCATAGCCCTCTAAGGGCTTCCAAATATCACTTTGCCAATACCACAAGAACTGTCTTAGCGAAAGGCTCCTTGAGGGGAAAGCTGTAACTCTTTGAGATGATTTCACAGAACACAACGAAGTTTCTCAGAAAGCTTCTTTCTCTTTGTTATCGGAGGATATTTCCTTTGGCCCTATAGTCTTCAAAGGGATCAGAAATATCTGTTCTCAGGTTCCACAGAAATAAGGCTAGCAAAGACATCCACGAAATACAGATGTAACTCTGTGAGATGAATTAACAGAACACTAAGAAGTTTCTCAGAAAGCTTGTTTCCAGATTTCATCTGAGGACATTTCGTTTTTCACCATAGCCCTCTATGGGCTTCCAAATATCACTTTGCCAATTCCACAAGAACTGTCTTAGCGAAAGGCTCCTTGAGGGGAAAGCTGTAACTCTGTGAGATCATTTCACAGAACACAACGAAGTTTCTCAGAAAGCTTCTTTCTCTTTGTTATCGGAGGATATTTCCTTTGGCCATATAGTCTTCAAAGGGATCAGAAATATCTGCTCTCAGATTCCACAGAAACAAGGCTAGCAAAGACATCCATGAAATACAGATGTAATTCTGTGAGATGAATTAACAGAACACTAAGCAGTTTCTCAGAAAGCTTCTTTCCAGATTTCATCTGAGGATATTTCCTTTTTCACCATAGCCCTCTATGGGCTTCCAAATATCACTTTGCCAATTCCACAAGAACTGCCTTAGCGAAAGGCTCCTTGAGGGGAAAGCTGTAACTCTGTGAGATGATTTCACAGAACACAACGAAGTTTCTCAGAAAGCTTCTTTCTCTTTGTTATCAGAGGATATTTCCTTTGGCCCTAGAGTCTTCAAAGGGATCCGAAATATCTGTTCTCAGATTCCACAGAAATAAGTCTAGCAAAGAGATCCACGAAATACAGATGTAACTCTGTGAGATGAATTAACAGAACACTAAGTAGTTTCTCAGAAAGCTTCTTTCCAGATTTCATCTGAGGATATTTCCTTTTTCACCATAGCCCTCTATGGGCTTCCAAATATCACTTTGCCAATTCCACAAGAACTGTCTTAGCGAAAGGCTCCTTGAGGGGAAAGTTGCAACTCTGTGAGATGATTTCACAGAACACAACGAAGTTTCTCAGAACGCTTCTTGCTCTTTGTTATCGGAGGATATTTCCTTTGGCCCTATAGTCTTCAAAGGGATCCGAAATATCTGTTCTCAGATTCCACAGAAATAAGGCTAGCAAAGAGATCCACGGAATACAGATGTAACTCTGTGAGATGAATTAACAGAACACTAAGCAGTTTCTCAGAAAGCTTCTTTCCAGATTTCATCTGAGGATATATCCTTTTTCATCATAGCCATCTATGGGCTTCCAAATATCACTTTCCCAATTCCACAAGAACTGTCTTAGCGAAAGGCTCCTTGAGGGGAAAGCTGTAACTCTGTGAGATGATTTCACAGAACACCACGAAGTTTCTCAGAAAGCTTCTTTCTCTTTGTTATCAGAGGATATTTCCTTTGGCCCTATAGTCTTCAAAGGGATCCGAAATATCTGTTCTGAGATTCCACAGAAATAAGGCTAGCAAAGAGATCCATGAAATACAGATGTAACTCCGTGATATGAATTAACAGAACACTAAGCAGTTTCTCAGAAAGCTTCTTTCCAGATTTCATCTGAGGATATTTCCTTTTTCACCATAGCCCTCTATGGGCTTCCAAACATCACTTTGCCAATTCCACAAGGACTGTCTTAGTGAAAGGCTCCTTCAGGGGAAAGCTGTAACTCTGTGAGATGATTTCACAGAACACAAAGAAGTTTCTCAGAAATCTTCCTTCTCTTTGTTATCGGAAGATATTTTCTTTGGCCCTATACTCTTCAAAGGGATCCGAATTATCTGTTCTCAGATTCCACAGAAATAAGGCTAACAAAGACATCCACGAAATACAGATGTAACTCTGTGAGATGAATTAACAGAACACTAAGCAGTTTCTCAGAAAGCTTCTTTCCAGATTTCATCTGAGGATATTTTCTCTTTCACCATAGCCCTCTATGGGCTTCCAAATATCACTTTGCCAATTCCACAAAAACTGTCTAAGCGAAAGGCTCCTTGAGGAGAAAGCTGGAACTCTGTGAGATGATTTCACAGAACACAACGAAGTTTCTCAGAAAGCTTCTTTCTCTCTGTTATCGGAGGATATTTCCTTTGGCCCTCTAGTCTTCAAAGGGATCCGAATTATCTGTTCTCAGATTCCACAGAAATAAGGCTATCACAGAGGTCCACGAAATACAGATGTAACACTGTGAGATGAATAAAAAGAACACTAAGCAGTTTCTCAGAAAGCTTCTTTCCAGATTTCATCTGAGGATATATCCTTTTTCATCATAGCCATCTATGGGCTTCCAAATATCACTTTGCCAATTCCACAAGAACTGTCTTAGCGAAAGGCTCCTTGAGGGAAAAGCTGTAACTCTGTGAGATGATTTCACAGAACATAACGAAGTTTCTCAGAAAGCTTCTTTCTCTTTGTTATCGGAGGATATTTCCTTTGGCCCTATAGTCTTCAAAGGGATCCAAAATATCTGTTCTCAGATTCCACAGAAATAAGGCTAGCAAGGAGATCTACGAAATACAGATGTAACTCTGTGAGATGAATTAAGAGAACACTAAGCAGTTTCTCAGAAAACTTATTTCCAGATTTCATCTGAGGATATTTCCTTTTTACCATAGCCCTCGATGGGCTTCCAAATATCACTTTGCCAATTCCACAAAAACCGTCTTAGCGAAAGGCTCCTTGAGGGGAAAGCTGTAACTCTGTGAGATGATTTCACAGAACACAAAGAAGTTTCTCAGAAAGCTTCTTTCTCTTTGTTATCGGAGGATATTTCCTTTGGCCCTATAGTCTTCAAAGGGATCCGAAATATCTGTTCTCAGATTCCACAGAAATAAGGCTAGCAAAGAGATCCACGAAATACAGATGTAACGCTGTGAGATGAATTAACAGAACACTAAGCAGTTTCTCAGAAAGCTTCTTTCCAGATTTCATCTGAGGATATTTCCTTTTTCACCATAGCCCTCTATGGGCTTCCAAATATCACTTTGCCAATTCCACATGAACTGTCTTAGCGAAAGGCTCCTTGAGGGGAAAGGTGTAACTCTGTGAGTTCATTTCACAGAACACAACGAAGTTTCTCAGAAAGCTTCTTTCTCTTTGTTATCGGAGGATATTTCCTTTGGCCCTATAGTCTTCAAAGGGATCCGAAATATCTGTTCTCAGATTCCACAGAAATAAGGCTAGCAAGGAGATCCACGAAATACAGACGTAACTCTGTGAGATGAATTAACAGAACACTAAGCAGTTTCTCAGAAAGCTTCTTTCCAGATTTCATCTGAGGATTTTTCCTTTTTCAGTATAGCCCTCTATGGGCTTCCAAATATCACTTTGCCAATTCCACAAGAACTGTCTTAGTGAAAGGCTCCTTGAGGGGAAAGCTGTAACTCTGTGAGATGATTTCACAGAACACAACGAAGTTTCTCAGAAACCTTCTTTCTCTTTGTTATCGGAGGATATTTCCTTTGGCCCTATAGTCTTCAAAGGGATCCGAATATCTGTTCTCAGATTCCAGAGAAATAAGGCTAGCAAAGACATCCACGAAATACAGATGTAACTCCATGAGATGAAGTAACAGAACACTAAGCAGTTTGTCAGAAAGCTTCTTTCCAGATTTCATCTCAGGATACTTTCTTTTTCACCATAGCCCTCTATGGGCTTCCAAATATCACTTTGCCAATTCCACAAGAACTGTCTTAGGGGAAGGCTCCTTGAGGGGAAAGCTGTAACTCTGTGAGATGATTTCACAGAACACAACGAAGTTTCTCAGAAAGCTTCTTTCTCTTTGTTATCGGAGGATATTTCCTTTGGCCCTATATTTTTCAAAGGGATCCGAAATATCTGTTCTCAGATTCCACAGAAATAAGGCTAGCAAAGAGATCCACGAAATACAGATGTAACTCCGTGATATGAATCAACAGAACATTAAGCAGTTTCTCCGAAAGCTTCTTTCCGGATTTCATCTGAGGATATTTCCTTTTTCACCATAGCCCTCTAAGGGCTTCCAAATATCACTTTGCCAATTCCACAAGAACTGTCTTAGAGAAAGGCTCCTTGAGGGGAAATCTGCAACTCTGTGAGATGGTTTCACGGAACACAACGAAGTTTCTCAGAAAGCTTCTTTCTCTTTGTTATCAGAGGATATTTCCTTTGACCCCATAGTCTTCAAAGGGATCCGAAATATCTGCTCTCAGATTCCACAGAAATAAGGCTAGCAAAGAGATCCACGAAATACAGATGTAACTCTGTGAGATGAATTAACAGAACACTAAGCAGTTTCTCAGAAAGCTTCTTTCCAGATTTCATCTGAGGATATTTCCTTTTTCACCATAGCCCTCTATGGGCTTCCAAATATCACTTTGCCAATTCCACAAGAACTGTCTTAGCGAAAGGCTCCTTGAGGAGAAAGCTGCAACTCTGTGAGTTCATTTCACAGAACACAACCAAGTTTCTCAGAAAGCTTCTTTCTCTTTGTTATCGGAGGATATTTCCTTTGGCCCTATAGTCTTCAAAGGGATCCGAAATATCTGTTCTCAGATTCCACAGAAATAATTCTAGCAAAGAGATCCACGAAATACAGATGTAACTCTGAGATGAATTAACAGAACACTAAGTAGTTTCTCAGAAAGCTTCTTTCCAGATTTCATCTGAGGATATTTCCTTTTTCACCATAGCCCTCTATGGGCTTCCAAATATCACTTTGCCAATTCCACAAGAACTGTCTTAGCGAAAGGCTCCTTGAGGGGAAAGCTGTAACTCTGTGAGATGATTTCACAGAACACAACGAAGTTTCTCAGAAAGCTTCTTTCTCTTTGTTATCGGAGGATATTTCCTTTTGCCCTATAGTCTTCAAAGGGATCCGAAATATCTGTTCTCAGATTCCACAGAAATAAGGCTAGCAAAGAGATCCACGAAATACAGATGTAACTCTGTGAGATGAATTAACAGAACACTAAGCAGTTTCTCAGAAAGCTTCTTTCCAGATTTCATCAGTGTATATTTCCTTTTTCACCATAGCCCTCTAAGGGCTTCCAAATATCACTTTGCCAATACCACAAGAACTGTCTTAGCGAAAGGCTCCTTGAGGGGAAAGCTGTAACTCTGTGAGATGATTTCACAGAACACAACGAAGTTTCTCAGAAAGCTTCTTTCTCTTTGTTATCGGAGGATATTTCCTTTGGCCCTATAGTCTTCAAAGGGATCAGAAATATCTGTTCTCAGATTCCACAGAAATAAGGCTAGCAAAGACATCCACGAAATACAGATGTAACTCTGTGAGATGAATTAACAGAACACTAAGAAGTTTCTCAGAAAGCTTCTTTCCAGATTTCATCTGAGGACATTTCGTTTTTCACCATAGCCCTCTATGGGCTTCCAAATATCACTTTGCCAATTCCACAAGAACTGTCTTAGCGAAAGGCTCCTTGAGGGGAAAGCTGTAACTCTGTGAGATCATTTCACAGAACACAACGAAGTTTCTCAGAAAGCTTCTTTCTCTTTGTTATCGGAGGATATTTCCATTGGCCATATAGTCTTCAAAGGGATCAGAAATATCTGCTCTCAGATTCCACAGAAACAAGGCTAGCAAAGACATCCATGAAATACAGATGTAACTCTGTGAGATGAATTAACAGAACACTAAGCAGTTTCTCAGAAAGCTTCTTTCCAGATTTCATCTGAGGATATTTCCTTTTTCACCATAGCCCTCTATGGGCTTCCAAATATCACTTTGCCAATTCCACAAGAACTGTCTTAGCGAAAGGCTCCTTGAGGGGAAAGTTGCAACTCTGTGAGATGATTTCACAGAACACAACGAAGTTTCTCAGAACGCTTCTTGCTCTTTGTTATCGGAGGATATTTCCTTTGGCCCTATAGTCTTCAAAGGGATCCGAAATATCTGTTCTCAGATTCCACAGAAATAAGGCTAGCAAAGAGATCCACGGAATACAGATGTAACTCTGTGAGATGAATTAACAGAACACTAAGCAGTTTCTCAGAAAGCTTCTTTCCAGATTTCATCTGAGGATATATCCTTTTTCATC
The DNA here is from genome assembly GCF_043159975.1 of Macaca nemestrina. Lineage (NCBI taxonomy): Eukaryota > Metazoa > Chordata > Mammalia > Primates > Cercopithecidae > Macaca > Macaca nemestrina. The sequence continues at coordinate 62,461,067 of NC_092136.1, read as the reverse complement.
ATAGCCATCTATGGGCTTCCAAATATCACTTTGCCAATTCCACAAGAACTGTCTTAGCGAAAGGCTCCTTGAGGGGAAAGCTGTAACTCTGTGAGATGATTTCACAGAACACCACGAAGTTTCTCAGAAAGCTTCTTTCTCTTTGTTATCAGAGGATATTTCCTTTGGCCCTATAGTCTTCAAAGGGATCCGAAATATCTGTTCTGAGATTCCACAGAAATAAGGCTAGCAAAGAGATCCATGAAATACAGATGTAACTCCGTGATATGAATTAACAGAACACTAAGCAGTTTCTCAGAAAGCTTCTTTCCAGATTTCATCTGAGGATATTTCCTTTTTCACCATAGCCCTCTATGGGCTTCCAAACATCACTTTGCCAATTCCACAAGGACTGTCTTAGTGAAAGGCTCCTTCAGGGGAAAGCTGTAACTCTGTGAGATGATTTCACAGAACACAAAGAAGTTTCTCAGAAATCTTCCTTCTCTTTGTTATCGGAAGATATTTTCTTTGGCCCTATACTCTTCAAAGGGATCCGAATTATCTGTTCTCAGATTCCACAGAAATAAGGCTAACAAAGACATCCACGAAATACAGATGTAACTCTGTGAGATGAATTAACAGAACACTAAGCAGTTTCTCAGAAAGCTTCTTTCCAGATTTCATCTGAGGATATTTTCTCTTTCACCATAGCCCTCTATGGGCTTCCAAATATCACTTTGCCAATTCCACAAAAACTGTCTAAGCGAAAGGCTCCTTGAGGAGAAAGCCTGGAACTCTGTGAGATGATTTCACAGAACACAACGAAGTTTCTCAGAAAGCTTCTTTCTCTCTGTTATCGGAGGATATTTCCTTTGGCCCTCTAGTCTTCAAAGGGATCCGAATTATCTGTTCTCAGATTCCACAGAAATAAGGCTATCACAGAGGTCCACGAAATACAGATGTAACACTGTGAGATGAATAAAAAGAACACTAAGCAGTTTCTCAGAAAGCTTCTTTCCAGATTTCATCTGAGGATATATCCTTTTTCACCATAGACCTCTGAGGGCTTCCAAATATCACTTTGCCAATTCCACAAGAACTGTCTTAGCGAAAGGCTCCTTGAGGGAAAAGCTGTAACTCTGTGAGATGATTTCACAGAACATAACGAAGTTTCTCAGAAAGCTTCTTTCTCTTTGTTATCGGAGGATATTTCCTTTGGCCCTATAGTCTTCAAAGGGATCCAAAATATCTGTTCTCAGATTCCACAGAAATAAGGCTAGCAAGGAGATCTACGAAATACAGATGTAACTCTGTGAGATGAATTAAGAGAACACTAAGCAGTTTCTCAGAAAACTTATTTCCAGATTTCATCTGAGGATATTTCCTTTTTACCATAGCCCTCTATGGGCTTCCAAATATCACTTTGCCAATTCCACAAAAACCGTCTTAGCGAAAGGCTCCTTGAGGGGAAAGCTGTAACTCTGTGAGATGATTTCACAGAACACAAAGAAGTTTCTCAGAAAGCTTCTTTCTCTTTGTTATCGGAGGATATTTCCTTTGGCCCTATAGTCTTCAAAGGGATCCGAAATATCTGTTCTCAGATTCCACAGAAATAAGGCTAGCAAAGAGATCCACGAAATACAGATGTAACGCTGTGAGATGAATTAACAGAACACTAAGCAGTTTCTCAGAAAGCTTCTTTCCAGATTTCATCTGAGGATATTTCCTTTTTCACCATAGCCCTCTATGGGCTTCCAAATATCACTTTGCCAATTCCACATGAACTGTCTTAGCGAAAGGCTCCTTGAGGGGAAAGGTGTAACTCTGTGAGTTCATTTCACAGAACACAACGAAGTTTCTCAGAAAGCTTCTTTCTCTTTGTTATCGGAGGATATTTCCTTTGGCCCTATAGTCTTCAAAGGGATCCGAAATATCTGTTCTCAGATTCCACAGAAATAAGGCTAGCAAGGAGATCCACGAAATACAGACGTAACTCTGTGAGATGAATTAACAGAACACTAAGCAGTTTCTCAGAAAGCTTCTTTCCAGATTTCATCTGAGGATTTTTCCTTTTTCAGTATAGCCCTCTATGGGCTTCCAAATATCACTTTGCCAATTCCACAAGAACTGTCTTAGTGAAAGGCTCCTTGAGGGGAAAGCTGTAACTCTGTGAGATGATTTCACAGAACACAACGAAGTTTCTCAGAAACCTTCTTTCTCTTTGTTATCGGAGGATATTTCCTTTGGCCCTATAGTCTTCAAAGGGATCCGAATATCTGTTCTCAGATTCCAGAGAAATAAGGCTAGCAAAGACATCCACGAAATACAGATGTAACTCCATGAGATGAAGTAACAGAACACTAAGCAGTTTGTCAGAAAGCTTCTTTCCAGATTTCATCTCAGGATACTTTCTTTTTCACCATAGCCCTCTATGGGCTTCCAAATATCACTTTGCCAATTCCACAAGAACTGTCTTAGCGAAAGGCTCCTTGAGGGGAAAGCTGTAACTCTGTGAGATGATTTCACAGAACACAACGAAGTTTCTCGGAAAGCTTCTTTCTCTTTGTTATCTGAGGATATTTTCTTTAGCCCTATAGTCTTCAAAGGGATCCGAAATATCTGATCTCAGATTCTACAGAAATAAGGCTAGCAAAGAGATCCACGAAATACAGATGTAACTCTGTGAGATGAATTAACAGAACACTAAGCAGTTTCTCAGAAAGCTTCTTTCCAGATTTCTTCTGAGGATATTTCCTTTTTCACCATAGCCCTCTATGGGCTTCCAAATATCACTTTGCCAATTCCACAAGAACTGTCTTAGCTAAAGGCTCCTTGAGGGAAAAGCTGTAACTCTGTGAGATGATTTCACAGAACACCAAGAAGTTTCTCAGAAAGCTTCTTTCTCTTTGTTATCGGAGGATATTTCCTTTGGCCCTATAGTCTTCAAAGGGATCGGAAATATCTGTTCTCAGATTCCACACAAATAAGGCTAGCAAAGAGATCCACGAAATACAGATGTAACGATGTGAGACGAATTTACAGAACACTAAGCAGATTCTCACAAAGCTTCTTTCCAGATTTCATCTGAGGATATTTACTTTTTCACCATAGCCCTCTAAGGGCTTTCAAATATCACTTTTACATTTCCACAAAACTGTCTTAGCGAAAGGCTCCTTGAGGGGAAAGCTGTAACTCTGTGAGATGATTTCACAGAACACAACGAAGTTTCTCAGAAAGCTTCTTTCTCTTTGTTATCGGAGAATATTTCCTTTGGCCCTATAGTCTTCAAAGGGATCCGAAATATCTGTTCTCAGATTCCACAGAAATTAGGCTAGCAAGGAGATCCACGAAATACAGATGTAACTCTGTGAGATGAAATAAAAGAACACTAAGCAGTTTCTCAGAAAGCTTCTTTCCAGATTTCATCTGAGGATATTTCCTTTTTCACCATAGCCCTCTATGGGCTTCCAAATATCACTTTGCGAATTCCACAAGAACTGTCTTAGCGAAAGGCTCCTTGATTGGAAAGCTGTAACTGTGTGAGATGATTTCACAGAACACAACGAAGTTTCTCAGAAAGCTTCTCTCTCTCTGTTATCGGAGGATATTTCCTTTGGCCCTATAGTCTTCAAAGGGATCCGAAATATCTGTTCTCAGATTCCACAGAAATAAGGCTAGCAAAGAGATCCACCAAATACAGATGTAACTCTGTGAGATGAATTAACAGAACACTAAGCAGTTTCTCAGAAAGCTTCTTTCCAGATTTCATTTGAGGATAGTTCCTTTTTCAACATAGCCCTCTATGGGCTTCCAAATATCACTTTGCCAATTCCACAAGAACTGTCTTAGCGAAAGGATCCCTGAGGGGAAAGCTGCAACTCTGTGAGAAGTTTTCACAGAACACAACGAAGTTTCTCAGAAAGCTTCTTTCTCTCTGTTATCGGAGGATATTTCCTTTGGCCCTATAGTCTTCAAAGGGATCCGAAATATCTGTTCTCAGATTCCACAGAAATAAGTCTCGCAAAGACATCCATGAAATACAGATGTAACTCTGTGAGATGAATTAACAGAACACTAAGCAGTTTCTCAGAAAGCTTCTTTCCAGATTTCATCTGAGGATATTTCCTTTTTCACCATAGCCCTCTAAGGGCTTCCAAATATCACTTTGCCAATTCCACAAGAACTGTCTTAGCGAAATGCTCCTTGAGGAGAAAGCGGTAACTCTGTGAGATGATTTCAAAGAACAAAACGAAGTTTCTCAGAAAGCTTCTTTCTCTTTGTTATCGGAGGATATTTCCTTTGGCCCTATAGTCTTCAAAGGGATCCGACATATCTGTTCTCAGATTCCACAGAAATAAGGCTAGCAAAGAGATCCACGAAATACAGATGTAACTCTGTGAGATGAATTAACAGAACAGTAAGCAGTTTCTCAGAAAGCTTCTTTCCATATTTCATCTGAGGATATTTCCTTTTTCACCATAGCCCTCTATGGGCTTCCAAATATCACTTTCCAATTCCACAAGAACTGTCTTAGCGAAAGGTTCCTTGAGGGGAAAGCTGCAACTCTGTGAGATGATTTCACAGAACACAACGAAGTTTCTCAGAAATCTTCTTTCTCTTTGTTATCGGAGGATATTTCCTTTGGCCCTATAGTCTCCAAAGGGATCCGAAATATCTGTTCTCAGATTCCACAGAAATAAGTCTCGCAAAGACATCCATGAAATTCAGATGTAACTCTGTGAGATGAATTAGCAGAACACTAAGCAGTTTCTCAGAAAGCTTCTTTCCAGATTTCACCTGAGGATATTTCCTTTTTCACCATAGCCCTCTATGGGCTTCCAAATATCACTTTGCCAATTCCACAAGAACTGTCTTAGCGAAATGCTCCTTGAGGGAAAAGCTGTAACTCTGTGAGATGATTTCAAAGAACACAACGAAGTTTCTCAGAAAGCTTCTTTCTCTTTGTTATCGGAGCATATTTCCTTTGGCCCTATAGTCTTCAAAGGGATCCGAAATATCTGTTCTCAGATTCCACAGAAATAAGGCTAGCAAAGAGATCCACGAAATACAGATGTAACTCTGTGAGATGAATTAACAGAACACTAAGCAGTTTCTCAGAAAGCTTCTTTCCAGATTTCATCTGAGGATATTTCCTTTTTCACCATAGCCCTCTATGGGCTTCCAAATATCACTTTGCCAATTCCACATGAACTGTCTTAGCGAAAGGCTCCTTGAGGGGAAAGGTGTAACTCTGTGAGTTCATTTCACAGAACACAACGAAGTTTCTCAGAAAGCTTCTTTCTCTTTGTTATCGGAGGATATTTCCTTTGGCCCTATAGTCTTCAAAGGGATCCGAAATATCTGTTCTCAGATTCCACAGAAATAAGGCTAGCAAGGAGATCCACGAAATACAGATGTAACTCTGTGAGATGAATTAACAGAACACTAAGCGGTTTCTCAGAAAGCTTCTTTCCAGATTTCATCTGAGGATATTTCCTTTTTCACCATAGCCCTCTATGGGCTTCCAAATATCACTTTGCCAATTCCACAAGAACTGTCTTAGCGAAAGGCTCCTTCAGGGGAAAGCTGTAACTCTGTGAGATGATTTCACAGAACACAACGAAGTTTCTCAGAAAGCTTCTTTCTCTTTTTTATCGGAGCATATTTCCTTTAGCCCTATAGTCTTCAAAGGGATCCGAAATATCTGTTCTCAGATTCCACAGAAATAAGGCTAACAAAGAGATCGACGAAATACTGATGTAACTCTGTGAGATGAATTAACCGAACACTGTGCAGTTTCTTAGAAAACTTCTTTCCAGATTTCATCTGAGGATATATCCTTTTTCACCATAGCCCTCTATTTGTTTCCAAATATCACTTTGCAAATTTCACAAGAACTGTCTTAGCGAAAGGCTCCTTGAGGGGAAAGCTGTAACTCTGTGAGATGATTTCACAGAACACAAAGAAGGTTCTCAGAAAGCTTCTTTCTCTTTGTTATCGGAGGATATTTCCTTTGGCCCTATAGTCTTCAAAGGGATCCGAAATATCTGTTCTCAGATTCCACAGAAATAAGGCTAGCAAAGAGATCCACGAAATACAGATGTAACTCTGTGAGATGAATTAACAGAACACTAAGCAGTTTCTCAGAAAGCTTCTTTCCAGATTTCATCTGAGGATATTTCCTTTTTCACCATAGCCCTCTATTTGCTTCCAAATATCACTTTGCCAATTCCACAAGAACTGTCGTAGCGAAAGGCTCCTTGAGGGGAAAGCTGTAACTCTGTGAGATGATTTCACAGAACACAACGAAGTTTCTCAAAAAGCTTCTTTCTCTCTGTTATTGGAGGATATTTCCTTTGGCCCTATAGTCTTCAAAGGGATCCGACATATCTGTTCTCAGATTCCACAGAAATAAGGCTAGCAAAGAGATCCATGAAATACTGATGTAACTGTGTGAGATGAATTAACAGAACACTAAGCAGTTTCTCAGAAAGCTTCTTTCCAGATTTCATCTGAGGATATTTCCTTTTTCACCATAGCCCTCTATGGGCTTCCAAATATCACTTTGCCAATTCCACAAGAACTGTATTAGCGAAAGGATCCCTGAGGGGAAAGCTGCAACTCTGTGAGATGATTTCACAGAACACAACGAAGTTTCCGGGAAAGCTTCTTTCTCTTTGTTATCGGAGGATATTTCCTTTGGCCCTATAGTCTTCAAAGGGATCCGAAATATCTGTTCAAAGATTCCACAGAAATAAGTCTCGCAAAGACATCCAGGAAATACAGATGTAACTCTGTGAGATGAATTAGCAGAACACTAAGCAGTTTCTCAGAAAGCTTCTTTCCAGATTTCATCTGAGGATATTTCCTTTTTCTCCATAGCCCTCTATGGGCTTCCAAATATCACTTTGCCAATTCCACAAGAACTGTCTAAGCGAAATGCTCCTTGAGGGGAAAGCTGTAACTCTGTGAGATGATTTCAAAGAACACAACGATGTTCCTCAGAAAGCTTCTTTCTCTTTGTTATCGGAGGGTATTTCCTTTGGCCCTATAGTCTTCAAAGGGATGCGAAATATCTGTTCTCAGATTCCACAGAAATAAGGTTAGCAAAGAGATCCCCGAAATACAGATGTAACTCTGTGAGATGAATTAACAGAACACTAAGCAGTTTCTCAGAAAGCTTCTTTCCAGATTTCATCTGAGGATATTTGCTTTTTCACCATAGCCCTCTAGGGGCTTCCAAATATCACTTTGCCAATTCCACAAGAACTGTCTTAGCGAAAGGCTCCTTCAGGGGAAAGCTGTAACTCTGTCAGATGATTTCACAGAACACAACGAAGTTTCTCAGAAAGCTTCTTTCTCTTTTTTATCGGAGCATATTTCTTTTAGCCCTATAGTCTTCAAAGGGATCCGAAATATCTGTTCTCAGATTCCACAGAAATAAGGCTAGCAAAGAGATCCACGAAATACTGATGTAACTCTGTGAGATGAATTAACCGAAAACTATGCAGTTTCTTAGAGAGCTTCTTTCCAGATTTCATCTGAGGATATTTCCTTTTTCACCATAGCCCTCTATGGGCTTCCAAATATCACTTTGCAAATTCCACAAGAACTGTCTTAGCGAAAGGCTCCTTGAGGGGAAAGCTGTAACTCTGTGACATGATTTCACAGAACACAAAGAAGTTTCTCAGAAAGCTTCTTTCTCTTTGTTATCGGAGGATATTTCCTTTGGCCCTATAGTCTTCAAAGGTATCCGAAATATCTGTTCTCAGATTCCACAGAAATAAGGCTAGCAAAGAGATCCACGAAATACAGATGTAACTGTGTGAGATGAATTAACAGAACACTAAGCAGTTTCTCAGAAAGCTTCTTTCCAGATTTCATCTGAGGATATTTGCTTTTTCACCATAGCCCTCTATTTGCTTCCAAATATCACTTTGCCAATTCCACAAGAACTGTCCTAGCGAAAGGCTCCTTGAGGGGAAAGCTGTAACTCTGTGAGATGATTTCACAGAACACAACGAAGTTTCTCAAAAAGCTTCTTTCTCTCTGTTATTGGAGGATATTTCCTTTGGCCCTATAATCTTCAAAGGGATCCGACATATCTGTTCTCAGATTCCACAGAAATAAGGCTAGCAAAGAGATCCATGAAATACTGATGTAACTGTGTGAGATGAATTAACAGAACACTAAGCAGTTTCTCAGAAAGCTTCTTTCCAGATTTCATCTGAGGATATTTCCTTTTTCACCATAGCCCTCTATGGGCTTCCAAATATCACTTTGCCAATTCCACAAGAACTGTATTAGCGAAAGGATCCCTGAGGGGAAAGCTGCAACTCTGTAAGATGATTTCACAGAACACAACGAAGTTTCCGGGAAAGTTTCTTTCTCTTTGTTATCGGAGGATATTTCCTTTGGCCCTATAGTCTTCAAAGGGATCCGAAATATCTGTTCAAAGATTCCACAGAAATAAGTCTCGCAAAGACATCCAGGAAATACAGATGTAACTCTGTGAGATGAATTAGCAGAACACTAAGCAGTTTCTCAGAAAGCTTCTTTCCAGATTTCATCTGAGGATATTTCCTTTTTCTCCTTAGCCCTCTATGGGCTTCCAAATGTCACTTTGCCAATTCCACAAGAACTGTCTTAGCGAAAGGATCCCTGAGGGGAAAGCTGCAACTCTGTGAGATGATTTCACAGAACACAACGAAGTTTCTCAGAAAGCTTCTTTCTCTTTGTTATCGGAGGATATTTCCTTTGACCCTATAGTCTTCAAAGGGATCTGAAATATCTGTTCTCAGATTCCACACAAATAAGTATACCAAAGAGATCCATGAAATACTGATGTAACTGTGTGAGATGGATTAACAGAACACTAAGCAGTTTCTCAGAAAGCTTCTTTCCAGATTTCATCTGAGGATATTTCCTTTTTCTCCATAGCCCTCTATGGGCTTCCAAATATCACTTTGCCAATTCCACAAGAACTGTCTTAGCGAAAGGATCCCTGAGGGGAAAGCTGCAACTCTGTTATATGATTTCACAGAACACAACGAAGTTTCTCAGAAAGCTTCTTTCTCTTTGTTATCGGAGGATATTTCCTTTGGCCCTATAGTCTTCAAAGGGATCCGAAATATCTGTTCTCAGATTCCACAGAAATAAGGCTAGCAAAGAGATCCAAGAAATACAGATGTAACTCTGTGAGATGAATTAACAGAACACTAAGCAGTTTCTCAGAAAGCTTCTTTCCAGATTTCATCTGAGGATATTTCCTTTTTCACCATAGCCCTCTATGGGCTTCCAAATATCAATTGCCAATTCCACAAGAACTGTCTTAGCGAAAGACTCCTTCAGGGGAAAGCTGTAACTCTCTGAGTTCATTATACAGAACACAACGAAGTTTCTCAGAAAGATTCTTTCTCTTTGTTATCGGAGGATATTTCCTTTGGCCCTATAGTCTTCAAAGGGATCCGAAATATCTGTTCTCAGATTCCATAGAAATAAGGCTAGCAAAGAGATCCATGAAATACAGATGTAACTCTGTGAGATGAATTAACAGAACACTAAGCAGTTTCTCAGAAAGCTTCTTTCCAGATTTCATCTGAGGATATTTCCTTTTTCACCACAGCCCTCTTTGGGCTTCCAAATATCACTTTGCCAATTCCACAAGAACTGTCTTAGCGAAAGGATCCCTGAGGGGAAAGCTGCAACTCTTTGAGATGATTTCACAGAACACAACGAAGTTTCTCAGAAAGCTTCTTTCTCTTTGTTATCGGAGGATATTTCCTATGGCCCTATAGTCTTCAAAGGGATCCGAAATATCTGTTCTCAGATTCCACAGAAATAAATCTCGCAAAGACATCCACGAAATACAGATGTAACTCTGTGAGATGAATTAGCAGAACACTAAGCAGTTTCTCGCAAAGCTTCTTTCCAGATTTCATCTGAGGATATTTCCTTTTTCACCGTAGCCCTCTATGGGCTTCCTAATATCACTTTGCCAATTCCACAAGAACTGTCTTAGCGAAAGGCTCCTTGAATGGAAAGCTGTAACTCTGTGAGTTCATTTCACAGAACACAACGAAGTTCTCAGAAAGCTTCTTTCTCTTTGTTGTCGGAGGATATTTCCTTTTGCTCTATAGTCTTCAAAGGGATCCGAAATATCTGTTCTCAGATTCCACAGAAATAAGTCTAGCAAAGAGATCCACGATATACAGATGTAACTCTGTGAGATGAATTAACAGAACACTAAGCAGTTTCTCAGAAAGCTTCTTTCCAGATTTCAACTGAGGATATTTCCTTTTTCACCATAGCCCTCTATTTGCTTCCAAATATCACTTTGCCAATTCCACAAGAACTGTCTTAGCGAAAGGCTCCTTGAGGGGAAAGCTGTAACTCTGTGAGATGATTTCACAGAACACAACGAAGTTTCTCAGAATGCTTCTTTCGCTCTTTTTCGGAGGATATTTCCTTTGGCCCTATAGTATTCAAAGGGATCCGACATATCTGTTCTCAGATTCCACAGAAATAAGGCTAGCAAAGAGATCCACGAAATACAGATGTAACTCTGTGAGATGAATTAACAGAACAGTAAGCAGTTTCTCAGAAAGCTTCCTTCCAGATTTCATCTGAGGATATTTCCTTTTTCACCATAGCCCTCTATTTGCTTCCAAATATCACTTTGCCAATTCAACATGAACTGTCGTAGCGAAAGGCTCCTTGAGGGGAAAGCTGTAACTCTGTGAGATGATTTCACAGAACACAACGAAGTTTCTCAAAAAGCTTCTTTCTCTCTGTTATTGGAGGATATTTCCTTTGGCCCTATAGTCTTCAAAGGGATCCGACATATCTGTTCTCAGATTCCACAGAAATAAGGCTAGCAAGGAGATACACGAAATACAGATGTAACTCCGTGCGATGAATTAACAGAACACTAAGCAGTTTCTCAGAAAGCTTCTTTCCAGATTTCATCTGAGGATATTTCCTTTTTCACCATAGCCCTCTATGGGCTTCCAAATATCACGTTGCCAATTCCACAAGAACTGTCTTAGCGAAAGGCTCCTTCAGGGGAAAGCTGTAACTCTGTGAGATGATTTCACAGAACACAAAGAAGTTTCTCAGAAAGCTTCTGTCTCTTTGTCATCGGAGGATATTTCCTTTGGCCCTATAGTCTTCAAAGGGATCCGAAATATCTGTTCTCAGATTCCACAGAAATAAGGCTAACAAAGAGATCCATGAAATACAGTTGTAACTCCGTGAGATGAATTAACAGAACACTAAGCAGTTTCTCAGAAAGCTTCTTTCCAGATTTCATCTGAGGATATTTCCATTTTGACCATAGCCCTCTATGGGCTTCCAAATATCACTTTGCCAATTCCACAAGAACTGTCGTAGCGAAAGGATCCCTGAGGGGAAAGCTGCAACTCTGTGAGATGATTTCACAGAAGACAACGAAGTTTCTCAGAAAGCTTCTTTCTCTTTGTTATCGGAGGATATTTCCTTTGGCCCTATAGTCTTCAAAGGGATCCGAAATATCTGTTCTCAGATTCCACAGAAATAAGGCTAGCAAAGAAATCCACGAAATACAGATGTAACTCTGTGAGATGAATTAAAAGAACACTAAGCAGTTTCTCAGAAAGCTTCTTTCCAGATTTCATCTGAGTATATTTCCTTTTTCACCATAGCCCTCTATGGGCTTCCAAATATCACTTTGCCAATTCCACAAGAACTGTCTTAGCGAAAGGCTCCTTCAGGGGAAAACTGTAACTCTGTGAGATGATTTCACAGAACACAACGAAGTTTCTCAGAAAGCTTCTTTCTCTTTGTTATCGGAGGATATTTCCTTTGGCCCTATAGTCTTCAAGGGGATCCGAAATATCTGTTCTCAGATTCCACAGAATTAAGGCTAGCAAAGAGATCCACGAAATACAGATGTAACTCTGTGAGATGAATTAACAGAACACTAAGCAGTTTCTTAGAAAGCTTCTTTCCACATTTCATCTGAGGATATATCCTTTTCCACCATAGCCCTCTAGGGGCTTCCAAATATCACTTTGCCAATTCCACAAGAACTGTCTTAGCAAAAGGCTCCTTGAAGGGAGAGCTGTAACTCTGTGAGATGATTTCACAGAGCACAAAGAAGTTTCTCAGAAAGCTTCTTTCTCTTTGTCATCGGAGGATATTTCCTTTGGCCCTATAGTCTTCAAAGGGATCCGAAATATCTGTTCTAAGATTCCACAGAAATAAGGCTAGCAAAGAGATCCATGAAATACAGATGTAACTCCGTGAGATGAATTAACGGAACACTAAGCAGTTTCTCAGAAAGCTTCTTTCCAGATTTCATCTGAGGATATTTCCTTTTTCACCATAGCCCTCTATGGCTTCCAAATATCACTTTGCCAATTCCACAAGAACTGTCTTAGCGAAAGGCTCCTTGAGGGGAAAGCTGTAACTCTGTGAGATGATTTCACAGAACACAACGAAGTTTCTCAGAAAGCTTCTTTCTCTTTGTTATCGGAGGATATTTCCTTTGGCCCTATAGTCTTCAAAGGGATCCGAAATATCTGTTCTCAGATTCCAAAGAAATAAGGTTAGCAAAGAGTTCCACGAAATCCAGATGTAACTCTGTGAGATGAATTAACAGAACACTAAGCAGTTTCTCAGAAAGCTTCTTTCCAGATTTCATCTGAGGATATTTCCTTTTTCACCATAGCCCTCTATGGGCTTCCAAATATCACTTTGCCAATTCCACAAGAACTGTCTTAGAGAAAGGCTCCTTGAGGGGAAAGCTGCAACTCTGTGAGATGATTTCACGGAACACAACGAAGTTTCTCAGAAAGCTTCTTTCTCTTTGTTATCGGAGGATATTTCCTTTGACCCAATAGTCTTCAAAGGGATCCGAAATATCTGTTCTCAGATTCCACAGAAATAAGTCTAGCAAAGACATCCATGATATACAGATGTAACTCTGTGAGATGAATTAACAGAACACTAAGCAGTTTCTCAGAAAGCTTCTTTCCAAATTTCATCTGGGGATATTTCCTTTTTCACCATAGCCCTCTATGGGCTTCCAAATATCACTTTGCCTATTCCACAAGAAATCTCTTAGCGAAAGTCTCCTTGAGTGGAAAGCTGTAACTCTGTGAGATGATTTCACAGAACACAACGAAGTTTCTCAGAAAGCTTCTTTCTCTTTGTTATCGGAGGATATTTCCTTTGGCCCTATAGTCTTCAAAGGGATCCAAAATATCTGTTCTCAGATTCCACAGAAATAAGGCTAGCAAAGAGATCCACGAAATACAGATGTAACTCTGTGAGATGAATTAACAGAACACTAAGCAGTTTCTCAGAAAGCTTCTTTCCAGATTTCATCTGAGTATATTTCCTTTTTCACCATAGCCCTCTATGGGCTTCCAAATATCACTTTGACAATTCCACAAGAACTGTCTTAGCGAAAGGCTCCTTCAGGAGAAAGCTGTAACTCTGTGAGATGATTTCACAGAACACAATGAAGTTTCTCAGAAAGCTTCTTTCTCTTTTTTATCGGAGGATATTTCCTTTAGCCCTATAGTCTTTAAAGGGATCCGAAATATCTGTTCTCAGATTCCACAGAAATAAGGCTAGCAAGGAGATACACGAAATACCGATGTAACTCTGTGAGATGAATTAACAGAACAATAAGCAGTTTCTTAGAAAGCTTCTTTCCAGATTTCATCTGAGGATATATCCTTTTTCACCATAGCCCTCTGTGGGCTTCCAAATATCACTTTGCCAATTCAACAAGAACTGTCTTAGCAAAAGGCTCCTTGAGGGGAAAGCTGTAACTCTCTGAGATGATTTCACAGAACACAAAGAAGTTTCTCAGAAAGCTTCTTTCTCTTTGTCATCGGAGGATATTTCCTTTGGCCCTATATTCTTCAAAGGGATCCGAAATATCTGTTCTCAGAACCCACAGAAATAAGGCTAGCCAAGAGATCCATGAAACACAGATGTAACTCCGTGAGATGAATTAACGGAACACTAAGCAGTTTCTCAGAAAGCTTCTTTCCAGATTTCATCTGAGGATATTTACTTTTTCACCATAGCCCTCTATGGGCTTCCAAATATCACTTTGCCAATTCCACAAGAACTGTCTTAGCGAAAGGCTCCTTGAGGGGAAAGCTGTAACTCTGTGAGATGATTTCGCAGACCACAACGAAGTTTCTCAGAAAGCTTCTTTCTCTTTGTTATCGGAGGATATTTCCTTTGACCCTATAGTCTTCAAAGGGATCCGAAATATCTGTTCTCAGATTCCACAGAAATAAGTCTAGCAAACACATCCATGATATACAGATGTAACTCTGTGAGATGAATTAACAGAACACTAAGCAGTTTCTCAGAAAACTTCTTTCCAAATTTCATCTGAGGATATTTCCTTTTTCACCGTAGCCCTCTATGGGCTTCCAAATATCACTTTGCCAATTCCACAAGAACTCTCTTAGCGAAAGTCTCCTTGAGTGGAAAGCTGTAACTCTGTGAGATGATTTCACAGAACACAACGCAGTTTTTCAGAAAGCTTCTTTCTCTTTGTTATCGGAGGATATTTCCTTTGGCCCTATAGTCTTCAAAGGGATCCGAAATATCTGTTCTCAGATTCCACAGAAATAAGGCTAGCAAAGAGATCCACGAAATACAGATGTAACTCTGTGAGATGAATTAACAGAACACTAAGCAGTTTCTCAGAAAGCTTCTTTCCAGATTTCATCTGAGGATATTTCCTTTTTCAACATAGCACTCTATGGGCTTCCAAATATCACTTTGCCAATTCCACAAGAACTGTCTTAGCGAAAGGCTCCTTGAGGGGAAAGCTGTAACTCTGTGAGTTCATTTCACAGAACACAACGAAGTTTCTCAGAAAGATTCTTTCTCTTTGTTATCGGAGGATATTTCCTTTGGCCCTATAGTCTTCAAAGGGATCCGAAATATCTGTTCTCAGATTCCACAGAAATAAGTTTAGCAAGGAGATACACGAAATACAGATGTAACTCTGTGAGATGAATTAACAGAACACTAAGCAGTTTCAAACAAAGCTTCTTTCCAGATTTCATCTGAGAATATTTCCTTTTTCACCATAGCCCTCTAAGGGCTTCCAAATATCACTTTGCCAATTCCACAAGAACTGTCTTAGCGAAAGGCTCCTTCAGGAGAAAGCTGTAACTCTGTGAGATGATTTCACAGAACACAACGAAGTTTCTCAGAAAGCTTCTTTCTCTTTGTTATCGGAGGATATTTCCTTTAGCCCTATAGTCTTCAAAGGGATCCGAAATATCTGTTCTCAGATTCCACAGAAATAAGGCTAGCAAAGAGATCCACGAAATTCTGATGTAAGTTTGTGAGATGAATTAACCGAACACTAAGCAGTTTCTCAGAAAGCTTCTTTCCAGATTTCATCTGAGGATATTTCCTTTTTCACCATAGCCCTCTATGGGCTTCCAAATATCACTTTGCCAATTCCACAAGAACTCTCTTATCGAAAGTCTCCTTGAGTGGAAAGCTGTAACTCTGTGAGATGATTTCACAGAACACAACGAAGTTTCTCAGAAAGCTTCTTTCTCTTTGTTATCGGAGGATACTTCCTTTGGCCCTATAGTCTTCAAAGGGATCCGAAATATCTGTTCTCAGATTCCACAGAAATAAGTCTCGCAAAGACATCCATGAAATACAGATGTAACTCTGTGAGATGAATTAGCAGAACCCTAAGCACTTTCTCAGAAATCTTCTTTCCAGATTTCATCTGAGGATATTTCCTTTTTCACCATAGCCCTCTATGGGCTTCCAAATATCACGTTGCCAATTCCACAAGAACTGTGTTAGCGAAATGCTCCTTGAGGGGAAAGCTATAACTCTGTGAGATGATTTCAAAGAACACAACGAAGTTTCTCAGAAACCTTCTTTCTCTTTGTTATCGGAGGATATTTCCTTTGGCCCTATAGTCTTCAAAGGGATCCGAAATATCTGTTCTCAGATTCCACAGAAATAAGGCTAGCAAAGAGATCCACGAAATACTGATGTAACTCTGTGAGATGAATTAACAGAACACTAAGCAGTTTCTTAGAAAGCTTTTTTCCAGATTTCATCTGAGGATATATCCTTTTTCACCTTAGCCCTCTATGGGCTTCCAAATATCACTTTGCCAATTCCACAAGAACTGTCTTAGCAAAAGGCTCCTTGAGGGGAAAGCTGTAACTCTGTGAGATGATTTCACATAACACAAAGAAGTTTCTCAGAAAGCTTCTTTCCCTTTGTCATCGGAGGATATTTCCTTTGGCCCTATAGTCTTCAAAGGGATCCGAAATATCTGTTCTCAGATTCCACAGAAATAAGGTTAGCAAAGAGTTCCACGACATACAGATGTAACTCTGTGCGATGAATTAACAGAACACTAAGCAGTTTCTCAGAAAGCTTCTTTCCAGATTTCATCTGAGGATATTTCCTTTTTCACCATAGCCCTCTATGGGTTTCCAAATATCACTTTGCCAATTCCACAAGAACTGTCTTAGAGAAAGGCTCCTTGAGGGTAAAGCTGCAACTCTGTGAGATGATTTCACGGAACAAACGAAGTTTCTCAGAAAGCTTCTTTCTCTTTGTTATCGGAGGATATTTCCTTTGACCCTATAGTCTTCAAAGGGATCCGAAATATCTGTTCTCAGATTCCACAGAAATAAGTCTAGCAAAGACATCCATGAAATACAGATGTAACTCTGTGAGATGAATTAACAGAACACTAAGCCGTTTCTCAGAAAGCTTCCTACCAGATTTCATCTGAGGATATTTCCTTTTTCACCATAGCCCTCTATGGGCTTCCAAATATCACTTTGCCAATTCTACAAGAACTGTCTTAGCGAAAGGCTCCTTGAGGGGAAAGCTGTAACTCTGTGAGATGATTTCACAGAACACAACGAAGTTTCTCAGAAAGATTCTTTCTCTTTGTTATGGGAGGATATTTCCTTTGACCCTATAGTCTTCAAAGGGATCCGAAATATCTGTTCTCAGATTCCACAGAAATAAGGCTAGCAAAGACATCCATGAAATACACATGTAACTCTGTGAGATGAATTAACAGAACACTAAGCACTTTCTCAGAAATCTTCTTTCCAGATTTCATCTGAGGATATTTCCTTTTTCACCCTAGCCCTCTATGGGCTTCCAAATATCACGTTGCCAATTCCACAAGAACTCTCTTACCGAAAGGCTCCTTGAGGGGAAAGCTGTAACTCTGTGAGATGATTTCAAAGAACACAACGAAGTTTCTCAGAAAGCTTCTTTCTCTTTGTTATCGGAGGATATTTCCTTTGGCCCTATTGTCTTCAAAGGGATCCGAAATATCTGTTCTCAGATTCCACAGAAATAAGGCTAGCAAAGAGATCCACGAAATACTGATGTAACTCTGTGAGATGAATTAACAGAACACTAAGCCGTTTCTTAGAAAGCTTTTTTCCAGATATCATCTGAGGATATATACTTTTTCACCTTGGCCCTCTATGGGCTTCCAAATATCACTTTGCCAATTCCACAAGAACTGTCTTAGCAAAAGGCTCCTTGAGGGGAAAGCTGTAACTCTGTGAGATGATTTCACATAACACAAAGAAGTTTCTCAGAAAGCTTCTTTCTCTTTGTCATCGGAGGATATTTCCTTTGGCCCTATAGTCTTCAAAGGGATCCGAAATATCTGTTCTCGGATTCCACAGAAATAAGGCTAGCAAAGAGATCCATGAAATACAGATGTAACTCCGTGAGATGAATTAACAGAACACTAAGCAGTTTCTCAGAAAGCTTCTTTCCAGATTTCATCTGAGGATATTTCCTTTTTCACCATAGCCCTCTATGGGCTTCCAAATATCACTTTGCCAATTCCACAAGAACTGTCTTAGCGAAAGGCTCCTTGAGGGGAAAGCTGTAACTCTGTGAGATGATTTCACAGAACACAACGAAGTTTCTCAGAAAGCTTCTTTCTCTTTGTTATCAGAGGATATTTCCTTTGCCCTATAGTCTTCAAACTGATCCGTAATATCTGTTCTCAGATTCCACAGAAATAAGGTTAACAAAGAGTTCCACGAAATACAGATGTAACTCTGTGCGATGAATTAACAGAACACTAAGCAGTTTCTCAGAAAGCTTCTTTCCAGATTTCATCTGAGGATATTTCCTTTTTCACCATAGCCCTCTATGGGCTTCCAAATATCACTTTGCCAATTCCACAAGAACTGTCTTAGAGAAAGGCTCCTTGAGGGGAAAGCTGCAACTATGTGAGATGATTTCACGGAACACAACGAAGTTTCTCAGAAAGCTTCTTTCTCTTTGTTATCGGAGGATATTTCCTTTGACCCTATAGTCTTCAAAGGGATCCGAAATATCTGTTCTCAGATTCCACAGAAATAAGTCTAGCAAAGACATCCATGAAATACAGATGTAACTCTGTGAGATGAATTAACAGAACACTAAGCAGTTTCTCAGAAAGCTTCCTTCCAGATTTCATCTGAGGATATTTCCTTTTTCACCATAGCCCTGTATGGGCTTCCAAATATCACTTTGCCAATTCCACAAGAACTGTCTTAGCGAAAGGCTCCTTGAGGGTAAAGCTGTAACTCTGTGAGATGATTTCGCAGACCACAACGAAGTTTCTCAGAAAGCTTCTTTCTCTTTGTTATCGGAGGATATTTCCTTTGGCCCTATAGTCTTCAAAGGGATCCGCAATATCTGTTCTCAGATTCCACAGAAATAAGGTTAGCAAAGAGTTCCACGAAATACAGATGTAACTCTGTGCGATGAATTAACAGAACACTAAGCAGTTTCTCAGAAAGCTTCTTTCCAGATTTTATCTGAGGGTATTTCCTTTTTCACCATAGCCCTCTATGGGCTTCCAAATATCACTTTGCCAATTCCACAAGAACTGTCTTAGAGAAAGGCTCCTTGAGGGGAAAGCTGCAACTCTGTGAGATGATTTCACGGAACACAAAGAAGTTTCTCAGAAAGCTTCTTTCTCTTTGTTATCGGAGGATATTTCCTTTGAACCTATAGTCTTCAAAGGGATCCGAAATATCTGTTCTCAGATTCCACAGAAATAAGTCTAGCAAACACATCCATGATATACAGATGTAACTCTGTGAGATGAATTAAC
The DNA here is from genome assembly GCF_043159975.1 of Macaca nemestrina. Taxonomy (NCBI): domain Eukaryota; kingdom Metazoa; phylum Chordata; class Mammalia; order Primates; family Cercopithecidae; genus Macaca; species Macaca nemestrina. Next base: position 62,441,935 of record NC_092136.1, on the reverse strand, counting down.
AGAACACTAAGCAGTTTCTCAGAAAACTTCTTTCCAAATTTCATCTGAGGATATTTCCTTTTTCACCATAGCCCTCTATGGGCTTCCAAATATCACTTTGCCAATTCCACAAGAACTCTCTTAGCGAAAGTCTCCTTGAGTGGAAAGCTGTAACTCTGTGAGATGATTTCACAGAACACAACGAAGTTTCTCAGAAAGCTTCTTTCTCTTTGTTATCGGAGGATATTTCCTTTGGCCCTATAGTCTTCAAAGGGATCCGAAATATCTGTTCTCAGATTCCACAGAAATAAGGCTAGCAAAGAGATTCACGAAATACAGATGTAACTCTGTGAGATGAATTAACAGAACACTAAGCAGTTTCTCAGAAAGCTTCTTTCCAGATTTCATCTGAGGATATTTCCTTTTTCACCATAGCACTCTATGGGCTTCCAAATATTACTTTGCCAATTCCACAAGAACTGTCTTAGCGAAAGGCTCCTTGAGGGGAAAGCTGTAACTCTGTGAGTTCATTTCACAGAACACAACGAAGTTTCTCAGAAAGATTCTTTCTCTTTGTTATCGGAGGATATTTCCTTTGGCCCTATAGTCTTCAAAGGGATCCGAAATATCTGTTCTCAGATTCCACAGAAATAAGGTTAGCAAGGAGATACACGAAATACAGATGTAACTCTGTGAGATGAATTAAAAGAACACTAAGCAGTTTCAAACAAAGCTTCTTTCCAGATTTCTTCTGAGAATATTTCCTTTTTCACCATAACCCTCTAAGGGCTTCCAAATATAAATTTGACAATTCCACAAGAACTGTCTTAGCGAAAGGCTCCTTCAGGAGAAAGCTGTAACTCTGTGAGATGATTTCACAGAACACAACGAAGTTTCTCAGAAAGCTTCTTTCTCTTTTTTATCGGAGGATATTTCCTTTAGCCCTATAGTCTTCAAAGGGATCCGAAATATCTGTTCTCAGATTCCACAGAAATAAGGCTAGCAAAGAGATCCACGAAATTCTGATGTAAGTTTGTGAGATGAATTAACCGAACACTAAGCAGTTTCTCAGAAAGCTTCTTTCCAGATTTAATCTGAGGATATTTCCTTTTTCACCATAGCCCTCTATGGGCTTCCAAATATCACTTTGCCAATTCCACAAGAACTCTCTTAGCGAAAGTCTCCTTGTGTGGAAAGGTGTAACTCTGTGAGATGATTTCACAGAACACAACGAAGTTTCTCAGAAAGCTTCTTTCTCTTTGTTATCGGAGTATATTTCCTTTGGCCCTATAGTCTTCAAAGAGATCCGAAATATCTGTTCTCAGATTCCACAGAAATAAGTCTCGCAAAGACATCCATGAAATACAGATGTAACTCTGTGAGATGAATTAGCAGAACCCTAAGCACTTTCTCAGAAATCTTCTTTCCAGATTTCATCTGAGGATATTTCCTTTTTCACCATAGCCCTCTATGGGCTTCCAAATATCACGTTGCCAATTCCACAAGAACTGTCTTAGCGAAATGCTCCTTGAGGGGAAAGCTGTAACTCTGTGAGATGATTTCAAAGAACACAACGAAGTTTCTCAGAAACCTTCTTTCTCTTTGTTATCGGAGGATATTTCCTTTGGCCCTATAGTCTTCAAAGGGATCCGAAATATCTGTTCTCAGATTCCACAGAAATAAGGTTAGCAAGGAGATACACGAAATACAGATGTAACTCTGTGAGATGAATTAACAGAACACTAAGCAGTTTCTTAGAAAGCTTTTTTCCAGATTTCATCTGAGGATATACCCTTTTTCACCTTAGCCCTCTATGGGCTTCCAAATATCACTTTGCCAATTCCACAAGAACTGTCTTAGCAAAAGGCTCCTTGAGGGGAAAGCTGTAACTCTGTGAGACGATTTCACATAACACAAAGAAGTTTCTCAGAAAGCTTCTTTCTCTTTGTCATCGGAGGATATTTCCTTTGGCCCTATAGTCTTCAAAGGGATCCGAAATATCTGTTCTCAGATTCCACAGAAATAAGGCTAGCAAAGAGATCCATGAAATACAGATGTAACTCCGTGCGATGAATTAACAGAACACTAAGCAGTTTCTCAGAAACTTCTTTCCAGATTTCATCTGAGGATATTTCCTTTTTCACCATAGCCCTCTATGGGCTTCCAAATATCACTTTGCCAATTCCACAAGAACTGTCTTAGAGAAAGGCTCCTTGAGGGGAAAGCTGCAACTCTGTGAGATGATTTCACGGAACACAACGAAGTTTCTCAGAAAGCTTCTTTCTCTTTGTTATGGGTGGATATTTCCTTTGACCCTATAGTCTTCAAAGGGATCCGAAATATCTGTTCTCAGATTCCACAGAAATAAGGCTAGCAAAGACATCCATGAAATACACATGTAACTCTGTGAGATGAATTAACAGAACACTAAGCACTTTCTCAGAAATCTTCTTTCCAGATTTCATCTGAGGATATTTCCTTTTTCACCCTAGCCCTCTATGGGCTTCCAAATATCACGTTGCCAATTCCACAAGAACTCTCTTACCGAAAGGCTCCTTGAGGGGAAAGCTGTAACTCTGTGAGATGATTTCAAAGAACACAACGAAGTTTCTCAGAAAGCTTCTTTCTCTTTGTTATCGGAGGATATTTCCTTTGGCCCTATAGTCTTCAAAGGGATCCGAAATATCTGTTCTCAGATTCCACAGAAATAAGGCTAGCAAAGAGATCCACGAAATACTGATGTAACTCTGTGAGATGAATTAACAGAACACTAAGCAGTTTCTTAGAAAGCTTTTTTCCAGATTTCATCTGAGGATATATCCTTTTTCACCTTAGCCCTCTATGGGCTTCCAAATATCACTTTGCCAATTCCACAAGAACTGTATTAGCAAAAGGCTCCTTGAGGGGAAAGCTGTAACTCTGTGAGATGATTTCACATAACACAAAGAAGTTTCTCAGAAAGCTTCTTTCTCTTTGTCATCGGAGGATATTTCCTTTGGCCCTATAGTCTTCAAAGGGATCCGAAATATCTGTTCTCAGATTCCACAGAAATAAGGCTAGCAAAGAGATCCATGAAATACAGATGTAACTCCGTGAGATGAATTAACAGAACACTAAGCAGTTTCTCAGAAAGCTTCTTTCCAGATTTCATCTGAGGATATTTCCTTTTTCACCATAGCCCTCTATGGGCTTCGAAATATCACTTTGCCAATTCCACAAGATCTCTCTTAGCGAAAGTCTCCTTGAGTGGAAAGCTGTAACTCTGTGAGATAATTTCACAGAACACAACGAAGTTTCTCAGAAAGCTTCTTTCTCTTTGATATCGGAGGATATTTCCTTTGGCCCTATAGTCTTCAAAGGGATCCGAAATATCTGTTCTCAGATTCCACAGAAATAAGTCTCGCAAAGACATCCATGAAATACAGATGTAACTCTGTGAGATGAATTAGCAGAACCCTAAGCACTTTCTCAGAAATCTTCTTTCCAGATTTCATCTGAGGATATTTCCTTTTTCACCATAGCCCTCTATGGGCTTCCAAATATCACGTTGCCAATTCCACAAGAACTGTCTTAGCGAAATGCTCCTTGAGGGGAAAGCTGTAACTCTGTGAGATGATTTCAAAGAAGACAACGAAGTTTCTCAGAAAGCTTCTTTCTCTTTGTTATCGGAGGATATTTCCTTTGGCCCTATAGTCTTCAACGGGATCCGAAATGTCTGTTCTCAGATTCCACAGAAATAAGGCTAGCAAAGAGATCCATGAAACACAGATGTAACTCCGTGAGATGAATTAACAGAACACTAAGCAGTTTCTCAGAAAGCTTCTTTCCAGATTTCATCTGAGGATATTTCCTTTTTCACCATAGCCCTCTATGGGCTTCAAAATATCACTTTGCCAATTCCACAAGAACTGTCTTAGCGAAAGACTCCTTGAGCGGAAAGCTGTAACTCTGTGAGATGATTTCACAGAACACAACGAAGTTTCTCAGAAAGCTTCTTACTCTTTGTTATCGGAGGATATTTCCTTTGGCCCTATAGTCTTCAAAGGGATCCGGAATATCTGTTCTCAGATTCCACAGAAATAAGGCTAGCAAGGAGATACACGAAATACAGATGTAACTCTGTGAGATGAATTAACAGAACACTAAGCAGTTTCTCAGAAAACTTCTTTCCAGATTTCATCTGAGTATATTTCCTTTTTCACCATAGCCCTCTATGGGCTTCCAAATATCACTTTGCCAATTCCACAAGAACTGTCTTAGCGAAAGGCTCCTTGAGGGGAATGCTGTAACTCTGTGAGTTCATTTCACAGAACACAACGAAGTTTCTCAGAAAGCTTCTTTCTCTTTGTTATCGGAGGATATTTCCTTTGGCCCTATAGTCTTCAGAAGGATCCGAAATATCTGTTCTCAGATTCCACAGAAATAAGGCTAGCAAAGAGATCCACGAAATACTGATGTAATTCTGTGAGATGAATTAACAGAACACAAAGCAGTTTCTTAGAAAGCTTCTTTCCAGATTTCATCTGAGGATATATCCTTTTTCACCATAGCCCTCTATGGGCTTCCAAATATCACTTTGCCAATTCCACAAGAACTGTCTTAGCGAAAGGCTCCTTGAGGGGAAAGCTGTAACTCTGTGAGATGATTTCACAGAACACAAAGAAGTTTCTCAGAAAGCTTCTTTCTCTTTGTCATCGGAGGATATTTCCTTTGGCCCTATAGTCTTCAAAGGGATCCGAAATATCTGTTCTCAGATTCCACAGAAATAAGGCTAGCAAAGAGATCCATGAAATACAGATGTAACTCCGTGAGATGAATTAACGGAACACTAAGCAGTTTCTCAGAAAGCTTTTTTCCAGATTTCATATGAGTATATTTCCTTTTTCACCGTAGCCCTCTATGGGCTTCCAAATATCACTTTGCCAATTCCACAAGAACTGTCTTAGCGAAAGGCTCCTTGAGGGGAAAGCTGTAACTCTGTGAGATGATTTCACAGAACACAACGAAGTTTCTCAGAAAGCTTCTTTCTCTTTGTTATCGGAGGATATTTCCTTTGACCCTATAGTCTTCAAAGGGATCCGAAATATCTGTTCTCAGATTCCACAGAAATAAGGTTAGCAAGGAGATACACGAAATACAGATGTAACTCTGTGCGATGAATTAACAGAACACTAAGCAGTTTCTCAGAAAGCTTCTTTCCAGATTTCATCTGAGGATATTTCCTTTTTCACCATAGCCCTCTATGGGATTCCAAATATCACTTTGCCAATTCCACAAGAACTGTCTTAGAGAAAGGCTCCTTGAGGGGAAAGCTGCAACTCTGTGAGATGATTTCACGGAACACAACGAAGTTTCTCAGAAAGCTTCTTTCTCTTTGTTATCGGAGGATATTTCCTTTGGCCCTATAGTCTTCAAAGGGATCCGAAATATCTGTTCTCAGATTCCACAGAAATAAGGCTAGCAAAGAGATCCACGAAATACAGATGTAACTCTGTGAGATGAATTAACAGAACACTAAGCAGTTTCTCAGAAAGCTTCTTTCCAGATTTCATCTGAGGATATTTCCTTTTTCACCATAGCCCTCTATGGGCTTCCAAATATCACTTTGCCAATTCCACAAGAACTGTCTTAGCGAAAGGCTCCTTGAGGGGAAAGCTGTAACTCTGTGAGTTCATTTCACAGAACACAACGAAGTTTCTCAGAAAGATTGTTTCTCTTTGTTATCGGAGGATATTGCCTTTGGCCCTATAGTCTTCAAAGGGATCCGAATTATCTGTTCTCAGATTCCACAGAAATAAGGTTTGCAAGGAGATACACGAAATACAGATGTAACTCTGTGAGATGAATTAACAGAACACTAAGCAGTTTCAAACAAAGCTTCTTTCCAGATATCATCTGAGTATATTTCCTTTTTCACCATAGCCCTCTAAGGGCTTCCAAATATCACTTTGCCAATTCCACAAGAACTGTCTTAGAGAAAGGCTCCTTGAGGGGAAAGCTGCAACTCTGTGAGATGATTTCACGGAACACAACGAAGTTTCTCAGAAAGCTTCTTTCTCTTTGTTATCGGAGGATATTTCCTTTGACCCTATAGTCTTCAAAGGGATCCGACATATCTGTTCTCAGACTCCACAGAAATAAGGCTAGCAAAGAGATCCACGAAATACTGACGTAACTCTGTGGGATGAATTAACAGAACACTAAGCAGTTTCTCAGAAAGCTTCTTTCCAGATTTCATCTGAGGATATTTCCTTTTTCACCATAGCCCTCTATGGGCTTCCAAATATCACTTTGCCAATTCCACAAGAACTGTCTTAGCGAAAGGATCCCTGAGGGGAAAGCTGCAACTCTGTGAGATGATTTCACAGAACACAACGAAGTTTCTCAGAAAGCTTCTTTCTCTTTGTTATCGGAGGATATTTCCTTTGGCCCTGTAGTGTTCAAAGGGATCCGAAATATCTGTTCTCAGATTCCACAGAAATAAGTCTCGCAAAGACATCCATGAAATACAGATGTAACTCTGTGAGATGAATTAGCAGAACCCTAAGCACTTTCTCAGAAATCTTCTTTCCAGATTTCATCTGAGGATATTTCCTTTTTCACCATAGCCCTCTATGGGCTTCCAAATATCACGTTGCCAATTCCACAAGAACTGTCTTAGCGAAATGCTCCTTGAGGGGAAAGCTGTAACTCTGTGAGATGATTTCAAAGAACACAACGAAGTTTCTCAGAAACCTTCTTTCTCTTTGTTATCGGAGGATATTTCCTTTGGCCCTATAGTCTTCAAAGGGATCCGAAATATCTGTTCTCAGATTCCACAGAAATAAGGCTAGCAAAGAGATCCACGAAATACTGATGTAACTCTGTGAGATGAATTAACAGAACACTAAGCAGTTTCATAGAAAGCTTTTTTCCAGATTTCATCTGAGGATATATCCTTTTTCACCTTAGCCCTCTAGGGGCTTCCAAATATCACTTTGCCAATTCCACAAGAACTGTCTTAGCAAAAGGCTCCTTGAGGGGAAAGCTGTAACTCTGTGAGACGATTTCACATAACACAAAGAAGTTTCTCAGAAAGCTTCTTTCTCTTTGTCATCGGAGGATATTTCCTTTGGCCCTATAGTCTTCAAAGGGATCCGAAATATCTGTTCTCAGATTCCACAGAAATAAGGTTAGCAAGGAGATACACGAAATACAGATGTAACTCTGTGCGATGAATTAACAGAACACTAAGCAGTTTCTCAGAAAGCTTCTTTCCAGATTTCATCTGAGGATATTTCCTTTTTCACCATAGCCCTCTATGGGCTTCCAAATATCACTTTGCCAATTCCACAAGAACTGTCTTAGAGAAAGGCTCCTTGAGGGGAAAGCTGCAACTCTGTGAGATGATTTCACGGAACACAACGAAGTTTCTCAGAAAGCTTCTTTCTCTTTGTTATGGGAGGATATTTCCTTTGACCCTATAGTCTTCAAAGGGATCCGAAATATCTGTTCTCAGATTCCACAGAAATAAGGCTAGCAAAGACATCCATGAAATACACATGTAACTCTGTGAGATGAATTAACAGAACACTAAGCACTTTCTCAGAAATCTTCTTTCCAGATTTCATCTGAGGATATTTCCTTTTTCACCCTAGCCCTCTATGGGCTTCCAAATATCACGTTGCCAATTCCACAAGAACTCTCTTACCGAAAGGCTCCTTGAGGGGAAAGCAGTAACTCTGTGAGATGATTTCAAAGAACACAACGAAGTTTCTCAGAAAGCTTCTTTCTCCTTGTTATCGGAGTATATTTCCTTTGGCCCTATAGTCTTCAAAGGGATCCGAAATATCTGTTCTCAGATTCCACAGAAATAAGGCTAGCAAAGAGATCCACGAAATACTGATGTAACTCTGTGAGATGAATTAACAGAACACTAAGCAGTTTCTTAGAAAGCTTTTTTCCAGATTTCATCTGAGGATATATCCTTTTTCACCTTAGCCCTCTATGGGCTTCCAAATATCACTTTGCCAATTCCACAAGAACTGTATTAGCAAAAGGCTCCTTGAGGGGAAAGCTGTAACTCTGTGAGATGATTTCACACAACACAACGAAGTTTCTCAGAAAGCTTCTTTCTCTTTTTTATCGGAGGATATTTCCTTTAGCCCTATAGTCTTCAAAGGGATCCGAAATATCTGTTCTCAGATTCCACAGAAATAAGGCTAGCAAAAAGATCCACGAAATACTGATGTAACTCTGTGAGATGAATTAAACGAACACTAAGCAGTTTCTTAGAAAGCTTCTTTCCAGATTTCATCTGAGGATATATCCTTTTTCACCATAGCCCTCTATGGGCTTCCAAATATCACTTTGCCAATTCCACAAGAAATGTCTTAGCGAAAGGCTCCTTCGGGGGAAAGCTGTAACTCTGTGAGTTCATTTCACAGAACACAACGAAGTTTCTCAGAAATATTCTTTCTCTTTGTTATCGGAGGATATTTCCTTTGGCCCTATAGTCTTCAAAGGTATCCGAAATATCTGTTCTCAGATTCCACAGAAATAAGGCTAGCAAGGAGATACACGAAATACAGATGTAACTCTGTGAAGTGAATTAACAGAACACTAAGCAGTTTCTCAGAAAGCTTTTTTCCAGATTTCATATGAGTATATTTCCTTTTTCACCATAGCCCTCTATGGGCTTCCAAATATCACTTTGCCAATTCCACAAGAACTGTCTTAGCGAAAGGCTCCTTGAGGGGAAAGCTGTAACTCTGTGAGATGATTTCACAGAACACAACGAAGTTTCTCAGAAAGCTTCTTTCTCTTTGTTATCGGAGGATATTTCCTTTGGCCCTATAGTCTTCAAAGGGATCCGAAATATCTGTTCTCAGATTCCACAGAAATAAGGCTCGCAAAGACATCCATGAAATACATATGTAACTCTGTGAGATGAATAAACAGAACACTAAGCAGTTTCTCAGAAATCTTCTTTCCAGATTTCATCTGAGGATATTTCCTTTTTCACCATAGGCCTCTATGGGCTTCCAAATATCACTTTGCCAATTCCACAAGAACTGTCTTAGCGAAAGGCTCCTTGAGGGGAAAGCTGTATCTCTGTGAGATGATTTCACAGAACACAAAGAATTTCTCAGAAAGCTTCTTTCTCATTGTTATCGGAGGATATTTCCTTTGGCCCTATAGTCTTCAAAGGGATCCGAAATATCTGTTCTCAGATTCCACAGAAATAAGGCTAGCAAAGAGATCCACGAAAATACAGATGTAACTCTGTGAGATGAATTAACAGAACACTAAGCAGTTTCTCAGAAAGCTTCTTTCCAGATTTCATCTGAGTATATTTCCTTTTCACCATAGCCCTCTATTTGCTTCCAAATATCACTTTGCCATTTCCACAAGAACTGTCTTAGCGAAAGGCTCCTTGAGGGGAAAGCTGTAACTCTGGGAGATGATTTCACAGAACACAACGAATTTTCTCAGAAAGCTTCTTTCTCTCTGTTATCGGAGGATATTTCCTTTGGCCCTATAGTCTTCAAAGGAATCCGACATATCTGTTCTCAGACTCCACAGAAATAAGGCTAGCAAAGAGATCCACGAAATACTGACGTAACTCTGTGGGATGAATTAACAGAACACTAAGCAGTTTCTCAGAAAGCTTCTTTCCAGATTTCATCTGAGGATATTTCCTTTTTCACCATAGCCCTCTATGGGCTTCCAAATATCACTTTGCCAATTCCACAAGAACTGTCTTAGCGAAAGGATCCCTGAGGGGAAAGCTGCAACTCTGTGAGATGATTTCACAGAACACAACGAAGTTTCCCAGAAAGCTTCTTTCTCTTTGTTATCGGAGGATATTTCCTTTGGCCCTGTAGTGTTCAAAGGGATCCGAAATATCTGTTCTCAGATTCCACAGAAATAAGTCTCGCAAAGACATCCATGAAATACAGATGTAACTCTGTGAGATGAATTAGCAGAACCCTAAGCACTTTCTCAGAAATCTTCTTTCCAGATTTCATCTGAGGATATTTCCTTTTTCACCATAGCCCTCTATGGGCTTCCAAATATCACTTTGCCAATTCCACAAGAACTGTCTTAGAGAAAGGCTCCTTGAGGGGAAAGCTGCAACTCTGTGAGATGATTTCACGGAACACAACGAAGTTTCTCAGAAAGCTTCTTTCTCTTTGTTATGGGAGGATATTTCCTTTGACCCTATAGTCTTCAAAGGGATCCGAAATATCTGTTCTCAGATTCCACAGAAATAAGGTTAGCAAGGAGATACACGAAATACAGATGTAACTCTGTGCGATGAATTAACAGAACACTAAGCAGTTTCTCAGAAAGCTTCTTTCCAGATTTCATCTGAGGATATTTCCTTTTTCACCATAGCCCTCTATGGGCTTCCAAATATCACTTTGCCAATTCCACAAGAACTGTCTTAGAGAAAGGCTCCTTGAGGGGAAAGCTGCAACTCTGTGAGATGATTTCACGGAACACAACGAAGTTTCTCAGAAAGCTTCTTTCTCTTTGTTATGGGAGGATATTTCCTTTGACCCTATAGTCTTCAAAGGGATCCGAAATATCTGTTCTCAGATTCCACAGAAATAAGGCTAGCAAAGACATCCATGAAATACACATGTAACTCTGTGAGATGAATTAACAGAACACTAAGCACTTTCTCAGAAATCTTCTTTCCAGATTTCATCTGAGGATATTTCCTTTTTCACCCTAACCCTCTATGGGCTTCCAAATATCACGTTGCCAATTCCACAAGAACTCTCTTACCGAAAGGCTCCTTGAGGGGAAAGCTGTAACTCTGTGAGATGATTTCAAAGAACACAACGAAGTTTCTCAGAAAGCTTCTTTCTCCTTGTTATCGGAGTATATTTCCTTTGGCCCTATAGTCTTCAAAGGGATCCGAAATATCTGTTCTCAGATTCCACAGAAATAAGGCTAGCAAAGAGATCCACGAAATACTGATGTAACTCTGTGAGATGAATTAACAGAACACTAAGCAGTTTCTTAGAAAGCTTTTTTCCAGATTTCATCTGAGGATATATCCTTTTTCACCTTAGCCCTCTATGGGCTTCCAAATATCACTTCGCCAATTCCACAAGAACTGTATTAGCAAAAGGCTCCTTGAGGGGAAAGCTGTAACTCTGTGAGATGATTTCACACAACACAACGAAGTTTCTCAGAAAGCTTCTTTCTCTTTTTTATCGGAGGATATTTCCTTTAGCCCTATAGTCTTCAAAGGGATCCGAAATATCTGTTCTCAGATTCCACAGAAATAAGGCTAGCAAAAAGATCCACGAAATACTGATGTAACTCTGTGAGATGAATTAAACGAACACTAAGCAGTTTCTTAGAAAGCTTCTTTCCAGATTTCATCTGAGGATATATCCTTTTTCACCATAGCCCTCTATGGGCTTCCAAATATCACTTTGCCAATTCCACAAGAAATGTCTTAGCGAAAGGCTCCTTCGGGGGAAAGCTGTAACTCTGTGAGTTCATTTCACAGAACACAACGAAGTTTCTCAGAAATATTCTTTCTCTTTGTTATCGGAGGATATTTCCTTTGGCCCTATAGTCTTCAAAGGTATCCGAAATATCTGTTCTCAGATTCCACAGAAATAAGGCTAGCAAGGAGATACACGAAATACAGATGTAACTCTGTGAAGTGAATTAACAGAACACTAAGCAGTTTCTCAGAAAGCTTTTTTCCAGATTTCATATGAGTATATTTCCTTTTTCACCATAGCCCTCTATGGGCTTCCAAATATCACTTTGCCAATTCCACAAGAACTGTCTTAGCGAAAGGCTCCTTGAGGGGAAAGCTGTAACTCTGTGAGATGATTTCACAGAACACAACGAAGTTTCTCAGAAAGCTTCTTTCTCTTTGTTATCGGAGGATATTTCCTTTGGCCCTATAGTCTTCAAAGGGATCCGAAATATCTGTTCTCAGATTCCACAGAAATAAGGTTAGCAAAGAGTTCCACGAAATACAGATGTAACTCTGTGCGATGAATTAACAGAACACTAAGCAGTTTCTCAGAAAGCTTCTTTCCTGATTTCATCTGAGGATATTTCCTTTTTCACCATAGCCCTCTATGGGCTTCCAAATATCACTTTGCCAATTCCACAAGAACTGTCTTAGAGAAAGGCTCCTTGAGGGGAAAGCTGCAACTCTGTGAGATGATTTCACGGAACACAACGAAGTTTCTCAGAAAGCTTCTTTCTCTTTGTTATCGGAGGATATTTCCTTTGACCCTATAGTCTTCAAAGGGATCCGAAATATCTGTTCTCAGATTCCACAGAAATAAGTCTAGCAAAGACATCCATGAAATACAGATGTAACTCTGTGAGATGAATTAACAGAACACTAAGCAGTTTCTCAGAAAGCTTCTTTCCAAATTTCATCTGAGGATATTTCCTTTTTCACCATAGCCCTCTATGGGCTTCCAAATATCACTTTGCCAATTCCACAAGAACTCTCTTAGCGAAAGGCTCCTTGAGTGGAAAGCTATAACTCTGTGAGATGATTTCACAGAACACAACGAAGTTTCTCAGAAAGCTTCTTTCTCTTTGTTATCGGAGGATATTTCCTTTGGCCCTATAGTCTTCAAAGGGATCCGAAATATCTGTTCTCAGATTCCACAGAAATAAGGCTCGCAAAGACATCCATGAAATACATATGTAACTCTGTGAGATGAATTAACAGAACACTAAGCAGTTTCTCAGAAATCTTCTTTCCAGATTTCATCTGAGGATATTTCCTTTTTCACCATAGGCCTCTATGGGCTTCCAAATATCACTTTGCCAATTCCACAAGAACTGTCTTAGCGAAAGGCTCCTTGAGGGGAAAGCTGTAACTCTGTGAGATGATTTCACAGAACACAAAGAAGTTTCTCAGAAAGCTTCTTTCTCATTGTTATCGGAGGATATTTCCTTTGGCCCTATAGTCTTCAAAGGGATCCGAAATATCTGTTCTCAGATTCCACAGAAATAAGGCTAGCAAAGAGTTCCACGAAAATACAGATGTAACTCTGTGAGATGAATTAACAGAACACTAAGCAGTTTCTCAGAAAGCTTCTTTCCAGATTTCATCTGAGTATATTTCCTTTTCACCATAGCCCTCTATTTGCTTCCAAATATCACTTTGCCATTTCCACAAGAACTGTCTTAGCGAAAGGCTCCTTGAGGGGAAAGCTGTAACTCTGGGAGATGATTTCACAGAACACAACGAAGTTTCTCAGAAAGCTTCTTTCTCTCTGTTATCGGAGGATATTTCCTTTGGCCCTATAGTCTTCAAAGGAATCCGACATATCTGTCCTCAGACTCCACAGAAATAAGGCTAGCAAAGAGATCCACGAAATACTGACGTAACTCTGTGGGATGAATTAACAGAACACTAAGCAGTTTCTCAGAAAGCTTCTTTCCAGATTTCATCTGAGGATATTTCCTTTTTCACCATAGCCCTCTATGGGCTTCCAAATATCACTTTGCCAATTCCACAAGAACTGTCTTAGCGAAAGGATCCCTGAGGGGAAAGCTGCAACTCTGTGAGATGATTTCACAGAACACAACGAAGTTTCTCAGAAAGCTTCTTTCTCTTTGTTATCGGAGGATATTTCCTTTGGCCCTGTAGTGTTCAAAGGGATCCGAAATATCTGTTCTCAGATTCCACAGAAATAAGTCTCGCAAAGACATCCATGAAATACAGATGTAACTCTGTGAGATGAATTAGCAGAACACTAAGCAGTTTCTCAGAAAGCTTCTTTCCAGATTTCATCTGAGGGTATTTCCTTTTTCAACATAGCCCACTATGGGCTTCCAAATATCACTTTGCCAATTCCACAAGAACTGTCTTAGCGAAAGGCTCCTTGAGGGGAAAGCTGTAACTCTGTGAGTTCATTTCACAGAACACAACGAAGTTTCTCAGAAAGATTCTTTCTCTTTGTTATCGGAGGATATTTCCTTTGGCCCTATAGTCTTCAAAGGGATCCGAAATATCTGTTCTCAGATTCCACAGAAATAAGGTTAGCAAGGAGATACACGAAATACAGATGTAACTCTGTGAGATGAATTAACAGAACACTAAGCAGTTTCAAACAAAGCTTCTTTCCAGATTTCATCTGAGAATATCTCCTTTTTCACCATAGCCCTCTGAGGGCTTCCAAATATAAATTTGACAATTCCACAAGAACTGTCTTAGTGAAAGGCTCCTTCAGGAGAAAGCTGTAACTCTGTGAGATGATTTCACAGAACACAACGAAGTTTCTCAGAAAGCTTCTTTCTCTTTTTTATCGGAGGATATTTCCTTTAGCCCTATAGTCTTCAAAGGGATCCGAAATATCTGTTCTCAGATTCCACAGAAATAAAGCTAGCAAAGAGATCCACGAAATACTGATGTAACTTTGTGAGATGAATTAACCGAACACTAAGCAGTTTCTCAGAAAGCTTCTTTCCAGATTTCATCTGAGGATATTTCCTTTTTCACCATAACCCTCTACGGGCTTCCAAATATCACTTTGCCAATTCCACAAGAACTCTCTTAGCGAAAGTCTCCTTGAGTGGAAAGCTGTAACTCTGTGAGATGATTTCACAGAACACAACGAAGTTTCTCAGAAAGCTTCTTTCTCTTTGTTATCGGAGGATATTTCCTTTGGCCCTATAGTCTTCAAAGGGATCCGAAATATCTGTTCTCAGATTCCACAGAAATAAGTCTCGCAAAGACATCCATGAAATACAGATGTAACTCTGTGAGATGAATTAGCAGAACCCTAAGCACTTTCTCAGAAATCTTCTTTCCAGATTTCATCTGAGGATATTTCCTTTTTCACCATAGCCCTCTATGGGCTTCCAAATATCACGTTGCCAATTCCACAAGAACTGCCTTAGCGAAATGCTCCTTGAGGGGAAAGCTGTAACTCTGTGAGATGATTTCAAAGAACACAACGAAGTTTCTCAGAAAGTTTCTTTCTCTTTGTTATCGGAGGATATTTCCTTCGGCCCTATAGTCTTCAAAGGGATCCGAAATGTCTGTTCTCAGATTCCACAGAAATAAGGCTAGCAAAGAGATCCATGAAATACAGATGTAACTCCGTGAGATGAATTAACAGAACACTAAGCAGTTTCTCAGAAAGCTTCTTTCCAGATTTCATCTGAGGATATTTCCTTTTTCACCATAGCCCTCTATGGGCTTCCAAATATCACTTTGGCAATTCCACAAGAACTGTCTTAGCGAAAGGCTCCTTGAGCGGAAAGCTGTAACTCTGTGAGATGATTTCACAGAACACAACGAAGTTTCTCAGAAAGCTTCTTTCTCTTTGTTATCGGAGGATATTTCCTTTGGCCCTATAGTCTTCAAAGGGATCCGGAATATCTGTTCTCAGATTCCACAGAAATAAGGCTAGCAAGGAGATACACGAAATACAGATGTTACTCTGTGAGATGAATTAACAGAACACTAAGCAGTTTCTCAGAAAGCTTCTTTCCAGATTTCATCTGAGTATATTTCCTTTTTCACCATAGCCCTCTATGGGCTTCCAAATATCACTTTGCCAATTCCACAAGAACTGTTTTAGCAAAAGGCTCCTTGAGGGGAAAGCTGTAACTCTGTGAGATGATTTCACAGAACACAAAGAAGTTTCTCAGAAAGCTTCTTTCTCTTTGTTATCGGAGGATATTTCCTTTGGCCCTATAGCCTTCAAAGGGATCCGAAATATCTGTTCTCAGATTCCACAGAAATAAGGCTAGCAAAGAGATCCACGAAATACAGATGTAACTCTGTGAGATGAATTAACAGAACACTAAGCAGTTTCTCAGAAAGCTTCTTTCCAGATTTCATCTGAGGATATTTCCTTTTTCACCATAGCCCTCTATGGGCTTCCAAATATCACTTTGCCAATTCCACAAGAACTGTCTTAGCGAAAGGCTCCTTGAGGGGAAAGCTGTAACTCTGTGAGTTCATTTCACAGAACACAACGAAGTTTCTCAGAAAGATTGTTTCTCTTTGTTATCGGAGGATATTTCCTTTGGCCCTATAGTCTTCAAAGGGATCCGAAATATCTGTTCTCAGATTCCACAGAAATAAGGTTAGCAAGGAGATACACGAAATACAGATGTAACTCTGTGAGATGAATTAACAGAACACTAAGCAGTTTCAAACAAAGCTTCTTTCCAGATATCATCTGAGTATATTTCCTTTTTCACCATAGCCCTCTAAGGGCTTCCAAATATCACTTTGACAATTCCACAAGAACTGTCTTAGCGAAAGGCTCCTTCAGGAGAAAGCTGTAACTCTGTGAGATGATTTCACACAACACAACGAAGTTTCTCAGAAAGCTTCTTTCTCTTTTTTATCGGAGGATATTTCCCTTAGCCCTATAGTCTTCAAAGGGATCCGAAATATCTGTTCTCAGATTCCACAGAAATAAGGCTAGCAAACAGATCCATGAAATACAGATGTAACTCCGTGAGATGAATTAACAGAACACTAAGCAGCTTCTCAGAAAGCTTCTTTCCAGATTTCCTCTGAGGATATTTCCTTTTTCACCATAGCCCTCTATGGGCTTCCAAATATCACTTTGCCAATTCCACAAGAACTGTCTTAGCGAAAGGCTCCTTGAGGGGAAAGCTGCAACTCTGTGAGATGATTTCACAGAACACAACGAAGTTTCTCAGAAAGCTTCTTTCTCTTTGTTATCGGAGGATATTTCCTTTGGCCCTATAGTCTTCAAAGGGATCCGAAATATCTGTTCTCAGATTCCACAGAAATAAGGTTAGCAAAGAGTTCCACGAAATACAGATGTAACTCTGTGCGATGAATTAACAGAACACTAAGCAGTTTCTCAGAAAGCTTCTTTCCAGATTTCATCTGAGGATATTTCCTTTTTCACCATAGCCCTCTATGGGCTTCCAAATATCACTTTGCCAACTCCACAAGAACTGTCTTAGAGAAAGGCTCCTTGAGGGGAAAGCTGCAACTCTGTGAGATGATTTCACGGAACACAACGAAGTTTCTCAGAAAGCTTCTTTCTCTTTGTTATCGAAGGATATTTCCTTTGACCCTATAGTCTTCAAAGGGATCCGAAATATCTGTTCTCAGATTCCACAGAAATAAGTCTAGCAAAGACATCCATGAAATACAGATGTAACTCTGTGAGATGAATTAACAGAACACTAAGCAGTTTCTCAGAAAGCTTCTTTCCAGATTTCATCTGAGTATATTTCCTTTTCACCATAGCCCTCTATTTGCTTCCAAATATCACTTTGCCATTTCCACAAGAACTGTCTTAGCGAAAGGCTCCTTGAGGGGAAAGCTGTAACTCTGGGAGATGATTTCACAGAACACAACGAAGTTTCTCAGAAAGCTTCTTTCTCTCTGTTATCGGAGGATATTTCCTTTGGCCCTATAGTCTTCAAAGGAATCCGACATATCTGTTCTCAGACTCCACAGAAATAAGGCTAGCAAAGAGATCCACGAAATACTGACGTAACTCTGTGGGATGAATTAACAGAACACTAAGCAGTTTCTCAGAAAGCTTCTTTCCAGATTTCATCTGAGGATATTTCCTTTTTCACCATAGCCCTCTATGGGCTTCCAAATATCACTTTGCCAATTCCACAAGAACTGTCTTAGCGAAAGGATCCCTGAGGGGAAAGCTGCAACTCTGTGAGATGATTTCACAGAACACAACGAAGTTTCTCAGAAAGCTTCTTTCTCTTTGTTATCGGAGGATATTTCCTTTGGCCCTGTAGTGTTCAAAGGGATCCGAAATATCTGTTCTCAGATTCCACAGAAATAAGTCTCGCAAAGACATCCGTGAAATACAGATGTAACTCTGTGAGATGAATTAGCAGAACCCTAAGCACTTTCTCAGAAATCTTCTTTCCAGATTTCATCTGAGGATATTTCCTTTTTCACCATAGCCCTCTATGGGCTTCCAAATATCACGTTGCCAATTCCACAAGAACTGTCTTAGCGAAATGCTCCTTGAGGGGAAAGCTGTAACTCTGTGAGATGATTTCAAAGAACACAACGAAGTTTCTCAGAAACCTTCTTTCTCTTTGTTATCGGAGGATATTTCCTTTGGCCCTATAGTCTTCAAAGGGATCCGAAATATCTGTTCTCAGATTCCACAGAAATAAGGCTAGCAAAGAGATCCACGAAATACTGATGTAACTCTGTGAGATGAATTAACAGAACACTAAGCAGTTTCATAGAAAGCTTTTTTCCAGATTTCATCTGAGGATATATCCTTTTTCACCTTAGCCCTCTAGGGGCTTCCAAATATCACTTTGCCAATTCCACAAGAACTGTCTTAGCAAAAGGCTCCTTGAGGGGAAAGCTGTAACTCTGTGAGACGATTTCACATAACACAAAGAAGTTTCTCAGAAAGCTTCTTTCTCTTTGTCATCGGAGGATATTTCCTTTGGCCCTATAGTCTTCAAAGGGATCCGAAATATCTGTTCTCAGATTCCACAGAAATAAGGTTAGCAAGGAGATACACGAAATACAGATGTAACTCTGTGCGATGAATTAACAGAACACTAAGCAGTTTCTCAGAAAGCTTCTTTCCAGATTTCATCTGAGGATATTTCCTTTTTCACCATAGCCCTCTATGGGCTTCCAAATATCACTTTGCCAATTCCACAAGAACTGTCTTAGAGAAAGGCTCCTTGAGGGGAAAGCTGCAACTCTGTGAGATGATTTCACGGAACACCACGAAGTTTCTCAGAAAGCTTCTTTCTCTTTGTTATGGGAGGATATTTCCTTTGACCCTATAGTCTTCAAAGGGATCCGAAATATCTGTTCTCAGATTCCACAGAAATAAGGCTAGCAAAGACATCCATGAAATACACATGTAACTCTGTGAGATGAATTAACAGAACACTAAGCACTTTCTCAGAAATCTTCTTTCCAGATTTCATCTGAGGATATTTCCTTTTTCACCCTAGCCCTCTATGGGCTTCCAAATATCACGTTGCCAATTCCACAAGAACTCTCTTACCGAAAGGCTCCTTGAGGGGAAAGCTGTAACTCTGTGAGATGATTTCAAAGAACACAACGAAGTTTCTCAGAAAGCTTCTTTCTCCTTGTTATCGGAGTATATTTCCTTTGGCCCTATAGTCTTCAAAGGGATCCGAAATATCTGTTCTCAGATTCCACAGAAATAAGGCTAGCAAAGAGATCCACGAAATACTGATGTAACTCTGTGAGATGAATTAACAGAACACTAAGCAGTTTCTTAGAAAGCTTTTTTCCAGATTTCATCTGAGGATATATCCTTTTTCACCTTAGCCCTCTATGGGCTTCCAAATATCACTTTGCCAATTCCACAAGAACTGTATTAGCAAAAGGCTCCTTGAGGGGAAAGCTGTAACTCTGTGAGATGATTTCACATAACACAAAGAAGTTTCTCAGAAAGCTTCTTTCTCTTTGTCATCGGAGGATATTTCCTTTGGCCCTATAGTCTTCAAAGGGATCCGAAATATCTGTTCTCAGATTCCACAGAAATAAGGCTAGCAAAGAGATCCATGAAATACAGATGTAACTCCGTGAGATGAATTAACAGAACACTAAGCAGTTTCTCAGAAAGCTTCTTTCCAGATTTCATCTGAGGATATTTCCTTTTTCACCATAGCCCTCTATGGGCTTCGAAATATCACTTTGCCAATTCCACAAGAACTCTCTTAGCGAAAGTCTCCTTGAGTGGAAAGCTGTAACTCTGTGAGATGATTTCACAGAACACAACGAAGTTTCTCAGAAAGCTTCTTTCTCTTTGATATCGGAGGATATTTCCTTTGGCCCTATAGTCTTCAAAGGGATCCGAAATATCTGTTCTCAGATTCCACAGAAATAAGTCTCGCAAAGACATCCATGAAATACAGATGTAACTCTGTGAGATGAATTAGCAGAACCCTAAGCACTTTCTCAGAAATCTTCTTTCCAGATTTCATCTGAGGATATTTCCTTTTTCACCATAGCCCTCTATGGGCTTCCAAATATCACGTTGCCAATTCCACAAGAACTGTCTTAGCGAAAGGCTCCTTGAGGGGAAAGCTGTAACTCTGTGAGATGATTTCAAAGAAGACAACGAAGTTTCTCAGAAAGCTTCTTTCTCTTTGTTATCGGAGGATATTTCCTTTGGCCCTATAGTCTTCAAAGGGATCCGAAATGTCTGTTCTCAGATTCCACAGAAATAAGGCTAGCAAAGAGATCCATGAAACACAGATGTAACTCCGTGAGATGAATTAACAGAACACTAAGCAGTTTCTCAGAAAGCTTCTTTCCAGATTTCATCTGAGGATATTTCCTTTTTCACCATAGCCCTCTATGGGCTTCCAAATATCACTTTGCCAATTCCACAAGAACTGTCTTAGCGAAAGACTCCTTGAGCGGAAAGCTGTAACTCTGTGAGATGATTTCACAGAACACAACGAAGTTTCTCAGAAAGCTTCTTTCTCTTTGTTATCGGAGGATATTTCCTTTGGCCCTATAGTCTTCAAAGGGATCCGGAATATCTGTTCTCAGATTCCACAGAAATAAGGCTAGCAAGGAGATACACGAAATACAGATGTAACTCTGTGAGATGAATTAACAGAACACTAAGCAGTTTCTCAGAAAACTTCTTTCCAGATTTCATCTGAGTATATTTCCTTTTTCACCATAGCCCTCTATGGGCTTCCAAATATCACTTTGCCAATTCCACAAGAACTGTCTTAGCGAAAGGCTCCTTGAGAGGAAAGCTGTAACTCTGTGAGTTCATTTCACAGAACACAACGAAGTTTCTCAGAAAGCTTCTTTCTCTTTGTTATCGGAGGATATTTCCTTTGGCCCTATAGTCTTCAGAGGGATCCGAAATATCTGTTCTCAGATTCCACAGAAATAAGGCTAGCAAAGAGATCCACGAAATACTGATGTAATTCTGTGAGATGAATTAACAGAACACAAAGCAGTTTCTTAGAAAGCTTCTTTCCAGATTTCATCTGAGGATATCTCCTTTTTCACCATAGCCCTCTAAGGGCTTCCAAATATCACTTTGACAATTCCACAAGAACTGTCTTAGCGAAAGGCTCCTTCAGGAGAAAGCTGTAACTCTGTGAGATGATTTCACACAACACAACGAAGTTTCTCAGAAAGCTTCTTTCTCTTTTTTATCGGAAGATATTTCCTTTAGCCCTATAGTCTTCAAAGGGATCCGAAATATCTGTTCTCAGATTCCACAGAAATAAGGCTAGCAAAAAGATCCACGAAATACTGATGTAACTCTGTTAGATGAATTAAACGAACACTAAGCAGTTTCTTAGAAAGCTTCTTTCCAGATTTCATCTGAGGATATATCCTTTTTCACCATAGCCCTCTATGGGCTTCCAAATATCACTTTGCCAATTCCACAAGAAATGTCTTAGCGAAAGGCTCCTTCGGGGGAAAGCTGTAACTCTGTGAGTTCATTTCACAGAACACAACGAAGTTTCTCAGAAATATTCTTTCTCTTTGTTATCGGAGGATATTTCCTTTGGCCCTATAGTCTTCAAAGGTATCCGAAATATCTGTTCTCAGATTCCACAGAAATAAGGCTAGCAAGGAGATACACGAAATACAGATGTAACTCTGTGAAGTGAATTAACAGAACACTAAGCAGTTTCTCAGAAAGCTTTTTTCCAGATTTCATATGAGTATATTTCCTTTTTCACCATAGCCCTCTATGGGCTTCCAAATATCACTTTGCCAATTCCACAAGAACTGTCTTAGCAAAAGGCTCCTTGAGGGGAAAGCTGTAACTCTGTGAGATGATTTCACAGAACACAACGAAGTTTCTCAGAAAGCTTCTTTCTCTTTGTTATCGGAGGATATTTCCTTTGGCCCTATAGTCTTTAAAGGGATCCGAAATATCTGTTCTCAGATTCCACAGAAATAAGGTTAGCAAAGAGTTCCACGAAATACAGATGTAACTCTGTGCGATGAATTAACAGAACACTAAGCAGTTTCTCAGAAAGCTTCTTTCCTGATTTCATCTGAGGATATTTCCTTTTTCACCATAGCCCTCTATGGGCTTCCAAATATCACTTTGCCAATTCCACAAGAACTGTCTTAGAGAAAGGCTCCTTGAGGGGAAAGCTGCAACTCTTTGAGATGATTTCACGGAACACAACGAAGTTTCTCAGAAAGCTTCTTTCTCTTTGTTATCGGAGGATATTTCCTTTGACCCTATAGTCTTCAAAGGGATCCGAAATATCTGTTCTCAGATTCCACAGAAATAAGTCTAGCAAAGACATCCATGAAATACAGATGTAACTCTGTGAGATGAATTAACAGAACACTAAGCAGTTTCTCAGAAAGCTTCTTTCCAAATTTCATCTGAGGATATTTCCTTTTTCACCATAGCCCTCTATGGGCTTCCAAATATCACTTTGCCAATTCCACAAGAACTCTCTTAGCGAAAGGCTCCTTGAGTGGAAAGCTATAACTCTGTGAGATGATTTCACAGAACACAACGAAGTTTCTCAGAAAGCTTCTTTCTCTTTGTTATCGGAGGATATTTCCTTTGGCCCTATAGTCTTCAAAGGGATCCGAAATATCTGTTCTCAGATTCCACAGAAATAAGGCTCGCAAAGACATCCATGAAATACATATGTAACTCTGTGAGATGAATTAACAGAACACTAAGCAGTTTCTCAGAAATCTTCTTTCCAGATTTCATCTGAGGATATTTCCTTTTTCACCATAGGCCTCTATGGGCTTCCAAATATCACTTTGCCAATTCCACAAGAACTGTCTTAGCGAAAGGCTCCTTGAGCGGAAAGCTGTAACTCTGTGAGATGATTTCACAGAACACAAAGAAGTTTCTCAGAAAGCTTCTTTCTCATTGTTATCGGAGGATATTTCCTTTGGCCCTATAGTCTTCAAAGGGATCCGAAATATCTGTTCTCAGATTCCACAGAAATAAGGCTAGCAAAGAGTTCCACGAAAATACAGATGTAACTCTGTGAGATGAATTAACAGAACACTAAGCAGTTTCTCAGAAAGCTTCTTTCCAGATTTCATCTGAGTATATTTCCTTTTCACCATAGCCCTCTATTTGCTTCCAAATATCACTTTGCCATTTCCACAAGAACTGTCTTAGCGAAAGGCTCCTTGAGGGGAAAGCTGTAACTCTGTGAGTTCATTTCACAGAACACAACGAAGTTTCTCAGAAAGATTCTTTCTCTTTGTTATCGGAGGATATTTCCTTTGGCCCTATAGTCTTCAAAGGGATCCGAAATATCTGTTCTCAGATTCCACAGAAATAAGGTTAGCAAGGAGATACACGAAATACAGATGTAACTCTGTGAGATGAATTAACAGAACACTAAGCAGTTTCAAACAAAGCTTCTTTCCAGATTTCATCTGAGAATATCTCCTTTTTCACCATAGCCCTCTGAGGGCTTCCAAATATAAATTTGACAATTCCACAAGAACTGTCTTAGTGAAAGGCTCCTTCAGGAGAAAGCTGTAACTCTGTGAGATGATTTCACAGAACACAACGAAGTTTCTCAGAAAGCTTCTTTCTCTTTTTTATCGGAGGATATTTCCTTTAGCCCTATAGTCTTCAAAGGGATCCGAAATATCTGTTCTCAGATTCCACAGAAATAAAGCTAGCAAAGAGATCCACGAAATACTGATGTAACTTTGTGAGATGAATTAACCGAACACTAAGCAGTTTCTCAGAAAGCTTCTTTCCAGATTTCATCTGAGGATATTTCCTTTTTCACCATAACCCTCTACGGGCTTCCAAATATCACTTTGCCAATTCCACAAGAACTCTCTTAGCGAAAGTCTCCTTGAGTGGAAAGCTGTAACTCTGTGAGATGATTTCACAGAACACAACGAAGTTTCTCAGAAAGCTTCTTTCTCTTTGTTATCGGAGGATATTTCCTTTGGCCCTATAGTCTTCAAAGGGATCCGAAATATCTGTTCTCAGATTCCACAGAAATAAGTCTCGCAAAGACATCCATGAAATACAGATGTAACTCTGTGAGATGAATTAGCAGAACCCTAAGCACTTTCTCAGAAATCTTCTTTCCAGATTTCATCTGAGGATATTTCCTTTTTCACCATAGCCCTCTATGGGCTTCCAAATATCACGTTGCCAATTCCACAAGAACTGCCTTAGCGAAATGCTCCTTGAGGGGAAAGCTGTAACTCTGTGAGATGATTTCAAAGAACACAACGAAGTTTCTCAGAAAGTTTCTTTCTCTTTGTTATCGGAGGATATTTCCTTCGGCCCTATAGTCTTCAAAGGGATCCGAAATGTCTGTTCTCAGATTCCACAGAAATAAGGCTAGCAAAGAGATCCATGAAATACAGATGTAACTCCGTGAGATGAATTAACAGAACACTAAGCAGTTTCTCAGAAAGCTTCTTTCCAGATTTCATCTGAGGATATTTCCTTTTTCACCATAGCCCTCTATGGGCTTCCAAATATCACTTTGGCAATTCCACAAGAACTGTCTTAGCGAAAGGCTCCTTGAGCGGAAAGCTGTAACTCTGTGAGATGATTTCACAGAACACAACGAAGTTTCTCAGAAAGCTTCTTTCTCTTTGTTATCGGAGGATATTTCCTTTGGCCCTATAGTCTTCAAAGGGATCCGGAATATCTGTTCTCAGATTCCACAGAAATAAGGCTAGCAAGGAGATACACGAAATACAGATGTTACTCTGTGAGATGAATTAACAGAACACTAAGCAGTTTCTCAGAAAGCTTCTTTCCAGATTTCATCTGAGTATATTTCCTTTTTCACCATAGCCCTCTATGGGCTTCCAAATATCACTTTGCCAATTCCACAAGAACTGTTTTAGCAAAAGGCTCCTTGAGGGGAAAGCTGTAACTCTGTGAGATGATTTCACAGAACACAAAGAAGTTTCTCAGAAAGCTTCTTTCTCTTTGTTATCGGAGGATATTTCCTTTGGCCCTATAGTCTTCAAAGGGATCCGAAATATCTGTTCTCAGATTCCACAGAAATAAGGCTAGCAAAGAGATCCACGAAATACAGATGTAACTCTGTGAGATGAATTAACAGAACACTAAGCAGTTTCTCAGAAAGCTTCTTTCCAGATTTCATCTGAGGATATTTCCTTTTTCACCATAGCCCTCTATGGGCTTCCAAATATCACTTTGCCAATTCCACAAGAACTGTCTTAGCGAAAGGCTCCTTGAGGGGAAAGCTGTAACTCTGTGAGTTCATTTCACAGAACACAACGAAGTTTCTCAGAAAGATTGTTTCTCTTTGTTATCGGAGGATATTTCCTTTCGCCCTATAGTCTTCAAAGGGATCCGAAATATCTGTTCTCAGATTCCACAGAAATAAGGTTAGCAAGGAGATACACGAAATACAGATGTAACTCTGTGAGATGAATTAACAGAACACTAAGCAGTTTCAAACAAAGCTTCTTTCCAGATATCATCTGAGTATATTTCCTTTTTCACCATAGCCCTCTAAGGGCTTCCAAATATCACTTTGACAATTCCACAAGAACTGTCTTAGCGAAAGGCTCCTTCAGGAGACAGCTGTAACTCTGTGAGATGATTTCACACAACACAACGAAGTTTCTCAGAAAGCTTCTTTCTCTTTTTTATCGGAGGATATTTCCTTTAGCCCTATAGTCTTCAAAGGGATCCGAAATATCTGTTCTCAGATTCCACAGAAATAAGGCTAGCAAAGAGATCCACGAAATACTGATGTAACTCTGTGAGATGATTTAAACGAACACTAAGCAGTTTCTTAGAAAGCTTCTTTCCAGATTTCATCTGAGGATATATCCTTTTTCACCATAGCCCTCTATGGGCTTCCAAATATCACTTTGCCAATTCCACAAGAAATGTCTTAGCGAAAGGCTCCTTCGGGGGAAAGCTGTAACTCTGTGAGTTCATTTCACAGAACACAACGAAGTTTCTCAGAAATATTCTTTCTCTTTGTTAACGGAGGATATTTCCTTTGGCCCTATAGTCTTCAAAGGGATCCGAAATATCTGTTCTCAGATTCCACAGAAATAAGGCTAGCAAAGAGATCCATGAAATACAGATGTAACTCC